>NC_054373.1:11289060-11889060 GCF_017654675.1 Xenopus laevis
GAACAGAGATTAAAAGACAGTTGGAAATTTGGCTTCGGGCACTAATAATTATTTTTTTTCCCAGCCCTTTTAATTTTGTTGAATGAAAACCATTTCCCTTGTGCTTCTCATTAGACATAAGTGGTGTGCTTGTGGTTAGCTATGCATTCTGGGATAAGCAGCACAGAATACAAACACATTTTCTTATACCAATATTTCACGTCAGATTCCCCTTGTTTGGCCATTGTTACCTGCCATCTTCTCCTTGTCCTCCTAATTTCCTCCCCAGTCAATGTGATTTGTATTAAAATCTTCGCAAACTACAGTGGATTGAGTGACGGGTAGTGATGGGCGAATCTGTCCCGTTTTGCTTGACCGAATTGCATGGGCATCAAAATATACAACAATTTTGACGCAACAATTTTCATACGCGCAACTATTTTGTCCAAACGTCAATGGGCGTCTGAATAATTTTGACATGCGACAATTTTTAGGTGCGAGACAATTTTGACACGCGAAATATTTTTTTGCAGCATCGAATTTTTCACCAGTGAATTTTCGCTGCAGTTTCACAAAAACATTCGCAGGTGGCTAAATGCGGAAATTTGCAGCGAATCCATGCCTGGTGAATAAATTCGCCCATCATTAGTGACGGGCTAGTTCCCGTGCTGTGACACCATTTGGTAAAAAGTACTGACATCGTTGGAGAAGTAGAAGTAGCTGATAAGAAAAAAGCCCAAGTAGGTGGAGGTCACAGGAATGATTCTCTAAAGTTGACCATATGTTGACCATACTTTTGCTTGTTTGGAGAAGTAGCCAAACCTACATATCTTTGCTTGATTTGGCCACCTATATGCAAGACCAAGCCAGGCAGTGAATTGATCATTCTACAGAGCTATACTCCGGCAGGTGAGGGTTGAATCAACGCACAATACACTCCTCTCTAGACAAGATTTCTAAAGCTTCCTAACAGATATATAGCAGATTTTTGGCCAGATATCAGATATGGGGTGGCAGGGCCGCAACTAGGGGTAGGCAGGAGATGTCAATGGAAAGGGCAAGGCTTGTGGTTCTTCTGTAACTCCATCAATGCAAAGAGTAGGTTAGGTAATGAGTGGGGGGCAGGGACTTGCCTTGGGTGCCCTTACATTGCCAGGCAGGCAGTCCCGAGTGTCTCCTACATGGTGAACAACTAACAAAAATTGTCCCGTGACTCAAAAATCATAAAAATTACATATTTCATTCATGATTACATATTAAAGATTTTTACATACAGACCCCATGACATTCCACAAAACTCTTCCGTCTCAGTACAATTCTCCAACGGGGGAATGTAATATAAATCGCTAACGGAAAAACTATTCGCAATTGCCTTTGCGCGAACAAATTTTGCTTTGTGCGAATTTAATATAGCTTTTGCGAGCCCGGAAACTGTTTATCGACCACTTCCGACAGTGAAAGACCGTTTGCGAATTTTATAGTTTGCGCCAATGCGCAGTCAGTGTAATAAAACTTCTTACTGAAAAAGTCGTTATGTTTGCTCCTAAAGATTACGACACCTTCAAGCACTTCTTAAGAATGCGCAATTAAAATTCGCAATGCAATAACAGTTTAAAGAACAATATTACATTGCGAGATGTGGATTTTTAGTCTTATTGGTGCGAATTGTTTTGCTCTTTGCGACTTTTATTACATTCCCCTGCATGTCTCTTAGGTTGTCTTATAACCTGTAGTGAGAAATAGCATAAACTATGAAATGTATTCCCATGTATAGATCACAGTTCAGAAGGAACATCCTCATTTGCTTTTAGTTTATATGGATATCATAACCTACACTATCAGTATTCATCTGCCTCAATATATCTCATAATATCCAAGCAAAAAGTCCATGGTGCAAACTCACTAATGGACGAATTTTCGCCTGCGAACACTCCGCCACACTTCGTGCCACTACGCTAATTCGCTAAAATGCAAAGTTGCGTCTCAGCAGCTGAACGCTGGCGAAGTTTCACTAGTGTTAATCGAGCATTTCATGTCGATCTTTTAGGAGCGTTCATTTCTGCCTAGTGAAACTTCGTTACTACATTTACGCTTAGATCAAATTGAATAGGGCGGGGACATATAGGTCATATATACGTCTTTATTAGAGATGGTGGTGCAAATGCTTGAAGTGGCCACTTGTTATTACACACGTCCAAGGAAGCAAAATAAAGACATGCCCCTCAAATTGGTAAAAAAAAAAAATGAACACAAAAATCTTTAATTGTTAGAACTTTTGAAAGCAAAAAAAAAATGCCAGTGTTTTTTATAACTTTTATGAGTTTTTGGCATAAAGGATATGATGTCTCTGACATAAGATTGAGGAGGATGAAGCTCCATCTTATCAGTTCGTCAGGTCGAAGGAAACGCTTGCGAAAGAGGTAACGTTCTGTAAAATTCTCACCTGAGATACTGAGTTAGCGACGGTCTCTTTCAGCGAATTGTCCTCTACGCCTGTTAGTAAATTGGCGATGTCCCTACAGATGGGATTTCTGGCGAATTTTCGCTAGCGACAGTCCCTTCGCCCTTTACTAAATCTGTCCCCATGGCTTTTGTGACTAGTTTAACTATCTTTTATAAGACAAATTGTGAACCCATAGGCTGCTGAGTCTTTGAAGGACACCCGTTAACACAACAACCTGGTTACCATGAAATCCATTCCTCCCTGCAGCCAAAATGTGTCTCTACATAGAATTCTAATCTATTTTTCCCAAAACATTCTAACAGAGAATCACAAAAAAAAAATAACATTATTAGTTTAGTTTGTGCCATAAACTCAAATAACAACTCTCATGCAGCAGCCAATAACCGCCCAGGCTTGGCACATTGGCCCTCACTTAACAGGTCAGCGAGCTCAGCATTATCTCATTAATTAAAGCAAGTTTTGCTAATGAGCGGGCTGTTAGGGCTTATGTCTCCTGCTGGGACAATCTGCAGCCATTCATCTCAAGAGAATGACTTGATTTGTCAATGGCGGCCCATGCCAAAAGGCTACACAAGTGACACAATGTGACAAATGTCTTGTCGTGAACAAAGAAAGGTCAACGTGATGAGGCTCAAGCTTTGGGCCAAGCCATTGGGATGTGCACACTTCATTTCCTTTACTGACAGCTCAGGGTCAGGGGGGGTCATCAGTCGGAAAAGTGCTTCCCCACCCGACTAATCTGTTTTATAACCTCCGGCGGATTTTATGCTTGCTCTTCTATAATGACTGGGGCAGAGCGTTAGTCTATCATCGCCGCTTTCAACAAACTGCAGGAGTAGTCCTTTTCCACATCTGCCGGAAGGCGCTTGCAGGCCATGAGCGCACACTTGGAAATAAAAATCATTCCTTATGTTTCCTGTGGATTCTATAAAATGTCTATTTTGCTGACTTCTACCCAGTAACTGGGGCTGTGCCATTGACTGTATATTAGATCCATGAACACTTTACACCGCATTGCTCATCAGATGCTCAGTCGTGACCTGTCCAGTTATTATGAGGAATAAATATATTTCTGTTCTCCATGATATGAACATCATTAATTGAAATGAAATGACGGCATTTGTCCAGGGAACACAGGCACCACTGGAAAACATTTAACTTGAGGTCACCTGGCTTTTATACAGGTCAAGGCACTCCAAGGTGATTTCTAATAGGCATTTATTCTTTTTTATAACACATGATTACATCACTAAGCAGGGCCACCAACAGGGGGAACAGTTGCCCTGGGTCTGGTAATTTTAAAGTTTAAAAGGGGGGCCAGCTGTGCTGCATTTTCTGGATGAGCCCTTCAGTGAATGCAGGAGCCACCGAAGATCTGAAGCCCCCTGAAAGGAGCGGAAGTCGCCAAAGAAGCTGATATTGCCAAGGAGAACGAAGAAGATACTGAACACCAATGTTTTTTTTAATTAAACCCCCTGGTTTTTAAATCTTTTTCGGGGCCCCTGATCACCAATTTTTTTTATTAATGTGTAGTGTTTTTATAAGAAACCTGACTGTATGCAGTGAACTTCTCCCTTCATTTACTGCTGTGGATAGGAATTGTCAGACGGTCCCTAACTGCTGAGCAGGGAAACAATCATACTTATGAACAGCAGGGGGAGCCCCCGCCTTACTTCCCAGCCATGGAGAACTCAATCAGCTTTGCTTGTTTCCCTGTAGAGCAGTCGGCGACTGTGTAGAGATTTGTATTGGTTTTTATTTTAATCTTCTATGGTTTCTTGACCACCAATGTTTTTTTTTAAATCTTTTATGGGGCCCCTGACCACCGTTAGTTTTTTTTTTACTTGTAGGGGGACCCTTTCCACCAATTGTTTTTTTTAACTTTTATCGAGGGGGCAGGTCCTGACCACCAATTGTTTTGTTTTAACTTGTAGGCAGGGTCAGACTGGAGGGGTCAGGGCCCACCGGGACTGACACATCAGGGCCCCACTGCCATCCTCCCCACCAGTAAAAGGGCCCCTTCCTCACGCGATTTGGTGGGGGGAGGAGAGGACAGTAGCGCCGCTTATATCTACCGGGTCTGGGCCGGCAGGGCTCATGAGGGCTGGGGCCCACCAGGTTTTTTCCCGGTGTCCCGTCAGCCCAGTCCAACGAAGCTTGTAGATACAGTGCTGCTCAATATGTTGGTGCTATAAAAATACATGTTAATGGACTAGTAACATGGGGCATGGACACTAATGTTTTTTTTACCTTGTGGGGGGCACCCTACTCACCAATGGGTCTTTAGTGTTCTTGTTTTCATGCCCATGTCTGTGTGTCTTTTTTTGCTGCAGTGTTTGTGTGGGGGGTCGTGGTGGGTCTGTGGTTGGGTGTGCTAGTCTGGGGAGGGACCTGTGGTGGGATGGGCGGGGCCCAGGGATCCCAGAAAATGTTGTTGTACGGAGCCCTGTGATTTCCGATGGTGGACCTGTCACTAAGCACCGTTAATAATCATATAATTTACAGGATGGTTATGACTCTTGTGTATTATATCTGTATTGCACTCAACTGAGAGTCTTAATGAGCTTGGGCTTTCTATAGGTACCAAGACTACAGATTTTAAAAGCTTATACTCTATTTGCTTCAAGTTTGAACCCCTAAATCTGTGTTCCAATTTTGGATATCTTTCATTAATAGGCCCCATGGTGTGTACTTGGCAGGGTGCTCGTACCAATTGCTCCCATGCAGCGGCAATGATAGAAACAAGCTAAGCATATGAGTGCAGCCTCTGTAGCTAAGACAGGCACGAAGGAAAGAAAATCTCCTCTGACAATGTGATTATTCCTCATACACAGTGCTTTTATTACATTCTGCACATTTCCTTGATACATAGCCCCCTCAATCCCTTCTGACAAATCCTCGTTCTCATTTCTAAACAAGGTACAATTACTCCATGTTCATAATTCACATCAAGTGAAGCAAAACTATTATAATGATAATTAAATCAGCCCACGAGATGTACGATCACAAGATGATGAAGGAAAAAAAGCCTCTCCGGCTTCTAATGAACACATTATTCTAATATTCTTCTGGAAAGACTATCTTTGAGAAAGATAAAGATTTAATTTGTTCTTCTATATCTGGGGTAGAATTTAATTTGTGCTGAATAGATTTACTTGTGAATTTCTATCTATCTATCTATCTATCTATCTATCTATCTATCATATCTATACAAACATATTGAGGAGACATGGTGTGGTCTCCCTAACCTTCAACATAATTGTCCATGAAGATCTTGCAGCTCTTTAATATGAAACCCTAGGAAACAGCCTCTTAGACCCCATGATCTGAATTCCATGGGATAGGGCAGGGGTCCCCAACCTTTTGTACCTGTGAGCTTCATTTAAATGTAAGAAGAGTTGTGGAATAACACAAGCATGAAAAAAGCCCCTGGGGATGCCAAATAAGGACTATGAGCCTAATGAGTGCTGTGATTGGCTATTTGCTAGGCCCATGTGAGCTGGCAGCCTACAGGAGGCTCTGTTTAGCAGCACACCTGTTTTTATACAACCAAATCTTGACCCAAACCAGGAATTTAAAAATAAGCACCTGTCTTGAGGCCACTGAAAGCAACATCCAAGAGGTTGGTGAGAAACATGTTACTTGTGAGCCACTGGTTGGGGTTCACTCGGATAGGGTGTAAGGATGTCTTCTTGGATCCTCTTTTGAAGGGCCAAATACAGAGGATACTGAGTAGCAAAAAGTTGGTGGAGTCTTCAGGGTTAGAAAGCAACTTACAAAAAGTGAGGAGCTCCCATACAATGTTCCCCTGTCAAGTGCTGAATTATCTGTGTCCATACAAAATGATAGGCTAGCATAACTTGTGTGTACATAAACCCTAGGCTTTAAGAGACCATTGCCCCCATCTATATAAGATGCAACATTTCGAAGCAGAATTACATATGGAATATATTAAATAGTGCATGGTGGAAATTTACCCCAAGTTACGACAATACCACAATCCCCATCATTGCACAAAGGATAGGGTATAACTTCTTTCCAAGGAAACAAGTTTAGATTTCATCAGTTGGCTGGAGGCAAATATCAGTGATAGATAGGGGGTTTCATAAGTGGCACTGATCACAAGAATTTAAAGCAGTATTCTCTTGGGTTCTGATATTCAAAACTTTGACTTTCAGGTCACAGCGCTGCTTTAAATATATTTATTTTCATGAAATGAAATTCAAAAATACAAAAGGCCTAAATATATGTCCCACTGGTGGGGACCCTGTAGATGGTATTTGTGTTCATGAATTCTGACTGATTCCTGATGTTTCATAAAAATAAAACTGGCTACAAATGGGCTGACATTTTGGATAGGCTAGATAATGTTGGACATGTGAATAAAAATCTCTGATGCAACAAGCTGTCCCATACAACATTACATGGAAGTAAATGCCTGTATTGACTGTGTGGGCTGATTAATAACTAGGGATGCACCAAATCCAGGATTTGGTTTGGGATTTGGGTTCGGGCTAATCCAAGTGCCTGGCTGAACCAAATCTGAATCCAAAAAATCACGTAACTTTTCACATCATACAAACACTAATTAACATCTCAAAATTAGGGTTCGGATTAAGTTTGGGATTCTGCCAAATCTTTCACGAAGGATTCGAGTCGAATCCTAAAATTGTGGATTCAGTGCATGCCTATTAATAACCCCCCTCATACACTTAAAAAAAACAGGTTGCTTATCGCCTTGGTTTTTCCACAGTTTATATCTTTTTGGAGAACCTCTGCCATTTTAGAATGTCAAAAACAGGAGCCCCATTCATAAATAATCCCTTTTGTCTCACACAAGTTCTCTCTAGTGTTTTTAACATCTGGAACGTGACCTGTGACTTTTCAAAGATTTGCTTTATCTGCTTTATGTTTTTAGACTGAAGAAACTGCACCCTGAACTTTCTTTCATAAAGAAAACCAGTGTGGGGGAGTGGGAACATGTATTCTTTACAAAGTTTAGTTTGTACTTTCTGTTATCAGATACAATCAGTACGCCCCCTTTTGCAATGGAACCTTATTTATGGATGGTTTCTGCTGATTTTGCGTAAAACAAACTTTTAATTAGTCTTAGAGAAATGCCATTTCCGTTCCTCATAATGTCTGCACGTTTTGGGAAAGTTTAGTGTACTAATTGTTTCCTTTGAGTGTAAAACCACTTCCTAGCGTGATTTCTCTTTCAGTTTTACGCCATCCATCTCTTAGAAACCCCATACAGAGCTCAGATCGTTGGAAAAGGATGGCTTCTACCATTGATAAACTAGTGACCAGCACTGCCTGGTGAAAGATTGCATAAAATCAAAAAGAATTCTGTAAATTTCAAAACCTAACAAATCTATTTACGCATCTCAAGTCACAATGAATATTATCTGACTCCTCGGCTTGGCTGGTAAGGAGGACAATTATGTGGTTACTGAGGTTGAAAATGAAGACCACAAAGGTGCAAATATTCATTGTATGATGATCCGTAGCAGTGCTGTCCAACGTCTCTGGTACAGAGATGCTGAATATTCTAGCCTACGTGGTGGAGGGCAGATAATGGAAGCCATTGTTGACCACTACCTGTTTTTAAACCACACCCATATTACCACAAGACTTTTAAGACCATGTCCACATCAATGGTGGTAACACACCAAAAAACCAAATGGTTGGTGCTCACTGCAGGGATAACACTCATATGTGAACATTTTGAGTCATATTGAGACATACCCATAAAACCCATATACCTCCTTTTCTTCTGTGGATAACACAGCACCCCCCTCCTCCCAGCATATGATTAAACACCTTAGGGGCACCTAAAAATAGTTTCCAAATGCTAAGAACCCCCCCAGAACAAACCCTACCAGGCTCAAGTCCCACAGGTAGAGTAGGGCAGGAAGAGTATGGCGCACACACAGGGAGCATAGGAAAGGCAGAGTATGGCGCACACACAGGGAGCATAGGAAAGGCAGAGTATGGCACACACAGGGAGCATGGGAAAGGCAGAGTATGGCACACACAGGAAGCATAGGAAAGGCAGAGTATGGCACACACAGGGAGCATAGGGCAGGCAGAGTATGGCACACACAGGGAGCATTGGAACGGCAGAGTATGGCACACACAGGGAGCATATGGCAGGCAGAATACAGCAGGAGACAGGGAAACCTATTAGGACCACTCTAAGATGTACTACAGTGCCACAATGCTGGGGCTTCTACAGCAGGTGTGAACAGGTGAACAATTTGGGCACTTTCAGTCTGGGTTTGAGATGTGAACATACTGTGAATATACTGGCTTTATGAATGTAAACAATAGAGGTAATACAGGTATGAACAATACAGGGGATTAATTTGAGGTAAACAAAGCAGGGGCCAGTTAATCTCAGCATGGATACTTTTATGGTGGTATCAAAAAATAAAAAAAATAAATAAAAAAAGGGTTATGAAGCCAATAGCTTTTATTTCTCAACGATTCCTTTGAACCCAATTCTTCAAAACTGAATAATAAAGCCTTGAGAAGTCCATGAGCTTATAGATACCCGAGTGCTTTTCTGTTGGTTTGTTAATTAGCTATACAGTCAATAAAGCAGTATTTATGGCTAAAAACTATAAATATTGTTCAAATTTCTTTTGAGGAGGATCATATCTTTCTGGGTAGTCCTGTGACTTTTCTACTTTCTTTCGGTAAAACACAACAGTCCTGTCTTGATTTGTGTTTGGACTCATAGCTTCAGAAAAATGAGGTCCCCTAACCCATTGTCCAGGTCATATTGTTCACACCCATATTTAGTCAAATGTTATGATTCTACCCAACAATGGGCACGAATTGCATACAAGGGGGGCAGTTTGGCCAGACCATCTGTGACCCTATTCAATATAGTTGGTTGGTCTAAATGGTGCCCCTTCCTATATAGATATATATTTTTTTATTTTTTTTTTTGAAAAAAAAAAAAATGTAAGTTAAGAGCAAAATAAATTTTTAGGTGGAGAATATATCGGCTGTATAAAAATAAAAACTAGAGACCGAAAATATTGCTTTTCACAAAAAAGATAATTTTAATCATAGATTGATCCATTAGTTGTGTCCCCCCTATGAATCAATATATGTTACAGAAATAGTTTTTCATAAAGGCACTTGTTAAAAACAAACCGCTTCCTTTCAAAGAAAAAAAAAAAAACATTTCCAGTACATTGCAGTAAAAATAGCTGCTACACACATTTCTCCTGGCCTATGAAAAGGAGGCAAATACTTTAAAATATATATATAGAATTCATATTACGAAATCAAATGGCAATTAAAAACAAAAGCGTACATCAGTGTACAGAACCATTATATACAGCAAAGGACGAACAAGACATTCTTTTTGGTTGTGCAATATTGCGAACAATCGGCATTGAATCACCCACGCGTGGAACCCAAGTCTTCATTTAAAAGAAAAAAAAAAAAAAAAAAAAAAAAAAAAAAGAACTAGCAGTAATCAAGACCTTTTCTCATGTACATACGGCCTATCCTAGCGCTCCTGTTTTAATGCTCTTGGCAAAGGAAAACACGTTACAATATTTACAATGGGAATCATATTTAAAATACAAATAATTAAAATATACATGTACCTGACAAATAAAATAGTTCTGTAAATATAAAACCTCATATTATTTACAAGCAGACTTGAAATGATGAGAATGCCATGATCACATTTTTTTCAGTTCATTTGCAAATAAAAAAAAAAAAAAAAAAAAAAAAAAAAAAAAAAAGGATTAGGTGTATAGAGACAGCCCTGTGGTCCTGATCAAAACCCACACAGCTTAGAGATCACAACAGCCTATGAAACATTTTAGAGAACTCCTAGACTCCCGGATCCTTGGATAGTGGTTCGGCAACAGGCCGTGATTTGAGATATAAACACGGCAGGGCTGAAAACAGATAAGCCACTATTTTTGTCCATGGACTGAAAAACCAAGTTCCTTTAGGTGGGACGCAATAGTCAGAAAGTAGCATACACAACGTGTTATCTTCTTTTTTTCAAGTGAGCAACTGTATAACAATAAGCGCCATCCATCAGATCTTTACTCCGATCTAAGAAAACAGAGCAAAGAGCCAATTCATGTCACGGATTTGATGTTTCCAGTCTTTTGAAGTCATGCACTGTTCGGCCATCTTGGACAGCCCACTAAACGATCCTTTTCACAGTACAATAATGTGCTCTTCAAACCAATGATTTAGTTCACACTCCGGCAGCTCATTCGTCTGTGTCGGGCTGTACTCCAAGCATTGCGTGCAATTCATCCGGCGTGTAGCCCAATAAGTTGTGAAGGTCACAAACAAATCGGTACACGTATCTCTTCCCTGATGTCTTGTGGATGATGTTCTTGTCATAATAATACCTTAGTCCTCGACTTAGCTTCTCGTAGTTCATTTTAGGTTTGTTTTTCCTTTTACCCCACCGCCGGGCCACCTTCAAGGATAGGAAGAAAAAAAAAATGAGTTACTAAGCAATGAAGACAAATACGATGCCATAGTAATGCTCAAGAGAAGGCAGGGATCAAAAGGTAAACTAGTTTGGGTAACGCCAACTCAAGACTTTGCGTTAACGGATGTTGGTACTCCCAACTCAAAAGACAGCAAGATACATACCTCATCTGGGTCAGCCAGCTTGAACTCCCATCCATCCCCAGTCCAGCTGATAAAGGACTGACATGACTTATCCGTTAAAAGTTCCAACAAGAACTGCCACAATTGGATCGGTCCACTGCCTACAAAAAAAGGAACACCAAACCATATGAATATATACATTCCTAGAATGCAGAAGATTGTGTTCATGGATCACTTGCTTTAATACAGGGCAGGGCTGTGTTCTGAATGTTGTTGACCTACAAATCCAAAATTCCACCCTCCATGTCACAAAAGAAACACCCAAAAAAACCCACCCGTTTGGCTTTGGGAATTTACGCTGGGAATTGAAGATCAAGAACAGAGAGGTGGACAGCCTACAACTGCTTATGACTGATTCATGTATTAAAGATGCAAGCCATTGTCTTACCTGTGAAGCCAGCAAGTATAGATGCGGGAATAACAGGTTTGCCTAGTTCTGCTGGCTCACACCTGTCCTGGATATAATCTTTGAAGGACATTGGTTGCTTATTTAGACACAACGTTTGATTGCCATCTTCCTCAAAGCTGTCATATGAAGGAACTCGTTGCATATCGACAAGAGAAGATTGGCTCGTCCAAGAATGCAGTAGTGATTCGGTGCTCTCGAAGCTTTCTGTGCCGCTGTCTCCTGAGTCATAGTCTCTCAATTTGCCTAGAGAACAAATACAAGACTTCTTATAATATATTCCATGGCACAACCTACTCCTGCCCCCAGACTAATATTGCAAAGTCAGCTGAATGTGTTGCCTTATGTGTTTGGGAAATGTCCAACTGAGGTCTTCCCCCATGCCAATTTTCCCTTAGCCACTATCCCTCTAGATCAGGGATTCCCACACTATGCGTCTTGCCAAATTAGGAGAGGGCCCAGTCTGAAGCCCAGATATTCTCCTGAAATATGGCCCTCATAAATACTAGAAACTGAAACCAGTTTGAAGGTCAATCAAGATCAAGAAGGACAACATATTTGCTGCCCTATATTATTCATAAAAGTTTACCCTTTTAGCATTGTGCAAATGCAAGTGTAGTTAATAACTTACCAGAATTTAGAGAGTTGAGCAACACGTTCATATGGCTCCTTGCAAAGTCCTGGCTGGCGGGCGGGTAGTTTACTGCTCTGGATTTAAGGCAAGAGCTGGGGTATTGTTGGAACTCTTGTTTGGGGTTGAGGAGAGTCTGACCAGTGGGCACTGAGCACATATCATTATACATTCCATTTTTAGGGTAATTGTGTACTTGTGCCCCACACTGCAACGGATCAGCAGTGAAATCTGGAGAAAAACAGTGAAAAGGTTAGCATTATGCCACAATACAGACGGGCAATTACAACAATTACAAGGATATATAAAGAAATAGAAGATGTGTCTATGTGTAGTTCTGATGAAGACGATTAATGGTTCTTTTTGTAAACCCCACACCAATCAGTCAACAATAAACCCTGTACTGGAGCACAACTTACTTAAGGAATCTGCATTCATCCACTGGTTTAGTGAGTCCCGGTTAGAATGGTCAATATACGGCTCCTGGGCCTTTTCTTGATACTCTGCAAAGGTAAGCAAATTAGATTCACAATTTAGTTCAGTGCTGGTCAACCCAATACTACAAGGATATGAATCACAGGAGCAATGCATAGTCTCCCAAGACTTAATTAGGGAAATTCCATCACCAAGTCCAACTATGTTTTAGCATCAAGGGCTGAAACCAAAGGAACCAAGTGTAAGCAGCGTGGGAAGTTTAGCCATTTGACTAGTGCTTTGCCTGCGTCCAGGGAATAGGCTAAAGGTTTCAAACTTCCTGTGAAAACCATTCTATAGCCCATAACCACAAAAATCTATCAATTGGTTTTAATACAAAGATCAAGTTCAGATTGTTTCACTGCTGGTCACATGGTTCCTGCAGAAACAGGTTCTGAAGGACTAACCAACCAAGTCACAAACACATGCCCACATTTAACACAAATAACTGCATAATGCAACACAATGGAAGTTTTCTAACTTACCTTTCATCATTTCTTCCAGATGTTCCCAAAGTATGTCCCCAACGAAGTCAGGTGCCAGAGCCAAAAACCTCTCCTTCCCGAGGCTGCATAGCTCGTGTCCATTCATGAGAAACTTCTGAAAATTCACGTTCTCCAAGGAGAATTCCTTGGCGGCCCACAAAAGCCACTGTAACACATTATTCTCATCCCAAAGCCATGGATCTAGAGAAACCAAAGAAGCAGGGGATTAAAGGGGGCATCATAACACCGTGGCAATACAGTATATTTTTATTCTAAGATAGATGCTACAGTTTAATTGGGGTTAACGCTTCCAACGAAAATCAGTTGATGACCACTTCACACAATGGAAAAGTTGACTAACAAACTGGCACAATGGGCTATAAATCAGCAACAGAACATTGCCACAAGACAGCTGCGTCCGGTTACATTATGGTCATTGTCCGCCATGCCCTGCAGAAGCCGTCACGCTACATCAGCCAGTACAAAGAGCAGCCGATTATTGTGTTAAAAAGGGACAATGTGACTTACTGCCGGGGATGCCAAGTCTGCATCGTTCCTTCGCAAAACCATTAAACGTATCTTTCAGCGCTTGACTCATCACAGCTTTGCTGCACGGGGTTAGCAGGGGTAACTCACAGCTGCTGGAATCTGAAAAGAGGAAAGAAAATATTTAGTTTAATAAGAATGGATTTGCCAAGAGAAAGAAAGAAAGGGGGGAGCATACCCTTGGGTACATTTAAGAGCATATTAAAAACATATATGGACTTTTGAAGTTTTAAAACAGTTTCGAGGTTAGTAGGGGTGTTCCAAGAGGAAAGCAAGTAACAAAGAGCATACCATGAGGGTAAGAGTCCAGGCCTGTTGGCACGGCCTGTTCTTCTTCATAAGCAGAAAATAAGCCACAGTAGAGCGAGGTCGGCACTTGGACATTGTCAAACGCTAACTGGCGCTGTAGGCAAAGAGAAAAAGGACAATGAAATCATGCTCACATCTAATTGAAGAAGCTATCAACATTAGAGCAACGGAACGGCTGA
Organism: Xenopus laevis; assembly: GCF_017654675.1. Lineage (NCBI taxonomy): Eukaryota > Metazoa > Chordata > Amphibia > Anura > Pipidae > Xenopus > Xenopus laevis. The sequence goes on from NC_054373.1 coordinate 11,303,201, forward strand.
AGTTTTCAATCCCAACCCAAGCCTCGTCGGGACTTAACCCCCGAAATAGCTGTACAAGACATAGAATTGGAAAAGATGTATTCTTGGCATTGAAATCACATTAAACAGTTAAAACATTAAACATCCCTACTGCAATTCTAATGACAAGGATACAGAGATTCCAATGATATGCCAAGGACAGGGTGTGACCTACACTAAATTGCTCTCACGTGTACGATAAACCGCCCATTGCCATTCAATGTATTACCATAATAAACATTAGAGGCTATGCAAATGATTCTACAAGCAAAACAGCAACAGTTTCAATATGATGGCTCTGAATCAGAGCTGTAGTGTAGCAACGCATTTCGCAGCCAGTTCCCATAAACAGACATCGATAGTTTTTTTTTTTCTCATCAACCAGACCTGGTCGCTAGACTGAATAGGAAAGTACCAGCGCCCTGAAGTTCAGACAAATGCATATTAATCATAAACCAAATGTCTCGACAAGAGGCGGGACTCACACAGGTTAGGAAACAATGGCAATGACTCATTGAGAGAGAAACGCGTGAAGTGCCGGAGCAAAAGGTGGGGGGACCCTGTATTATGTGTAAACACTGAAGCCTGAGTCATTCGGAAGGAACAATGGCACCTGCTGTAATTTATACACTCAGGTCTGGACACTAAATTCCTGTTTGGTAAACAAAAAACATAATACGATTCTCGGGCCATGGAATTATTTGTTTAGGGTGCTAATTAACTCAGTCTTGTTTTTATGGAAAGAACAATAAACTACATGCTATGATTCATACTTCAAGGCCCTTCATTTTGTATTTGTCAAAAAGAAATATGATGATTGGTCTACAAGCTCAGTTAGTAGACATTAGGGATGCACTGGACCCCAAATATGGGGCCAAACCCGAGCCTTTTGTTTGTTTTTCATTTTTTTTTTAAGGATGATTCGGCTAAATTCAAGAGCCAAATACAAACCCTTTGCAAAGCAAAAAAAATTGCCCCATGTACCCGAGGTTTCAGAGTCGGTTCGGTATTCGGGCAAATACTGAAGAAGAGGGTTCGTGCATCCCTAGTTGTAATGCTTAAAATGCCAGGGCCTCCTCATGGCCACAAGCTTCTTTGTCCTCTCCCATGGTCCCCCTACCCATACCCATACCATGTTGTAATCCCATTATAAGAAGCTGGAAGGGTTGTGGAATCAATTTGGAAGCGTAGAATCTATGTCAATCTAGTCTGTAATCTAATTATTAGGATAGTGGTCCAATGGTGTCTGGTTCTTTGGTGGAACCTATAATAGACCAACAAGTGAATTTAATGCTAAATCAGCTCTCATATACGAGAATAAAATGGTTTGATTGAACTGGATCAGTCAAAACAGTCTTGCAGAACCATAATTGTTCTCTGTATAGATACAAGCACCAGGTTATCCTAAAAAGATCCAGCAGAAGGGTTTATAACCTTGTATTGTTAGGCTTGGATCTCCAAATGTGTATTTACATACCGCCAAGTACAGTACCCCTACAAGGAGCACAAACTTATACAGCTTTACCCCAGATGCAGAAGTACCCATGGCCGTGCCACTTCAGCCTTCACCATAACAGATACTGATCAACTGGTGACAAAAAAGTGACATGTGTCTCATACTAAGTATAGATAATGTGCAGGAGGAGTTGTCTTGGTAACGCAGGAAGTGATTAAAACATTGTGGGTTCGAGCGTGCAAAGTCAGGATGTTTAAAAAAAAATGAAATGTAAATGAAATAGAACTAAAAAACATTCTTGGATGAACTTACCTTGAGCATTCCTCTGTGGCCGTTATACACTGGAGCCACTTGGTCCATGTTTCGAATTCCAAACTCTGTCATTGGCCCTAAAGTGGAAGAGAAGATGATACAATGAGTTTAGTGAATGATTGTGTGTCCTCAGGCAACCACCTCATCTGTCGAGCCCCCTCAAGGAAACATAATAAAGTAGAGCAATTTCTCAGCGCTGGTGGATATGAGTCACGGGTGGGTAGGACTTGGGAAAAGCTCATGAGCAGAAGGCTGGACTTTTACGGGCCAGGAATGTCTTACTTTGGACAACTCACATGTGGAATGTACACAAAATCCTCTCTAGCTAAAAGATACCGGATACTCTACTTTATTAGTCTAGTAAATGGGAGAAGCTTAAGACATCAAAATAATTTTCTTACACGTAACACAGCCTCAGCGTGACTCAGGTTTACATACATCTTCATGTAAGTGCGGAAAACTGGGAAGCAATTGGACCATAACTCACATGGAGCTACTAGTAGCAGCAACTACAAAATCACAAAAAAAGATTCCCTGCCATAGACAATAGTGAAAATTAAGTGTCAATGTAGGTATAGTCGAGAGGTGGTGTCTATAGTAACAGTGGATAATAGTCTCTGGGAAGGGAGTGTGACTCTGGGATAGCAGGTATAGTAGGGAGAGATGTTGCCTATAGTAACAGTGGGATAATAGTCTCTGGGAAGGGAGTGTAGCTGTGGGATAGCAGGTATAGTAGGGAGAGATGGTGTCTATAGTAACAGTGGATAATAGTCTCTGGGAAGGGAGTGTGACTGTGGGATAGCAGGTATAGTAGGGAGAGATGGTGTCTATAGTAACAGTGGATAATAGTCTCTGGGAAGGGAGTGTGACTGTGGGATAACAGGTATAGTAGGGAGAGATGTGCCTATAGTAACAGTGGATAATAGTCTCTGGGAAGGGAGTGTGACTGTGGGATAGCAGGTATAGTAGGGAGAGATGGTGTCTATAGTAACAGTGGATAATAGTCTCTGGGAAGGGAGTATGACTGTAGGATAGCAGGTATAGTAGGGAGAGATGGTGTCTATAGTAACAGTGGATAATAGTCTCTCGGAAGGGAGTATGACTGTAGGATAGCAGGTATAGTAGGGAGAGATGGTGTCTATAGTAACAGTGGATAATAGTCTCTGGGAAGGGAGTGTGACTGTGGGATAGCAGGTATAGTAGGGAGAGATGGTGCCTATAGTAACAGTGGATAATAGTCTCTGGGAAGGGAGTGTGACTGTGGGATAGCAGGTATAGTAGGGAGAGATGGTGCCTATAGTAACAGTGGATAATAGTCTCTGGGATAGCAGGAATAGAAAAGGAACAAATGCTTGTGGGTAATTTCATTACCATTCTGGGAAGGGAACATTTAGAACACAGACGTGTGAACAGAAGGAAAGCTCAATCAAACAAGGAGACAATAAGGCAGTGCTGTTACTGGGAGTGAATCTCTGTTATCGATCTGGGGCAAAAATGTATTTAAATTACATATAGGTGTAATCCAGCTGTTTTTACTACAACTCCCAGAATCCCTTGACAGGAGAGAAAACAAAGCCAATAAAAGACTTGGTGCGATCAGTCGGCAGTAACAAGATCCCTCAGAAGAAACTCATTTTCACACAACAGTGAAGCGAAACCCACACCTTTGTGTATTCAGGACAAACACCTTTGTACCATGTGATACCTACACCCCCGCCTGTATCGTTTACCCGAGTCTGAGCTCTCTATGGGCCCTTTCTCTTATATGGAAATTGTGTTGAGACAGTAGATCTGGGTGTAGAACCCGGTTTCTAAAACCATTATTTGGGAGAGTACAGGTTATATCACTGGCATTGATTTACATACAAAACGGTTACAGTTCAGCAACAACACAAGACGGTATTGTTCAACTGCAACATAAAAACCAATATTAATAAGGAAAAAAAAACAGACTGCTGAAGGTAAGGTAGAGGGTGAGATCTGGGGAACCTTAAAGGGAAAGTCACAAGTAAGTTAACTTTTAAGGCAGAGACACACGTGGAGATTCAGGGAGATTTAGTAGCTCGGCGACAATTCGCCTTTTCTTCGGGCGCCTAATTTCCCTTCCGCCAGCTAGAATCTTAATAGGCAGAGGGATGGCACTGAGCGCTTCGTTTTCTGAACTCGCCTGAAGTTTCCTCGTGAGTGGCATCTCACCGGCGATTTAGATTCTAGCTGGCGGAAGGCTGTTCGGGGAGATTAGTTGAGATTGTCGCCAGGCGACTAAATCTCCCCGAATCTCCACGTGAGCCTCTACCCTTAGTATATTATAGAATGTCTAATTCTAAGGTACCTCTCAAATCAGCCTTCCTTATTTATTTTCTATAGTTTAATTATTTGCTTTCTTCCGAGTCCTTCCAGCTTTCAATGGGAGGGTCATTGACCCCATCAAATGCTCTGTAAGGCTACAAATGTAATGTCATTGTTAATTTTTATTAATCATCTTTGTAGTCAGGCCTCTCATATGCCAGTCTATTATTAAAAGCAATGGTTCTTAGGGTAATCTGCACCCTAGCAACCAATCGCAAACTGGAGAGAAGCTGAATAAAAAGCTAAATAACAAAAACCACAAATAATAAAAACCAATTGCAAATTGTCTCAGAAGCTGATTTACAGACAGACAGACAGAAGGGCCAATACACAGAGGTCCCACTAGACAAACAAAGGGAGAACAACTGCAATGAGATAAACTATGCACCACCCAAAACCCCCCTCCCCTCGCTCCTTGGTCTCCACCAACCTTGAAATTCATTTGTCTGGTGACTTCCATTAAAACCCATGTCTGCCTTAAGCCAGAGCATGGGGGAGGGGTGAGGAGGTGGAAGGTGGGATTCACAATTTCCACATCAAAGCTTTCAACTGCAGCTACAGAATGAGATTCCTTTTGAGTTTTCCCAACTACAAAACTGTAATTATCAAAGGCCGTGCTGACGTTAGCTCTCCCCCTGAGAGACAGGGCAAGGTACGTGGAACTGCTGCCTGCCCCGCTGAACTGCTGCCTGCCCCGCTGAACTGCTGCCTGCCCCGCTGAACTGCTGCCTGCCCCGCTGAACTGCTGCCTGCCCCGCTGAACTGCTGCCTGCCCCGCTGAACTGCTGCCTGCCCCGCTGAACTGCTGCCTGCCCCTCTGAACTGCTGCCTGCCCCGCTGAACTGCTGCCTGCCCCGCTGAACTGCTGCCTGCCCCGCTGAACTGCTGCCTGCCCCGCTGAACTGCTGCCTGCCCCGCTGAACTGCTGCCTGCCCCGCTGAACTGTTGCCTGCCCCGCTGAACTGTTGCCTGCTATACAGGGCATCTAGAGAAAGTACTGGGATCCATCATCCATCACAGCTGTCAGACAGATCATAAACAGAAGAAGCCAATAGAAGATACAGGGGAATAAAAGTGCACACCCCCGGCTTACAGCATGAGCAACCCAGCTCTAATCTTATCTGATCATCTGCAGCACAGGCCACACCTAAAAAAGGCTTCAAGAAATGGATCTGACGTACTGACAATCAAATCCCAACAATTGACAGCACCCTGTGCACCCCCCATTTATTAGTTCTGCACTATGGCTACATCAGCAGATATTTGACATGGAATGGGGGCAAGTTGGAACAATAGCCAAGCCCTTAAGCTGCATAAGGCACTGCTCCCAACATCAGAATTCAAATACACATAGCAAAATACGGCCCTAAAAATTGCTCTATATATGGTTGGGGTTAATCAATTACAATCATATTTAATATATAAGGGGCAGTTGGAGACAAAGCAGCAGCAACGGGGGTTGTTAAACAGTCCACACATCTGCTGCCACTTTAACTAGCAGATGGCTTTGTATTATTAGCTACACTCAATAGGCCAGATCCATGTAGGGCACCCACAAATAATGTGCATGTATATGGAAGGTTTTTTTTTTTTTAAACGTGACCTGTGCCTATGTTGTGTCTGATAACATCCTCAAATTCCATAAAACAGAGGGGCAGGGATCCAAATATGTTGCATACACAGTGCTACGCAATATGTTGGCGCTATATAAATACATGTTAATAATAATAATCATAATACAGAGGGCAAAGCTCCGCCCCAGTCAGAAGCTGGTACTATACACGGGCAGCTCATCTAATCTGAAACTATGCAATCTGTGCCAACACCGTGACTAACTGCCCGAGCCCAAAATAAAAACATTAACAACGTGGGTGTGCGAGGAATCTGGCCAACAGGTAGAGCGACATTCATCAGAACAGCGAGGGCCAACTAAACAAACTCGAGGCAATGAGACTTCCCAGCCAATTCGCAACAGCAGAGACAATTCAACCGCTCTAAACTACGATTCCTACTCACCCCAAATCTCCCCCTAACTGGCCTTCAGACTGGGCCCCCTTAGCTCATAACAAGGTTACAGATATATAGAAACATTGGGGTAACAGTTACCCTGCTATAGTTCCAGGGGTACCCAGGTCACAAATAAGCACTCACCCCAAATCTCCCCCTAACTGGCCTTCAGACTGGGCCCCCTTAGCTCATAACAAGGTTACAGATATATAGAAACATTGGGGTAACAGTCGCCCTGCTATAGAAGGTAATGAGGGGAGTGTCCCAGCAGGAAATAAAAAGGTGACATTCCCAATATCACATTGTCATACAAGGAGGCTCCATATAGTTCCAGGGGTACCCAGGGTACAAATAAACACTCACCCCAAATCTCCCCCTAACTAGCCTTCAGACTGGGCCCCCTTAGCTCATAACAAGGTTACAGATATAAAGAAACATTGGGGTAACAGTCACCCTGCTATAGCTCCAGGGGTACCCAGGGTACAAATAAACACTCACCCCAAATCTCCCCCTAACTAGCCTTCAGACTGGGCCCCCTTAGCTCATAACAAGGTTACAGATATAAAGAAACATTGGGGTAACAGTCACCCTGCTATAGCTCCAGGGGTACCCAGGGTACAAATAAACACTCACCCCAAATCTCCCCCTAACTGGCCTTCAGGCTGGGCCCCCTTAGCTCATAACAAGGTTACAGATATATAGAAACATTGGGGTAACAGTCACCCTGCTATAGTTCCAGGGGTACCCAGGGTACAAATAAACACTCACCCCAAATCTCCCCCTAACTGGCCTTCAGGCTGGGCCCCCTCAGCTCATAACAAGGTTACAGATATATAGAAATGTGTTTAATAACCTTTAACAAGAAAAGCGAAGTTTATTTCCCCTGTTGCAATATAAAGGATACACAAATGTATCAACACAATGGATACACAACTGCAAAACAAATAGGGAGAATAAAAGAAATGGACATCTCCAGCACCCATACAAAAGCTGAATGGTCGCACCAATGCCAGGGCAGTGAGCAAGAGCCCCAGAGTTTTGGGGGGGGGGGGGAGTAACAAAACCTCTAGTTACTAAATTAAAGTGGGTTTTCAGTTGTATCACTGATCTAGGCAACAAGAAAAATACAGCATTTCAGTCATAGCGTTTTAGGCTGAGGGTTAGTTGCCCTTTAAATAAAAAGGACAAACATGTGGGATTGGGTGGGGGGTGTTAGATGAACAAACTCTCACTTCCAAGGTCCATCTGAGCAAGTCAAGACCCCCCTGGTACTGAAAACATTATAACCAGCGATTAAGTTGCACAACTGGATGTGCGATCCCCCCACTCCTCATTTCATCACCAGGGGCCCCTTATTCTCTAGCCCCCAACCCTAATTAACCCCACACATTCAGCGATTGCTTTAATACAGATCAGCCGTCGCAGAGTCGGATTAATTCCAGATGGAAACCATCGTGTATTTCATACATGCGATTCGATGCGACCGTGTCTTACCTGAGCAGCTGAGGGAGGGTATGTCCTTCCCGAGTATATAATTATCCACAAACAATCCAAAGGAGGTCGTTGGCGACACTGAGAGTTAATAGAATTCCCAGGCTCGGAACAGAGAGAAGAATCCTGAGCTCCCGTGAGCGTTCGAGCTGTAATCGCCCTTTAAGCGCAGCGGCCGGAGATACAATGATTCAGATACGGAGCTCCCTCTGGGCTGACTGTGCTGTTTAGCGGTGGGGCGGACCATTACACACAGGGAGGGGAGGAGCGCGCTTACCCCGCCCACTGGCTATATCACTAGAGCATGGGAGGCGTTTGCATCCCCCCCGCCTCTTTTAGCTCTTTTAGCGGACTAGGATCAAGGTGTAAAATGCCCTGCGGCTGGGAAAGCGCTCTCTTTTCTTTCTGTCTCTGTCGCTCTCTCCGGAGCAGGAGTTGCCAACTTGCCGCATCTCTCTACAATTCAATGTATTTGTATTTCAATGGACTTCCGAATTGTAGTTTTACTCCCAGACTAAACCCCAGGAGGCTCCCTGCTTTCTAGTTTTTATATGAATAGGACAGGACCTGAATAGGAAGATGAATATAATAAAAAGTAGCTATAACAATACATTTGTAGCCTTACAGAGCATTTGTTTATTACTGTGTTATAGAATTGCCAGTTCTAAGCAACTTTTCAATTGGTCTCCATTATTTATTTATTATAGATTTTTTAATTATTTCCGTTCTGACTTTCTCCAGCTTTCAAATGGGGGTCACTGACCCCATCCAGCGCCGGATTTCTTTGTGGGCCGCCCCTAGGCCGCACGGTCCGACCAGGCGGCCATGCGGTCCTAGCGCCCACCTACACATCCTCTTCCCAGCGCGCCGGCGAAAAAACGCCGGCGAAGCTGGTGTAATTGAATGCGGACACATTCGGCTGGGCGGCATGCCGACCCTATTTTTTGCCGCCCTAGGCCCGGGCCTATGTGGCCTTGCCGCAAATCCGGGCCTGACACATCTAAAAAACAAATGCTCTGTAAGGGTAAGGGCACACCTGGAGATTCGGGAAGATTTAGTTGCCCAGCGATTATTCGCCTCTACTTTGGGGCGACTAATCTCCCTGAACTGCTTCCCGTGTCTTCTGCCTGCTTCAATGAAAAAACGCCTGTGGCATGGCACTCGCGACGCTTTGTTTTCCGAAGTCGCCTGAAGTTTCCCCACGAGGAAACTTCGGGCGAAGTCCCTGAATCTCCAAGTGTGCCCTTACCTTAGGGTAAGACCAGACGAGGAGATTCGGGGAGATTTTGTCGCCTGGCGACTTATCGCCACGTCTTTTGCGCGACTATCTCCCCGAACTGCCTCAGTGAGGTAACTTTGGGCTACTATTGAAAACGCATCGCCGCGTGTGCATTAGCGCAGGCGATTTTGTGCTGTAGCCTATGGGGAAAAGACGCTGAGGCAGTCCGGGGAGATAGTTGCGCAAAAGACGTGGCGATAAGTCGCCAGGCGACAAAATCTCCCCGAATCTCCTCGTCTGGCCTTACCCTAAGGCTACAAATGTATTGTTATTGCTACTTTTTATTACTCATCTTTCTATTCAGGCCTCTCCTATTCATATAAAAACAAAAAAGCAGGGAGCACTCACTGACCCTTTGATGAATCTCCGCTGTGCTACTACGTAAACCGATCCCAATGCTATTCATATCCCAGTCTCTTAAATGCGTAGCCTTAGGCTAAGGTCACACTGGGCGATTTGGGGAGAATTAGTCGCCTGGCGACTAATCGCCTCGTCTTTGTGGTGACCAATCTCCCTAAAAATGCCTTACCTCTGTCTTGCGCCAGCTAAAATATAAAATCGCCTGCGGCAAGCACGCGCGTCGCTTCGTATTCTGAAGTTGCCTCGCGAGGAAAGTTCGGGCGACTTCGGAATACGAAGCGAAGCGTGTTCCATGCCGCAGGCAATTTTTCATTTTAGCCGTGCAAAACAGAGGTAAGGCATTTTGGGAGATTGGTCGCCGCAAAGACGAGATGATTAGTCGCCAGGCGACTAAATCTCCCCAAATCGCCCAGTTTGACCTTAGCCTTACAGTATCCTTGAAAGCTGGAAAGAGTAAGAAGAAGAAAGCAAATAAGCAATAAACTATATAAAATAAATAATGAAGACCAGTTGAAAGGTTGCTTAGAATTGGCCATTCTATAACATACTAAAAGTTTACATAAAGGGGAACCACCTCTTTCAATGAACTTTTAGTATGATGTAGAGAGTGATATTCTGAGATTATTTGCAATTGGTTTTCATTTTTTATTATTTGTGTTTTTTGAGTTACTTCGCTTTTTATTCAGCAGCTCTTCAGTTTGCAATTTTAAGCAGCTATTTTATTGCTAGGGTATGTGTTAATCTAGCAACCAGGCATTGGTTTGAAGGATAAATAGGAATATGAATAGAGGGCCTAAATAGAAAATTAATAAAAGGAACAATTGCAACAGAAGCATAGGCAACTTTAGGCGACTATAGAAAACGCATCACCGCGTGTGCATTAGCGCAGGCGACTTTTCATTGTAGCCTATGGGAAAAAACGCTGAGGCAGTTCGGGGAGATAGTCGTTCAGAAGATGAGGCGATTACTCAGCAGGCCACAAAATCTCCCTGAATCTCCTCGTGTGAACTAGCCCTAAGAGCAAAATTTCAGTTTTTTAGAAACAGAAATTAAACTTTTCTAGGCAGTAGAATGATCCAACTTGTCCAACTATCTCTAACGCTGAAGCACCTATACAGTTATGGGGCCTATAGCTGGCTCCCTATAAGAAAAACAGGCTGCAGGGCTGGTTATAGATTTTTTATCACTGTGCTCTATTATACAGATAGCTAGAATCTCCGCTGCCATAAAGCAGGACAGGGCTGCTTACAATGGGGATCAGATAGGATCTGTGCAGCCACTGGTACAGAATGCTCTGTTATATATATAGCTAGAATCTCAGCCATACAGCTGCTTACAATGGGGATCAGATAGGATCTGTACAGCCACTGGGACAGAATGCTCTGTTATATATATAGCTAGAATCTCAACCATAAAGCAGGGCAGGACTGCTGCTTACAATGGGGATCAGATAGGATCTGTGCAGCCACTGGGACAGAATGCTCTGTTATACAAATAGCTAGAATCTCAGCTGCCATAAAGCAGGGTAGGACTGCTGCTTACAACAGGGATCAGATAGGATCTGTGCAGCCACTGGGACAGAATGTTCTGTTATACAGATAGCTAGAATCTCAGCTGCCATAAAGCAGGGCAGGACTGCTGCTTACAATGGGGATCAGATAGGATCTGTGCAGCCACTGGGACAGAATGCTCTGTTATACAGATAGCTAGAATCTCAGCTGCCATAAAGCAGGACAGGACTGCTGCTTACAATGGGGATCAGATAGGATCTGTGCAGCCACTGGGACAGAATGCTCTGTTATACAGATAGCTAGAATCAGAGCTGCCATCAGAAATTGCGGGGCCCCGCACAACAAAAATTTTTAGGGCCCCCCTTCCCCAAACACACAGGCACAAGTGCTAAACATTTAAGGCCCACCTTCAAGTTAAATAAAAAAAATTGGTGGCCACGGAGCACCCCCTACAACTTATTAAAACAGTGGCTAGGACCCCCCTACAAGTTATAAAAAAACATTAGTGACTGGGTCCCCTACAAATTATTGAAAAAAATAAAAACATAGTATAACAAAGCAATATAAATGAAATTCCTGGGCAAGGCACCTACAAGTTATATTAAAAAAAACTGGTGGCAAGGGCCCCAATAAGTTATATTAAAAAAATGGTGGTCAGGGCCCCTACAAGTTAAATAGAAAATAAGTGGCCACGGCCACTACAGGTTACATTAAAAAAATGGTGGACAGGGCCCCTATCTGTTATATATAAAAATTGGTGGCCAGGGCCCCAACAAGTAATGTGAAAAAAATTGGTGGCCAGGGCCCCTGTAAGTTATTAAAAAAAAATAAGTCCTTACTTCAGCTGCAGAGTTCAGGGAAACTCCGGTGTCTGTGTCTTTAGCTTTCCTGTGCTACGATTTGCCAGTGAAATGTAAGTCCCGGTAATTTTGTATGGTGATTGGATAAGCTGGAGGGGAGGTTCAAATTTCACCCATCCAATCACCATGTGGCTAAACCGGGACTTACAATTCATTGACAAATCAGAGCAGTTAGAAGATACAGGCTCCCGCCCACTCTCCCTTCCGTAGACTCCAGCTTAGTGACAGCGCGGCCAGCTATCCAGGCAGCACAGCCGGGCCCCCCTCCAGTCTTAAAACCCTCCGGGCCCGGTACAACACTCCCCCCTGTCCCCCCCTGATGGCGGCCCTGGCTAGAATCTCAGCTGCCATAAAGCAGGACAGGACTGCTGCTTACAATGGGGATCAGTTAGGTTGTGACAGTTGGAATGCTCTGTTATACAGAGACTCTCCAGATCTGTTATATACAGCCACAGCACAGGGAGTAGATATCTGATGGGAACTTAAAAAGGAAAAATGTTGTGTTATGACATTTAGGAAAAACAAAACATTCTTTGGTCAAACCGGCCAGTGTTTGTTTGTTCAGATGCAATTATATCAATGAGTCTGGGTCCATCTGTCTGCAACTCACAAATAAACCCTTTTTGTAGTAAAATTACTAGCATCTGAGATGAAATTCCAATCAAAGTAAAACCAAAGCAGATTCTGCATTTACAATTGTGATCTCAATGAGCTTTATTTGTTGCAAATGGATTGTGTTGTGCAAACTCAATTGCAACAGGAGATCATTGCTTTCTTGTTGTGTAAACTTCATTTCTGCAATCAGACGCTTTGTGGGCTTCACTTACAGGATTAGGAAATTAACTGGAATTTATATAAGTGAAATGCACTGCCAGACAGTCACACTCAGTAACGTAACTAGACGGGGGCGGACCCTGGTGTGGGACGTGCAGCCGGGCCCCCACCCCCCTCCGTACGCGATTTTAGACCGGAATCAGCGGTGAGCCCTGGCCCAATTGCACCCCCTGCTCCCCCGGTAGTTCCGCCACTGGTCACACTCATTATCGCACTGTTACTATAGGCACCATCTCTCCCTACTATACCTGCTATCCCACAGTCACACTCCCTTCCCAGAGACTATTATCCACTGTTACTATAGACACCATCTCTCCCTACTATACCTGCTATCCCACAGTCACACTCTCTTCCCAGAGACTATTATCCACTGTTACTATAGACACCATCTCTCCCTACTATACCTGCTATCCCACAGTCACACTCCCTTCCCAGTGACTATTATCCACTGTTACTATAGACACCATCTCTCCCTACTATACCTGCTATCCCACAGTCACACTCCCTTCCCAGAGACTATTATCCACTGTTACTATAGACACCATCTCTCCCTACTATACCTGCTATCCCACAGTCACACTCCCTTCCCAGAGACTATTATCGCACTGTTACTATAGGCACCATCTCTCCCTACTATACCTGCTATCCCACAGTCACACTCCCTTCCCAGAGACTATTATCCACTGTTACTATAGACACCATCTCTCCCTACTATACCTGCTATCCCACAGTCACACTCCCTTCCCAGAGACTATTATCCCACTGTTACTATAGGCACCATCTCTCCGTACTATACCTGCTATCCCACAGTCACACTCCCTTCCCAGAGACTATTATCCCACTGTTACTATAGACACCATCTCTCCCTACTATACCTGCTATCCCACAGTCACACTCCCTTCCCAGAGACTATTATCCACTGTTACTATAGACACCATCTCTCCCTACTATACCTGCTATCCCACAGTCACACTCCCTTCCCAGAGACTATTATCCCACTGTTACTATAGGCACCATCTCTCCCTACTATACCTGCTATCCCACAGTCACACTCCCTTCCCAGAGACTATTATCCACTGTTACTATAGGCACCATCTCTCCCTACTATACCTGCTATCCCACAGTCACACTCCCTTCCCAGAGACTATTATCCCACTGTTACTATAGACACCATCTCTCCCTACTATACCTGCTATCCCACAGTCACACTCCCTTCCCAGAGACTATTATCCCACTGTTACTATAGACACCATCTCTCCCTACTATACCTGCTATCCCACAGTCACACTCCCTTCCCAGAGACTATTATCCCACTGTTACTATAGGCACCATCTCTCCCTACTATACCTGCTATCCCACAGTCACACTCCCTTCCCAGAGACTATTATCCCCACTGTTACTATAGGCACCATCTCTCCCTACTATACCTGCTATCCCACAGTCACACTCCCTTCCCAGAGACTATTATCCACTGTTACTATAGGCACCATCTCTCCCTACTATACCTGCTATCTCACAGCCACACTCCCTTCCCAGTCTCGATGCAACATCCACTTTGGGTTGATAAAAGCTCAGGATGGAAGACTATGGGAAACAAAGCTTGTTAAGAAAAACATTTTTTGGGCATCATTATTTGGAGAAATTTCTCAAATGCCTCACTTAAACATTGAGACAGTATTCTCTTTAACTGCAAACTAGAATTCATTATGTGGCAGCGTTTGGTCGGAAGAAACTTTGTATAAATGGAAAATATTCTTGTTTAATTGAGGGGAAACAATGTAGTGATCCCAAATGATAATCCGTGGCACCCTCTTTCCCCCAGGCACAGACAATTTTATGGTGAAAGGGGACCTTACAGGCTTAAAGGGTGAAGGTCTGGGATTATGTCGGAGCCAAGAGACAAATCATTTCACACTGAGTCTGTTTAGTAAATCATAGTCCACCTCAACTCAAGTTGTCTATGTATTCTCTTTATTATGATGTATTGCCTGATATCACAATGGTCTTTAATGGATTTGTGTTTCCACTGGCGTCTTTACGGGAGACTGGACACATTTATTTGGTGTATTGGCAGTGTCTTCATGTAGGCTTGATCCTAATATGTTGCATCATGTCTCTGTGGTACTAGTGATGTCGCTATGGATCCTTGTCTTTATATAATTGTGCCTAGAAGCTTTTCTGATGTGGGTTATTGTTTGAGAGAGTTTCCATACATTTTCATATATATGGAAGTTTTCGTTACCAAAGCTGTGCCTAAAACTTTGTATTGTTGCTTCCTGGTTTTGACTTGTGACTGATTTTGATCCTTGCTACCTGCCCCAACATCTGCCTGTTACCGACTACACTTCTGCCTGATCTTTGACTGAACTTCTCTTTGGTTATTTCTCTGCCTTGATCAGGTTCCCTGACATCAACACAGCAAAATGTTCTGCGGGCCCCAAAAAGGGCATCAGTGAAGATTGGTGTTGGTTGGGGTCTCTTGCTTCATTAAAGGGAGGTGCCAGTTTGTAGTCTTAGGGACTGTGACAGGTCATGATCTCCAGCCTTCAAGCTCCCATTTCTACTGGAAAGCCAAAGACAGGCCCTACAAGTACTAAAGAGAGAGTGCATCTCTAAGAGACTTCTACAAGCAGATTATCTGGAGAAGGCAAGGGAACTGGGAAAACAAAAAAGATTGAGACATCAAGGACAGGCACAACTGGCATGCCCATAGATAAGACCAGATATAGACTTGGGAGACTTCTTCTTCTGCTGTATCATTTCATAACTTGCACGGAGTGGTCTGAACTGTCTGTACTTTGGGTCTCTACGATATGAAGCCAAAAAATAGGTTCTCTCTCCTATTAAAGCTACTGCGGGGGAGGAGCAGCCTGTGAGACCAATGCTTTTGGCAGATGATGCTTTTCCCAAGAACTTTAACCAACAGGGTGGTGCCAGCCTATGAAGTAGATAGGACCACCATTTGGAATTTACCTTGAAGTGGTATGGTGGCGTGTCAACTTTATGATCATAGAGTTGTAATAAAAAACCCCATTTTTGAAAATGTGATATAATGTTATTAAAGGGATTTAATTTAATGGACTTTGGTCTTTTTTCAACCCAAGTTAACAATTGTTCCTAAAGGCTTTGCTCTTAGTGCTGCCTGTCTTTGTCATTGTTGTATTCAGTGGATGGTGGGCAGCACATGGGCACCCATTTGAATGCCCCCCAGTTTGTGCATCATTAAGACACGCAAATTAGGGTGCTCCACTAAAAGGTGCAGGTACTTATGCTCTGCCTATTATAGAATTGGGGGCCATTGTCCTTCAATTGATCCTGTCATCGGAAAACATGTTTTTTTCAAAACACATCAGTTAATAGTGCTACTCCAGCAGAATTCTGCACTGAAATCCATTTCTCAAAAGAGCAAACAGATTTTTTTTATATTCAATTTTGAAATCTGACATGGGGCTAGACATTTTGTCAATTTCCCAGCTGCTCCCAGTCATGTGACTTGTGCCTGCACTTTAGGAGAGAAATGCTTTCTGGCAGGCTGCTGTTTTTCCTTCTCAATGTAACTGAATGTGTCTCAGTGAGACATGGGTTTTTACTATTGAGTGTTGTTCTTAGATCTACCAGGCAGCTGTTATCTTGTGTTAGGGAGCCGTTATCTGGTTACCTTCCCATTGTTCTTTTGTTTGGCTGCTGGGGGACGGGGGACGGGAGGGGGTGATGTCACTCCAACTTGCAGTACAGCAGTAAAGAGTGATTTGAGTTTATTAGAGCACAAGTCACATGACTTGGGGCAGCTGGGAAATTGACAATATGTCTAGCCCCATGTCAGATTTCAAAATTGAATATAAAAAAATCTATTTGCTCTTTTGAGAAATGGATTTCAGTGCAGAATTCTGCTGGAGCAGCACTATTAACTGTAATTAAGGGTAATTTGGAACATAGCAACCAGATTGCTGAAATGGCAAACCGGAGAGCTGCTGAATAAAAAGCTAAATAACTCAAATCATAAAAAATTTAAAACCAATTACAAATTGTCTCAGGATAACTAAAAGTCAATTTAAAGGTAAACAACCCTTTTAATGATAATCCCTGAATGACTATCCCATGTCTGTTACAGGGTGCGCCAATGTGGAGGCATTCACCACATATATATGTGCATCATTATATAGCACAACACACTCATTAAACTCCTAATTGCATAGTTCACCCATTAGGAGTGTATACTTAATACTGGCATAGAAAGCAGCACACTCGTTAAACGTGTATGGTTATCCTACATAATTAGGCGGCTCGCTCATTATTCCCATACACACTCATGCTGACTGCAAGGCCATAGATTCTCTGCATTGCTGAATGAGCCTTTCATGGGCCATTGTTCTACAGGGCAACGTGCTCCGGAGACGTGTGGCTTGGCATGGAGCACGTTCCTTAGCACAGTAGAGTCATTACAGCCCAAGGCAATCATTGTCATAAGTGTTGCACTGAGAATCAGGCAAGAATATTCTCATTTGTGTGTGTGATTGATTTCAGGAACATTGCTACAATCCCTTGCAAGTTTGAGTGTGTATGGCTAAATTGCACAGATCGATTGGGAATCAGTTGTTTGAACCCAAGAGCTGAAGAAAATGGTTTCTAAAAATCTGGATCAGAGCTGGCAACTTGCCCTTTGAGGCCTTGGACCGACTCTATTGCCCATTGATTAACTGGACCCTCTCTCTGTCAGATCAGAATGGCTGCTTAGGCCACAGAAACGGAGGAGCTAGCAATTCAGTTGTAAAACTCCCATTAGGCTGACCAACTCTAAACAACTAGGCTAGGGTCAGTGGCGTAACTCGATGTTATTGGGCCCCACAACAAATACATTTTAGGACCCCCTAGGGTTGCCACCTTTAATGTGTTTGGAAAATGGGCAGGGGTTGGGCTGGGTGATGTCAGGGGCGGGGCAGTGTTGTTGGGGGCGTGGTGGGTGCCATAGGGGGCAGGACTGATGATGTGGCAATCAGCGATTAGCTGATCGCCATGTCAATCACTTAAATGTCCTGTCCGGATTTCCTGATTTGGAAATCCAGACAGGCACTTATCATCCAGGTGATTTTAAAGTTTAATATGTGTAAAATTTTTTTGCTGTTACTGGTCCTTTAAGGTGGCCATACACCAGCAGATTAAAGCTGCCATATCAGTCCTTTACACTGGTTTGGCAGCTTATCGGCTCATGTGTGGGGGCTTCGATCTATATCAGGCCAAAAATCATGCAGATATCGATGGGGCAGGTTTGATTTTTCCTGCGACCGAGGGCCGCATCGTCTAGTTGATGCAGTCCTTTAACCTGTCGGCGCCCATTTTCTTCGTATAATCCGATCCTAGGGCCAAATGTTCACATTAACCCCATAGCGCCCTGCTGTTGGTGGGCATATCAGGGAAAGATCCTCACCAAACAAGCAGATCTTATCGTGTATGGTCACCTTTACACAGGATTTAATCCTCAGCAGACCACTAGTGCTAGTAGCAAGGTTTAACCCCTTGTGTAACTCTCTTGTGTCTGACAGTACCTCGTAGCGGGTTTCCAGTCTGGGGCAGAGTGCAACCATTACCCTGGACACTAGTGCCTGTGAATGCTTATTAGGGACACAATTTTGCACCCCTTAATTCATTGGCACTTGCATCTAGGGCAGTAGTAAATAAACCCTGATTCTACACGATCCCCAGTTGATATCACAAAGGGTAACTATTACTTCTATGTGTTTCTATTCAGAGTTTAACCCTTTGCTGCCCATGTTCCCTGGAGCCATTTAATTGCGATCTATATCCGTGACGTCAGAGGCCGGGCATCTTTTTATAGATGGCATGTTATCGATATTCCAGGATTTGCAGAAGGGATTTGCTCACTGGGGGCATTATCTTTACTAGGAATCAATGAGGAAAACAAGCTCTGCTTCGGTGCACAGTTGATCCTTTGTTCGTTATCTCTTCTGACTTGTGGTTATTTGCATAATTAACAAAGCCTGGTAGTACTGGCTTCCCTCGGATCCCGATCTGTGCATGCTGTCAGGGGCAGACCCTGTGGCTGCAGGGGGCTTTAGCAATCCTGTTATCCCCACCCTAGATGGAACTATAGTCATCATCATCATCACTTATTTATATAGCGCTGACAATTTACACAGTGCTTTATAGTCAGGGATGTCCGAAATGCAGCGCTTCATGTATTGTTAGACTGCAGCTCTCAGCACTCCATTGGCAGCTAGGTCATTAACCCCTTAAACTCTTTTGTTCTTCTTGGATTAGTGACCTAGAGAACCTCTTTTTCTACTGCTATCCAAGAAAGGGGGGGGTTAGTTAAGGTGGCCATAGATGCAAAGATCCGCTCGTTTGGCCACATCGCCAAACGAGCGGATCTTTCCCCGATATGCCATTAACAAACATGGCTATATCGGGGGTAATCTGATTGTTCGGCCGTATGGCCGTACGTTCCGATTACGATATGCCGTGGGCTCCGGCGGGATCGGTCGGGTCAAAATCAAACCTGACCGATCGACCAAATGACCAATCTCCGCCGGACGAAAGATGTCGGCACACGCCACACATGATCCGAAAATCGTACGAATCCTCGATTCGTACGATAGGATCTGTGTGTCTATGGCCACCATAAGAAGTAGATATGGGGATGGGTCCTCTAAGTGTTACACAAGGGGATGAAAGGTTATTTTGGGGTTACAGTCATTTAAAGCTCATCTTTTGTTGTGACTCGGATCAGGAAAAGATACAGAGCAGCTGATGGAGAGGATATCCTATGGGAAGTTCTGTTTCCTGGAGGGATCTGAAGTGGTTATTACCTTCTATACCCCACGCCTTGTATTATCCTATCGCTGCGTCTTCGCCTTCTTATTTATGTCATTGATCCCTAGGGGAATTCACTTCCAGCAGCCATTGTCTACTTGCAGTGATTTTCTACTGACTAAGGCATGGGAAAACAGTGTTTACGGGTCCCCATAGATCTCTCTCTTCAATATTGCATGCCTTAGTCAATTTTAGAAATTGATGATAAATTAAAAGTGTCAGAAACCATCGCTATATGGTAGGCATATCCCCTATGCCCCCCAGACTGCCACAACAATGGTCAACCAATCGACTTCCAGATCAGACAGTCTATAATAAATTGCACTGCATTGCTTGTATTCCCCCCTATAGAAATAGGTAGCACTAGATAGGTGCCTAATATATAGAGACAGAGACAAGAGGAAAGTGTTGGAAGGGTTACTGTCTGCTCTGCTCTCATTTCCCTACAGAAATAGGGATTGGTAGCACTAGATAGGTACCTAATATATAGGGAGACACGAGGAAAGTGTAAAGAGGGCAAGTGTTATTTATTTAGCTCTAGAAAAGTATATAATATTCATAATTAATAAACTAACTTATACTTTCACCTCTTTTGCAGGAAAATAAATTCATATCAGGAGAGCCATCTTTTATAGGTTGGATTTTCTGTTTAAAAAAATAATGATTTGGAGAGTTTTAGCTGCCAAGTCACTGCAATAAGGAATGATACAGTATATCAAGCTTGTGAACATGACTTGTGCACAGGTGTGATAGTGTTAATAGCACAGTCTCCTTCGACAGTGCAGTCCAGCTTCTTCCTCCTTGTGCAAATACGACGTTGTTACCCAATCACCCATTTGTCAGTGCTTTGACATCAATCATTTGTAATGCAATTATTTGTGTACTTTGCTCATATTTAATTAGAGGCCATCTGTTACTTGATGTCATTAAATGCTGTTCCACTCGAAGATGCAAGAACAGTCTGGACTGAGCCCAGACTTCTAGCACTATAACCCATACCAACCAATCATATGTCTGCTTTCACTATACTATCTGCCACACACCAGTGCAAGCTATTGTCTGATTGGCTCTAATTCAGGGTTGGAGGTTGGAGACTCAGCTTAATAATACAGAGAAACATATTTTGTAAACCAGTGGATAGAGCAGGGATCCCCATCCTTTTTTACCCATAAGTCACATTGAAATGTAAAAAGAGTTGGGGAGGACATGAAAAAACCTTCCAGGGGTACCACATAAGGGCTGTGATTGGCAATTTGGTAGCCCCTATGTAGTCTGGCAGTCTACAGGAGGCTCTGTCTGGCAGTACATCGGGTTTATGCAACCAAAACTTGCCTCCAAACCCGGAATTCAAAAATAAGCACCTGTTTTGAGGCCACTGGGAGCAACATCCAAGGGGTTGGTGAGCAACATCTTGCACTTAAGGGATCACTGGGTTAGATGTTCCTGGCCAAAGCACTGATGACAGGTGGAAGGAAGGACTCTTTGGCCAGATTGCGCTTCTCTACAATGGCTCGTGTGCCATGAGCTTTATGATTGAAGACCCCATTTGTGGTCCAACATTTGGTCAGGCACCACCTGAGCTTCTAATCTGTTTGCTTTTACTGTTATTGCTGTGGTGGTTCAAGAACCCATTTGTGGTCCAACATTTAGTCAGTTGCCCCTTTGACTTCCTAATGAGATTGGTATTACTGATATTGTTGTGGTGCCCAAAGCAATGGGTGGAGGAACCATAGCAAAAACCCTTCTCCTGTTGGTTGAGCACTCCCTTATTGAGTCTCACGAAATAGAGTATGAGCAGATCTTCTAATTGAAGTCAACTGAAGTTGAAGTTCTCTTTAACCTTCAATACGAATGAATAATTTGGATATGTATCTAATACAGAGGCGTGCTCTACATGTTTTGTTTCTGTTCCTAGTGAAGGTGGCTCTGTACATGTACCAGTATTCTGATTGGCTAGATGGTCCATATAAATGATTATAAAAATGCACTGATTGGCCATAGCTGTGTCTTTTTAATGCTCTATCTGGTTAAAGTTCAGTCTAGCACATCGCTATGGGCTACACAAGATACTTTGGTTGGATTATGTATACCACACAATCTCAACATGCAAATAATAAAAAGAATACAATTTTACTGAAGTCGGCTGGTTTCTATATCCATGTTAATGCATTTTCATCATAGGAAATGATATTTAGTTTCTAGTGGAAGTTTCTTTCCTACCCCAGAACATAACAAGCCCAGCAGTGTACAGGCAGCGTGCATATGTGTGTGGGTTGGTGTAAACATGCGGAGGCCAATGAGCGCCTCCATCATTTATTCACAGATGGAATTCCAAAAAAAAACAACCCAGAGCCCAGCATTCATCTCCCTTTAGCCTGAGAATTCTGCCTCTTCCTAATTGTTTCCATCCACCATTCATCCTTTTAACTCAACAGACTGTTGCTGCTTCCAGTTCCATTGACATTTCTTTTCTTGCCAAGATACAGTCATTTAGGAGTTAGATTTCTCCATAGGCGGAGAGTGCCGGGGGAGGGGGGGGGGTTGAATGAATACACACGTCTGGTTGTAAGATGATTTTATTTTGAAAAACAAGATTATTGCTACGTGATGCAAGAGAGAAAGGAGGAAATGTCAGATCTTATTTTATGTTTTACCTTCCAAAGTTGATTGAGCAATCCCTGCTACACCCCTTCAATCTGGAACAAGGCAAAGAGTAGGCCGAGTATTCCCCATAATGCACTTCCCCTCTTTCACTCATTTCCCATTCATATGAATGGGAATCACTCTGTCTATGGCAGACCCTATGGCAACGTCCCTGTCTGCCTGTCACTCAAGTGCTCTAGCTGGTGCACATGATGTTCCCTACAAAAAATGTTCTAGTGCACAAGAAGAATTAGCATGATATTTGTATGGCACTAACTAGATATGTGGTTGTTGGCTTGGGTCCTGGTGGAGCAGCTCATTACCCAAATCATCTGCTTACTTGCAGGACCCTGAAGGCGACAGCGGGGAGACAATAGCTCACTGTCAATGGATACAGCCAAGTGGCCCAGGCAAAACTATCCAGTGGGGTTGAGTTCCCCAGGACTATACAAGGTTGGAGGCCACGGTTCTTCACTAACTATTAAATAATAGGGATGCACCAAATCCAGGATTGATTTGAGATTTGTCTGAATCCTTACGGTTTGGATTTAGTTCAGGAGTCATTCTAGTGGCAAAGGACATAATGATATCCACATCTCTACCCACAAATCCTCATTTGATCTATCAAGACTGGTATTGAGGCAATGCATGAGGGCAGGCAGCACCTTTTTGTGGCATATTTTAGCCCTTTCACCCAGAACCCTAATGGATTTGTCTGTTTAATATATTCTTGCTAAACAAAAAGACCCATTGAGACGAGGTGGACACAGTAGATAGGGAAGCCCAAAGAACGTCTTTGTATATATAAAGTTGCATCCCTTTTTGTTCACCTATCTTTGTAGGTACTGTAGAAAATGAGCCCTAAGGGCTAGTCCACACGAAGAGATTCGGGGAGATTTTGTCGCCTGGCGACTAATCGCCTCGTCTTTTGCGCGACTATCTCCCCGAACTGCCTCAGCGTTTTTCCCCATAGGCTGCAACGCAAAGTCGCCTGCGCTAATGCACACGCGGCGATGCGTTTTCAATAGTCACCCAAAGTTGCCTCAGTCGCCAGACTAATCTCCCCGAATCTCCTTGTGTGGCCTTACCCTAATGAGTGTCTCCTGCTTGACCAGAGTCTGCCTGCTTGGCTCGCTGGATTGACTGATTTCCTCAAGTGCTTATGGAGAGAGATGATAAAAGCGGAGCCATGGACACAGGGGTTTATTGACTCAGCTAATACTGTTGCTGCAGGTTATTTGTAGCACCTTCTCGCTTTCATTTTCCTAGATTGTCTGGAGGCAATATCACACACCCCCACAGCATAGGCTCAGGTTACCTGTGGTTTTAGGCAGTTTGTTACCTGAATTAATCAAAGACACTTGACCTCATTATGTCAGAAATAAACCTGCTACAATTTGCCCACAGGGGATTTGCTCCACAAAGATAAGAAAAAGTCTCAAATGTCAGAGATTATAAATTCCAAAAGTGCACGGGAGCTGATGGCACTGCCGGCTGCAGGCCTAGGAGTGTGAAATGGGGACTTTTGCATTTCAAGCCCCAAACTGAGGTTCAGTCATTGGTCCAGCCCACCGACCTCAGCTCAAAACAAGGGTCCAGATATTTGGAAACCTCTGTAGCAGCCATTCAGGGTCAAACTGGGTCTCCACCGGCTCAGACCCCTCCCCCGATCTACCGGGCCCTCCAAAAAACTATTCGTTGCGCCATGCACCGCCGTTCAGGCAATGTCCAGTCCGACCCTGCAGCCATTCATGCATAGTTCTTAAATATCTGTGAAGGCAAATGATGAAGCCCACCCTCGTTGACCTTTAGAGGGGTATGATCCCCAAATCTGACGTAAGGAGAGTTGGCACAGCTTGAGGTTCTCTTAGGTTGGGGCTGGAGAATCTAGTGGAATATCAAGCAGTGCCAAAATCTCTTTAGGGTCCGATTTGGGGATCATGCCCTCTAAATAAAATATTACAGTCACCTAATTCATGTCAAACCAATGCTCACCTAAGGGCTCAATTACTAAAACATATGCAGTGTGTAAAGCGCAATTTACAATGCAGTTTTTTTCACCCATAATGCAGCATTTCTAACCATAGCTCCAGCATAATTGCAGGCAAGCACATTGTTTCGCTCGCCACCATTGCGTCTGACTCGTCCAAAGGAACGCACTTGTGGACGTTCGTTTTGAATTAGATGCAACTGTGCCCAGAATCTGAGTGAAGACTTGTCAAGAAGTTGGCATGTTATTCACCGCGAGCAAATATGCTGTACCAACTGACCCAGTCCGCAGAGGGAACCCTGGAATCACTGGCAGTTTGAAGGTGGCAGTAGCCCCAGGTTTCCCCTGCATAAATAAGCACATATGCATGCAATTTGGAATAGGAGGCAGGACAGATGCACTGGCACTGACTATACGGAAGTGTGTTTGGATGTAACTACCTTATTAAATGGTGCCAATGGGTGCAGGTTGTTTCCATATTTTCACCAACATGGTGATCCTAGAAGAGCCCCATAATGCCAACAGTAATAAGAAGAATCACCAGTTGCAAATTTGAAGAGATTTGATCCATGTCAGCAGTTCCCCACCTCCGCACTCATTGCTCTGCCTACATTTGTTCCTTTTCAGATGTCACCTTGGGCTAATTTCAAGTCATTCGATGAAGGAGGAATTCCCCAGATTGAGCAAGGCAGCAGCCACCATGCAAGTTTGTTGCACTTCTGAATCAAGTCTATGAGAACTGCATCTTGCTTGTGTTGCCTGGGAGTTAGCAAAGTGCAAAAAAAAAATAAAAATGTAATTGCTTAATTGTCTTGAGTATCTATCTATTTCCAGACTGTCAATACAGGTATAGGATCCATTATCCGGAAACCCATTATCTAGAAAACACCGAATTACTGGCAGGCCATCTCCTATAGACTCCGTTTTAAACAAATAATTCATTTTTGTAAAAGTGATTTCCTTTTTCTCTGTAATAATAAAACAGTAGCTTGTACTTGATCCCAACTAAGATATAATTAATCCTTATTGGAGGCTAAACAATCCTATTGGGTGTATTTAATGTTTAATTAGTTTTTAGCAGACAAAGTATGGAGATGTAAATTACAGAAAGACCACCAATTACTGAATGGCCGTCTCCCATAGACTCCATTTTATCCAAATAATCTAAAATATTAAAAACGATTTCCTTTTCTCTGTAATAATAAAACAGTACCTTGTACGTGTACTAAGCTATAATTAATCCTTACTGGAAGCAAAACCAGCCTATTTGGCTAATTTAAAGTTTATATGATTTTCTAGAAGACAATGTATGAAGATCCATACTAAGGGAATATCTGTTATCCGGAAGATCCCAGGTCCTGAGTGTTCTGGATAGCAGGTCCCATGCCTGTTGTAAGTGGTGTCTATGGAAACATAGTAATTTTGTGTATATTTCACCAGTGTGGTGACTATAAAACTCCAGGGGAAAATGTGTATTGCGGCAGCAAGTAATGCTGTGTGTTTTGCCAGCTCAGGAAAAGATGGATCATGGGTCCCTGGAGTGACTGGAGAAGAGCAGCGTGGGTCTTCCATTCCTTGCTCCATTAAGGGTTTTCAGCTGCCAAGCTAGTGGTAACTAAGTAATTAAGCTGCAGGTGAGCTGCATTTAAAAAGAGGTGTGAGACAACAACTCAGGGCTCTTACCCCTGGATACCTCCTGGAGCTGGAGGAGGGTGAGGGGTTGTGGACAGCTCCAAGTGCAGAAAGAAGGTGTGCTTTTGTGCAGCTGGGAAAAAGAGTGTGATTCTCCCTGTGTTGGAGAGAGCTCCAAAAGGACTGTAGAGGAAGAGAGAAAACCTTCCCAGGAGACAGAGTGTCTTGAGTGAGCCCCAGAGAGGGTCCAGTGGATGCCAGTGAGTTCATGTGTACACCAGTGAGGGTGTTGAACAGGTCCGGACTGAGAATTAAAATAGGCCCTGCCATTTTACGTAAAAGAGGCCCAATCAGCCCACACAAAGGCCCAAACAGCGCCCACCAGCCCACTAAATACTGACTTTCTATGGACCTTATAGCAGCCTCTCTGGCATTTGCCAGAACCCACAGATTGCCAGTCCGGGCCTGGTGTTGAACTAGGACTGTAAATGCTTATGTGAAGCCAGTGGGCTGAAGATTTACTTTTTTTTTTTTTAAATAAAAAGCCAGCAAAGATGCATTTAAATGTGAAAAGTGGTGTCAGTCTCTAGTGTTTGGAGTAGAAGCCTAGGAGGAGGCTGAGATAGAGAATAGTCAGGCAGGTGTAAAGCAAAGAAGAAAACATTTTACTGAGGCATAGGAGGAGTTAACAGAAGGTAGGCTGGTGCACAGGCAGGTAACAAAGCAAGGGCGAGTAGAAGTATTGGCACAAGTAGGGGTAATAGGCAGGTAAGCAGGCAGGGAAAGTCCAAATTTCAGCACTCTGGGGCAGGCAGCATTCAAGCAGTGTCAGGACAGGCCAAGAGCAGCACCAGTATAACTGGATACAAAGCCAACAAACTAGTTGGGTCCATTTGTATCAGTGGGTCACTACTTGGCATGTGCACTGGCTCCAGAGTTCCTGGCTAGGGATGGGCGAATTTCTCCCATTTCGATGCGCCGGAAAATTCGTGAATTTCCCACAAAATTTGGAAAAAAGGGGCTTTCAGGCAGTGTGACACCAGGGGCCCACCAAAAGACCTTAGATCAGGGGCCCACTCTCAGTACTATTATAATTCCTCTCCTCATGCAACCTCTATTCTGCTAGTCTCTTTTCTTTACATGCTATAATCTATTATTCAATCCATTTAGTCTCTGTTCTCGTAGAAATATGTAATGGCCATAAAATATGCTAAATGTTTTGACGCAGGAGGGCCCACTGACACCTGGTATCCCTGTGTGCCAGTCTGACGCTGCCTTCAGGGCAGAGACACTCGGGCAGGTTCAGACAAATTTCCTCTATTTTTGGGGCGACTAATCTCCCCGAACTGCCTCCCCTCCCTTCCCGCTGGTTAGAATGAATATCGCCGGCAGGATGATGCTTGGAGCGCTTTGTTTTCCAAAGCTGCCCAAAGTTTCCTCGTGAGGCAACTGCGGGTGACTTCAGAAAACGAAGCATTCCGAGTGCCATTCCGCCGGTGATTTTCATTCTAGCCGACGGGAGGGGAGGGGAGGCAGTTCGGGGAGATTAGTCACCCCAAAAAAAAAGTAGGTGTCTTTCGGTAATTTGGATCATCATGGATTAAAGATATCCATAGACGCAAAGATCTGATTGCACAAATCTCAGTTTCAAACTAATTTTGGGCCGCTGGTGGAGTGTCCTGCCATTTTTCGTGAGATGACGATCGGTCGTTCAGACGATCGGACAGGTTAGATTTCTGTCGCCTGCCCATAATATCTCTGCGTGTATTGCCGATCTGACAATATCAGTGGGAGACTTTCACCAGCTTTTGTCGGACATAACTTTCGTACGATTACTGTCAGGGGCAGAACATCGTCTGATCTGTTCTTTTACTACTTTATTTGATCTGAATGGTTAGTAGCAGGTCAGGAGATGGCACTGAAAGATTGTTTGTCCAATATGAAGGTAAATCTGCACATCTATGGCCACCTTTAGTCTGTTACAAAATCATTTAAACATTAAATAAACCCAATAAGATTTTGCCTCCAATAAGGATTAATTATATCTCTGTTTCAATCAAGTACAAGTGACTGTTTTATTACTACAGAGAAAAAGAAAAATAATTTTTAAAAATTTGTATTGTTTCATTATAATGGAGTCTATGAGAGATGGCCATTCTTTAATCTGGAGCTTTCTGGATAACGGGTTTCGGGATAACTGATGACACACCTGTACTGTATTTATGCTACCATATGTTCTAGGGTATTATGCATAAAATTGGCCCTGGGTTACTGGAATCAGTGTAGAAAAAATTAACCCCCACAAACTCAAAAATCACCCTCTTTCTATGATATTGGGCCAGACTGAGCTAATGGGTGAAACAGACTTACTTGTGCATTTCCAGCTCAGAGTAGTTCTTTCCAGTAAGCCAAGCCAGCAATATTCCTGTTCAGACACATGAAAATATTTAGGAGCCCGGAGGCATTGATTCTTAGTAAGTTGCATTACACACTCGTTCAGTTTAACCCCTGCTGCCCGGACCTTCAGCACATAAATAAAGGTCACACTCATTATACTGGGAGTCTTATCAGACAGTGATTCAGGCAATGAAAATGTAGGACAATTTTCTGTTGCTTTTCTTCTTTTTAGTTTAATTTTGCGCTGTGGTTTGCAAGAGATATATATACGATTACCTGTAATAAAAAAAAATCTGCACAATCTTTAATTCGGAACTCTTGTATCCTTTTCTGGATAAGGGGTTTTCCCTAATTTGGAGCCATTTGCCTGAAACTGATACACAGAGCTTTTTTTTTTTTTTGTCAGCGGAGAAAATGATAACTTTGTTCTAAACTGTCAGTGCATCTGCCTATGACTTTAATAGCAACTGCCGGTCACTGCTCACACAAGGCAGAATTTGGGCCAGAAACACTCGTGTGCATTTATAGGATGAAATTTGCCACATGTATGAAGTTACTGGTGGTTGCCAATGGGGGGTACTAAGTGGCATATAATTCTGATTTGTGGGTCACAAATTCCCCCTGGCAATAGTAGGCATTAATGAGTAGCTAAGCAGTAAACTATACTCACCCTTTATTTTGGAGCTGTAGTAAAACAGGAATGGAGGCTCCAGCTAATTAAAGTACCTTGAACACAATTCTTATAGTAAAAGCTGAATGACTGATCAAACTGACACGCTCAAACTAGGGGTAGGCAGAATAGACGGGTGCCTAGGGCACAACCTAGTGGACGGGCGCATATTGAAAAAGGAACCCTAAGTTACGTCCTCAGCAACTGCTCCTCCTCTGCCTCGCCATTCTGTCAATCCCTGCACTGGCTTCCGTTACCTTTCAGAACCAAATTCAAATTAATGACACTGACTTTCAAAGCACTTCATAACTCTGCCCCACCCTTCATCTCTGAACTCATCTCTATATACTCACCCAACGCTTACTACGCTCCTCTACTGACCTGCTACTCAACTCTTCTCTCATTACCTCCTCACATGCTCGCATTCAAGACTTTGCAAGGGCTGCACCCCTCCTCTGGAATTCTCTCCCACGGTCTGTCCGACTTTCTCCCAACCTTTCAAGAAATCTCTTAAAACGCACTTCTTTCGAGAAGCCTACCCTCACTCTGCTTAACTACCAAACGCAACACCACATACAATACCACATTTCTCACCCACTTAATTCGATCTTGCCCACTCCCACACCTTGTGTATTACTCCCTTCCCTTTAGACTGTATGCCTATGCATAGGGCCTTCCTCACCTTTTGTACCTGTATTGATTGTGATGTTTGTTACTCCATATGTTCTATGTATAGAATTCATGTGATGTAGTTGTATAATCACATTTACTTTACAGTGCTACACAATATGTTGGCGCTATATAAATACATGTTAATAAATAGTGAGAGGCAGAGGCCCATGATCAAGAGGAAGAGTGACTGGAGGAAGCAGGTTCCAGCAATCAGTGATGATGCAGTATGGGTTTTTTTTTTGAGTGGTGGATGAGTGGTGGGCCTTGGGCACCAACAAAACGTGGCCCAGCTGCTGATAGGAGTAATATTTGGCTACAAGATTTTGTGTGCAAATATTGACTGTATCTGCTTTCTAGCAGCCACTCAACCCCAGAATAAAGTGCAGATGAGGGTATGAGTGCTTCCAGTGCCTGGATTAGACTGAGTTGTGGGGTATGGGTACTTCCAGTGCTTGGGTTAGACTGAGTTCTGGTGTGTGGGTCCTTCTGGAGCCTGAGCTAGAGAGTACTCACATATGGGTGCATCTCATTCCTTGGTTAGACTGAGTTTTGGGGTATGGGGGGTGTTGTGACAGCATGGGATGGGATGGCCTTTGGCACCAATATTTGGCTACAAGATATTTGTTACAGATAGTGGCTGTGTATGTTTTCTAGCAACTGGTCAAACCCAGAATGTAGGGCAGAGGGGCTTCTGTTGCCTGAGTTCTGGAGTATTGGTGCTTGTGGTGCCTTGGTTAGACCAACAGCTGGCGCTTTCTTTCTTTGTTTTCTGTACAAACATACAAAATGATTAATCATAATGATAACATGTTAGCCATAATTAATCATGTTTACATCATTTGATTTTTCTCGGCATAGCCTACCTTACCTGTTCCATGTGTTAATAGAAACAGAATGAGTCATATCATCCCCCACTTTGTGATGTTTTCATTTTAAATCTCTGTTTATTGATATAAAAGCTCTATATAGAGCTTCGCTCATAGTAAACCGTGGCATGAACAGCACATTACTCACTCCCTCCTTATCAGAGCAACTCTGGGCCAAAGAGGCACTCCCACTGATTCACATGTATGAAAGCTCCACGCGGTGAATAGATCTGTAACATGTCATGCATTGCTGCACTTTAACAACCTTCCATGGCCACTGGTATATCTTATCATTAGAATAAAATGTGTATGATTACTTATTTACTTAAATGCAAAGTATATGTTTTCTGGAACAGTTATAATCCCTTTGTTCTCATTGCTCATGTGACTAACGTGTAGACATAACGGCATTCCTTGCTTGCTTTATGGCAGGGTATATAGCTATGCAAATAATTGGCCCTCTGTACTTATATCAATATATTAAAGCATATTTTGTGCAAATCATGTCCTCGTTGCACCCCTGCATTATAATTTAAAATATTTGGTAGTGAGCAGAATTTTCCCTTTTGCTATTGGATTAGGAAGAGGAAGGAGACCCTATGGCTTCTGGGGAGCACAGGAGGCATAAGGGGTTCAGAGGGAAACTGACCGATAAGCAATTTATGATTTTTATATGTCCAACATTTAGGGGGCCCTAATATGATTTTGCTGTGGGGCTCAGTAACCTCTAGTTACACCGCTAATTAAACAGGAGCAATGGGCATCACTATGTTATAGCTGAGAGCTCCCATCATTGCTGATATATATCCAGAATGGCGCACACTCCACAGACAATCAGGCAGTGTTAAATTTAAAAGCAGCTTTATTTTCCAAACATCTTTCCTAACGAGTTATGTGTAATCCCACACGTAAACATGATGCCTATGATTACGCGTGGGATCACACAAAACGCGTTAGGAAAGATGTTTGATAAATAAAGCTGCTTTTAAATTCACCGCAGCCTGATTGTCAGTTGAGTGTGCGCCATTCTGGAAATATATCGGTCTGAAGTCTCCCTTCGCTGTGGGTTTCGGGTGGCTGCACCCGGACCACAGATCTGGAGTGGTGAATGACCTGCAAATGTTGAATGCATTTAAATATTATACCTTAAGTGAGAGGATTGTGGCATCTGCACCCGGACCAACCCAGTGATTTAGTGAGCGTTGTAGGGAACTGATCCTGTATTAAGCATAGATAAAACTGTGACTGTGCTTATGAAGTTAGTAAGGTTTGAGCATGTCCGATCTGGTTTGTCTGGTTAAATCAATCCCATCATTGCCAACTTCTGTCATCTGGCCCTCTCGCCGAGGTGGCTTGCTGCTGCCGCCATCTCTTCCCCCGATCGCTCTCACCTTTATGCCGCTGGAGGGGGCCAAGGGGAGTCTGGGAGGTCCACGAAAATAGCACGTAGAAGAGCAATTGCACTCTCAGCTCTTAAAGTTACCAGGAGCAGCATTTTTGCCTCCCCGATAACCAAAAAGGTGCTGCCACTTGAGGCGAGTTCTCAACTTTCCTCATTGGAGCAGAGCCTCTGGTCTCTGTGGTGCCCAATAAAAAAGTTGAAACCTCAAAGGCCTTATTAACAAAAATCCCACAGATGTTTAAAATAAAGATGTGGCATGTTATTAAGAACACTGAAACCTCATAAAGCAAGTTTCATGTCAAAATTGTGTCTGTTTTGTCAGACAAGGTTATAGGGCCAGCATGGGCATACACCCATGGGTCCCTGCTGCTCTCCTGGTATCTCAGGGTGAATGTAAGTGAATGGGTGACAATCCTTGGATGATGGCGGCATTCTCATCCCCTCTGCACAGCCTTAAAGCTCAATTTGCCTTATATTTACTAAATTGTGTGGCCACAAAGTATCAGTCTATGAAAAATAACAGCCGATGTACAAAAAGCAGTCTATTGTGCCCAGATGGCAGATTTTGTGTGATCAAGTAGGAAAAAGGCCCACAAATTAAGGAATTTTTGGGGTACATTGTAACACTTACAAATCCCTTGGCATCCGATGCTCGTTAAACTTTTTATCTCCATCCCAAGGCAAGTAAAGTTCAAAGGCCCCAGACGGCCGCATTATTATCTCCTCGCATCAAGGTGTGAATCATGGTGTTCCCTTTGCTCTGCTTGTTAACTGCCTCCTTTCACAATGGCTCTCTGGAAGGGTGAACAGATGTCCTGCCATGTTTGTTATTCAGAAAGAAAACATTTTCCCACGTGTTGACGTTAGTGGGACATAAAAACCCAAAATAGCAACAACCGTTCTCATAGCTATAAATCTCCAAACCTTGTAGGGGCCCAGAAATATTGAAGGACTCCCGATTTCAGTAAATGAGAGCAAATTAGATAATCCTTTTCAGACTTTTTACAGTAACATGAGAATCCAAGCTCCATATATTTCTTTGTAAGCCAGAACCATGAACATTTTATCTACATATCACATTTGTGGAACAGTCACATCAACCTATCCTGCTTCATTGTGCAGGAAAACACATTTATCTTACTTGAGTCTCACCTGGTTGTTGATACCCATGTGAAGTGGCGTGTTTGTGGCAGGTGCTGAGCAAGTCATAATACTTACAGTTACGTACCTTCTATCCCAGCACAGAATTTCACTCCTGCTAGTGAGTTGTCTAACCTCACCTCTTGCCAATGATTTTGACCCTTTCACCATCTCATTTCCATTGGCAAAGTACTTATAGAAGGATTAAAATAAATTTGATTTTATTTGAGATTTTTATTTGAGACTTACTTTATCTACAGGGTCAGTCGTGGTGGCAAATTATATGGGGGGGGCGATTATACTGTATTACAACTTGATCCCCCCCACAAAGTGAATATACACACTTGCCTCTCCATAAAGCATGGTAGATTGTCTTGATCCTTTTGATCCCATTGCAACTGGAAACCACCACCCTGGGACACCTGTAGCCCCATTGCAAAAATTCGGTGTTCACAACCACAGGAGGATTGATCCTCTTCGGTCACATGTCAATTTTTTCAGTCCGCACAAAGTACATAAGCATTATATTCATTTTCAGTTTAGAAAACATATAGATTTCTATTGTTCAAATCTTTTTTCCTAATTACCACCTCTTGACAAGGAATCCCCATAACTTACCTTAGCGTAAAGAAGAAAAGAAACCCTTGCTCTGCTGATGTAAAGCTGGCCATAGATGTTGAGATTTTTAAAAGATCAGATCCTGATCGTGAGACCACGATCTTCTCAGAACGATCGTACGAATTTACCATCAACTAAAAAGACCAATTTGCCAGGAAAACAAAGGGGAGCTGCCTGCTTGGCCCTGCAAACATAGATAGATTGCACTGGTACCGACGAAGATTTTTTGACCTGGCCGATCAATTTCCTGACAGATGTCGGCCGAAAAATCGTAAAATGTACGATCCCACTAATCCCACTAATCTTCCCTAAAATTGGTTGTTCGGCAAGAAGAATTGTCGCGTCTATGGGGAGCTTTAGAGGGAGAATTGGGGAGACTGGCAATTTGCTCTCCTAGATACACCTGAAAGACCAGTTTGAAGGTCAGGTAATGTTAGATTTGGGGTGAATATGTCTTTGCTGCTCTAGGTATCTTTGAAACTATGACTAAATAATTGGCGAAACCAATATTTTCTGATATCTGTACTCATTTCTTGAGATCAAAGATTTGTCCTTCATGACGGATATTGGCCAAAGGTTAGACCTTCAAGTATGACCACTGCTCTACAGCCTCACTTTCCCCTAATGCATTGATCCCCAACCAGTAGCAGTGTCAGATTGAGATTCTAGGGGCCCACCAGAAAACACTAGACCATGGGCCCACTTTCACTCAACCTCTTTATTCTCCTAGTCTTTTATCTCTACCATACTATACTCTATTCTATTATTTTTAAGCCCCTTAAAGAAATAGGGAATGGCCAAGAAATAGACCAAATGTTAAGAGCAAGAAGGCCCACTGACACCTGGGCCCATCTTGAGTTTTCCTGGTATCCCAGTGGACCAGTCCAACACTGACTGACCAGTCCAACCATGTTGCCCCCGGGGGCCTCAAAGCAGGTGCTTATTTTGAATTCCAGGCTCAGAGGCAAGTGTTGGTTGTATAAAATCCAGGTGTACTGCCAAACAGAGTCTCCTGTAGACTGCCAGTACACATGGGGGTTACCAAATAGCCAATCACATCCTTTATTTGGCACCCCAGGAACTTTTTTCATAATTGTGTTGCCCCCGAACTCTTTTTACATATGAATGTGGCTCACGGTTGAAAAAGATTAGGGACCCCAGCCCTAATGAATCCTTTATGTGAACTTTTGCATGGCTTTACAGACTGGACTCAAGCAACAATTATTTTTTAAACCAGGGGTGTCCAAACTTTTTGCAACGAGGGCCACATTTGCCAGGTGAAAATGTGTCGGGCCGACCATTCAGCCCGACATTCTTGGAACCATTAACATCATTTAACTTATTTAAACAAGGAATC
Organism: Xenopus laevis; assembly: GCF_017654675.1. Taxonomy (NCBI): domain Eukaryota; kingdom Metazoa; phylum Chordata; class Amphibia; order Anura; family Pipidae; genus Xenopus; species Xenopus laevis. The sequence continues at coordinate 11,337,893 of NC_054373.1, forward strand.
GCATAGCCATAGCAGTAATATTTGGGCACATTAGTGAAATTATCTGCGACTTGGTCTCTACTGCTGCCTGTGCATCACTACATGTCTATTGCTAACACCTTCAGCTCACAGGCAGCAGTCATTTCACTAATGTGCCCAAATATTCCTGCTATGGCTAGACGATTCCTGATTCCACTGTGCTGGTGGGCTGCATTATTATTAATTTCATTATCGAGGCTGAGGGCCGGTGTAAATTTGAAAATGGGCCGCATTTGGCCCCCGGGCCTGACTGTAGACATGCCTGTTCTTAACTGTAGTGAAATTACAAAACCCAGAAATGACGACATGCTGATCTTTCCTGACAGTAAGGCACCCCCAGTGCTATTCATGACGTAGCTATGTGTTAGTCACCCTTTAGCTTGTAAACCTGGCACCAAGCCAGCCATGCTTGGAGGGATTAGGAATTTTTACGCAGAGGATTTTCACAGGGGGAAGGGGGGTCATCGTTTTACCTGTCGACTTCTGAGAAATTGCTGTCTTTTCACAAGTCCTAGCAGCGAGCACAGTCTCCAACCCGGAGGAAACTGGAACTTTTTTTATCTTTCTTTACAGTCTACTGTTTTATTAGGCTAGAGGCTATTAGGTAATGGGTCAATAATAAAATCGGATGTAAACACATTTCCAAAAAGTTCACCAGTGGATAATACAAACAGCTATAGGTCAGATACCTCACAGGTAGGGTTGCCACCTTTTCTGAAAAAAAATACCGGCCTTCCTATAGTTCTATCTTTTTTCCCTATTAATAACATTGAGATTAACCATCATTTTTACCGGCCAGGATGGTAAAAAAACGGCCTGGTGGCAACCCTACTCACAGGGTGCGCAATGTATAGTAGCCATTTGTAAGAATAGGATTCAACCGATTTTAACTGGTTAAATTGGCCCTTTGACCATCTTAAATTTCCTCTTTGGGTCAGTTGTTGGTCTGAAGGTTATCTATCTATTAATAGCGGGGGTACTGCTGATTACTAATGGGTTTTATTCTCTATTATCATGAAAAGTGGATCTTATTGTGATATACATAGTCTGTAACTTTTTTGCTGAGCGCTATAGGCAAGTAAAGTCTGAAGCTGGATTGTGCCGTGCACTATAGCATAATACATCTTACATAACCCAGCTAACAGGAATGCTCTTGTGCAAACCAGTACAGTAGCCAGTTGAAAGGAAGGTCGTCTTGCTTCTTCTGCTTTTGCTTTCACCACTTTAAAGGCAGTTGAATAATCCCATTTCCTGCCTATATTGTAACATGAGTTTTTTGTTACCAATATGGCCACACGTGGCACCCCAAAACAGCATGGCCCATGCAGTTACAGTTGGACTGAGGACCAATTTAAAATTGGTCAGTCTGATTTGACATTTTGAATTATTGGAGCCATCACGTGGTTGGCCAAACTGATTAACTCAAATGTTCTTTCACTTAAGTTTGGTTGGAAACTTATTGGCTCATATGGATTCACGGCCAACATAATTTTTTCCTCCAATTGTGGGCCCCAGTTATAAAGCATTGCTAGGGGTCACTCTTCCCAATCTCTGCCCCAATTTCAAGCTCATATGAATAGAGACCTTGGATCGTTTGTTCTCCTTGTTTTGTGCAGCTCTACAGGAAACGTTGACACTTTAGAAAACTATTACAATAATGGCAAAAATGCGGAAACCACAAAAAAGTTGCCAGTTGCATGTGCCTTTTATTATTGCCCTCTATTTCAACATTCCCTACAGACTACAGTATATGCCTTTTCCCTCTAACCCCTCTACAGAAAATAAAGCCTTTGGAATCAACCCCGAGCATCTCACAGTTTAATTGCTCAGGCCATCTTATTAACCTATGAAAACCCTCTATTTTCCATGAGTTCACTCTGTTCCGGGCAGGCTCTGCTGCATGTGTAACCCTTTTGCTTCCAAAGGGGACCCCACTTTTCACATTAGTCAGCCTAGATTTTAAACATCATTTAACTGGAAACTGTTCTGTTTTTCACCTTTTGCTGCCCGTCCATGAAAACTGATCAACCTTCTTATTTTTCTAATAAAGCAACGATGGCTATCCTTAGGATTGGCTTCTTTCAAAAATAAATAGCTGTGACCAGACCCCCAGAGGCAATGAAATTTAAGACTCGGCGCGGCTAATTGCTGGGATGACTCAGTGCCTTTGAAGTCTGTGGGGTATATGGAGGCAGACAGTGCAAGGCTTCTGGGTTCAATTAGGACCCTTTTATGGCATGTATTATTAATTGCATGTAATAGGGCTACAAAATGCACCAAGGTTTTTTAACATTTTAGAGAAACCCTAATGGGCCTGCTATGTAGATTTACTGATACTGAGAGTTGTCATGCAAATATTGATATATGAATATACAGTAAAGATACTGTAAAATATAAAGACTAAACTGATGTTTCCTTCTCTTCTAATCTACTGTCTCCTGCTCTGTGGGGCCCCATAATATGTGAGTGGTATCTAGGGAACATGCAGATATGTGGCCCTCTTAATGGCAGCTGTGGGCATTTCGATAGCTGAGCCTCTGTCATATCACGGCAGACAATCGATTGAATATTGCTGGGATGCACAGTTTAGCTTTCCACCACTGCTCATAGATCCAAAATCCACCAGCGACAGCTTCGCAGCCATCGAAAGACTTCGCCAGGCGTAAATTTGCTAAGACAATGCTAATTCACTGAAGTGCGAAGTTGCGTCCAGGGTGCCGAACGCTGGTAAATTTTCACTAGCGTTACTTCAGCAATCAAATCGAAGATGCGTTAGCGTTGCTTAATTTGCATATGGCGGGAAATGATAAAGTTACATGGACGTATATGTTGCAGCAAATACATTATACTACACAATCCAGGGAACCTTAATAAATAAAATAGAGTTGTTATAATGCCCTACACATGAGCCCAGTGTATCGTTTATGTTCCATATGTTAGAAACCCGGATACCCAAAAAATGTTTACGGACCTTTCGACTCTGAAAAAAGGAAAAGACGCCAGCATTTTTTGGGACATCGAAAATTTTTCCACTAATAATTGAAGAAGTCTTATGAACTCCATCGCACTTCACCTAGTCTGAGCTGGCGAAGGCAAGTCTGGCGTAAGAGGGATCGTTCAGTATAATCTGCATTTTAGTGAAATTGCGGAGTTACATCTAAGGCCAGATTCCTTTCTGCGGCATCCCGAGGCCGTGTCACGGCAAAGGGTCCTAGCAGCAGTCGTTGCTCCACGACCCCCTGCCTTCCCGCTGGAGTGTGTACATGCATGCGCCGGCGCAGTGGCGATTAGCGCTTTTAGAATACGGCTGGCTTGCATGCCGCCCCACAGCCTTGCCACCCTAGACCTGGGCCTGGTTATGTCCGTTCGCCAGAACGAAAATTTGCCGGGCATTGAGTGCGAATGATAACTAGCATCTGTCTCTTTCACTAGCGAAGTTACGCCTGCGCCCGTTAGGAAATCTGCAAAACGCCTGAATAATGTCACACTGGCAAATTTTCTCTAGTGTTAGTCACTTTGCCCTTTAGGAAATCTGCCCCTAAGTGATGTAGATCAATAACAGCTGTGGGGACACAGGTTGGGAATCCTAAATCTATTTTTCTGATGATGTCTCTTCCCTGCAGCATTTCCCAGTGCCCCCCTCTCCTCGAGATCATAATTAGAGAACATTGGATAATGGACTATTTAGTCATTACTGGGGAACGCTGGTGTCATGGGAATCTCATGCTTCTCTTTGGCTGAAATCACACTGCCTTAATAAGCCTAAAAAAAGGCAGGACATCCCTGGCTTCAATATTAAGTTAATCCAACTCAGGTTGGAGGACTAAGGTGAATACCCTCTTTGTCCTTCCCTACAATTGGCTTTGCAATCCATATTTCAAAGGTCATCTGCCCTTATGTTGTTTAGTAGGATAAAGAAAAGTCTCAGTTATGAGATCCAAAGTGGACCCTGCCTCAGGGGGAAATAACATGTGTCTTTTATTAATGTGTAAGCAAGTCATTTGACATGGAATCTCATGCTCGTTGGCTGAAATAAAATTGCCTCAATTTGCCTGAATAGATCAGAAAAAGGGATCACTGGCTGGACATCCCTTACTTCAATATTAAGATTATCCAACTCAGGATGGAGGACGAAGGTGACTAAACTCTCTGTCCTGCCCTGAAATTGGCTCTGCAATCCATATTTCATAGGTCATCAGGCTTTAAGTTGTTTAGGAGGACAAAGAAATGTCTCAGTTATAAGGTCCAAAGTTGACTTTGCTTCAGGGAGAAACCGAGTTTCAATTAATGAGTGGGCAAGTAATTTGACATGGCAATCTCATGTTCGCTGGCTGAAATAAAACGGCTACACTTTGCCTGAATACATCAGAAAACAGGAATCACTTACTGGCCATCCCTGTAATATTAGAATTATCCAACTCATGTTGGAGGACAAAGGTGACTACCCTCTCTGTCCTACCCTACAGTGGGCTTTGCAGTCCATATTTCATAGGCCATCTGGCCTTAAGTTGTTTAGGAGGACAAAGAAAGGTCTCAGTTATGAGGTCAAAAGTGCACTTTGCATTGGTTGGGGGGGGAAGCCTGGCTTCAATAATGTGTGGGTAAGTCATGTGACCTTTCTTCTCCTTGGGCTATGAATTGTAAAGACGCACTGTGATGACCAATATGGGACTTGGAGTTCAGAAGACTGTAGGTGTTTTGGTTTCTCTGGGTAAAACAAGGGAACTTCCATGGAAAGTAACGCCTAGCAACCAGAGAATAGCTAAAATTCTGAGCTACCACTTTTGGCATTTATATATCATTCATTTTCCCATCTCTTTAAAGGGATGCTGTTATGATTTTAATGAAGTATTTTTTATTTCTTAATTACACTGCAAATAATTCACTCTACAATATAAAATTTCATTCCTCAACCAACAAGTGTATTTTTTTTTTTAGTTGTAATATTGGTGTGTAGGTGCATCTCCGGTCATTTTGCCTGGTCATGTGCTTTCAGAAAGATTTAGCACTTTAGGATGGAACTGCTTTCTGACAGGCTGTTGTTTCTCCTACTCAATGTAACTGAATGTGTCTCAGTGGGACTTGGATTTTACTATTGAGTGCTGTTCTTAGATCTACCAGGCAGTTGTTATCTTGTGTTAGGGAGCTGTTATCTGGTTACCTTCCCATTGTTCTTTTGTTTGGCTGCTGGGGGGAAAAAGGGAGGGGGACGATATCACTCCAACTTGCAGTAAAGAGTGACTGAAGTTTATCATAACTGACAATATGTCTAGCCCATGTCAGATTTTAAAATTAAATATAAAAAAATCAGTTTGATCTTTTGAGAAGCAGATTCCAGTGCAGAATTCTGCTGGAGCAGCACTATTAACTTAAAAACTTTGAAAAATTTTTTTTTTCCCCATGACAATATCCCTTTAATACTCTTGAAATGTGATTGCACTAATGCTCAAATGTGTGTCATGAGGATAAAGTGCAGATTACCCACAGGTACATCCCTTTACAGTAAACCAAACCTTATGCTATGCAGAGACTCCTATCTAAGTACATCACTGTCTTTATGATGGGAAAAGTCCATTTCCCTTCTGGATTCCATTTAACTTATAGAGGAATGACACATAAGCAGCACAGGCAGTCGATCCTCATACATAAGTAATAGGCAACGGACTAACGACTCCAGTCTCAGATATACACAGGGTGCTGAACAAAGCACTTTATCAATAGGACTGGAAGCACGTGTGCTGCACCCAAGAGATAAAAAAAACCTGTTTATAGGTTGACGCAGAAAATCTTCCTTAGGGCAATGTCAGAAAGGGGTAATTTGGGAACCCAAAAAACATAGCACTATAGACTAACACTAAAAATGTTATATTAGACAATAGTAGGTGCTGTCTCAGATAACTTAGCACTGTATTTTGTGGCAGTGCTCTTAAAGGGGAAGGAAACCTAGTTGGCGCAAAAACCCTCCCCCCCCTCCCGTTTGTTGCCCACCCTCCCTCCTCCTCCCCCCTGGCCTACCCGTCCCGCTGGGCAAATGCCCCTAACTTGTTACTTACCCTTCTGCGGAGGTCCAGTCCAGGGAGTTCACAGACGACATCTTCTTCCACTTTGACCGGCGCATGCGCAGTAGGAGCATTTCGCCGGTACGATCTACTGCGCATGCGCCAAAAGTACTTTGTGACTTTTGGCGCATGCGCAGTAGATCTGTACAGGCGAAATGCTCCTACTGTGCATGCGCCAAAATGCCGTTCAAAGCAGGAAGAAGATCGCGTGGAAGAAGATGTCGTCTGTGAACTCCCTGGACTGGACCTGCGCAGAAGGGTAAGTAACAAGTTAGGGGCATTTGCCCAGCGGGACGGGTAGGCCAGGGGGGAGGAGGGAGGGTGGGCAACAAATGGGAGGGGGGAGGGTTTTTGCGCCAACTAGGTTTCCTTCCCCTTTAAGCTTTTCATATACAGGCTAATATTGGGGATCTCCAACCTTTTTTTACCCATGAGCAACATTCAAATTTAAAAAGAGTTTGGGAGCAACGCAAGCATGAAAAATGTTCCTGGGTAGTACAAAAGAAGGGCTGTGATTGGCCATTCTGTAGACCGTCAGCCTACAGGAGACTCTGTTTTTATACAACCAAAAGTTGCCTCCAAGCCTGGAATTTAAAAATAATCACCTGCTTTGAGGCCACTGGGAGCAACTTCCAAAGGGATTAGTGAGTTGGGGATCTACTGGTTGGGGATCACTGCTCTAGACCAAGCCGGTAGCTTATTGGCCCGTGCATGTGGCAAAATGATATCTCTGACCAATGTTTTATAAGGACTTGCTCATATATTAAATGGAAACACTGAGAAATCAGTGGTGCAAATATGGCACAGACAAATGGAAGTTACCATCAGGGCTGTATTTATATATAGGCCCCGAGGGCCTGTGCCTATTTTTTTCATTTTTTTTTTTTTAAAACCCTCCCCACCCTCCGCCACGGATTACCATAGGAAATCTGGGGATGGAGCTGAAGGGGTGAGGGGTAGGGGGGCCGAGGAAGAATGCGGAAGTGACGTCACTTCCACTGAATACGTCTCGCGACATCAGCGCACACGTTGTAGGGGCGTGTTTAGGTCCAATTCCTAGGGCGACATCTGACCTAAATACAGCCCTGGCCGCCATGTTTTTTTTTTTAACTTTGCACCCTGCACCTCCATCAGTGCCCATGCTCATAAATATAATTGATTATCACAAATATAGCACAGGTCTGGGATCCGTTATCTGGAAACCGGTTATTCAGGAAGCTCCGAATTAGAGAAAAGCCATTTCCCGTAGACTCCATTTTATTCAAATTTTGTAAAAATTATCTCCTTTTTCTGTGTAATAATAAAACAGTAGCTTGTACTTGATCCCAACTAAGATCTAATTAATCCTTATTGGAAGCAAAACCAGCCTATTGGGTTTATTTCATGTTTATATGATTTTCTAGTAGACTTAAGGTATGAAGATCCAAATTACAGAAAGATTTGTTATATGAAAAACCCCCAGGTCCTGAGCATTCCAGATAACAGGTCCCATACCTGTATGAACATCTATCTTGCTAGGTACTGGACAGGCAGACACGGAACATTACTTCACATATTGGTTGTACTGGCCTTTAAAGGTTTTTTTCCTTTCTAGTATTGTTTTACTTGGCACATAATAGTCTCAGATATAACTTTTTGCATTTAGCACTTTCTGCATGGGCCGATGAGTGGGAAAGCCTACCCCATCAGCCTCTGTACATCTGTCTTTACTGCCAGTGGTATCCAACCATGGCGCAAGTTAGTTCCTGTAATATCTTATTTTATTTTATTTTTTGAAAATTGTTTTAATTAATTTTCCAAACGTGTACAACAGTTTCTGGACGTTTTATTCATCCAATTGATGGTTCACAACGGCCATTAGCAGTATATGTATTAAAGGACTAGTAACATCAAAAAAAAATTTAAAAAAATTTGTTAGTATACCAGGGAAAAAAAACACCAAGACTAATTGAACTTTAAAATTGCACAGCCTTTCTTAAGAAATAACTTAACGAAACTCCGCTTGCGCTCCTCTTCAGGTAAGGCGACACGGCGTCAATCCATCGTGTCGCGATCGATTTCTCCTCCCTGGCTATCTCCTATAAGGAAGGCAAGGAGGAGAAATCGAGCGCAACAGGATGGATCGCCGGATCTCCTTTTCTGAAGAGGAGCGCAAGCGGAGTTTCGATAAGTTATTTCTTAATAAAGACTTAACGATTTTAAAGTTTAATTAGTCTTAGTGTTTTTTTTTTTTCATGGTATACTAACGAATTTTTTAAAACTTTTTTTGATGTTACTGTTAATTTAAAAAAGTGGGAAAATAAGAACAGAGAGAAAAGTAGCATTAAACAAGGTTAATATAATGGTGTATATTCATAGAAACCAAATTCCGAGTTTCTGTCAATCTTCACATGTATGTGATCCAGATAGAAAATATTTTTTTAAACTGCTGTTCTTTTTTTTGTCGTACCTTCCAGCCAATACATATGGAAAATGTTTTTTTTTTGTTTGGTTAGTGTGATCAGGGCCGCCATCAGGGGGGGACAGGGGGGATAAGTGTCCCGGGCCCGGGCCTGAAAGGGGGCCCAGCAGTGCTGCATTTTTGAAAGAGCCGGGCCCCCCTTACGAGCGCCCGAGCCGTGCGGCCACTTCTCAGGTTGTAGAATGCAGAAGTCCCGAAGTGCCGAAAAGACCCGAAGTCACGAAAACAGCCAAAATTGAAGTCCTGAAGCGGCGAAAAGACCGAAGTCACGAAATGAGGCAAAGTTGAAGTCCTGAAGCCTTGAGTTCAATTCTACTGAACACCAGTTTGTGTTTTTTTTCAACAATGTATTATTTTAAAATTCTATAGGCCCCTGCCACCAATGTTTTTAAAAAAAAAAAAAAAAAATTTTTTATTTACTTGTACTTTATTTACTGGCCCCAATTTTTTTTATTTTTATTTAAAAAATAATTTTAAAAAATTTAGACTTTTTTTTTTTTGGGGCCCCAATTTTTTTAACTTGTAAGATGCCCTTGCCACCAATGTTTTTTTTTTTAAAAAAAAAATTAAAACATTTTTTTTTGGGGCCCCAATTTTTTTTAACTTATAAGGGGGCCCTGACCATCAATAGCTTTTTATAACTTTTGTGTGTGGGGGGTTACTTTAGGCGCTGATGTCTGTGTGGTCTTTTAACTGTGATGTGGAGTGGGCAGAATATGGGGTGGGGCTTGGGCGTTAGGGTGGGCTGGGCCCAGGGGGCCCCAAAAATCTTGTTGTACGGGGCCCTGTGATTTCTAATGGCGGCCCTGAGCGTGATTGATGGGGCTTCTGTAGAAAGCCATTGGTGATGTATTGCCTTTCGAGATGCCACTGCCAACCTTCCTGCCAAATGTTTTTCCCCTTTGTTAAAATTTTGAGTAGGATATTGCCACAGACACTCACATAGTATCGTACTAAACAAATTTTCGTACGATAGTCAGTGTGTGTATGGCGGGAAAAGAGCTGACCGATATCGGCAGGAGACTTGGATATCGAAAAATTTTGATTGGATGCCTTTGAAGGCACCTGAACATCAGCAATTGTTAGTGCTGAATCATCAGATACAGGTAGAATTCTATTGTTTATACCTCTATATCTGACAATACAACTCTACACGCAGGGGCGGACTGTTACCTACTGTTAGGCGAAGCGCCGCTCGGCATACTAGGCGCACATGCGCAAATGGTGCTGCGATGCGCAGAAAAAGGGTTTGGGAGAGGCGGTCTGGCCCGGCGGGGGCCCACCGGGTATTTTCCCGGTGTCCCGCCGGGCCAGTCCGACACGGTCTATACATGTGTATTGAAACGGATGATCTTTCTTGGAAACATCTTCTCCAAGAAAAATCTTAATTGTTACATCTATGGCCACTTTTACAGTACTAAACAAAGCCCAGTCTATGGTTGGTGTAATTGGTTTATTTGCTACCTGCATCCAGTAGGAGGTTATTTCCAGCCAAAATGTTTGTATTTTCGAGCACAACCAGAGCATATGTAAGAGATCTGCGTTGGGGGCCATGCATCGAATACACCTCTCTGATGCAAGATTTCCTTTTTTAATGCATTTTTCGGGTGTTAGGTAAGAGTGGTGGAGGAGCTGTATAATATCTTATTTTTGCATTGGCAGAAAAAACACATTTTGGGTTTAGTTCCCCTTTAATATTAGCTCTTTGTAATCAGGGAGCCCAGACAACTAAGTGTCTGGAGCATCACAAAGAGCCGCAAACCACACTCCATTGTGACAATTTGCCAGTGACGTCCATGCCAGTATTTACATGCTGGAGCTGCCAGATGTTTGTGTTCATTTGCAGACACGGCGGAAAAAACAAAAGGTCTTGTCCTTGTAACTTATAAATAGACCCGTCCTGTCTCCCCCCCCCCCCTCCCCCAGAGCTGTGTGTCATTATTAGAGAATTAATTGGGTCCAGGACAATCCAGTTAAGGACAGATGTACAACATTAGGCAATACTATTAGAATCATCATTAAAGGAGCAGGCCGTCTGAAACTGAAATTTACTAACATGTCATGAATTGTTCCTTTGTTTGATGTAGATGTCTTTTTTTTTTTTTTGGACATTTGTTTTGGGGTTGATACTCATCTAAAACAAACTGAAGAGTGGTGAGTCTGCCAAGTCTGCTCCAGGTCTAGTAACTAATAGCAACCAATGAGATGTTAGTTCTCGGACGTCAGATGGAAATCGTAATTTCTTTTCTTTGAAAGGACCAGTAAAAAAAATCACCAAGACAAATTAAACTTTAAAATCGCAAAGCCTTTATTAAGAAATAACTTAACGGAACTTCTCTTCATAAGAAAGGCAGGGAGAAGAAATCACCCGATCGTTTTCTGAAGAGGAGCACAAGCGAAGTTTCGGTAAGTTATTTCTTAATAAAGACTTTGCGATTTTAGCGTTTAATTTGTCTTGGTGTTTTTTTTTCTGATGTATACTAAAGAATTTTTAAAAAACATCTTTTTGATGTTACTGGTCCTTTAATGCTAACCAAGAGACATTACCCAGTCTCCTGGGCTGCCTATATTGTGGCCTCATTACTGATATAAAGAATAACTTTAGCCCTGCAGTTGTTGTTGGACTACAGGTCCTAGCACCTTTAGCTGTCAAAGGATACAGGGAGTTGCCCCAGGTAAAGCGCATATCAGGCAAAGATCTAACATTTGGTCATTTTATGCGAGAGCAGCACATGTCTTGGCTTGTATGTGGGCAGCCAGATTGGAGACAATGGGATATATTTATGAGAAAACAAAGCAGTTCAGTTGCAGATGGTCTGATCCACATTTATCAAACAAAAGTCTGGGATTCCACAATGAGAATTCTTTCACTTTCCGTGTTAAAGCAGCAGCAACAAAATGACAATCTCTTGGCATCATAACTCTAAGGACTTTTGGGCAAACAACACATGGGGCATTTCCAGCCAATAACGTGGGGCAGGACTGCTGCTTACAATGGGGATCAGATAGGATCTGTGTAGCCACTGGGACAGAATGCTCTGTTATACAGATAGCTAGAATCTCAGCTGCCATAAAGCAGGACAGGACTGCTGCTTCCAATGGGGATCAGATAGGATCTGTGTAGCGGCTGTAGCCACTGGGACAGAATGTTCTGTTATACAGATAGCTAGAATCTCAGCTGCCATAAAGCAGGACAGGACTGCTGTTTACAATGGGGATCAGATAGGATCTGTGCAGCCACTGGGACAGAATGTTCTGTTATACAGATAGCTAGAATCTCAGCTGCCATAAAGCAGGACAGGACTGCTGCTTCCAATGGGGATCAGATAGGATCTGTGCAGCCACTGGAACAGAATGCTCTGTTATACAGATAGCTAGAATCTCAGCTGCCATAAAGCAGGACAGGACTGCTGTTTACAATGGGGATCAGATAGGATCTGTGCAGCCACTGGGACAGAATGTTCTGTTATACAGATAGCTAGAATCTCAGCTGCCATAAAGCAGGACAGGACTGTTGCTTACAACGGGGATCAGATCAGATCTGTGCAGCCACTGGGACAGAATGTTCTGTTATACAGATAGCTAGAATCTCAGCCATAAAGCAGGGCAGGACTGCTGCTTACAATGGGGATCAGATAGGATCTGTGCAGCCACTGGGACAGAATGTTCTGTTATACAGATAGCTAGAATCTCAGCTTCCATAAAGCAGGACAGGACTGTTGCTTACAATGGGGATCAGATAGGATCTGTGCAGCCACTGGGACAGAATGCTCTGTTATACAGATAGCTAGAATCACAGCTGCCATAAAGCAGGGCAGGACTGCTGCTTACAATGGGGATCAGAGAGGATCTGTGCAGCCACTGGGACAGAGTGCTCTGTTATACAGATAGCTAGAATCTCAGCTGCCATAAAGCAGGACAGGACTGCTGTTTACAATGGGAATCAGATAGGATCTGTGCAGCCACTGGGACAGAATGTTTTGTTATACAGATAGCTAGAATCTCAGCTGCCATAAAGCAGGGCAGGACTGCTGCTTACAATGGGGATCAGAGAGGATCTGTGCAGCCACTGGGACAGAATGCCCTGTTATACAGATAGCTAGAATCGCAGCTGCCATAAAGCAGGACAGGACTGCTGCTTCCAATGGGGATCAGATAGGATCTGTGCAGCCTCTGAGAAATCATTTCAAGAATAAATATTGTATAAAATGAAGTTAAGGTGATTATTCTTACAGGGAATAAACCCTGTGAGACTCAATAGTCAGCTTTCCAAGTATATATTGCACCAATAAAAAGTATCGATCCAATTACCCAGACTGCACCTGCTATTGTTCCGTATGGACAGGAGGAACAGACCTTTGCCTCTGCAATTTAAGGACATCAAAAGGTGTTTTCCACTAGGTGAGAAATATTCGGACTCTGTCGGTGCAAAATCCATGTCTTTGCCTCTGTGAATAACAAAGGTGTGGCCCCTGCTCAGACAAAGGGCCCCATTCCCCTGACACACAAAGGAACAAAAGAGCCTGTGAAGGAACAGGAGTAAGGGCAGCAGTGTCATTCAGTTTGTATATGGGGCACAGGTGTGAATGTAAACAAAAAACAAGATCCTTCAGGAAATGCAGACAAAGCCCATCCAATCTGTTTCTTATACAAATAGGCAGCTCTGCTCTGTATTCAGAACAATATTTTAAATGCATAGAAACTGGTCAGTTTTCAGCTGTACTGGGGCTTGGGGCAAAACGCCCTTTGCAAGTACAACTTAAGATGGCCATAGACGCAAAGATCTGATCGTACAAATCGAGGATTTGTACGATTTTCGGACCGCGTGTGAAGAATCCCAATATTTTTCATCTGGCGGAGATCGTTGTTTGGTCGATCGACAGGTTAAAAGATTTCTGTCGGCTGCCGATAATATCTCTGCGTGTATTGCCGATCATTCGATTTTCAGTGTCACCAGCTTTGTCGGACACAACTTTCGTACGATTGCTGTCAGGGGCAGAACATCGGCTGATCTGTTCTTTTACTACTTTATTTGATCTGAATGGTTAGTGGCAGGTCGGGAGATGGGAAAGTCCGTTCGATGATTCATACGATCGGATCTTTGCGTCTATGGCCAGCTTAAGTCTCTCCATCAAATAACCTGTTTATATAATGAAACACACTGTACTGTCTAACTGTCTAACAGGCTTCAAGAGATGGTGAGTGTTGGTAATCTTATATTAACAAAAACTAAAGAGCTAAAGGTCGGCTAGCACTGATTGAAATATTAGTATCATCAGAGACTATTATCCACTATACTACTATTATCCACATCTACTATACCTGCTATCCCAGAGACTATTATCCACTGTTACTATAGGCACCATCTCTCCCTACTATACCTGCTATCCCACAGTCACACTCCCTTCCCAGAGACTATTATCCACTGTTACTATAGGCACCATCTCTCCCTACTATACCTGCTATCCCACAGTCACACTCCCTTCCCAGAGACTATTATCCACTGTTACTATAGACACCATCTCTCCCTACTATACCTGCTATCCCACAGTCACACTCCCTTCTCAGAGACTATTATCCCACTGTTACTATAGGCACCATCTCTCCCTACTATACCTGCTATCCCACAGTCACACTCCCTTCCCAGAGACTATTATCCCACTGTTACTATAGACACCATCTCTCCCTACTATACCTGCTATCCCACAGTCACACTCCCTTCCCAGAGACTATTATCCACTGTTACTATAGGCACCATCTCTCCCTACTATACCTGCTATCCCACAGTCACACTCCCTTCCCAGAGACTATTATCCACTGTTACTATAGGCACCATCTCTCCCTACTATACCTGCTATCCCACAGTCACACTCCCTTCCCAGAGACTATTATCCCACTGTTACTATAGGCACCATCTCTCCCTACTATACCTGCTATCCCACAGTCACACTCCCTTCCCAGAGACTATTATCCACTGTTACTATAGGCACCATCTCTCCCTACTATACCTGCTATCCCACAGTCACACTCCCTTCCCAGAGACTATTATCCACTGTTACTATAGACACCATCTCTCCCTACTATACCTGCTATCCCACAATCACACTCCCTTCCCAGAGACTATTATCCACTGTTACTATAGGCACCATCTCTCCCTACTATACCTGCTATCCCACAGTCACATTTCCTTCCCAAAGACTATTATCCCACTGCTACTATGCTACTGATATCTCCACTCATCACATCTCTTCATCACTTCACTTTTTGTTAGATTATGTTACAGAAATATACAAGAGATGTAGCATGCTACTGTCAATTAGTCATATTACCAATGAAAAGTAAAATATTTTTTGTTCCAGTGGCAGCCAATCAGATGCGATATACATTAATAATGCATCTATATGTAAGAGCTCCTAATGACACTCTTTGATTAAAAGCCTCTCTTCTGGTTGGTTGTTATTTTCTGTCTAGCAAGTTCTGCAGCAGCTGGGCATGAACTTTCCTAGACCCACCCTGAAAAACAGAGAAAACCCAATTACGTTCGGCTGATTTAATTGTAATTGAAATTATTTCCAAGCTTCCCTTTTGGGAAAGGAGTTCATACCGGATTCCCTGCCCTCCAATAGCAAGTGGGTGTAGGGTGTTGGTCAAACTATTTAGCATTAATAAAAATTAAATACTATTAATTAGTTTGTGTTATTGGAGAACCAGTGGTAGAGACAACATCAAGGCATTTATGTATTTCCTAATAGCAACTATAATAAGCAACAAAGTTAAATAGAGTCCCAGAAACCATAGAGCAATGATCATGGGCACATGTATAAAATACTGTCTTGTTTGCAACCCTCGGTATATCTAATATCACTTTGTAGAAGCAGGAGGAAGAAGTCATCTTTTCAGCATCCTTCCTCGTCAGCCAATAAATATATCTTGAATAAAATTGGGCTGATTCTTTACAGTAAGTTTGGAAAACACGAATATCAAGGAGTGGCATCTTTATGCAAAGCACATCAATGTTGCAATTCAATTTCAATTTAATGGGTGATAATTATAACCAATATGCCCTGAAATAAGGTTTCAAAATAGACTTCAGTTCTTGGAAGTGCACCTATCACACAGAAAAAATATTCCCTAATAGCCACTGACAGTTCTTGTACATTGTACCGTGGATGACTGTTTTTTCAGGAGGCTTCTATCTGATTAAAAACAGTTTTCTCTGATAATTTTTAATCCCTTGTTTTTTAATGGTCAATCTGTAATCTTGAGGGTACATCCAGTACATTTGTAATGAGCACACACACCCAAGAACATACAGTACAAAACATACACAGCACATTAAGTTTTAAAAAAAAAGATTTGGAGGTTTGCATTAGAGAAGATCTGGTGATGTGGTTGTAGCACCTTCTCAATGGGGACAGTCTGGGTGAGACATTAAGAGCTCCTTTGACTTAATGTTGTTGGCATGGACCAGGCTACATGAGACGTTGTACATATGACATTTGACAAAAGAAAATATCTACTGGCTGGCAGGAGAGAGCCTGCATACAAATACAATAAATGACAAATAATTATAAAAGCCTAAATATTTAACGAAGATTGGCCAAAAGGTTGAAACCTAAGATACCTCTACTGTAAAAAATTGCAATGCAACTAATGAATAATGAGAGGGAATACAAAAGTCTATACCAAAGAGGAATAGAACCACTCAAATTGGACAGTATTCAACAGGTCCTTTGGCAGATTGGTTCTATATCGAAAACATTAAGCTAGTTCAGATGTTCATTCTATGGTCCCTTTATCCAAAAACATACCCATAGGTGGTAGAGAGGTTTTTTGTATCTATTCCATGGGTTATCAAACATTTTACGTTCAAAATGTACTTGTGTCACTGGGGGGGGGGGGCTATTAGCATTAAGCACCCACCAGGGGGTAGTCAGGACCAAGGAGGAAGCTAAGGGTAATAGTCCAAGTTCGGTATCCAAAAGGGGTCAGGCGAAATCGTAATCAAGTTCAGGCAACGTTTTCTATCAGGCAGGCAGCAAGGATCAGAATCAAGGTCAAGCAGGAAACAGTAGAATCGGAATTTTGGGAACCCAGGAAAACAAAGCAGGAATTCCTATACTCGGGCATCGAACCGGCATCTTTGGCGTCCTTTTATTTAGAATTTCGCACCACAACGCAGCATCATGACGTCACGCGTTTGCGCGTCGGCGTCAATTCGCCGGCATACGGACCTATGCGGCTACTATGGGCGCCGCCATCTTGGAAACGCCATCGATGAGAAGGTAAGCGCCCAACAACACTCCTGACAACTTGAAGGTCCCACCTTTGGTCAGGGTCCCAGTGGAATATCTAAGCTTTGTTTAAGGTCACCTGTAACTCGTAAAATGGGTACAGATATCAGCAAAATATCAATGCAGCATATATTTAGCCACTTCCAAGAATATTTAGGACAGCATTATCTCAAATCTCACCCTAAATGACCTTCAATCTGGACCTTAATGTATATGTAGGAGAAATAGATCTCTCCCTATTTCTCATTATAACTAGCCTTATGACTAAGGGAACCCTGCTCTACAACATATAGGGGCACATTTATCAAGGGTCGATTTTCGAGGGTTAATTCGACCCTCGAAGTTAAATCCTTCGAATTCAAATATGGAATTCAAACGATTTAGCGCAAATGCTTCGATCGAAGTAAAAATAAAATCCTTCGAATCGAACGGTTCGAACGATTTTAAGTGATCGATCGAAGGATTTTTATTCGATCAAAAAAATGTTAGAAAAGTGCTGGGGAAGGTCCCCATAGGCTAACATTACACCTTGGTAGGTTTAAAGTGGCGAAGTATGTAGTCAAAGTATTTTTTAAAGAGACAGTACTTCGACTATCGAATGGTCGAATAGTCGAACGATTTTTCCTGCGAATCCTTTGAATCATTAGATTCAATCGAATTCGATCAAATTTGACCCATTCGATGGTCGAAGTACCCAAAAAGATACTTCGAAAATCAAATTTTTTATCATTCGAATCCTTCACTCGAGCTTAGTAAATGTGCCCCATAAAGTATATACACAACAAGACAATATTATGTTCTAGATATTAATGCCTCAATATTCTAGCATATCTCCGCAGAGCATGACCTACCCAGGCTAAAAATAACATTTGTTAAATAGGGGATCACTTAAAGGGTGAAGACACACGTGGCGATTTGTTGCTGCGACTAAAAAACCCAATCGTGACGCTTAATTGTGGCGACTTGGTGGCTGAAGGCAAATGTACAAGTTGGCACTTGCTGCTAGGATAAATAATGGCTCATTTGTGGTATGGTGATTGGTTGGCCGTGACTTGTTTCAAAAGTCGCAACAAGGAATCGCCACATGTGTCTTCGCCCTTATACAGGTAAAGCGTCTTCACTTTATTTTACATTATCAGTTTGCCGCATGGCTTTTCCCAACAGGATAATTTCACGGATGAGAAGCATAGGATTTCAACTATTTCTCTTTCATTATGGTAATTCAGTGTCCTCTGCCCGACCTTCTCTAGCTGGATGATTTCTTGAGTGAAATTCCCTGGGGTCTATATACACTATCATTTTATCTAGTAGACTGCTGCCCTCTACCATAACTATCAATATCTCTCTATGAACTCACAGCCACAGAAAGAGAACCTTTTTCCCTTAAGCCTCCCACACACAGACTGAGAAAAGCTATGGAATTGGTCCCTCCAGACTGAGTGGGCAGCTGATTGAGCCATGTATGGGTCCTACTGATCAGTCTGCCTGATGTCTGGCCAAAATGAATCAGATATCTTTGAAACAGGGTTGAAAATCCAATTTTGCAAGGACCACGTCAGCTTATTGATTGGTCCTCACCTGGTGGGTCTCTGTGGGCTTTAGTGTATAGTCCAATTGAATGCTATACTATATATTGGATGCTTAACCTCACCGACGAAGTGTAGCTCAGCGTTTATGGGCAGCTTTATATGTGCTAGGTAGACACTTCATGGGTAATGTAATGAAAGTTCTAGCTCATCGAACTAACAAATCCACTAGTAGCATTCACCTTCTTGAAAGAAATTAGTAGCTATGGGATAGTAGACCTAATGCAAATATTGCATGATGTTTGCTTCAGGTCTAGTAACCCGTAGCAACCATTTAGATTTTTGCTTTCAATCAGCAGACAAGTACATGTTACTAGCTTGGTTGCTATAGTTTACTAGAATTGGATATTATGTTCTACCTATTACATTACCTGTTCTTCCATTGCTTCCTGTTATTATTATTATGAATTAGGGATGCACCAAACACAGGATTCAGTATGAAATTCCACCAATTCCTATTGTTTTAAGGATTTGGATTTTTAGGTGAAGTACTATGCTGACCCGAAAATCAGTTTATAACTGACTCCTTTGTATCTTCCGACATATAGTGGTTTATATGAAACCATCAAACTTTCTCTGTACTTGATGCTTACGACTCTGACTTGACATTAAATAACATTATGATTCAGCTTAAAGGAGACGGAAAAGCAGTTTATTGCCAATAGATTAGTTGCAATAGTGCAAGCTAGAATGCTATATTTGTTCTGTAGAATGTTTTACCATACCTGAGTAAAAAGCCCTAGAAGCTCTCTGTTTGTTTAATATGGTAGCTGCAGTATTAGCTTGGTGTGACATCACTTCCTGCCTGAGTTTCTCCCTGCTCACTCATAGCTCTGGGCTCAGATTACAGCAGAGAAGGGAGGGGGAAGAGGAACAAACTGAGCATGCTCAAGCCCTAGCCCTGGAGGTTTAAGCTGAAAACAGGAAGTCTGATACAGAAGCCCATGAGTACACAATAGAAGGAAAGAAATGTGGTGTTTCTTTCGACAGAGGACTCAGAGCAGCATTACTGAGGGTTTACTGGTATATTTAGGTTGACCTTTCTGATAAGGTTTACTTAATTTAAACCTTTGCTTCTCCTTTAACCCTGGGAAATGACCTCCCTTCACATCTTTTGGCCTTAAATCAAGGTGCTGACAATTACAGAAAGACCTGTTATCTGGAAAGACCCAAGTCCAAAGCAAACGTCTCTCAGATATTGAAGTGCTATTGCTTTAGCCTTCATGAAAAAATACAATAATATTGTTTTTGTTTTCCTAATCCATAATTGGTCAGAAAAATGTCCCTTTAGGTCTGATTGATATATGGAGAAATATCCTTTAATAGATGACAGCCTGTGTGTTTATGTAAGAACAATGCGTATATAAACTTCCCCGTAGCTTTAGTGATCTGTTTGAATAGGATTCATTATACTCACACTCAAATTTATCTGCATAAAATAAACATTCTCTATATATCATTTGTCTAAATCTGACCAGCAAAGTAAAGGTTATCAGCCTCTCAACCCAGAATGGGGTCATTGTAGAGAAATTATGTAGGTGGCGGGTAAACAACTTGTCTGCAAATATACAAAAGGGCTGAGTGGATATTGTGTTTTTTTGTAATTTTGTCAGGATGACAGCTATTATTAACCATCCAGTAGTAACAGTGGCTGATCCCAGAGGCACCGGTTGATATACTTAAATGGTCACCCGGGGATTGCTATCAAATTATTTTTTCATCTTTATAGGTGGAAAAAACCGTGGAAAAGACAAGTATTCAATACATCCCTTTAAGAATATTCTACAATCTTCTTTCTATTCAACATCCACAATCCCTTCCCAGAGTTGTTGTACCCACTGCTACTATAAGCACCTTCCCAGATACTATTATCCACTGTTACTATAGACACCATCTCTCCCTACTATACCTGCTATCCCACAGTCACACTCCCTTCCCAGAGACTATTATCCACTGTTACTATAGGCACCATCTCTCCCTACTATACCTGCTATCCCACAGTCACACTCCCTTCCCAGAGACTATTATCCACTGTTACTATAGGCACCATCTCTCCCTACTATACCTGCTATCCCACAGTCACACTCCCTTCCCAGAGACTATTATCCCACTGTTACTATAGACACCATCTCTCCCTACTATACCTGCTATCCCACAGTCACACTCCCTTCCTAGAGACTATTATCCACTGTTACTATAGACACCATCTCTCCCTACTATACCTGCTATCCCACAGTCACACTCCCTTCCCAGATACTATTATCCACTGTTACTATAGGCACCATCTCTCCCTACTATACCTGCTATCCCACAGTCACACTCCCTTCTCAGAGACTATTATCCCACTGTTACTATAGGCACCATCTCTCCCTACTATACCTGCTATCCCACAGTCACACTCCCTTCTCAGAGACTATTATCCCACTGTTACTATAGGCACCATCTCTCCCTACTATACCTGCTATCTCACAGTCACACTCCCTTCCCAGAGACTATTATCCACTGTTACTATAGACACCATCTCTCCCTACTATACCTGCTATCCCACAGTCACACTCCCTTCCCAGAGACTATTATCCACTGTTACTATAGACACATCTCTCCCTACTATACCTGCTATCCCACAGTCACACTCCCTTCCCAGAGACTATTATCCCACTGTTACTATAGGCACCATCTCTCCCTACTATACCTGCTATCCCACAGTCACACTCCCTTCCCAGAGACTATTATCCACTGTTACTATAGGCACCATCTTTCCCTACTATACCTGCTATCCCACAGTCACACTCCCTTCCCAGAGACTATTATCCACTGTTACTATAGGCACCATCTCTCCCTACTATACCTGCTATCCCACAGTCACACTCCCTTCCCAGAGACTATTATCCACTGTTACTATAGGCACCATCTCTCCCTACTATACCTGCTATCCCACAGTCACACTCCCTTCTCAGAGACTATTATCCCACTGTTACTATAGGCACCATCTCTCCCTACTATACCTGCTATCCCACTGTCACACTCCCTTCCCAGAGACTATTATCCCACTGTTACTATAGACACCATCTCTCCCTACTATACCTGCTATCCCACAGTCACACTCCCTTCCCAGAGACTATTATCCACTGTTACTATAGACACCATCTCTCCCTACTATACCTGCTATCCCACAGTCACACTCCCTTGCCAGAGACTATTATCCACTGTTACTATAGGCACCATCTCTCTCTACCAGGCCTGGGAGTCAAAATAGGCCCTGCCATTCCAAGTATGCAGAGGCCCAAACAGCCCCCAACCAGTCCACTCTATGGTAACTTTCTATGGAACCATACAGCAGCCCCTCTGGCATTTGCCAGAACCCACAGATTGCCAGTCCGGGCCTGCTCTCTACTATACCTGCTATCCCACAGTCACACTGCCTTCCCAGAGACTATTATCCCACTGTTACTATAGACATCATCTCTCTCTACTATACCTGCTATCCCACAGTCACGCTCCCTTCCCAGAGACTATTATCCCACTGTTACTATAGGCACCATCTCTCCCTACTATACCTGCTATCCCACAGTCACACTCCCTTCCCAGAGACTATTATCCCACTGTTACTATAGGCACCATCTCTCCCTACTATACCTGCTATCCCACAGTCTCACTCCCTTCCCAGAGACTATTATCCCACTGTTACTATAGACACCATCTCTCTCCCTACTATACCTGCTATCCCACAGTCACACTCCCTTCCCAGAGACTATTATCCCACTGTTACTATAGGCACCATCTCTCCCTACTATACCTGCTATCCCACAGTCACACTCCCTTCCCAGAGACTATTATCCACTGTTACTATAGACACCATCTCTCCCTACTATACCTGCTATCCCACAGTCACACTCCCTTCTCAGAGACTATTATCCCACTTTTACTATAGGCACCATCTCTCCCTACTATACCTGCTATCCCACAGTCACACTCCCTTCCCAGAGACTATTATCCACTGTTACTATAGACACCATCTCTCCCTACTATACCTGCTATCCCACAGTCACACTACCTTCCCAGAGACTATTATCCACTGTTACTATAGGCACCATCTCTCCCTACTATACCTGCTATCCCACAGTCTCACTCCCTTCCCAGAGACTATTATCCACTGTTACTATAGACACCATCTCTCCCTACTATACCTGCTATCCCACAGTCACACTCCCTTGCCAGAGACTATTATCCACTGTTACTATAGGCACCATCTCTCTCTACCAGGCCTGGGAGTCAAAATAGGCCCTGCCATTCCAAGTACGCAGAGGCCCAAACAGCCCCCAACCAGCCCACTCTATGGTAACTTTCTATGGAACCATACAACAGCCCCTCTGGCATTTGCCAGAACCCACAGATTTCCAGTCCGGGCCTGCTCTCTACTATACCTGCTATCCCACAGTCACACTCCCTTCCCAGAGACTATTATCCCACTGTTACTATAGACATCATCTCTCTCTACTATACCTGCTATCCCACAGTCACGCTCCCTTCCCAGAGACTATTATCCCACTGTTACTATAGGCACCATCTCTCCCTACTATACCCGCTATCCCACAGTCACACTCCCTTCCCAGAGACTATTATCCCACTGTTACTATAGGCACCATCTCTCCCTACTATACCTGCTATCCCACAGTCTCACTCCCTTCCCAGAGACTATTATCCCACTGTTACTATAGACACCATCTCTCTCCCTACTATACCTGCTATCCCACAGTCACACTCCCTTCCCAGAGACTATTATCCCACTGTTACTATAGGCACAATCTCTCCCTACTATACCTGCTATCCCACAGTCACACTCCCTTCCCAGAGACTATTATCCCACTGTTACTATAGACATCATCTCTCTCTACTATACCTGCTATCCCACAGTCACACTCCCTTCCCAGAGACTATTATCCCACTGTTACTATAGGCACCATCTCTCCCTACTATACCTGCTATCCCACAGTCTCACTCCCTTCCCAGAGACTATTATCCCACTGTTACTATAGACACCATCTCTCCCTACTATACCTGCTATCCCACAGTCACACTCCCTTCCCAGAGACTATTATCCCACTGTTACTATAGACATCATCTCTCTCTACTATACCTGCTATCCCACAGTCACACTCCCTTCCCAGAGACTATTATCCCACTGTTACTATAGGCACCATCTCTCCCTACTATACCTGCTATCCCACAGTCACACTCTCTTCCCAGAGACTATTATCCCACTGTTACTATAGGCACCATCTCTCCCTACTATACCTGCTATCCCACAGTCTCACTCCCTTCCCAGAGACTATTATCCCACTGTTACCATAGACACCATCTCTCCCTACTATACCTGCTATCCCACAGTCACACTCCCTTCCCAGAGACTATTATCCCACTGTTACTATAGACACCATCTCTCCCTACTATGCCTGCTATCCCACAGTCACAGTCCCTTCCCAGAGACTATTATCCACTGTTACTATAGGCACCATCTCTCCCTACTATACCTGCTATCCCACAGTCACACTCCCTTCCCAGAGACTATTATCCACTGTTACTATAGGCACCATCTCTCCCTACTATACCTGCTATCCCACAGTCACACTCCCTTCCCAGAGACTATTATCCCACTGTTACTATAGGCACCATCTCTCCCTACTATACCTGCTATCCCACAGTCACAATCCCTTCCCAGAGACTATTATCCCACTGTTACTATAGACACCATCTCTCTCTACTATACCTGCTATCCCACAGTCACACTCCCTTCCCAGAGACTATTATCCACTGTTACTATAGGCACCATCTCTCCCTACTATACCTGCTATCCCACAGTCTCACTCCCTTCCCAGAGACTATTATCCCACTGTTACTATAGACACCATCTCTCCCTACTATACCTGCTATCCCACAGTCACACTCCCTTCCCAGAGACTATTATCCACTGTTACTATAGGCACCATCTCTCCCTACTATACCTGCTATCCCACAGTCTCACTCCCTTCCCAGAGACTATTATCCCACTGTTACTATAGACACCATCTCTCCCTACTATACCTGCTATCCCACAGTCACACTCCCTTCCCAGAGACTATTATCCACTGTTACTATAGACACCATCTCTCCCTACTATACCTGCTATCCCACAGTCACACTCCCTTCCCAGAGACTATTATCCACTGTTACTATAGGCACCATCTCTCCCTACTATACCTGCTATCCCACAGTCACACTCCCTGCCCAGAGACTATTATCCACTGTTACTATAGACACCATCTCTCCCTACTATACCTGCTATCCCACAGTTACAGTCCCTTCCCAGAGACTATTATCCCACTGTTACTATAGGCACCATCTCTCCCTACTATACCTGCTATCCCACAGTCACACTCCCTTCCCAGAGACTATTATCCCACTGTTACTATAGGCACCATCTCTCCCTACTATACCTGCTATCCCACAGTCACACTCCCTTCCCAGAGACAATTATCCACTGTAACTATAGACACCATCTCTCCCTACTATACCTGCTATCCCACAGTCACACTCCCTTCCCAGAGACTATTATCCCACTGTTACTATAGACAGTACCTAACTACAATGTAAGGTATGCTTTCTTGTAATGTGGGAGAAGTAATTAAAATGTCTCATCCTTTGCTCCACACCCAGTCTTGGTCTACAGATGAGAGGGATCTATTTACCTGTGGAACAGATACATTATTCATTGTATCTTTTTTTACAAGCGGTACCAATGAATAAACCAGTAACAATAAACCCATATTCAACAATTTAGGAACAACAAATAAAATAATTAATTGTCTAAATAGTTGTGATCCAGCATTTAGTCAGGGCCCTGCTTACCTCATAACAAGGTTACAAGAATATAAAACCTTTGTCCTATCAGTCATCATACAATAGTTTCAATACAGTCTAGGGCAGCAAACATTGTTCACCCTAATTTTAATGGCTTTCGGGCTGCCAAGACATTGCTTCTGACCCCTAGTAGAAGGTCCTGTGTGCCATTTTGCGGTTCAATTATTTTAATCTCCGATATATGTCCAAAAGCGTTAAGGAGCACATATGATCCTGATACAAATGGCTTTGCTCTGCACCTTGCACCACAATAAAATCTGGCGTAAGACCACTAGAATTGGTGTCACTAGGGAGAGCAGACCCAATGGATGTAAAAAGAGTGGTGTTATGTCTAGCAATTGCCCCTTCCTGCCCCCCATTACACAAGGGGGGTCACACTAAGTTTGCAATCAGTTTGCACCATGATCTGCTGTTCCTGAAATCTCCAACCCACAAAACCATAATATAGGTTAACTGATATACAGTACATATACTTTCTACAGAGGCTGAACTTTGTGTTGCAGGGAGTGCCTGTAACGTGTAATGAGTAATCACACAACCTGGGTGCAATAAGCATTCACACCTCTGACCTCGTTTGACTGTCTGTTCTCTGTTCTTTGCACTGTCTGACTTTCCAAGTGGCCTCATTTTACTTTAATTATTGATTTGCAGCCATGCAGAACACTAACGTGACCCAAAGAGCTCTCGAAATCTTGCTTTGCATTTCTATAACGTGAGGCAAACATTACCTTTTGTTAAAGGGATGCTATCATCAGAATAAACACTCTTTCATTTTGCCCGAAATTATTGTGTGGTGATGCTTTAAATGTTCAAATAAATAAGGAAGCTCCGCTGAGTCAGCATAGCCTGAACCATAGAGCTTAAAATCATGTAAATACTGTATATAAAACCTCTAATGTGAATTATGCTAATACAACAAAAATATTATAATAATAGAGGGTTATGTGATTAAAGGATCCCTTAAAGATTAAATGGTTGTTTGTGCCATGGCTCATATCTCAGCCTTGAATGGGCTGGCAGGGAGGCCTTTATTTGTAGCAAAACCCTCGTGGGGCTTTACAATTTGTGCTACTTAACTACCCAAATAGAAGAAATTACCATTAGATTGTTGTTACTGTACCCAAGTAGATGAAAGAACTTACCATAAGATGGTTGTTACTGTACCCAAGCAGATGGAAGAACTTACCATTAGATGGTTGTTACTGTACCCAAACAAATGGAGGGACTTACCATTAGATGGCTGTCGCTGTACCCAAGCAGATGGAAGAACTTACCATTAGATGGTTGTTACTGTACCCAACAGATGGAAGAATTTACCATTAGATGGTTGTTACTGTACCCAAACAAATGGAGGGATATCCATTAGATGACTGTCGCTGTACCCAAGCAGATGGAAGAACTTACCATTAGATGGTTGTTACTGTACCCAAGCAGATGGAAGAACTTACCATTAGATGGTTGTTACTGTACCCAAGCAGATGGAAGAATTTACCATTAGATGGTTGTTATTGTACCCAAGCAGATGGAAGAACTTACCATTAGATGGTTGTTACTGTACCCAAGCAGATGGAAGAACTTACCATTAGATGGTTGTTACTGTACCCAAGCAGATGGAAAAAATTACCATTAGATGGTTGTTATTGTACCCAAGCAGATGGAAGAACTTACCATGGGAGGGTTGTTACTGTACCCAAGCAGATGGAAGAACTCACCATCGGATGGTTGCTATTGTACCCAAGCAAATGGAAGAACCCACCATCGGATGGTTGCTATTGTACCTAAGCAGTTGGAAGAACTCGCCATTGGATGGTTGCTATTGTACCCAAGCAGACGGACTAACTTACCATTAGATGATTCTTACTGTACCCAAGCAGTGGTGCAGCAAGAAAAAAATTGTTTTAGCCACCCCATTCCCAAAAATCTTCAGGAAGATGAATGGATTTGCTTACTTGTATTGATATTTCACATCAGTCAGGAATTCCACATGCCAGGCCCCCTGTACTATTGGACCTGCCAGGTGGCCCTGAATTAGGCTGGAATACACAAGAAGATGTTTGGCCTACCAAGGAAAGCCTATGCAGACCAATCAGACATGAATTAAATCCACAGCCGAGGAGGTTCTCACCAGTGTCAGACCGAGGTGCCAAAAAACCCTAGATCAATGGCCCACTCTCCAGACATTACCTAGTGTGTACTTTTAACATATCACCTACAGTATCTTTCCTTCTACTTCTACTGCTCCTCTTTGTTCTAATATAGAAATGAGCAATGCTCATAACCTAATAGTACAAGGTCAAATGGTTGGGTCAGCAGAAGGTATCAATGACACCTGGTCCCACCTGGAGTTTTCCTTGTATCCTGGTGAGCCAGTCCAACACTGGTCCTCACCCCACATAATTCCATGACTAATTGAGCCCCAATTCGATATCAGTAACAGTGGCTATTGTTTTGATTTTGCAGTTACGTT
This sequence comes from Xenopus laevis, assembly GCF_017654675.1. Taxonomy (NCBI): domain Eukaryota; kingdom Metazoa; phylum Chordata; class Amphibia; order Anura; family Pipidae; genus Xenopus; species Xenopus laevis. Next base: position 11,365,675 of record NC_054373.1, read on the forward strand.
TATTGAATTATAAAGGGAATGAATGAAGGGGAAAACCAAAAACGAAAAAAAGAGAGGTGAAATAATAATAGTAATTAGCATAACAAACATGGTTTCCTCCATTCACCAACAGGCTGCTGACTTGTTCAAGAAACGTGACAGATACCAGCCCATGTATTTTATCTGCTTTAGCTTTTATCTGTATCAATTGTTCAGTCTGTACCTAATGAACTCATTATCAGTGGAAACACAATGGAAGAAAACATTACAAAGGACATCTACATACACTGATAACCTTACCTGCTAATCTTGTTTGAGCAGAATGTTATACTTCCTCTAATTAAAATATTGAGATTATAATCACCTAACCAGCATTGTGATATCACTAAACACCAGTTGGGCCAGATTCTCACTAGGAGAGCACAGAGATATGTAATAATTGTCAGTGGTTTGCCATGATGCATACTTGCCATTGCCTCTGACTGATATAGTCATATTCTAGGATAGTTACAATGAAATGAGTGGATTTAATTAAATACATTTAAAGCAGAAATCATTGCAAGTGGATAGGGCTACATGACTTTTCAGCTGCTTTTGGACATCATCTACCCAACATCTAGTGGGCACCTTACATCACATATACCACTGTGCTCCATTATGGAAGTTCCTCATTTTTTGGTTGCTCTCATTGAAACATCCCACAAGTGATGCAACTTTAACGAACACTAGGCTTGGGATCAGAACAAAGTGTTCTACTTTTTACTTCCCTCTGGTAACCAAAAGTTACACTTGCATTTCTTGAAGAGGGACCCTCAAGGGTTATGGGTATTGGTCAACCAAACGAAATGTCTTTTTGGAAGTCTTTGTTTTCTGATGAGGGTATTGCTAAATAGATGTCGGGCACTCTGATCTAACATCAAAAAAAGGGGAAACATGGTGACCATACTATGACTTAATAATGAAATGGTTCATTTTGTGGCTTTATTATTATATCATTCAATTTGATATGTGGTTAGATGAGACTGTTTATAGTGTGTTCCATGGAGTATTAAATGCTCTATACAGATGGGTATTTATTGTATTACTTTCCAGACAATGAGCCAAATTAAGGAGTGTTCCTGATAATGCTATTCCTGGAATATTCCATTATTGTCCTCATTTATTTTAAGTAGACCACCTGGTGGGTTCTTATTAGGGATTAGGGCACCACAAGAGGACCATGACTGGTGATATGGAAGTTGCTGGACAAAGCTTGAGCTCATCAAGCTTGGGTTCATTGCATACCCCCCCCCCCATGGGTTGCATAGTCTCATGTATCAGTTTTGGGCATTCAGTTGAGAACAATGGAAGGCTGGTTTAGACTGAAACTGCTAGGTGAATCAAAATAATTCTATGTTCATCTTATTGCATTTGCATTAGTAAAGGAAATATTTCTTAAAAAATGAAGGTATAATAAACCTTCACATGTTGGCAATGCAGGCGAAATTCCATCAGTGGTGAGCAGAATTCTGCGCCATTGTGACACACAGTAATAAGAGGTAAATATTTTTATAGCACTGTTTAAACTTAATAGTGGAAAAAACAACATGGTTTCAAATGGTCACTAAAGAGGTTAATCATTTCTTTATTTCCAATTCTCTTATCTGTGATTATTTTCTAAGTATAAGGGTTAGTCCACACGAGGAGATTTGGGGGGATTTAGTCTACTGGCGACTAATCGCCTCTTCTTCTGGGTGACAATCTCCCCGAACTGCCTTTGCGTGTCTTCCCATCCACTATTATGAAAAGTCGCCTGCGCTAAAGCACACGCGGCACTTCGTTTTCCGAAGTTGCCCGAAGTTTCATCATGAGGCAACTTCTGGCGAATCTCCCCGAATCTCCTCGTGTGAACTAACCTTTAAGGATCCACTCATGGAAATGTTGAGTGCTGCTTTCTTTGTAGTAGTGATGCAAATCATTTTTTGAACCATGATTCATTCACTGGATCAAGATCGGAGCTAGTATGTTTGTTGTTTCCGGATTTTTACATTGGTTATTGGCTATATCTTACCCTAACTGACCTTCAGGCTGGGCCCCCTTAGCTCATAACAAGGTTACAGATATATAGAAACATTGGGGTAACAGTCACCCTGCTATAGTTCCAGGGGTACCCAGGGTACAAATAAACACACCCCAAATCTCCTCCTAACTGGCCTTCAGACTGGGCCCCCTTAGCTCATAACAAGGTTACAGATATATAGAAACATTGGGGTAACAGTCATCCTGCTATAGTTCCAGGGGTACCCAGGGTACAAATAAGCACTCACCCCAAATCTCCCCCTAACTGGCCTTCAGACTGGGCCCCCTTAGCTCATAACAAGTTTACAGATATATAGAAACATTGGGGTAACAGTCACCTTGCTATAGTTCCAGGGGTACCCAGGACACATATAAGCACTCATCCCAAATCCCACCCTAACTGGCCTTCAGGCTGGGCCCCCTTAGCTCATAAAAAGGTTACAGATATATGGAACCATTACTGTTGCAGTCACCCCCATTATAGTTCAAAGATGTATACAAATACTAAAATCTCGTCCTAATTAGCCTCAATAACTGGGAATTATTGAGTTATAATATAAAAGAGAAAAAGGTAATATAAACAACACCTGTCCCTGCCTGTGCTCTGATTGCAGAACAAGACTGACGGACAAGAAGGGCCAACCATCAGAAGAATAGTTGGGGTGCAATTAGTTGTCATGTAATTGTCCCACCAACTTTTAGCAAGTTCTGTGTCAGGAGCACCCAATGGCACTCCCGTCTGCGGCACCCTGATGACCTCACGCACCCGGCGCGAAATTTAAAAATAAAAGAACTTCCAAGTCATGGGTTTGATACCCGATTATAGGAATTCCTGACTTGTGTTCCTGGGATTTCTATTCTGCTGTTTCCTGGATTCCTGACTTCTGCTTTGACCTTGATTCTGATTCTTGCTGCCTGTTTTTTGAACATTTGCCTGAATTTGACTATGCTTTTGCCTGACCCCTTTTGGATACCACAGAACTTGGACTGACTTTAACCCATAGATCCCTCTTTGGTCCGGACTGCTGGGAGCCCTGACAGTTCATGGAGAACATGTTTTTAAACATTCTTGAATGTACAGTGAAAGAATTGTAGACATTTTAGCTGGCCGTACAAGATCCGCTAGTTGTTACATAATAGGTCAGAATGAGATGATCTGGTCAATCAAGCCACTTACTGGCCATTGTTGGATCACACAGGAACCTCTTACAGACCTGAGAGAATGAGGGATTTACTCAAAAATGCCTAAAGCAAAATAGAAGTTTGTAAATGTGATGTTTATGTAATTAAAAATCCTAGGATCGTGTGGATATTTTTTATATCCTGTACCCCCTCCTGACCCCTACCCACCCCTAACTTGCACATCATTCCAACACATAAGGTAGGTTACTGAGCCAGATACAAGTAGCAAAGGGGTCCTGTACTGACCACCTGCCCAAAGGAAGGTAATAAGGACAGATGCTGCACTCCTTACCTTGTGCCATATTTTATCATCCATATTTGATTCATATTTTATATCCAAAGGAGCAGGTCAACCAGGCCCAGGACAAAAGCACTCTCTGCATTAAAATAGCCTTATCTTGCTCAGGGTTATAGTTAATGCCCCTTTTTATGTCTATGTTTGTTAATGCTTTGCAAAAGCATCTTTACCAGAATGACAAGGTCCAATCAAAGGAAAAGAAAATATAAATGTAAGAGCCACTAAGTAAGAAGGACAGCTACTAAAAACTGTAAACCGTGCTTTCCAATAAGTGAACCATTTGGCATGGAAGTCGTGTAGTAGGCACGGAATGTGTAGAAGAGTTTTGAAACCATAGAAACAAGCAACCAAATAAGATCACTTCCTCAAAGGGATACTGTCACGGGAAAAAATTTTTTTTCAAAATGAATCAGTTAATAGTGCTGCTCCAGCAGAATTCTGCACTGAAATCCATTTCTCAAAAGAGCAAACAGATTTTATTATATTCAATTTTGAAATCTGACATGGGGCTAGACATTTTGTCAATTTCCCAGCTGCCCCTGGTCATGTGACTTGTGCTCTGATAAACTTCAATCACTCTTTACTGCTGTACTGCAAGTTGGAGTGATATCACCCCCCCTCCCTTCCCCCGCCCCAGCAGCCAAACAACAGAACAAAGGGAAGGTAACCAGATAACAGCTCCCTTACACAAGATAACAGCTGCCTAGTAGAACTAAGAACAACACTCAATAGTAAAAACCCATGTCCCACTGAGACTCATTCAGTTACATTGAGAAGGAGAAACAGCAGCCTGCCAGAAAGCATTTCTCTCCTAAAGTGCAAGCACAAATCACATGACCAGGGGCAGCTGGGAAATTGACAAAATGTCTAGCCCCATGTCAGATTTCAAAATTGAATATAAAAAAATCTGTTTGCTCTTTTGAGAAATGGATTTCAGTGCAGAATTCTGCTGGAGCAGCACTATTAACTGATTCATTTTGAAAAAAATTTTTTTTTCCCCCATGACAGTATCCCTTCAACAACTAAATCATTGAACAAATTTTAGTGAGAGAATGCTACACATGGGATTTGCTCCCATTCATAAAAAAGGGGTTAGGCACTGGTGTTGGCGATCAGACCTCACTTGAATCAGCAAGCGTTCCATTTCATCTCACAGACGTTCAGTTGCATTGAGCTCTTTGCAAGCCAGTCGTGTTCTTCCACTGAGATCTCTGTAACACATTTCTGTTTGGACCTTACTTTGTGCATCCTGGAACATGAAAGGGGCTTCCTAAAACTGTTGGCACAAAGTAAGCATGGACTTGTAATGTAGTGGCACTTGTGTTGATGATGGGTTTCAATATTTAGGATGGGTGTCCACAATATTTTGGTCATACAATGCGAGTCTGTTAATTTAACAAAATTGCTGTATTTTTTCAATGTTTGGCAGCTATGAATCAGTTCCACCCCTGTTCCAATTTCCCAAACCAGACTAGGATCGTTTGCTCCATTGTTCTGCATAGTTGACAACCTATTGAGAAATATTGTAAGTGTTTAGGGACATATTTCTTAAAATACACATAATGCAATGAGGTAGAAATTAGGAACTGAAATCTGGGGGGAGCGGGAAACTCTTCATCCATTTACTGTTTCGTGAATGACATCAACGTCTGTATTGAGCAAACCATATCATTGTTCCATTTCCTTCCTAGTTCTTCAAACCCAGTTATGACTAGTTGGATTGTAGGCACTTATGATTTTTTTTCTGATGAAGGATAGGGAAAATACTTGGAACTGAGTTTACAGTTTCGGACAGAAGACCTATAAATAGGAGAACTTGAAATATAAAGGTTATAACTCCAAGCAGCAAACATGGAGGAATGTTTGAATATGGACTGGCACAATGAGTAAGATACATGCAGACTTCATTAAATTTTTCTGTTTTTGGAAAAATTTACGTGCCTTCTTTAAAGTAGCTCTCCATTATACGGGGCATTTGTTCCCAAGCTGCCCTTCCTGGGAGGGGCAAATGAGATCTCCTAAAGCAGAGCTGGGTAGTAAGGTTGGCAAATGCCATGTTCCGGAGAAAAGCTGTGCTCCCATATAGCGAGGGCACATCTGTGTAGCAGGATTAGTGGCTTCCATGCCTGGTCTTTTCATTTCTGCTCCATGGGTCTCTGGCCCTGATTGGCATGCAGGCTTCCAAAAATGGTCCTGTTTCCCTATATCAGAATTCCTAAGGCAGAGCTGTGTAAAGGGGATAGCAGTCATCATGTTCCTGACAATAGCCATGCTCCCTTGTACCAGATCTCCTACGCTAGAGCCTGCTTGCTCTCCTAGATATATCTAAATGGCTAGCTTGAAGGTCAGTTAGGATTAGATATGGGGAGAAAACTATCTGATATCATAGATATTCTTGGAACTTTGGGGCAAATTTACTAACCTCCGAAAATTCGTCAGTGATGGCTTCGCTTACAGCGCAACACTTCACTAGGTGTAGATTCGTCATTCACAAAAATCCGAAGTTGCGTCCAGGGCGCCGAACACTGGCGAACTTGTGCTAGCGTTACTGCGCCAAGCAAAGCAAAGTTGCCTAATTTGCATACGGTGGGAAGTTAAAGTTCAATGGACGTATATGTTGCAGAAAGAAAATAGAGTTGTTACATGAGCCCAGTGTATAGTTTATGTGCCATATATAAGGAAATCTACGCCTATCACCCTGAAAAAAAGGAAAAGACGCCAGCGTTTTTTGGGACTTAGAACATTTTTCAACTCAATTTTGATGACGTCCTATCTACTCTATTGCACTTTGCCTGGTCTGAGGTAGCGAAAGCAACCCTGGCGCAAGAGGTAGCGTTCAGTAAAATCCGCATCCGAATTTGCGTAGTTACGTCCATTTGCCAGAGCGCAAATTCGCCAGGCGTTAGAGAGCGAAGTACTGTTACTGCTACTTCGCCCTTTAGTAAATTTGCCCCTATGACTGAATGGCTTCACCTCAACCTGTAACCTCTTATAAATTAAGTGTAACCTAAAAAGTGCAACAACCACTGATATAGAGAGTATTCCATAACGGTGCAATCATTTGTAGTCTCCTTTCTCACATGACATGACCACCACAAGTGGCATATGAGATCATAACCAGAAATGCAAATATATCTTATAGGCTTATGTTACAACATGCAATTGTTTTAAATATACTGTTGGAGAAATGTTACTTGTGCCATCAAGGAAACAAGAATAGAAAACTACCATTATTTGAACATGTCACATAGAAAGCAAATATCATGGTGAGGTCATTCATTCTGAAAATAACGAAGGAACTCACGGAGTCATTAGAAAACTAAAACAAAACTTCCTGAATTTATTCAATTGGCCAAAAAGGCTGCTTTTTATGAAACATGGCAAATGGATTTGTGATTGTGATTTTAATGTTCTTATGCAAGACCCACTTGTCATGAACAGAATGTGACCCATGCAGGTGAAATGGTTGTGGTTTAATCAGACGTGAATTATAGACTAATTATAGACCACAGGGACCCTGCATATGTTCCCATTCCCCAACCACAGAAACCAGTGTCTTGAGAATAGTTCTGCTCCCCTGTACTGGACTTGCTAAGGCAGAGCTTTGCAGCAGGATCATCAGCCGCCATATTTTGCCCCTTATCTTCCAGTCCCTGGCTCTGGTCACCAAATAAGAGCATGTGCTTTGAAAGCTGATCTGATTCTGACTCAGGATGGAGGTTCCTGTCAATCAGAGCCAGACACTTGGAAACCAAAACGAACTAAACATGAGGCCAAAAAGCCTCCAATTCAGCTGCACAGATTTGCCTTAGGAGGTACAATAAATGGGAGCATGGCTGTTCTCAGGAACATGGTGGCTGCTATAAAGCTTTGTGTAAGGAGCTCCAGCATGGGGAAACGAGGCCTGATTGATGTTCACAAAATATGGGATTTTTTTTAGAACTTATTTCCAGCGTTATGCAGCATTTACAGTAGTTTCTCAGTGACCTGGCACAGTGCCTAATTCCACCAAACGAGCAAGTTAAAGTATCACCTATCAACTAAACTCTAAGAAAAGTGTGTGGGTGGCAAAGTGACCTCTGCCTGGTGAATTGCTGAATCAGGCCGTCGGCTTGGATCACTGGATTATTTCTCCATCAGTAACATTTATTAGCTTTAAATCTGAAAATCATCTATGTACTAGACCAGCAATGGCTAATCCATAGGACTCAGACATGCACTGAACTTAAATATAGTATAAGCCACTGGTTATAGCAGCTATAAATTTCAATTTTCTCGCTTGGTCTTTACTTAATTGCAGCTTTAGTTGTCCTTTGAGCCAACACAGACTATAGGGTAATAGGCGGGGCAAATTCACTAAGCGCCGAAGCGCCGAACGCTAGCGTCAATTCGCTAGCGTTGGGCATTTTCGTTACTTCGCAAATTCACTAACGAACGCTGGCGTAGATTCGCTAGTGTTACTTCGCACCCTTACGCCTGGCAAATTTTCGCTACGGACGTAACTACGCAAATTCACTAACGCGCGCAGTGTACTGAACGCTACCTTTTACGCTGAGGTGGCGACTTCCTTCGCCACCTCAGACCAGGAGAAGCGCAATAGAGTAGATAGGGATTGTTTCCAAAAAACGCTGGCGTGTTTTCTATATTATGGGTGATAGGCTGAAAAAGATCGAAAAATTTTTTGGGGCTCCCCTCCTTCCCCCCTACATTTCCTAACTCATGGCAACTTACCTATACAGTGGGCACATGTGTAGGGCAAAAAAAAAAGATTATTTGATGTTTTGAAGATTTCCCAGGCATTTGTAGTGATTCTACGTATTCCTCCATTGAAATTTGAATTTGGCGCCGTATGTAAATTAACCTTTGCTAGCGTAACTTCGCTTCACTTAGCGAATCAACGCTAGCGCAACTACGCAACCTTACGCTATCCCTGTGCGCAACTTTGGATTTAATGAATTTGCGGAGCGCTGGCGAAATGCGATGAAGTTCGTCGAAGCGCGGCGAAGTTGCGCCTGGCGCAACTACGAATCTTAGTGAATTTGCCCCTATAGTATCAAGGAACTAATGTGGCATATATTGCATTGGAGGTCATATTTTTATTGTTGATGGGTATACAATATACAGTATATGGGAAATGAGCTTTCCTTCAGATGACCTCAAACCTCACCAGGATCCGCCTTCAGGCTGAGTGATAGAAGCCGAAGCTTTTAGTTCTTTACTTTTTTCCCACTACAGGTAAAAAATGATTACAAAACACATCAATAAATTAGACTTATACTAATTAGTTCATACACAATTGACATATTTTAAGAATTTCCAGGGAAATGATTATCTGAGTAAATAGCTTAAAGGGAAATCAAACTTGGATCCATACAGCAACTCCACAATTAGGAAAAAACATCCAAGAAAATTTTTTTTTTTTTTTGGTGTACTCCATTGAATCCCCTTAGCTCATAACAAGGTTACACAAATAATTACTCATCCCAAATCTCCCCCTAACTGGCCTTCAGGCTGGGCCCCCTTAGCTCATAACAAGGTTACAGATATATAGAAACATTAGGGTGTCACCCTGCTATAGTTCCAGGGGTACCCAGGGCACAAATAAGCACTCACCCCAAATCTCCCCCTAACTGACCTTCAGGCTGGACCCCCTTAGCTCATAACAAGGTTACAGATATATAGAAACATTAGGGTAACAGTCACCCTGCTATAGTTCCAGGGGTACCCAGGGTACAAATAAACACTCACCCCAAATCTCCTCCTAACTGGCCTTCAGGCTGGGCCCCCTTAGCTCATAACAAGTTTACAGATATATAGAAACATTAGGGTAACAGTCACCCTGCTATAGTTCCAGGGGTACCCAGGGCACAAATAATCACTCACCCCAAATCTCCCCCTAACTGACCTTCAGGCTGGGCCCCCTTATCTCATAACAAGGTTACAGATATATAGAAACATTAGGGTGTCACCCTGCTATAGTTCCAGGGGTACCCAGGGCACAAATAAGCACTCACCCCAAATCTCCCCCTAACTGACCTTCAGGCTGGACCCCCTTAGCTCATAACAAGGTTACAGATATATAGAAACATTAGGGTAACAGTCACCCTGCTATAGTTCCAGGGGTACCCAGGGTACAAATAAACACTCACCCCAAATCTCCTCCTAACTGGCCTTCAGGCTGGGCCCCCTTAGCTCATAACAAGTTTACAGATATATAGAAACATTAGGGTAACAGTCACCCTGCTATAGTTCCAGGGGTACCCAGGGCACAAATAATCACTCACCCCAAATCTCCCCCTAACTGACCTTCAGGCTGGGCCCCCTTATCTCATAACAAGGTTACAGATATATAGAAACATTGGGGTAACAGTCACTCTGTTATAGTTCCAGGGGTACCCAGGGCACAAATAATTACTCACCCCAAATCTCCCCCTAACTGACCTTCAGACTGGGCCCCCTTAGCTCATAACAAGGTTACAGATATATAGAAACATTGGGGTAACAGTCACCCTGCTATAGTTCCAGGGGTACCCAGGGCACAAATAAGCACTCACCCCAAATCTCCCCCTAACTGGCCTTCAGACTGGGCCCCCTTAGCTCATAACAAGGTTACAGATATATAGAAAGATTGGGGTAACAGTCACCCTGCTATAGTTCCAGGGGTACCCAGGGTACAAATAATCACTCACCCCAAATCTCCCCCTAACTGGCCTTCAGACTGGGCCCCCTTAGCTCACAACGAGTTTACAGATATATAGAAACATTGGGGTAACAGTTACCTTGTAAGACCTTGGGTTTGCAGGGGGTCCCATAAGTTTAGAGGGCCTCTGCATACTGTAGGCCATCTACTTGGAGCAACAGAGGATTGAAAAGTATTTATCTGCTTAACTAGAATATACAGTACAGTTTCGGACATTACTGAATTGAAGAAAGTACAGAGAAGAGACATTAACTGATACCAGTAATTTGGTAAGGAGAATTATTATATTCTCCTCTCTATTCTCATTGCACTGCAGTTCTGATCACTGTACTGAGAAGCTGGTGAAAATAAATAAATACATTTGCAAAGCTGAGAATGATACAGTATATGTGGGGATGAGTGAATACTAGATCAGGGGACTTGAACCCAAAAAGCCTATAGAAGCCGATAATTTGACATTCCTACTTTTAGAGATACTGAACATTTAAAAACAAACCTAGTAGCTTGAGGACTCAATAGGGGATGTTGGTAATTGTAAGTAAGTTACATAGATCTCTGTAATAAGAGGATCCTTCAAGCTCCACCATCAATTATATGAAACATTTTCACTTACATTCCATTAGTGTTTTTGTTTGCAGTCCACAGATCAAGGATTTTATTTCTCTCTAAATAACAGCTCTGGCTTGCCAGTTTTTGTTTGTACAGCTCTATAATAATAGTTAAAAGTTGAGTAATCAAGTACTGCCACAGTCCAGGCGTGGGCGTAAAAAATTGTTGTTTTTAAGGAAGAATTTTGGCTTCTAAACCCCTGACTATGTTTTATGTAAACTTCACATGGAATCAGGTAAACAGAGAAACACTGGGGAGGGTTGTAACGTCATCTCAGAAGTATAACAGTATGGGGGGCTGTTTGTCGGCATCAGACTTTTTTTTATATGTTTTAACTTGGGTGATAAAATAGAGAAAAGATGAAATGTAAACTTAGGACAGAGGCACACCAAGCCAGGTACTGTATGTGCCAAAAAAACATGGTAAGGTTGACGTGTGAAACAATATTCTTTTGGTAAACTGCCATTTTTATAGATCCGTCCCATGAGGGGCGCTTGCAGGAATTCTACCTGGATTGTCCATTGCCTTTGTTGATGGCTTAGGTCAGTGATCCCCAACCAGTAGCTCATGAGTAACATGTTGCTCTCCAACCCCTTGGATGTTGCTCGCAGTGGCCTCAAAGCAGGTGCTTATTTTTGAATTCCAGGCTTGGAGGCAAGTTTTGGTTGCATAAAAACCAGATGTACTGCCAAACAGAGTCTCCTGTGGGCTGCCAGTCCACATAGGGGCTATCAATAGCCAATCACAGCCCTTATTTGGCACCTCAAGAACATTTTTCATGCTAGTGTTGCTCCCCAACTCCTTTTACTTCTGAATGTTGCTCACGGGTTTGAAAGGTTGGGGATCCCTGGCTTAGGTCAAGTGCACCTGGGCCCCCACCCCTATACTTGAATGAGTTTATACTGACTTGAGTAACTGACTTGTTTTATTTTATAATTCTTGGGCCAAACATGGAAGACTGAGCTTTTGGCCCTGGTGCTTTCAACTTGCCCCTGACAGTTCATGGACAGACCTGGCTAACAATATCATCTGAGTATAGTGCATTTCTATCAGTTGTTCCCCCCCCCCCCCAATAGTGATGGGCAAATCTGACCCGTTTCGACGAAAATTTGCCGAAATGCATTGAAGTCTATGGGCGGCAAAAAAGTTTTTTGACACTCGACAAATTGCGTTTCAATTTGTGATGTGCGATAACATTTTTCACCCATTAAAGTCTATGTGGGACATTCGTTGTTGCGCCAGCATCCGCTTTGCCGCACTTCGCCAGGTGTTTTTTTTCACCAGCGCTACACAAATTCACTAAAATCCAAAGTTGCGCTCAGGGGAAGCGTAAGGTTGTGAAGTTTGCGCTAGCGTTAATTCGCCAAGCAAAGCAAAGTTACACTAGCGACGGTTAATTTGCATACGGCGCCAAATTGAAGTTACAATGGAGGTATATGTAGCATCACTACGCAAGCCTGGGAAACCTTCAAAACAGCCAATAAAATTTTTATTTTGCCCTACACATGTGCCCACTGTATAGTTAAAGTGCCATGAGTTAGGAAATGTAGGGGGGAAGGAGGGTAGCCCCAAAAAAATTTTCGTTCTTTTTCAGCCTATCACCCATAAAAAATGAAAAAACGCCAGCGTTTTTTGGGACTTAGAATTTTTTTTAACTTTTTTTGAAGCAATCCCTATCTACTCTATTGCACTTCCCCTGGTCTGAGGTGGCGAAGGAAGTCTGGCGTAAAAGGTAACGTTCAGAATAATTTGCGCATTAGTGAATTTGCGTAGTTAGGTCCATTACGCAAATTCGCCAGGCATAAGGGTGCGAAGTAACACTAGCGAATTTACGCCAGCGTCCGTTAGTGAATCGGCGAATTAACGAAAATGCGCTACGCTGGCGCATTCACGCTACCGTTAGGCGCTTCGTCGTTTAGTGAATTTGCCCCTATGAGCGTAATTTTTGCAGTGAAACTTGGTGAAACATTTCGCTCATCAATAGTCCCCAACCTTATTTTACCCATGAGCCACATTAAATTCCTTGGGTGCCAATTATGGTCTGTGATTGACTATTGGTAGCTCCTCTGCGTATTGGTAGCCTACAGGAGGCCCTGTTTGGCAGTACATCTGGTTTTTATACAACCAAACCTTGATCCCAAGCCTGGAATTAAAAAATAATCACCTGCTTTGAGGCCACTGGAAACAACATCCAAGGGGTTTGTGAGCAACATCTCGCGAGCCGCTGGTTGGGGATCAGATCACTGCCACACACCAACATTTTCACATGGCAGAATATTTAAGTTCCTGCCCTAGAGGATCTTATGAACTTGGCTACAGGTTCCCAATCAATTGTGTGCGTTTCATCAAAAATAATTCAATCTACCAGTATGTGTTTGGACTGTGGGATGGAACAGGGGGTTGGTGGTTTATAGTGAAAGTAGGTGTAGTCATAATGGGTGGGGTCAAAGTAAAAAATCCTCTGAAATTGGTGATGGGACGTTGATGGACACACACAGAGGACAAATCTACAAATTCCATATGGAACTCTAAATTGACCTAAACCTGAACACCATGCGGCAGCAGCGTTGACTATTCTACTCTTCTTGGGTGCTGGGACATTTATCCATTGACCATGTATTTATCAGTATTTCATCTCACAAGATAAACCAAACAGATCTTGAAGGTTGTGCTGTTCCTCCTGAAATCAATACATTCCTTGCACTATTGAGAGCTATATGACTGCTTTCGGTTTGATGGAAAAATTGTGCAATAAATTAAATTCCTGTATATGACCTGCAGTTCAAGGTCCGATGTCAGAACCTGCAGCACAACACGTTGCAGAATTGCATAATAGCGGAGTAAAATAAAAATGACACATTTACGTCATTCTCAAACCTGAGCTCAATGAAACCTTTTAACTGCGAACTGATCCAAGTGCAGTTCCTTCTGATTAGAATGTGAGGCAAGGCAAGGTCCCAGCCTTTATTAACGTTTATGAACGAGGAAAGGACAGAGTAATTATAAGTCCCTCTTTGGCTCTTTCTAGAGTTTATTTGTGCTGTCTCATACGTCATTGCAGCAGTGGTTGTTATGTAAGAAAAGGGAACTTGTTACGGTGGTTTTCCAGATTGCAAAGAGATACTGACGTCCCATAATTACTCTTTTTAATCTGGTTTAATTTTTATAACACATGCTGTTATTAGAAGTCTATCATTTCTGTATTTTAATGGCATGGTAGACACACCTCTACTGTGAGGTCTACTTGACCACACAGACTAAATTCTTCTATAAATTCTTCTAAATTCTTCTATTATCCCTCAAACCTTTGGTAAGATTGTGTCACATATATTGAACCTGAAGAATTAAGTCAGTACCCCTGGTGCATTTTTAGGTGATCCAGGGCACTTCCCAATGTATGGTTTTGATTATACAACCAGAAGTACCAGCAATCTCTAGCCCTCTAAGTTCAATGGTGTTGTTTGATCTGCCTTTGATATGTTTTCTTTCCACTTCCACTCTCCAGCCTGACTTGTTAGGTCCATGTGTGCTAAAGGTTTAGTTTTCTCCAACTGTTGTCCAGTAGGTATGGGTAAAGCTGTCTAGTATGTATGGGTAAAGATGATTAATGCCCTCTTATTACAAAGAGAAGCAACAATAACCCTGGTATTTTTTTAATAAATCTAGACATTAAAGATGTGGAGAGAGCAAGCTTAAAATTTTACCATGGTTAATGCTGCTTTCTTGTTGCTTGTAATGAAGGAATATTGACCAGCTTTACTCATGCCTACAGAATGGTTTCTTGACTATGATCTTACCTACTGTAGAATTATGCGGAATTAAAACACTATTATGTTCTCTGCACATGTGGCTCTCTCAACTGTGGGAAAGAAGAATAAAAGTCAGAACTTCAGCACTCCAGAGAGGTCTTATTGTGTTTGTACAGTTACCCAAGGAAGACATAACAATGGTCTGAAATAAAGTTATGGGATACGATAAGCTCAGTGGAGCAGGTAAGTTTGTGTACTCAGTACATTACAGCATGTGTCTTAGTTTGTATCTGAAATTCATAATAATAATAAAAAGGAATCATTATGCTAAGCAGTCAGTGCTTGTATCCCGGGGGTGGGGTTACATGTAATATTTAGAGGACAAATTACACAAGAAAATTGACATACCCGTTATTTTTACCCTGTTAATATAAGAAAGTTTTCTTTGAGGCAGTTTCTTTAAGTCATGGATTTATGTTGGCTGTGGCTTGTTCAATCATGTGTTGTATAAACAGGCCCTCATAAGGTCTATTGCCCTCAGTGGAGTCTAATGGTGGTCAAATAGGGTTCAGTCTGCTCTTGGCGAGTTCTTGGGATACACAGAATCAATTGTCCATCAATTGGGTGGACAAATGAGAACTCCAAGACCAAATCCAAATACTCAGCAAACAGTTTTTGAAGCTACCATATTGATGTATTGGAGAAGACATCGTTCCCCCCCCTAAACATATAAGCAGGCTGATGATTTAATATTGGTAGGACAAGTTAGGAGCCATTTGTGTCTCATGGATGGACAGCTTTAAATCATTATACTTAACGGCAGAGTAGGCTAATCCAGGTGCAAATCTTCTGTCATTTCAAGTGTAAAATAGCCTTGCATTGCCTTCTGTTGCAATCACTTGAAATGAGAGAATATTTGCACCTAAATTAGTCTACCCTGTCCTATCTGATAAATACTTGTTTGGCAGTTTCTCACATATCATTTGGGAAAGCTTGAAAACTTTGAGTTGGCTGAGGATCTGGATGTGCTATTGGAGGCCAAAACATTGAATCAGCCTCATTTGTCCACCCAAGTGATGGGCCATACTGGGCTGATCCTACTTCCATGTATCTCAAGATCTCAACAAATGAGCAGTTCAAACCCTGTTTGACCAATGTTAGATTCCCCCTCTTTTGCCTGAAAAAAACTTTGTAAGCAAATATAATATTGCCGACTAAAGATAAAATAAACCTGCAAATAGTGAGTAGGTACCTGGCATCTTTGGGTTTGGACTGCAGCAAATGCTTACATGTGTAGGATAAAGTGAGTGACAGGCAATGACTACAATAACACAAACGTGGCCAAACGTGACCAATGCCTTCAGCCATTTGACTTTCTGAACCTGTCTGCTCCACCTTCTCTAAAGTTTCTGGGGGATCAAATTGGGCTGAGCTGATCATTTGACCCTCAGACCAACTTTTGGATGACATAGGGGTCTGTGCAGAGCTGTCATGGGCTGATGTGGTGCCACCTACGGGATTTTGTGCCCAGCTCATATCTGAATCTGACCCAGGGTCAGACCACACGAGCAGATTCGGGGAGATTTAGTCGGCTGGCGAGTGGCGACTAAACGCCTCTTCTTCTGGGCGACAATCTCCCTGAACTGCCGTAGCGTGTCTTCCCGTCCGCTATAATGAAAAGTCGCCTGCGCTAAAGCACACATGGCGCTTTGCTTTCCTCATAAGGCAACTTTGGGCGACTTTGGAAAACGAAGCGCCGTGTGTGCTTTAGCGCAGGCGACTTTTCATTATAGCAGACGGGAAGACACGCTAAGGCAGTTCGGGGAGATTGTCGCCCAGAAGAAAAGGCGATTAGTCACCAGCCGATTAAATCTCCCCGAATCTGCTCGTGTGGACTGACCTTTAAACACAACCGCCTTCTTAGTTGGAAGCAAACATCCTCTGGTTTATGGGCACTTCAAGGTTGCTTTTATTTGCAACATACTTAAAAATGCCTGTAGCTTTTAAATGGAGGTTAACACATCTTTGATCATCAGCTTTGATTTGAGTCCTCCAGCATATCTTGTTGTTGTGGAGGAAAGGGACATCTATCCCGGAATGTAAGAGAAGCTGCAGAGAGCATTGAGGGATGATTGTGAAGGTACTTAAAGTAATTGAGGGCTAAGGCATTATTTCAAGGCTTTACTGGATTGCTAAGCAACACCTACACTTCAGCTGGAGAGTCTGGTTACTAACATTTTTCTTTTTTATCCTGTTTTTCTACATTAGTACATGTCACAGCGCCCTCTTTCATACATTTCCAAGTCATTCAAGACAGATATAATGTCAGATTCACTAAAGAGCCTTGTATTCTGGCAGTTCTCTTTATTAATTAATGAACTAAATACTTCACTGCGTTTCAACGCAAAAATACCAATAGACTGTAATGTATAGGCAGAGCCTTGAGGAACCCCAACAGAAAGAGGTAGTGCTCTAGCACTTTTGTCTGGGGTCATAGTAAATAACCCCTTCAGTTTTAAGTTGCACAAACATCATTATGGGCACCATGCGGAGCATGGGGGTAACATCAAATGCCCCTTCACTCCCATTTCCAAAATACCCCAAAATGGGATTTGGTCATTTTTGGGCTTTAAAAGCCTTTGCCTTTTGCTGAATACTCCCCATAACTGGATATGATAAACTAGATACATTTATGATGGACTACATTTAAGTAAGGAACTACAAGGTTACTGCTATATTTAAAGCAATTGGAGTTTTGCTGGAGTTGGGTAGCATCATCGAAGGTTGAGCATGATGGAAATGCAGCTTTTCATTAATTACTATCCTGTTTGGAGCTGAGATGTGATTATAATTGGTTAAATTAGATAGACATTATCCACCCAAGTTTTGAGTTAGAATTTCCATGCCAGGAGCGATTTTCCCACTGACTAATCTGTTCCATTGTATTAGGACTGAGGTGTAATTGGCATGTATAGGATGCAGCCAGCAGATTATGGGGCTGTTATCTGCCAATCTCCTCTGACTTCAAATGATTTTATCTGAAATTCCCCATTACAGATGCACAATGTATTGCTCAGCCTCCCAAATAGGCTCCCAGTTACTGGACGTCAATGGGAGTTAAGTAACCTTGGACTCCTGCCATGTTTCCTGATGACTATTAGGAGGTCCGTAGAGTCCCGGGCCACTGGGTGAGTATATACCTAGTGTGGGCAGCCATTGTATATTAAACTCTCATACACATGTTCAGGGAAGTACTTGAATAAAGGAAAAACTATCACAGAGTTGCACAATAACTAAAGTGGATAAAAGATTCAACCTGAGACTCAAGGTTAGCTCTGATTAAAGTTGGTCCTATGTGGACAGATCTATTGAGGAATTTGGCCAATTCTAGCTATTCTATTCTATCTGGGTGTTGAAGGGAATTAATGTTGCGAAACTTGCCTCAGGTTGCAGCACCTCACTGGTTACCAGGGTCGGCAAAAATGCTGCTCCTGGTAACTTTAAGAGCTGAATTTCTGGTTTTCAAACTGTTAATCCAGCTTTTCTAACGCAGATAGTGTTATTGCTGGCATGCGGAACAGGGCTGCTGCTCACCTCTACATAGCCCTCAGCAACCCAACTGCCCCGTTGCATTAAAAGCTAAAGGGGTTATATCATAAAAAGTGCAAAGTTTAGCTAGCCATATTAGAAATGGGTGTAAGTGGGGAGGGGGTACAAGTGAGGGTGTGTGTGAGCAGGTAGTAGTGTGCATAGGGTGAGTAAGAGCAGCCTAGGGGTACTTTGGGTTGAAATTTGGCTCTGCTAATGAGCTTTTAGAACGCCAGTATCTGATCAGTTCTAAGGCTTAGAAACATGGCGTCCACTTTCCTCAGGCTCCCTACTGTGTTCTAATCAATTAACAAGAAGCCTACATTGGCTTTCAAGGGATGCTGAGAGTTGCAGTACTATAGGTTGTACAGTCCTACTGTATATACATAATTACACTGCTTGGCTCTGAGTGTGCACCAAGCTCTGTTATAGCCCATCTGGGTTTGTTGTTAGCCGGCACCACAGCTCAGTTCTTGTTTTATTCATTGCATTCTTTAGATTCTTCTGCTGCGTGACTGGAGTTCCTGAAGGAACTCCAGTCGCACTGCGTATCTTGACAGCGCTATATAAATAAATGATGATGATGATGAAGGGTGTCTCACCCTTTGGATTCTGTGGCCAACGTGGTCATAGTGACACAGGATAAGGTCATAGTAGTGACTGGTAAACATGTCCTTATCGTCTCCTGGAATCTCTGTACACTTGTTAAATGCCCTGACAATCTAATGGTTTCCACATGAATGTTCCATCCATGCTATGACCCAGTTCCCTGGTTCTAAAATGTAAGGTGTGTAATGTATTATCAGGGGTACAGATTAATAAGCCAGTATGGTGTGGCTAAATGTCATTATCAGATCATAAAGGGGGTTTTGGAGCAGGCCCGGGGGCATAGGGTAAGGAAGCATGAGCATCAGGTGGGCATGAGATGACACAAGAGACTCAATGTGTCAGTTACAGGGGGCTAAACTTCAAACAACCAGGAAAGGAATTAAGCCATTTGGGTGCTATTTACCTAGTAAGGGAACCTTCTACCCACACTCACTTTGAGCAGAATATGAGGGTAGCTAGTGTAGGAGACAGGTTGTTTAGTGGGATGAATACCTCCTTATGGCTCCACCATTTTAAAAATATATGTTGATAATAATAATTTGGCACAAACTAAACAAATTATAAGATGCAATAGCCTTGGAGAGACCCTACTTCCACCTCACAAACTGCACCAAGGCCCCCACCCCAGTACAGCCCATACCTGTTCCCAAAATGCAGAGCAACATAACTGGAATGCTGGGCACAGTCTCAAATGTTTCTCTTAAATGATGACCAACTGTAAACATGGGCGGTTGCATTTGCTCTTGACCTGGATCATCTGCACATGCTTAGTGAGACTAGAGGTTGTTAAAGACACATTCTGACCAATCACATCCAGTCAGGCAGAGTGATCATCGCTGCATGGGAAATTTAATAAAAATTAAAAAGAGAAAACCACAAGTAACAATTCTGCATTTTCTGAAAATAAAAATATAAATACTAATTGCCCCTTGCCCACCCAAAACTATTTATTATTTCATTTATGACTTAAATTTTTTTGTTCATGATTAATTATCCATGAACATTCTTGAACAGTGGTCCCCAACCAGTAGCTCGCGAGCAACATGTTGCTCACCAATCCCTTGGATGTTGCTCCCATTGGCCTCGAAGCAGGTGTTTATTTTTGAATTCCTGGCTTGGAGGCAAGTTTTAGTTGCATATAAACCAGATGTACTGCCAAACAGAGTCTCCTGTAGGCTGCCAGTCCATATAGGGGCTACCAAATAGCCAATTACATCCCTTATTTGACATCCCCATGGACTTTTTCATGCTTGTGTTGCTCTCCAACTCCTTTTTACATTTAAATGTGGCTCATGAGTAAAAAAGGTTGGGGACCCCTGTTCTTGAATCTTACATTTTCAGGTAACACTGATCAGCTCAGCTTATTATAGAGCTGCGTGTGACTTTCTAGGATGCCACAAAGTCTGACCATCCATATTGTAATGTAATTAAACCTGATCAGATGAAGTTGGATGGTTTCCACGCATCTCTATCCAAGATTCAATGTATTTCACTGAGAAATCTATCAGGCTTCCTCTCTGCTGACTTTCCTCTTGGCAGTGGTGGAACAAGTAAATGCATGACCTCTGTGCCAGGTCTGAATTGGGGCTCTTTCCCCCTTCATGCAGAGATCAACCCTGTTCTCAGGTACAGGAGAACCTCAGAAGCTTGTGGGCCCAGTATCACTGCACTGGCCAAACTGTGAGTTCTACACTCCAATGTGACTTCTAATATTCTTGCTCTTAAATCTAGAGGGTATAATATTTCTTATAGTACAAAAAAAATAATGTGTGTTGAATGACATCATCTAGCTCCAATTATAACTTATTACATCACTCTACCTGAAGTTTATTATTGGCTTTTGTGCCCTCTAGAATTATAGTTCACTTGCCACAAAATCTAAGATAATCTAAGTATTTACTTTTTCCATTGTAAAATTAGTTAATTATACTCAACATAATTTTGAATTGAATCTTTTTAGATTACCTCCTCAATATTCAATATGTCAAGCTTGCCGGCCTATAGTTGCCAGGTAGAGACTGCATACCCCTGCTGGATACAAATCCGTAGAGAACTGACATTGTTTTGCAATGCATTTAGCAGCAAGTGAGCTTTTGCAACAAATCCAGCTCTATATTTACATATTTCTCAAGAGTCCCACAATGATTATATTACACAGAGTGATTGGGAGTTGCCAAATACCTACTGTAGCTTTCACATGCCCAAAAGATTTACAGTAAGGCATAAGGATTAGCAGGGAATAGTTTTCCATAAGCAATTATACATTTTGTAAACAATGAAAGTCGTATGTGACTTTTGTTGCTGAGCAAACTGGGGTTTTTCCCATGACTAGAGATGTCATTGTGTTATTTATCGATGCCATGGAATGACCATAAGGGACGATATCTCATAAACAAAGATCTTCTAGTTTATATTGGCAGAGCAAGTAGAATGATGCCTCATACTCATCATGACGTGTAACCAGGTCCAGACTGAGAATTAAAATAGGCCCTGGCATTTCAGGTACACAGAGGCCCAATCAGCCCACATAGAGGCCCAAACAGCTCCCACCAGCCCACTAAATACAGACTTTCTATGGGACCTTACAGCAGCCCCTCTGGCATTTGCCAGAACCCACAGATTGCCAGTCCGGGCTTGCGTGTAACTAAAGCACATGGACTTCTCATTTCAGTTATGCCACTCTATAACGACTCATTTACAACTGCAAGTGCAGCAATGCAGTGGCTTGTTTTTAAACCAGAATGCAGCATTTTACCCAAAATTCCAGCATAATTGCAGCCACACGGGGGTGTCTGGATGCCGTTATTTCCAGGCATCAAAATTGCACCTGAATGTTTAGATGCAATTCCGCTACACAAATTAATAGTGGTCACTGTGGGAGCCCTGAAGCTACTTCCAACTTAAAGGTGGCACTATCTCCAGGCATCAAGACAGGCACTTGTGTGTGATTCAGAACAGAAAGCACGGACACTGCATGCAAGGAACAACTTAAGGTGCATATACCTTTAACCAAGTCAATTTTTGTGCAACCACAACTGGAGTTTCAGTTGTAGTCCAATAGGGTTGTTTTTCCACTACCCAGCTACAAGCTCCTCAACCTACCTTCTGGGGTCAGATGAGCAGCACAGCTCAGGTACCAGTGGCAATACTTTGGGGCACAGGTGACTCAATTTTGCTCTGGTCATGAGCCACTCATGGACCTCTCCGGTGCAAAATTGTGGGTTACTACCAAGGAAATCACTGACAGGTACTTCTAATTGAAGGTCAGCAGCCTGGCCCTGGTGGTAACAGGGTCCCCTTAGTGTTTTGCGAAAGTGTAATGTGAAAAAGACATTAATGCCTATATATTGCAAAAAGTTGGCAGGAATTCTACATAGAAGCTGCACCCTTTTATTTTGCACCCTGCTGTGGGTAAAAACGTATAAATTTGAATCTGAATGTTGCACATAAATGAGCCTTGTGGTGTCTATAGCGAGAATCTAATGAAGGTGGTCCCTACTTATAAAGGTGGTAATATGATTTTATTACTTACTAAGAATGTTTGTGTCCTTCTCAATTCCCATGAGGTGAAATGAAGGATATTGTGCCTCCCACCCCATCCCACCCCTGGCCTGCACATTGCACACAGAGCCCCTTAGAATTTTAAACTTCAGATCTGGACTGAGAATCTGTTGAGTAAAGGAAATACATTCCCAATCACATGTTTGGATAACCTCTCTCCCCAAACGCTCTCTATTTCTTCTTCTTTTGCGGTGTGTCCAACAAAAACATTTGATAAATGTAATCTCTGCGGATCTCAGGGAGAAATGAGGGAACTTAAAGCACAGGGTTTGGAATGCATTTATTATTGGATGAATTAGCATTTACTGCCCCCGCCTGGACATAACTGAGAAATTATTTTGCCAGTATAGGACATTTGGTACCAACAAATGGAGGTCTTCTTTGGGTCAGCAATTTTATTTTTGCTTTTAGGGTAAACATTTAAATTAATATCTTCTCTCCTACCTGTTATAGAGATTTATTCATGGAAAAGTGCAATATTAGAAGATCTACTATACCTTCATTTTTAGGGGTGCAGTCTTTTCAGCTTCAAAAACCCTCCACCAGGGTTTGTGGGGGTTCTCAGAAATTACTGATTTATATGCCTACATGTAACATTTTACAGGCACAGAAATGTAAGTCTATTTCTCCTAGGCATCTAAGTAATATTGAAGCCCATAACTTTTAAATTACAATGTGTAGGGAAGAAGTCTTGACCTAATGGAAGAGTACGCCAACGATCTTCAGGTGGCTCAGTGGTCGGGTGTAGAGAGAGGTGGAAGATGTTTAAAATAGACACAATGAGGTCTGAACTGGTTCTGCCTTCAGAAATCATGGGGCCCTATGTATGTTTGAAAGGTAAGAAGAGAAGCAAGCAAATATTTTGCCATTGAGGTCAAAACAATAGAGACTTAGTATTAGTTCTAGACTTGCCTACAAGAAAAATCTCATGACTTTTGAATAACAGGACCAACATTTAATGTACAGCACTGTGTATAAAGATACTGTATGTAGGCTGTAGAACTACAGGCATCCCAATGGAGTGTGTTGGTGCCCCCGTCCTTTCAGAAAGAGATAGGGGGAGAACTTACACCCTACAAGATCCTATTCCTTCTAAGTAGCCCAATTCTCTGTGACTACCAGATGACTCTCCTTAATCTTCCTTAGGAAGAAGGGACAGCGGAGGTCTAAGGCCTGTAGTATATGGCTCTCATAATGGATGATCAGCCATTGCTATGGTAAGAGGTACTGTAGCAGTACAAGTTCATCTGGATTAAATAGCTGAGAAGTTCCGTCAAGGAGCATGAGTGAGGCTTTTATAGTATAGATGCTCCACATTGGCATCTCCAGCTTTTGCAAGGGTCTTTCTTTGAGCTTAATGGTCTGTAGTAGAATCTGTGTTATACTACAGTTAGTCAAAACTTCTAATATTTTTAAATATAGTATTAACTCTAGGCAAATATAATATTAGGAATAATGTTTGCTCAGTTCTAATATCCATTACTTTCTTACCAGCTTCTTAGTAAGAAGGACTAACTGAGCCAGTCTTATGGCAGTGAAGTTCCATGTCTCTGAAGTTGGCCACATTTACTCCCCATTTTTTTAATCATGGTCAACCTTGTGCCTTGTGATTAGTGTTCATGCTTAGTGCAGATTGCCATGCCCTGTGCATGTCCAGTGTTTTTACTAGCAAGGAGAAAGACAAAGAATCCATTGGGGTATTGAGCTTCAGGGACAGATTTGGCAGCATGGGTTGTTATACCAGACTGTAGCCCTACGTTGAGTGTATATTATTTCTTGTCTAATCCTTTAATGGAACAAGATTTGGTCTGCCCTCCTTATCTCATGGTTACAGGATTACAGATAAAAAGCATAACAGTCATTCTACTTATAGTTCCATGGATATCTAATGTATGGCAGTAAACAAATAATTATCTGAAATTGGAGACTTCCAATTAGTCTTATGCTATGCTTCCTTATGTTTACAGGACAAATTTCCAAATTTGACCCATACTGACCTTAATTCAATCTTCCAACCTTAGTTTCAGGCCCTCTAGTGACGCCCACCTGTCAGTATGGGAACCACTTCTTTGTGGAGCTTCAGGTGCTCTTTGCTACTTTAATGAGAACACTAATTTGGAAACTATGTGCCAGGTTCCCAGGGCAACAGCTCGACGCTGGCACAAGGTCCGTCTCTTAGCTCACAGCCGCGGGAGATACGAGGACACACCTTCTAATCTAATTCATCATCCTGCACTTGGTCTTCTTCATACAAGGCCTTCCATTGTTCTCCGACATGCTGAAGGAGAAACAGTGATTGTTACCTGATAGCAAGATTATAAGTCATTACGAAAAAAGCATAACCTGTACAATCTGAATTCATTTTCTCATGTATTTGAGGTTAGATTACATTACATTACATCAAAACTTGGCTGGAAATAGGCAATAGGCTGTTTCACATACTTCTATTCCTCCCTCTCTGCTCTCTGTGATAAAATGAGGTGCTGACTCCAGGGCTTTATGGGGAAAAACAAACTGTATAATAGGGTCATAACCCTGTATTCCCTCACTTGCTAAACACCATCCAACCCCTTCTTATACCTATCTAATGTATCAGCCTGTACCACTGATTCAGGGAGACAATTCCACATCTTCACAGCTCTCACTGTAACAAACACCTTCCCAGTATTTAGGCGGAACCTCTTTTCTTCTAGTTGGAATGGGTGACCTTGTGTCAGCTGGAAAGACCTACTGGTAAATAAATCATTAGAGAGATTATTATATGATCCCCTTATATATTTATCAATAGTTATCATATCACCCCTTAAGCGCCTCTTCTCCAGCGTGAACATCCCCAATTTGGCCAGTCTTTCCTCATAGCTAAGATTTTCAATACCTTTTACCAGCTTAGTTGCCCTTCTCTGTACCCTCTCTAATACAATAGTGTCCTGTTTGAGTGATGGAGACCAAAACTGTACGGCATATTCTATATGGGGCCTTACCAGTGCTCTATACAGTGGAAGAATAAACCCCCTCCTCTTGCAAATCTAAGCCTCTTTTAGTACAGCTTTTAATACAGCTCAAGACTCCAAGGTCCTTTTCCATAATGGATTTGCCTAGTGCAGTCCCATTAAGGGTATAAGTGGATATTTTTACATCCCAGGTGCAGGACTTTACATTTATCAACACTGATCCTCATTTCACATTAATTTTTATTAAAGCTTTGTTAACCATATCCATATCCCAAAGCACTGCGTATCTTGACAGCGCTATATAAATAAATGATGATGATGACGATGATGATGATATCCCTCTGAAACAAAGTATAGCCGCTGATATTAACTGTCACATAAAAAGTTTTCGGATCAGCGCCTAAAGCAAGCGGAGAAAGTAGAAACAAAAAATATGGTGTAGTATTTTTATTCTTCTCTTCTTCCCAGGCCGCTATTAGGCTCCAACATAAGGGTACAGAGATTTCATAGTGTAATACAGTTTTATTTAAAAAGTTAAAAATGTTTTTGAAATATTTCACTCACATTTGTTTCCATGAGTTTTTGGCCATATACATTCCTTTCGCAAAGGAGAAGATTTGCCGGGTTGCTTGCCCACAGCTTACTCGCTCAAGTCACTCGCTCCACCACATGCCGAACCCTAGCACCAGGCAAACAGCAGATTATTCGCCATGAAGGGTCCTCATGACACATTACCCTATCCACCTTTCTAATAATTTAATTGCTTATAATTAAAACCTGCCTTTCCTTCCCTCCCCCCACCTCCCGTATTATAGTATTTTCAATGTGAAAGAGGCAAAGTCGTTTACAGAGAAAACTAATGAAGAATTTTATTACTGAACCGCAAGTTCCTTTCTCCTTGCCTTGCCCTGAGCAGTATCTGCGTACCAGTGAATATCTCATGGCCGAGGGGAAGATGCAAAATTAAATTCCAGAGATCTGAAATCCCAGGATTACAGCAAAAAGAACAGTAGATCCGACTTCAGATAAATGTAGGAGCAAGCACAGAGATGTGGGTATTTCCCAGACAGTGAGCAGGATTGCATTTCACGTTCCATCTTTTTTGGGTTGATGGACAACAAAATGCTCAGAATCACTTCTTATTCATTTCAACAGCAATATTAATAGCAGGGATAATTCTGTAACCCTTGTTTGTTATAAATGATTGTAAATCACCGCGTCGCTTGCTGGAACTATAAAAATATAATATAATGATGAGGGAGCTTCAGAAATATTACAGTTTCACCTGTTCTCTTCTTTACTAGCACAAGATTTCCCCTACAGCTGCGCCATCTATTGGTTGTACAAAGAAATATTTATTGAAGCAAAAAAGGATTTTAAACTTCTACTTTCCCAAAGGATTGAAGGCATGTTCCGTGTGACCGGGGAATTGTAAGACAAACGGAGCAATATTTGGGGCAGTTTTGCCACTTGCAGAATATATATGACAGGAATGATAAGAGGGACTGTCATGTACAACATGTGCAATACAAGCAATACACATACAGTATATATAACAGAAATAGGGTAACTGACTATCACATCCAGTATTTATTACAGTACATATAACAAAACCTAGGGCCAGAACTAGGGGTAGACAGAAGAGGTATTTATTATTGTACATATAACAAAAACTAGGGCCAGAAATAGGGTTAGACAGAAGAGGCATATGCCTTGGGGCAATTAGGAGGGGGAGGGGATGGCACAATTCTGTAGGAGGTGAGCAGTGGTTGGGCACTATCCAAAATAGCATTGCCCCCGGGCATCATACACAAAATACATAACAATAGAAGTGAGACTGGCTTTAACTTGCATTGTGACGACCTCTGTCTGCAGCAAAAACACAAATTAATGGTACTCTCCCTAGGACATGTCTCATACCTATCAAAAGTCCAGTTTTTTTGTGGGACAGTCCCGATTTTGACATCTCAACCAACAGTCCCAGATTGTTACTGAAATGTCCCGACTTTCTCATTGATCTCCTTCACTGAACAGCCAGAAAAAGATACAACGTTTCTAAAACTCAATTGGCTTCTGGCAGAGAGCTCAGAATACGTGGCAGGTGCACTTAGATACATTTGTTACAATTTGAGATAAGCAACGAAACATTTGAAACTATTAAAGATAAGCAGGTCTCATGGGGAAACGGTGACTTAGCAAAACTGTAATAACACAGAAAAAACACAGAAATTTCCAAATTTTGTAAAAAGAACATGGTAAGTAGGGGGCGTGGCCCAAAAATGGCCATTGTCAAGACATTTTTGCAGCTCTCCGTGCGGAAATCAGGATATGAATCTCCCCCTAGTGGCATTTTGTAAAAGTAGAAGCTGTAACTGCAGTAGAAACCAGAACTGATTATTGGAGCTAATGCTGAGAAATGTTTTGCAGTCTAGAGTAATGTTCAGGGTGCCCCAAGTGCCTACAGTTGAGCACCTTGGATTTTTAGAGGAACTGCAAAGAAAACATAGTTAATACAATTTCCCTTTTTAGTTAAAAGATAAGTAAACCTTTATTTTTTCTATTTTTAATTCAGAGATATTAAGGGATACGTGTACTGTTAATATCAATTCATTTTGTTACAGCAGTGCCACCTGCTGGTCAGTTTCGGGTTGAAAAAAGACAAAGTCCATCAAGTTCAACCCCTCCAAATGAAAACCCAGCATCCATACACACACCCCTCCCTACTTTTAATTAAATTCTATATACCCATATCTATACTAACTATAGAGTTTAGTATCACAATAGCCTTTGATATTATGTCTGTCCAAAAAATCATCCAAGTCCCTCTTATAGTCATTAACTGAATCAGCATCACAACATCACCAGGCAGTGCATTCCACAACCTCACTGTCCTGACTGTGAAGAACCCCCTACGTTGCTTCAAATGAAAGTTCTTTTCCTCTGGAAGGGGTGGCCTCTGGTGCAGTGAAACGGAAAACGACTGGTCTGATGTTCTTCTGGTTAGGAAAAAAATTAGAAACCTCACTGAACTTTCCCACATCTTTCCTAACAGAAGAACATCAGACCAGCCCTCTGTCTTTCTCCTGACAACTTCCTCAACGACTTCCGAGTTGGAAACTGACCAGCAGGTGGCGCTGCTGTAACCAAATTCATTCATTTTAACAGAACATGTATCCATTCATATCTTGGAATTTAAAAAAAAAAGAAATAATGAATGTAAATCACAAAAGTGCTTAGAATAGCATTCTTGTTAATTGTACGTTCACTTCTTTTAAAGGTTTACTTATACTTTAAGTTATCCTTTAAACTGCCTGTATAATGAATTCCTGGAGAGCCTGAGATTTGGGCTAATAATCCCTATGAAACATAAATAGTCCCACCCAAGCCCTATTTATTACACTCCTACTGAACACAGAATACATTGCCCCATAACAAAGCAAGGGCTTTACAGTGTGTATGTAAAATAGAGAAGTGAGATTAAAGGAACAGTAATAAAGGTATGGGATCTGTTATTCGGAAACCCATTATACAGAAAGGCTGTCTCCAAACTACAGAAAGGCTGTCTCCCATAGACTCCATTATAATCAAATGATCCAAAATTTTAAAAATGATTTCCTTTTTCTCTGTAATAATAAAACAGTAGCTTGTACATGATCCCAACTAAGATATAATTAATCCTTATTGGAAGCAAAACCAGCCTATTGGGTTTATTTAATGTTTACATGATTTTCTAGTAGACTTAAGTCCCAAGCATTCTGGATAACAGGTCCCATACCTGTACCAGAAACTAAAGTGTTTTAAATGAATGGCAAATGAAATCTTGCCCTGCACTGGTAAACTGGTGTGTTTGCTTCAGAAAGTTGCTGTGTAGCCATGGGGACAGCCATTCAAGCACAGGATACACAGTAGATAACAGATACGTACTACTATAGTTTATATAAACAAGCTGCTGTGTAGCAATGGGGGCAGCCATTCAAGCACAGGATACACAGTAGATAACAGATAAGTACTACTATAGTTTATATAAACAAGCTGCTGTGTAGCCATGGGGGCAGCCATTCAAGCACAGGATACACAGTAGATAACAGATAAGTACTACTATAGTTTATATAAACAAACTGCTGTGTACCCATGGGGGCACAGTATACACAGTAGATAACAGATAAGTACTACTATAGTTTATATAAACAAACTGCTGTGTAGCCATGGGGGCAGCCATTCAAGCACAGGACACACAGTAGATAACAGATAAGTACTACTATAGTTTATATAAACAAGCTGCAGTGTAGCCATGGGGGGCAGCCATTCAAGCACAGGATACACAGTAGATAATGGATAAGTACTACTATAGTTTATATAAACAAGCTGCTGTGTAGCCATGGGGGCAGCCATTAAAGCACAGGATACACAGTAGATAACGGATAAGTACTACTATAGTTTATATAACAAATCTGCTGTGTAGCCATAGTAGAGTTTATGAAGCAAACACACACGTTTTACCAGAGCAGGGCAACAGTACTTTATATTATCGTTCCTTTAAAACACTTTCGTTCCTTTTAAACAACAATTTTTTGTGTTACTGTTCCTTTAACCTTCATTACCGCTATAGTGTTAAAAAAAAACTGCTTGTGATGTTCATTATAAATGACTGGTGTGAGTATCAGGTCTGTCTCATGCAGCTCCTCTAAAATAAACCTGCCCCAAACCAGAAATCACGCTCCCAAGCCTAAATATTGTTCACTAAATGACTTTGCTCATAATATTTTCCTCCCACTCTTATTTATTTTGCTATTTATAAGAGATTTCTATGCTTCCACCTCCAGTACAGGAAATAGACACATTCCCTTTAGCCCTCAAACCATCACTTTGCTTTCTCAGGTGACCTAGAGCTTACAAGCACATGTTTATGACTCTGATCACGTGACCTAGCGCTTACAAGCACATGTTTATGACTCTGATCAGGTGACCTAGCGCTTACAAGCACATGTTTATGACTGATCACGTGACCTAGAGCTTTCAAGCACATGTTTATGACTCTGATCAGGTGACCTAGAGTTTACAAGCACATGTTTATGACTCTGATCAGGTGACCTAGCGCTTACAAGCAGACATGAAACTATAAAAAATAAATAATGAAGACCAACTGAATAGTTGCTTAGAATTGGTCACACTAAGGGGCAAATTTACTAAAGGGCAAAGTGACTAAAGCGGGCAAGAATTTGAAAATTCGCCGATTTACTAACGGTCGCTGGCGTAACTTCGCTAGCGAAGGAGATAGACTCTCGCGGCACTTTGCTCCCTAACGCCTGGCGAATTTGCTCTCTGGCGAATGGACTTAACTTCGCAAATTCACTAAGATACAGATTTTACTGAACGTTACCTCTTGCGCCAGACTTGCCTTCGCCACCTCAGAAGTGCAATAGAGTAGATATGAGTTCCAAAAAAAATAGTTGAAAAACGCTGGCGACTTTTCCTTTTTCAGGGTGATAGGCTGCAAAAGAGCGTACATTTGTTTTGGAGTACCCGGCTTCCCCCCCTACATTTCCTAACATATGGCACATAAACTATACACTGGGCTCATGTGTAGGGAAATGTAACAACTTTATTTTATTAAGGTTCCCTGGGCTTGTGTATTGTAATGTATTTGCTGCAACATATACGTCCAATTGACTTTAACTTCCCGCCGTATGCAAATTAGCCAACGCTATCGCAACCTTGCTTCGCTTGGCGCAGTAACGCTAGCGCAACTTCGGCAGCATTCGGCGCCCTGGGCACAACTTCGGTTTGTAGTGAATTAGCGTTGTCCCGGCAAATCTACGCCTGGCGAAGTGTTATGCTGTGAGCGAAGCCGTTGCTGGCAAATTTTCAGAGGTTAGTGAATTTGCCCATAAAAGTTAACTTAAAGGTGAACCAACCCTTTAATGGCCAAATAAAAAAGAAGCTGGTAAAGTAAGAAGCTATAGTTAACCATATAAAACTCCAAGGTGCCTTCAATGTCCTTGTATTTCTCAACATGGGCTACATCATTTTTATGACACACAAGTTCCATTGAGCCGTGCGTAGTGATGGGCGAATGTATTCGCCAGGCATGGATTCGCGACGAAATTCTGCATTTCCACACCTGCGAATTGTTATGTGAAACTGCTGCGAAAATTTGCCAGCGAAAACTTTCACTGTGGCAAAAAAGTCGCTTGTTGCACGTCAAAATACTTTTGACGCCCATTGATTTTATTGCATTTGGAGAAAAAAGTTGAGCATGTAAAAAAATTGACGCTCATGTAAAAATTGTCATGCATCAAAATAATTTTGACACCTATTGACTTCAATGCATTTTACGAATTTTTCGCTGTTTCGCAATTTTTTTTGGTAAAGCGGGACAGATTCGCTCATCATTAGTCATGTGACATCACTGATTATAACCGATGACATCACCATTTATATAGTGAATAAAGTACCCCCTATTGTAAAATATAAGGATATTAGAAGTTACCAAGGAGTTCCATGACCTGCGACCTCCTGTTTTTATACAGGTCATGGAACTCCAAGGAGACTCTTAATATCCTTATATTTTGCAACAGGGGGTACTTTATTTATTACTATACACAAGTTTCAGTGGGGCTCATTTATCAACACTGGGCAAATTTGCCCATGGGCAGTTACTTTTAGCAACCAATCGGTGATTAGCCAGGTCATGGAACTCCAAGGTAACTTCTAATATCCTCATATTTTGCAACAGGGGGTACTTTATGTATTATAATACACAAGTTTCAGTGAGTCATGTGACAGAAATGACATCACTACTCACCGTTTATAACTGATGACATCAGAACTCACCGTTTATAACTGATGACATCAGAACTCACCGTTTACAAGGATATAATTTACAGGATATTCATGGCTTTTGTGTATTATATGGATATATTTTGCTATATACAGCGTAATGCACACCCTACGTACACCCCTAGTGTAACATATTATAAATTATAAGGGGCACAGTATTACTTTATTTTTTATTATAGACAAGTTTCAGTGGTTTGTGACACAAAGAACATCCCTTGAAACCACTGTTATTTTGTGTTATAAATAACATTATTGAAGATAAACATCAGCGGGTTCTTATGCTGATTCACAAAGTCTCCAGATTGAGTGAAGCCCCTGAATGTACCGCTCTGCCTAAAGGTTTCAGATTGGCCCATGGGGAAAAAAATGGCCAATTATATGTCCGATAATATCTTTCTACTCATCCTTGTGATCATGTCTCCCTGATGTTGCCTTCAGCAGTTTGTCTCTAGGAAAAAAAAAGCACCTAATGAATTGAACATGATGTTTTTAATCACTTTCAGATGTTTTCGAAGCAGAGAATTAAGGAAAAACACTGTTTCAGCGAAATGGTTCCTGATGACAAATTGGACAGACTTTCTAAATTGGACACCAGAAGTGTCGATCATTTCCTGATTATTATCTACTTGATTGCACTGGGCCTTTCAGTGGCCTCATCATATTTCGGAATATTTTCCTATATGGCAGCACGTTACATTGACCTTGTCTCTGTGCAATCTAATCAATTGATCTATC
Source organism: Xenopus laevis (assembly GCF_017654675.1). Lineage (NCBI taxonomy): Eukaryota > Metazoa > Chordata > Amphibia > Anura > Pipidae > Xenopus > Xenopus laevis. The sequence continues at coordinate 11,398,534 of NC_054373.1, forward strand.
AATCCATATGTCTGTCTGTTTATCTATCTGTCTTAATATGTCTATGTGTATGTTTGTCTGCCTGTCTATCTAAAGGTTCCCTCTGAATACCAACATAGTTTAACATTCCCTGGAAATGTCTTTAAAGAACTGGAATGTTGAGTCAAGTAGAGTAAAAAGTAGTATAGCGTTGTCTACTGGTCCAACATGGGACTGCAACTAACAATTTTCTTCCGATTTGAAGGTTTGTTGGTTTCTGGATTTAGGAATCTGAAGTTCTATTAATCACCCCAACTACAATCTATCAATCTATCTATCATCTGTCATCTATCTATCTATCTATCTATCTATCTATCTAAGTATCTATCTATCTATCTATCTATCTATCTATCTATCCATCATCTATCCATCCACCCATTATCTATCCATCTATCTATCTATCTATCTATCTATCTATCTATTTTCTTTCTATCTATCTATCTATCTATCTATCTATCTATCTATCTATCTATCTATTTTCTTTCTATCTATCTATCTATCTATCTATCTATCTATCTATCTATCTATCTATCTATCTATCTATTATCTATCTATCTATCATCTATCTATCTGCTATCTATCTATCTATCTATCTATCTATCTATCTATCTATCTATCTATCTATCTATCTATCTATCTATCTATCATCTATCTAGTAGATAATGATGCACAACAATATTCAAAACACATTTTTGAAAAATACGGATTATTTATTCTTTCCTATATTTGGGACAGTAAAACAACATTAGATAATGAATAAATAAATAGTTCTCAAGTGAAAATATTCTCATATGTACATCCTAGGAAGTAATTGTTGATTATAAACGAATATTTATTTTGAATCCTATTTTGCTATTAGAGATCAAAATGCAGTTGTCCATAAGGAGCGATTTTGCAAAATAATATTCATTAAAAGTATATATAAACGCACAAAATATTAATCGATTAATCCAGCATTGTCTCTGATATATAGTAAACGGTTCAATCATAATATCTCCAAATAAAATGTATTAGTTGAGAATATCCCCCAAAAATGTTTGGTTTACTCCTAATTTAGTTCTGTGTTTTTCTTTTTACTATTGATATTTCTTAAAGAAATTATAGCAGCTCCAAATTTGTAATTTTATTCTCAAAATGTTTTCTATTTGCTCCTGCATTATTTCTTTTTTTAAATTTGAAATGCATTTCCAAAAGAAATAATGGCAATATCAGACTTGCCATTTTTTTTCCACAAATTTTTCTTTTTTGACCCTTATTTGTTTATATTTCTTGAAGAAATTATAGCAGCTCCAAATGTGTCATGTTCTCATAAAAATGTACTTTGCTCCTGAATAATTTCTCTTATTACATTTGAATTAACTTACCAAAACAACTGATGGGAGCTTCAAACGTGATACTTTATTCTTAAACATTTTTCTTTTTGTTCCTTGTTTCCTCTTATTTTAAAATTTTCATATTTTTTCAAGACATTTTAGCAGCTTTGAATGTGTTATTTCATTCTCCAAAATGTTCCTAAATTATTTCTATTTTTTAATTTAAAGTATATTTCCTAGAGAAACTGATCTTTTTGCCCGTTTTTTTTAACGGCAAGAATATTTAGTCTTCATCTTTCTTATTATTATTATTTTATTTTGTGTATTGCTGAATTTATTTTGAATTTATTAATGTGGAAAGTTTTCGTTAATGTGAATCTTGGATAAAGAAATACCGGTGTGTTCCGTACACTTCGGAACTTTACAAATAACAGCATTGTCGTATGTGTTTTTTTATGGATATTTTAAGAAAAGTTGAATCGCAGGACACTGGCAGGAGCGTTATGTTTAGCAGAACTAAAAATGGCCGAAACAAAAACCACTTCAAGAACATTCCAGCTGAAATAAACTTCAGGCAAATTATTTTGAGAAAAAAAATATCCATTCGCTCCCAATTTATGAATTTTAGGTTTGTTAAAAAAAATCAAAACGTAGGCCAAATGTAAAATACTATGGTATCTTCCAGTGAGCAGTTATAAACAATTCCTGTTTTGGGGGCAAACAACGGGGTTTCCAACAATGGACAAGAGGCTAAATTACTGCCGTGCACCATTGCCATCTATTTTTCCAAGTATTTAGGCAAAGTGATGTGTACATTTTTCATGTGTAATTAGGCAGTGTAACGTGATCTCTTGCTGCAGTCAGGCGGCCATGTGCCATAGCTTCTCTGAATGACTTCCAGATTTCAATCCAATCTCTTCTGTCTAGACTCTACGTTGCTATTTTTTTCCCCCTCCAACCTTAAAACAGTCTCCGACTTGAGATGCCAAAAACAGAAGTTTTGCTTCCCTCTCCCTCGCTCTCCCTTTTAAGAAGATTCCTCGTTAAAGCATACGCTTTCAAACTTTATTATAAAGAAGGGCATCCAGAGGAAATATTGCTCGGAGCAGTAGAACCACCACTAACATTGTTGGAAAGGGGATGCTGGGAGTTGTAGTAATGTAAATAAAGGTGCAGAGTTTTCTAAAGACCTAGTAACCCATAGCAACCAATCAGAAGGTAGCGTTTACTTGTCAGTTACCACCTGATTGGTTGCTATGACTTACTAGACCTTGGCAAACCTTGAGCCTTTTATAACACTACCCTAAAAGCTGACAAAAATAAAAACAAAAAGTTATCCCTTCACTGCTGAGTGGAATCACCACCTGGTGCTGCACTGCTGGAGGGCAAGAAAAGATGACCAGCTGCACAGGCGCTGCTCACAAACAGCTGAGAACAATTTAGCCGACAGGGAGAATAAATGTTCCGTCTTGCGGGACGGAATCTTTGGGATGACGATCTCAGACTAAATTGTTTCTTTTCTAATTAAATTTGCTTTCAGATTTACAGGGCAGAGACAGTAGTGTTAAATAATATTTGGCTTATGTCTATGTTGTATCATTTATGCGTATCTGTGTGTTATATAGTTATAGTAGCTAAGACAGAAAGATGGAACATTCTCCCATTAAATAACTCCTACCTAACTCCAACCTCAGGGGTCCCCAACCTTTTTTACCCATGAGCAACATTGAAGTTTAAAAAGAGTTGGGGAGCAACACAAGCTTGAAAAAAGTTTCTGGGGGTGCCAAATGAGGGCTGTGATTGGCTATTTGGTAGCCCCTATATGAATTGACAGCCTACATTGAGGCTCTGTTTGGACGTAAACCTGGTTTTTATACAACCAAAACTTGCCTCCAAGCCGAAAATTCAAAAATAAGCACCTGTTTTGAGGACACTGGGAGTAACATCCAAGGGGTTGGTGAGCAACATGTTGCTCCTAAACTACTGGTTAGAGACCACTGTTCTACCTGATACAGAAGAAGGTAAAAAAGCAGCCTGCAGCTCTCTGGGGTATGGGACCACAACCTAAAAAATAAAACCCTAGGTTGGGAAAGTATCTGAAAGCACCCAGCAGAAAAGCCACAGCCCTTCGCTTATTGGCTCAATTTTGTTGTCAAATGATGTGAGCTACAACAGCCGATCAAATTTATGTTCTTTCAAAAAGTTGACCAATTATTGATACCTTCTGGTTGGTTGGTTGGTAGGTGTAACTAGACCTGCCTGCTTGGGCCTCTGCAATTGTCTTCTTTACCATTATGTTCCTCTGGTCTTCTCCTGATGAGTCCCTATAGGCTTGCAGTAGGATCTGACAGTATGATCTGAATTCCAAACCAAATCGTCCAACAATCGACTTGTTTTGTGACTCCAAACAAGCAGTTCTTACCATGCATGGCCAACTTTATACATGCTAACCAAATATCCTCTGTCTCATGTGGCTGAACTAGATAAAGATGACAAAACTATGGGCTCATCTTATTCACTTCCAAAAACTCTTTGGGGAGCATACAAGGGAACCAGCTCCCAAATAAACTTTATTTTGTTTAAAGGAGAAGGAAAGTTGAAATCACTGGGTGTCTAGCTTTTGGCAACCCCCGGTGGTTGTATTCACTTACCTGATACCCCAGGCTGGTACTCCTGGTGCAGAAAACTGCACCGGTTGGTGGTTCTTCTGAGCAAACACCATGAATCGATCCTGCTTTCTTTGCTATTCTGGGGCCGACATATGTGCGGTAAAGTGAAAAAGTTGGCTTTTTTGTTAAAGTTTGGCTTTTCATCCTACTGTGCATATTCACCCATAGGAAGAAGGGAGAAGCAGGAAGAGCTCTGATCCATGGTACTCCCTGAGATGAACCCCCAGTCAGTTCAGTTTTCTTCTAACAGGAGCACTGGCCGGAGTTTAAGGTAAGTGAATACAATCACTGCGGGGGGCCCTCCAGTAGTTTCCCCTTTCCTTCTTCTTTAACTCACTACAGTAGATACTGTATGAGATAATTTCTATTACCCATAAATTACTCAATAGTCTGTGTTATAATATTATTATTATTATTATTATTATTTTAGTTTTGAATCAACACATTATCTCTGTTTATGAAATATAACTTCTTTTCTTTTCTTCTTTTATACTAATTATAGATATCCAGCTATTAAAGTGCACAGAAGAATCAGATTTCCCTTTACAAATGAACGGCCCATGGCTATGAATAAGAATTAATACCAGGGATATGGAGTTTAAGTGAGCAGTCTGCAGTTCATATCATTTAGTAGTGATTTATTACCTGTTCAAACTTGTGAGCAATGAAGTTGTATACGAGACTTGTGACTACTGTATCAAGGATCTATTAGATATGCTAAGAGGCTTTTCCATGTAGGATAGTTATTTTGCAATAAACTCTACCCAGGAAAAATTGCTTAGTATAGTGAAATAGTTACGCTGGTACCTTATGGTATTTCTCTGTACAGACTATGAGCAAAATTAGGGAACTGTTCCTGCAGAATTTTGCTTAGCACAAGGAATACCTATGCTGCCATAGTTTTATGGGATCTCTCTGTACAGACTATGAGCAAACTTAGGGGCTGTTCCTGCTGAATTGTGCTTAGTACAGGGGAATACCTATGCTGCCATAGTTTTATGGGATCTCTCTGTACAGACTATGAGCAAACTTAATGGACTGTTCCTGCTGAATTGTGCTTAGTACAGGGGAATACCTATGCTGCCATAGTTTTATGGGATCTCTCTGTACAGACTATGAGCAAACTTAGGGACTGTTCCTGCTGAATTGTGCTTAGTACAGGGGAATACCTATGCTGCCATAGTTTTATGATATCTCTCTGTACAGACTATGAGCAAACTTAGGGGCTGTTCCTGCTGAATTGTGCTTAGTACAGTGGAATACCTATGCTGCCATAGTTTTATGGGATCTCTCTGTACAGACTATGAGCAAACTTAATGGACTGTTCCTGCTGAATTGTGCTTAGTACAGGGGAATACCTATGCTGCCATAGTTTTATGATATCTCTCTGTACAGGCTATGAGCTAACCTTGGGGACTGTTCCTGTAGTACAAGGGGATAACTATGTTTCCATGCTTGAAGAGTTTTGTAAATGGCAAAGAAATAAAGCATGATGGTTCTTGACCAACTCAAGCCTGGCTTTACACTCAGAGCACAAATGACCAGACTGAAACTGTTCTTTTTGGACCCAATGAGAATATCGGTCATTCTATAGAAACATTACCAGGAGAAACATTGGCAGGAGTTAAAATTGACTTGACGGCATTGGATTATAATAATGAAGAAGAATTCCAAGCACAATTGGACAATGCAATAGGTTTAAGAAAACCGATGAAATTATAGAATAATAATATAGAAGAATAATTATAGAATAATTTTGACCTCTTTTTACTGAAATTATGTATTAAAATAGAGACATCTATATCACTATCATCTATATAACTGGTACATTTTGTGAAGTAGTTTGAGACAAAGGTTTTAGACAACCCCATGATTGGAACCACATGTTTGAATTTCCAGAATGCTTTCAACATTATAAGTGAAAAGGTCATGCAGCCAATGACATTAAAATATATTATATCACTGGCATGATATTCCATTTATTTTACATGTTAGAATGGATATATGACATTATTACATTGGCCAAGCTGGATGTCAAATACAGAGAACAGAAATATAGGCACATGGCAAACCCAACGGAGAAGGCCAGTTTTAATAGGGATAATTATCAGAACCAGCGTCATGAACGTTCTGAGTATTTATGAAAAAGACACAGCTGTCAAGTTCAACCCTTTATTCAAAAAATCTCTCTTTTACAGTTAAGCAAAAATAAAGAGAGAGAAGTTGTTTGCCGCTAAATAGGGAAAATCTTTCCTGATTTCTCTTGACATAGTGATCTGAGCTGGATAATCCGATAACGGGCCAGATTCATTTAAATTCAGTGAGAAAAAGTTTTCTCCAGTTTTATCACGTGAAAAGTCATGGACGAGATTCAATTTAAGGAGAAAAAACTTTTCTCCAAATTCAGTTCCAGCTTTTATCCCCTTTTAATGGCATATAGAAGGGGTAGGAACATGAGACACCCTGGTGAAGGCAGACATAGGTCCTCTCTTAGCTGAGCTTAAACCAGGGACGTTTCTCTGTCTGAATTGTGCCCAACAGGGCCGGAACTAGGGGTAGGTAGAGTAGGCATGTGCCTAGGGCGCAAAGCTGGGGGGGCACCAGGCACGTACCTTCTCTGTCGCCTACCCCATGTCTGGTCCCCTCACACCCCAAATCTGTTTTAGCTTCCTGGTCTATCTGCGCATGTTCACGTCCATTCGCACGTGTATGCGCCGAATGGCAATTCGTGCATGCCCAATACAACAGCGTAAATATGGGTAAAACCTTCAGGAATTGGAACTTCCCCTACCAGCACATTTTCACACAGCTAGACATACACCTAGTCAGCTTAGATTTCAGGTTATTAATGGGATCCCTAAATTGTGGAGGAGAGGCGAACGTCTAAAAGCCCTTAAAAAGAGGGAAATTTTTGGACTAATAAATTGGATACATTCTGGCCAAAAGGCCTTAATAAAAAGTATACACCTATTTCTTTCATTTACGGTTAACAAATAAAAAAACAAACAAATACAAAAAGTATTGTAAAAGTGATACCTATATTGGCTAACAATAAAAATACATTGTAAGCTTTCGGAGCACCAAGGCCCCTTTGATGAACGGACCTTGGTGCTCCGAAAGCTTGCTGTGTATTTTTTTTTTTCTAACACGGTACCACAGTTTTTATTTTGTGCTTTTCATTTAAGGTAAATACCCTGATGTTCTGTAATGGGTCAGTAGACACCCTCTGTTTTGTCATTTGTTTTTAATTTCCATTGTGTAAATGTTCCTTCTTTTCTCTTGAAGGTTTTCAGTATAATTAAGAAATGGTGCCAGATCCTGGACTGCATTGAGGAAGGTATATCTGAAATTTTCCTATCCGGAGAATAGGTACCATGTTTTTATTTCTATTTCTAAATTGGAAATTAGAATTTTTAAATTTCGAGTTTCGAGTTTATTATACTGTAATTTGACTACGGAATAGTCCGAATTTGATTTGAATTAAAAAAAAATTCAAAATTCGAATTTTGAAATTTATGATGTACTGTACCTTTCAGAATTCAAATTCAACTATTTTCCATCTAAAACATCTAAAACCTGCAGAATTGGTGTATTAGGCTATGGGCGACCTCCTACAATCAATTTGGAGTAGTTTGGTGGACTTTTGAAACAAAAAAACTTGATTAGAGTTTGCAGGTCCGAATTTAAAAAAACTTGATTGGTCATTTTTTCCCCGAATTTCGAGTTTATGGGAGTTTTTAGAAACTCCCATGAACTCAAATTCGACCCTTGATAAATCTGCCCCTTCGAGTAATGAAAAGTGATGGGCGAGTAAAATTCCATGAACTCGAAATTCGAAAAAAAGACCAATCAAAATTTATCAAAAAATTCTAATTTTTCAAACTCGGGTGAATGGGAGCGACTCGCAAACTCGAACCGAATTCGATTCGTGTTTTTTCTTTGAAATAAACTTGATTTTCACAAAGGCTGCAAACAACTCCAAATTGATCCCAGGACATCCCCCATAGGCTAAACAGCAATTTGACAATTTTAAGGTGGTGAATATTCTAATTTGAATTCTTAAAGGGCCAGTACAAATTTTGAAAATGAAATTCAAATATTTTTAAAAATGAATTTCCTTGTCGAATTCCACTAAAAAAAACTTGAAAATTATAGTTATATAATTATAAATATAGGCACATGGCAAACCCAACGGAGAAGGCCAGTTTTAATAGGGATAATTATCAGAACCAGCGTCATGAACGTTCTGAGTATTTATGAAAAAGACACAGCTGTCAAGTTCAACCCTTTATTCAAAAAATCTCTCTTTTACAGTTAAGCAAAAATAAAGAGAGAGAAGTTGTTTGCCGCTAAATAGGGAAAATCTTTCCTGATTTCTCTTGACATAGTGATCTGAGCTGGATAATCCGATAACGGGCCAGATTCATTTAAATTCAGTGAGAAAAAGTTTTCTCCAGTTTTATCACGTGAAAAGTCATGGACGAGATTCAATTTAAGGAGAAAAAACTTTTCTCCAAATTCAGTTCCAGCTTTTATCCCCTTTTAATGGCATATAGAAGGGGTAGGAACATGAGACACCCTGGTGAAGGCAGACATAGGTCCTCTCTTAGCTGAGCTTAAACCAGGGACGTTTCTCTGTCTGAATTGTGCCCAACAGGGCCGGAACTAGGGGTAGGTAGAGTAGGCATGTGCCTAGGGCGCAAAGCTGGGGGGCACCAGGCACGTACCTTCTCTGTCGCCTACCCCATGTCTGGTCCCCTCACACCCCAAATCTGTTTTAGCTTCCTGGTCTATCTGCGCATGTTCACGTCCATTCGCACGTGTATGCGCCGAATGGCAATTCGTGCATGCCCAATACAACAGCGTAAATATGGGTAAAACCTTCAGGAATTGGAACTTCCCCTACCAGCACATTTTCACACAGCTAGACATACACCTAGTCAGCTTAGATTTCAGGTTATTAATGGGATCCCTAAATTGTGGAGGAGAGGCGAACGTCTAAAAGCCCTTAAAAAGAGGGAAATTTTTGGACTAATAAATTGGATACATTCTGGCCAAAAGGCCTTAATAAAAAGTATACACCTATTTCTTTCATTTACGGTTAACAAATAAAAAAACAAACAAATACAAAAAGTATTGTAAAAGTGATACCTATATTGGCTAACAATAAAAATACATTGTAAGCTTTCGGAGCACCAAGGCCCCTTTGATGAACGGACCTTGGTGCTCCGAAAGCTTGCTGTGTATTTTTTTTTTCTAACACGGTACCACAGTTTTTATTTTGTGCTTTTCATTTAAGGTAAATACCCTGATGTTCTGTAATGGGTCAGTAGACACCCTCTGTTTTGTCATTTGTTTTTAATTTCCATTGTGTAAATGTTCCTTCTTTTCTCTTGAAGGTTTTCAGTATAATTAAGAAATGGTGCCAGATCCTGGACTGCATTGAGGAAGGTATATCTGAAATTTTCCTATCCGGAGAATAGGTACCATGTTTTTATTTCTATTTCTAAATTGGAAATTAGAATTTTTAAATTTCGAGTTTCGAGTTTATTATACTGTAATTTGACTACGGAATAGTCCGAATTTGATTTGAATTAAAAAAAAATTCAAAATTCGAATTTTGAAATTTATGATGTACTGTACCTTTCAGAATTCAAATTCAACTATTTTCCATCTAAAACATCTAAAACCTGCAGAATTGGTGTATTAGGCTATGGGCGACCTCCTACAATCAATTTGGAGTAGTTTGGTGGACTTTTGAAACAAAAAAACTTGATTAGAGTTTGCAGGTCCGAATTTAAAAAAACTTGATTGGTCATTTTTTCCCCGAATTTCGAGTTTATGGGAGTTTTTAGAAACTCCCATGAACTCAAATTCGACCCTTGATAAATCTGCCCCTTCGAGTAATGAAAAGTGATGGGCGAGTAAAATTCCATGAACTCGAAATTCGAAAAAAAGACCAATCAAAATTTATCAAAAAATTCTAATTTTTCAAACTCGGGTGAATGGGAGCGACTCGCAAACTCGAACCGAATTCGATTCGTGTTTTTTCTTTGAAATAAACTTGATTTTCACAAAGGCTGCAAACAACTCCAAATTGATCCCAGGACATCCCCCATAGGCTAAACAGCAATTTGACAATTTTAAGGTGGTGAATATTCTAATTTGAATTCTTAAAGGGCCAGTACAAATTTTGAAAATGAAATTCAAATATTTTTAAAAATGAATTTCCTTGTCGAATTCCACTAAAAAAAACTTGAAAATTAGAATTTCAGAATTCGAAATTCAAATTTCAAAATTTCAAAATTCGGATTTTCACTTCGACCCTTTATAAAACTGCCCCTAAATGTTCAATGGGGTTGGGGTAATATGAGGTTGACATTATAGACAGGTGGAGTGCTTTTTCCCATGAAGAAGAACAAAGGAGGAAAAATAACAAGAGCCCCCCCCCCCTTTAGACTAGAGGAACAGAACTTTCATTTGAAGCAGTGTAGGGGGTTCTTCATAGTGAGGACAGGGAGTTTGGGGAATGCACTGCCGGGTGATGTTGTGATGGCTGATCTACAGTTAGTTAGTATAGATATTGATATATATGGTGTATAAATAGATCTGTGTAAGTATATATGTTATATGTGCACTTGGAGGGGTTGAAACTCATGGCATTTGGTCTTTTCTCAACCCAAAATAACTTTGGTAACTTGGTACTGTGCTAGAGTGGGCAAGGGGAACATGGAGCCCTCATTCTTGTAGTCTCAGGGCATGCCATTGTATCCTCTACTGGTGAACAAGCTCCCAGAAATCTCATAGATGTTACTGTGTGGTCCTGTTTTATATCAATTTGCTATAAATAACCCCGAACCTGTGAGGAGCTTTAATCGCTGCTCCAAACCCGTTACCAAAATGAATGTCTAAAAAAGAGAACCCTTTCTCCTCCTTATGAATCCATTTCACTTTTTTTTAATTAAATCTAAATCTATTCCTCTAACTCTTTCTTTTATATGCAGGCCAGGCAGTGATAGTTAAACAGATCTACAGAGAAGCTATTGTCATAAAAAGGGACCTAAAAAACAGAGGTTTTCAATAACATATGGCAACCACAAGCCACTGGTAGAAATTTCATGATGTATAATTCCTATCAGCTTGGACAGCGCACAAACAGATGATACGAAACACATTGAGCAGCACATCTGTCATATTGTCTCAGCACAGAGATTGTAGAGGGCAGGTCAACGAGGACAAGAAGAATCGATGGAATAATATAAGGCTTTTGCCTAATGTTTTAGGGGCACCTGTATTGGGCTCCTACCACATCTCAGCTTATGGAATATAGTAATTTAAGATAATTCCATTATATTATGTTACGTTCATGAGTTACATATAAATATAATTTAACATCATTTTCAAGCATTTTGCTCTTCCTGAACACAGTTTGGCTGGGAAAATCCTCCTTATCATTCAACCTGTTCAAAGGAGGCCACCAGGCACTTATCTGGAAACTCTGACCAGTACCAGGGGGGCTGCTGCCAGATGCCATAGGTTGATGCTTATATAGGGCCTTCATGAGGTTTTAAATGCCAGGGCCTTTAGTGAATCTCACCCCAGACATGGAGACCATACATGGCCAGATTTGGTCAAGCAGTTTGGTGGAATAGCCATACTGCCCATTCATCTGGACACGCGTTCTATGTCAGTTTTGATCACTCATCCTACTAGATGCTAAAATGAAAATCGTTATCTGCCAGTACCTCTCCTCGGCAGTTGAATGGGGTATCTGCAGCTGCGGAAGTAAGAGGAGATGTAGTTCCTCCTTAAAGGAGAACCAAACCCTTAATAATAAAATCCCCTACCCCCTACCCTACATAGACCCCCCTCTCTGCTCCCCCCAGCCTAGGTGTTACCCCTGGTAAATGCCCCTACCTCTTTACTCACCCCTTGGTGCTGATTCTGTGCAGCGGAGTTCACGGGCGCCATCTTTTTCTCTTTGGTAATCTTTGTGTCTTATTTCGGCGCTTCGACAATTTCTGTCACTTTCGCCGATACACCGATTTCTTCCAGAAGATTACAAAAGAGAAGAAGATGGCACCCGTGAACTCCACTGCACACAATCTGCATGAGGGGTAAGTAAAGAGGTAGGGGCACTTACCGGGGGTAAGATCTAGACTGGGGGGAGCAGGGAAGGGGCCTATGTAGAGTAGGGGGGAAGGGGTTTTTAAAATTAAGGGTTTGGTTCTCCTTTAATTCTTGCCAGATCTTCTCAGAATTTGCTCTCTCCTCTCAAACTCCCTTTTTGTTACAAACCACAGTTCTCAAAATGCCTAATGTTCATCTGTGACCCCCCCATTTTTACCCAGAAACCACTGCAGCCCCAGCTGACAGAAGCATGGAGTCATAATGATGACGCAGCTTGCAATAACCATGGTTACATATGTTTTTCCTATATTTCCTCGGATAAGATTTATTCTAATCTCAGTCTTCCCTCTCCTAGACACGTGCCCTTTGAAGATTTAACTGTATTAGAGGGGATAATCCAACGGCATTGCTTGATATAAAAGCCAGTTTGTTACTTCCTCTCTTGTGCCTTTGCATTAGAGAGCGAGAGACCGACCGCGGCTTTCACGTGCAGCTCTAGCAAGCTCGCAGGTCATAAAACATGGAAGTCTTTCTATCCCCACCTGCAAGGAAGAAAGAACAAAAAGAAGCCGTGAACTTTATTACTTGCAACAATATCAATTTGGGACCAAGAGTGAGATATTTCCTCCTGCATTTTCCCTGGCAGAAATCCCTTGAACTTTGGGGACTGGGCTGGAATTGTAGATGATGAGGATCTTCTGTTACTTAAATTGAATCATGTTCATTTTTACATGTCCTGGACAGAAAAAGAGCAGCAAAAGATGATTAACAGGTGTAACTGTGCATGCTGTATATCCCCTGAAATGTGAGGCTGATAGAAACCATTCCTAGGGCTTAGGCTGTTGCTATAAGCATGCCTCATTGTTATAAGTTCAACATTTTAAACAATCCTTATGGTTCTTCAGTGAAAAGATTCTCCGTTTGCTAAATTAATCCTCACGTCTAGTGATGGGCGAATTTATTCGCTAGACATGGATTTGCGTCAAATTTCCACATTTTGCCGACCACGAATGTTTTTGCGAAACTGAGGCGAAAATTCGCTGGCAAAAAATGATTTGTCATTTTGTCAAAATGATTTGGACGTTGTGGGGGTTCACTCGCTGGTGGGCTGCAAAAGAGGCGACTTCACACACCAGGATCGGTTCAAGGGCTTCCTGCCCGCGTTTATTTTCCAGCGGCTGCAGAAATTTCCCCTCGCAGGGGGAAGGTAACCGAAACACCGCAGTTCAACAGAAAAAAATCCAACCTTCTGGTTCCCAAAATAAATGCTTTGGTTTCTCTCCTGAAGCTGAGAATTGCAGCAGTTTGTCTCACACACATTCAGTCCTGCTGCTCAGCATCAGGTGTACTAAATAGGCCTAGGGCCTCTTGAAAACCTGGCCTACGGATTTGGGAATCCGCCCCACCCTACTCTTGCAGGTTCCCAGTAAGACCAGTCCCGGATCATCAATTACAAAAACCTTGCAGAGAGACATAGTGTTTCTCTGCTAAGAGCACTACTGGTCTCACCTCAGTAACAATATCTGAGAATCCGTGGCCCAACATACATTCCATCAATCACTTTTCCCCAGGAAACTGGAGACCTTTTTGTCACCATACCACAACGTCCATTGAATTTAATGCATTTGGACAGTAAAAATTGTCGCTTGCGTCGAATTTGGCACACCGGTGGTTGGTGGTCGCAAATTTTTCGGCAAAGCGAAACAGGACAGATTCGTCCATCACTACTCAAGTCTTGTCTTCTATCTATGATGTTATTGTTTTGTTGTTGGAGTAATTATGTAGGGTGAGAATGTACTGAATTGCTTGCCCCATCTAACCATAGGCCTAGTCATCAGAGACATTTGGTCTTATTCTACAGCTATCGGCAATTTACCAGGCAGTTCCTGCAGAAGTGTACTTATTGGTTGGCATAGTTTAATGGTACAGGTATAGGGCCTGAAATTTTTCTGGATAACAGATCTTTCTGTAATTTAGATCTTCATACATAAAGTCTACTAAAACATCATGTAAATATTCAATGAACCCAATAGGCTGGTTTTGCTTCGAATAAGGATTAATTATATCTTAGTTGGGATCAAGTACAAAGTACTGCTTTAGTATTACAGAAAAAAAAATCATTTTTAAAAATTTGGATTATTTGTATAAAATCTAGTCTATGGGAGACAGCCTTTTCGTAATTCAAAGCTTTCTGGATAACGGGTTTCCGGACATACCTGTATCTCCATGCAAGCAATGTTCATGCTGAATCGTGCTTCAATTTCAGGAAAATATCCATATAATATTCCAGCATTGTATAAAAGTATTTCTTTCTATAAACTGGAGAGGCTTGTTCTTGCTTCAGCTATGGTTGTTTTTAGCTGGTGACACCATACAATACTCCTAGGCCCTGCTCTATAATAATTATGCATTCTTTTGTTTGCTGCTTTTGTTGGTATTCCAAAGTTTTGCTTATTTTTTAAACCCACAAAGCTGACAATCAGTAGTTGCCAAAAAATAAATAAATAGGCCAATTGTGAAAGAAAAATTATTTTTATCTCTACTTTTCATAAATTTTAGAAAATGCAGTTAAAAGTTTATTTGAATTCAAATGGAAGAAAAGAATTCAACCATAAGTGAATGTGCATTGAATAAATATACAACACCGAACAAAACCCACACCTGATCCCTGGGTATGTCCACTGTGAGCTTTAAAGACTTTAATCTAAGAACTTTTTCCCCACTTTGAAATCTGCAAGAATACAATTAAAACATAATTGAAAAAGTTTCCAAGGTCAGATAAAGTTCCTTCCTTATCAGGCTGAGAGCACTCCTAAGCTTAAAGCAGTCCTTAAGTGCCCATTAAATTTTCATAGCCAGAATGTGGCCTCTATTAAAATAATGTATATATATATTTTTTTTAAAATAGATTCTACAGGGGATGGTAAAGTGCTGCCTTTTAATTTTTGAATAAACTGTTTTGTCCAATCACAATAGTTGTGACTCATTACTGGTACTGGTTTTTTTTTAAGAGGATTCTGAAGGGAGAAAATGTGTTAAACCTATTCTACACTTCTGGGGACAAAGGGGGGCCCATGGAAGTCACCAACCACCTACTTCTGTAAATGATGTGTTCTGCCAACAGTTTTCTGCTTCAGCTGACCATCCGTTAGAAGACCCTCTCATTTGGCAATCTCACTAAACGAGCGTATTGTTGCCTTCCCAAACTGGCCAAACAATTGGACTAAAACAATGAGAATAGGAGCCATCAGAGCATGAACTTCATCAATGAGCCAAACCAAACCTGCCTGATCAACATCTGGCCAATTTGTGGCCAGGTTTCTGTTGGGTGACCCTGTTGGAGGGCCCCATACATAGGAGATAAGCTGCTGCATTGGTCTGAAGGGCCAAATTAGCAGCTTTAAAATGCCTAAGAACAACCACTTTAAGGCTTTTCGGAACTCAAGTTGTACCATTATGTTATTGCCCGAATAATGAAAAGTTGCTCCTCATACTTGGTTCTGCTGTGTTTCTAGAATGCAGTCATATTATGTCATGTTTAAAAATGGATAAATGGTCAGGGCCTGACTCGAGCATTTCATTTGACATTTCTGTCTGAGCTTAATGTGTTTTGACTTTAATTTACTATTAATTTAATGTGACACATTCAAGTTGATGGGTCCTTGGCGCCTGTATCTAGCTGTGTCTTGTCTTTGCCAATTCAGTTTTATCATGGGTTACATTCAAACAGAATATTGGACAACTGAGCAGAGACATTTTATTGAGAACACGCTGATCCCTTTCTTCATAGTTTATGAGCAAATCTGACCAGTTTTACTTCTACGAAAATTTGCAAAGTTGCCAAAAATTTGCCAAGTGCGTCATTTTTTTTAAACCGAGCAACATTTTTTTAACTGTATATTAGAGCAGTGACCCATGTTGCTCTCTACTCCCATTGATGTTGTTCCCAGTGGCCTCATTGTAAGTGCCCATTATAAAATGTATGGCTTAAAGGGCATGTAAAGGCAAAAAAATAAAATCCCATTTTTCTTTCTTTAATGAAAAAGAAACCTATCTCAAATATACTATTTTTAAAAAATTGTAATTAAAAAATGTGTACCGTTTTTATAAGAAACCTCAATGTATGCAGTGAAATTCTCCCCTCATTTACTGCTGTGGATAGTAATTGTCAGATGGTCCCTAAAGGTGGCCATAGACACACAGATCCTATTGTACGAATTGAGGATTTGTACGATTTTCGGTGTGTGCCGACATCTTTCGTCCGGCGGAGATCGGTCGTTTGGTCGATCGGTCAGGTTTGATTTTGACCCAACCGATCCCGCCAGAGCCCATGGCACATCGTAATCAGATCGTTCGGCGATAAGGCTGAATGATCAGATTACCCCCGATATAGCCATGCTTGTTAATGGCACATCGGGGAAAGATACGCTCGTTTGGCGATGTTGCCAAACGAGTGGATCTTTGCATCTATGGCTACCTTAACTGCTCTGCAGGGAAACAATTATACTTATGAACAGAAGGGGGAGCCCCCGCCTTACTTCCCAGCCATGCAGAACTCAAGCAGCTTTGTTTGTTTCCCTGTAGAGCAGTCGGCAACTGTGTAGAGATTTGTTTTGGATTTTATTTTTGCTTTTACATCCCCTTTACTGTTTCCAACTCCAGCTGCAGGGACAAAGATCATGGAGCCAGATTTAAACAGATAAACTGGGATTCTATTTGGAGGATTATTTTGCTGCAGCCGCTGGTTCTGCAGAGTTGGAGAAAGTTTGTATTAAACAATAGAAAAACTATAAAATCCACATTAGATTCCATGACAACACAGGACCCAGTGCAGTCTGTATATTCTGATTATTAATCAGTCTTGCTGTATCGGCTTCTGGCAGATATTATTTGACTTGTGCTGTTTTGATAATTTATGACGACCCCTAAGCAGCCCAGACCACACTGAGCATGTGCACAGTCTTGGTCTTGCAAAGATAGTGAACAAAGTTACAAGATGGTGACCCCCCTGTGGCCAACTTTGAAAACATAAATCATTTGTTTGATTAGGCTTGTGGTGCAGTAAGTTCATGTTTATGTTTAGCATACAAAATACAGCATTTCTAGCCTTATTCTATTTAAGACTTTACTTACTTTACCCCTTTAAATTCAAGTTTGGGAGGCATGAAGACACAGGTTTTCTCCAATAGAGCCTCTCGCAACCTAGCAGTCCCTTGCTTTCAATTAACCTATTACAATCCTTATTTGGCATCCACAAAGAATTTTTTTTCTTGATTGTGTGGCTCCCCAGCAGTTTTTACATTTGTGTGTAGCTCATGGGTAAAAAAAAGTTGTGGAGCCCTGCATTAGAGGCTATGGGTGTTTTTTCATGGCAACATATTTCGATCATCCCTATTTATTATATTTGTCAAAAAAAAAGGAATGTAAAGTGTCAGTAGGAGGCAGATTTATTCTTTTTCAAAAAAATTTTCATGGAAATTTGCAAAAAGACAAAATGAAAATTTTGAATCAGAAAAAAAACTAATTTGGGGAAAAAAATCCCAATGAGAATCACAAAGTTACATTTATTTTTAACATTTTTTAAAAATGTTGACTTTTATATCTCTAGAAGCTTACCCAGCTTTTAGGATTTTGGGATTTTTTTTCAATCAATAAATCTTGAAAAATAGAGTTCAGTCATTATGAATCAATAGGCCCCTTAGATGTTATGTCTAGAGACAAAGCTCCCCTCTTTGAGTACTTGTCAAGAAGAGGTATGTCCCAATGCAGGAGTCCTAATTCTTCAAAAAGGCTTCGACTGAATGTTCCTGAAGTGTTACTTTTCTCCACGGATGTTTTATGTTGAATTCATTGAAAGAGAACACTCACTTGGCATCTCGAGTGACTTTCTATGTGGCAACAAGAAGACTTGATTGTGATTCCCAATGATTTCATATGGAAAACACTAATTGAGCTGATAGAAATAAAAGCGCAAGGTCCTCATTATCTAGGCCAGAAGACATTTCTCTGATAGATCTTAGCAGGATAAATATTTATATAACCCCTTGTGGATTTCTGCCCTCTTAGGGCTTGGATCTGTTTCTAGTCAGATGTTGTAGTCTTCCTCATCAGTGTGTCACATGTTAACTACATATTTATATATTTATTTCCAATCTGTTCATGAATACACTTTTCCTACTTGTGTCTTTCAAGGCTAGGGCTCTATAGTTGTTCGGAAGATGGAATTCAATGTGTTACACTGGTGGGTGTCTCAACCCCGGCTACTGTGTCGTGCTGAGCACTTAGATAGACCTGAGCTGGTGTGGGGTTATACAGATATGGGATCTAAACCCCATTATCTAGAAAGCTCGGACTTATTGGAAAGCCGTCTCCCACAGACTCCATTTTATCCAAATAATCCAAATTTTAAAAAATGATTTCCTTTTTCTCTGTAATAATAAAACAGTAGCTTGGACTTGATCCCAACTAAGATATAATTAATCCTTATTGGAAGCAAAACCAGTCTATTGGGTTTATTTAATGTTTAAATGATTTTCTAGTAGACTTAAGTAGTGATGGGCAAAAATTCGAGAAACACATTGAAGTCAATGAGCGTCAAAATAATTTTGATGAGCAATAAATTTTGACTCAAGCGACAATATTTATACGCGTGGCTATTTTGTCCAAATGCATTAAAGTCAATGGGCGTCCAAATAATTTGGACGATCACGACACGCGACAATTTGTTTTGATGCATCAGATTTTTTGCTAGCAAATCCATGCCTTGCAAATTTATTTGCCCATCACTAGACTTAAAGGGCATGTAAAGTCTAAAATAGAATAAGGCTAGAAATGCTGTATTTTGTATACTAAACATAAACATGAACTTACTACACCACAAGCCTAATCAAACAAATGATTTATGCTTTCAAAGTTGGCCACAGGGGGTCACCATCTTGTAACTTTGTTATACATCTTTGCAAGACCAAGACTGTGCACATGCTCAGTGTGGTCTGGGCTGATTAGGGATCGTCATAAATTATCAAAACAGCACAAGTCAAATAATATCTGCCAGAAGCCGATACATCAAGACTGATTAATAATCAGAATATACAGACTGCACTGGGTCCTGTGTTGTCATGTAATCTAATGTGGATTTTATAGTTTTTGTATTGTTCAATACAAACTTTCTCCAACTCTGCAGAACCAGTGGCTGCAGCAAAATAATCATCCAAATAGAATCCGAGTTTATCTGTTTAAATCTGACTCTCTTTGTCCCTGAAGCTGGAGTTTGAAACAGTAAAGGCAAAAATAAAATTCAATACAAATCTCTTCACAGTCGCCGACTGCTCTACAGGGAAACAAACAAAGCTGCTTGAGTTCTGCACGGCTGGGAAGTAAGGCGGGGGCTCCCCCTGCTGTTCATAAGTATAATTGTTTCCCTGCAGAGCAGATAGGGACCATCTGACAATTCCTATCCACAGCAGCATAAAGTATATTGGAGAAAGGTTTCTTTTTCATTAAAGAAAGTAAAAATGGGATTGACTATGAAGTTTTAGATTTACCTATACTATATAAAAATGGGATTTTATTTTTAAATGCCCTTTAAGGAATGAAGATCCAAATTACAAAAATATACATTATCCTGAAAACCCCAGGTCCCAATCATTCTGGATAACGGGTTCTATACCTATAGTTTGTTTTGGGACAGGTTATGTGCAAGTATAGGAAAAGCAGCCATAAAGATGTAGCAAGACTAATGGGTCCTAAAAAGGTGCAATGTTAATTTTTTGCCTAAAAGTCTTAGAAATCAGGGCTAAATTTATGACAGATATATAAACCCGTGATTACTAAAAAGTGTGCAGTGTCCACTTGAATCAATGACTAGTGATGGGCGAATTTATTCACAAGGCGCGAATTCGTGGCGAATTTGCGCGATTCGCCGCCAGCGAATAAATTCGCGAAACGCCCGCGAAAATTTGCCGGCTTCAAAAAATAGTTTTTTTCGGAAAAAACGGGTGCCGGCATAAAAAAACGGGCGCCAGCATCAAAAACGAGACGCCGGCGCTGTTTCTCTAATTTTTCGCCGTTTTGTGAATTTCGCGCGAAACGGTGCAAATTCGCCCATCACTATCAATGACACAGGTTTTTTAATGTGGCTTTTCCAAAATCTCTGTTTTTTTATCATATCTAGGCCTATGGTCAAAGCCTTGGGTTCATTTATTAAGTGCAGGGCAAGGTGCAGAGTACAAATGTTTTCTATACTTGCGCCTTCCATACTATGAACATTTTAGACACAACATGTGCCCAAGAAACAAGTGAACGCTCAAGCAACCGTGTTTGTTTTGTTGTATCGGATACAATTGTGGTGATTTCCATTCTGTGCTCAGTCACAATGCTACTGGAAAAATCAAATTCCTTACAGTGGAAAAAAACATGTGGAATAGCATTGCTCTTTGCACTTGTGTAAATAAAATACAAGTTTTAGTGATAAGCAAAACTGGTTCATTTAGCTACTCTGGGTTTTTGCCAATTTCACAACCCCCCCCTCACACACACTTTTTTCCCAGTGAAACAAAATGCATGGAGAAATTCTAAAAAATGATGAGCGAATCTGTCCCGAAAAATGCACTGAAGTTAATAGGTGTGAAAAAAAAATAATTTTGTGCGACAATTTTTTACACGAGTGACAGTTTTTCTCACTACAAATGGGAGTTTTTTCTTATTGCGACTTTTTTGCCCAAATGCATTAAAGTCAATAAGAGAGTTTTTTGTTATGGCAACTTTTTTGTCCAAATGCATTAAAGTCAATGGGCGTTTTTTTGTTATGGCGACTTTTTTGTCCAAATGCATTAAAATCAATGGGCGTTTTTTATTTTGGCGACTTTTTTGTCCTAATGCATTAAAGTCAATGGGCGGTTTTTGTCATGGCAACTTTTTTTCCTAATGCATTAAAGTCTATGGGCGTTTTTTGTTCTGGCAAAAAGTCAATGAGAGTTAAAGTCAATGACGATTTGTCGCCAACGTTTTTAAAAAGCAAATCGCGGCGACATATCGCTCGTTTTGTCTCTGAACAAAAACAAATGAAAGACGCCAGCTCCTGTGCCCACAGCGCGTTTGTGAATCGCCTGTAGCTCCAAAACGCACTGAGACCCTTTTCCGAGCGATTTATCAGAAATAGCATGTACTTAGAAAAGCACTGAAATCTCCTAGACACGCACACACATACAGATAAGTAGCAGCAATTGTATTCAAATTACAATGCGAACGCAATGACGCAAGAACGCAAGAACGTAAAGACGCCAGGTTACAGCGGGAAGCACAAACCGTTTCCGGTTTTCGTGGAGCACGTACCGCACAGAGTAATGGGATACAAATCGCTGTGAATCGTCTGTTCAAAAAAGACGATCGTCTTGTCGCCGCGATTTACTTTTTTAAAACGTTGGCGACAAATCGTCCAGTGTGTCCCTACCCTTAAAGTCAATGGGCGTTTTTTGTTCTGGTGACTTTTTTTTCCTAATGCATTAAAGTCAATGGGCGTTTTTTGTTATTGCGACTTTTTTTTCCTAATGCATTAAAGTCTATTGCCGTTTTTTGTTCTGGCGACTTTTTTGTCCTAATGCATTAAAGTCAATGAGAGTTTTTTGTTATGGCAACTTTTTTGTCCAAATGCATTAAAGTCAAGAGAGTTAAAGTCAATGGGCTTTTTTGTTCTGGCGACTTTTTTGTCCTAATGCATTAAAGCCTATGGGCGTTTTTTGTCCTAATGCATTAAAGTCAATGGGCTTTTTTGTTCTGGCGACTTTTTTGTCCTAATGCATTAAAGTCTATGGGCGTTTTTTATACTGGTGACTTTTTTGTCCTAATGCATTAAAGTCAATGGGCTTTTTTGTTATGGCGACTTTTTTGTCCTAATGCATTAAACTCAATGGGCTTTTTTGTTATGGCGACTTTTTTTTCCTAATGCATTAAAGTCTATGGGCGTTTTTTGTCCTAATGCATTAAAGTCTATGGGCGTTTTTTGTCCTAATGCATTAAAGTCAATGGGCTTTTTTGTTATGGCGACTTTTTTGTCCTAATGCATTAAAGTCAATGGGCTTTTTTTGTTCTGGGGATTTTTTTGTCTCTGCGACTTTATTGACAAGCCAAATTTTTGCCACAGTTACGCAAAATAATTTAATGGCAAAATGCAGAATTTCAGCTCAAATCCACGGCTGCCGAAAAAATTTGCTCATTGCTAATTCTAATAATGCAGTTAATTTTTTTCTGCAAAACAAAACCCATGGGGTAATTTTAATAAAGCCATAAGGGTTTCCCATGGTTTTTCCCCTTGCAAAAAGAAGTCTTATTTTATTTCATAGCAAAACAAAATGCAAATATTCGCTGGAGAAAACACACATTTTGTTACAAGAATGTACCAGGTGAAAAGGTTTGCTCATCCCTGCCCTTTATGTATAATGGTTCCCCCCTAGCAACACAGCAACCATTATTCACTTTGGGCAGATGAGGCCACCAACTATAGAGGGTACAACATCCGTAATCAATAGAGATTTCTATGCAAGTTTCTACTGTTCAACTGCTTTTTGCTCCAGTTTTTATTTGGGGTCAAACAATAACTGAAAATAACTTCATAAATATCATCATTTTTGCATTATGAACTTGCCCATAAAATTCTCCAACTTTACAATATGAATAAGTACAGTAATACTTCAAAAGAAAAAAAATTCATGCAGGTACTTATGTTTATATTAAAGCTAATCTGCACCCTTTAATGGAGTGGTTAAAGGTAAAAAGGGATTAGAAAACCATGTTCATTTTGTCTGGTGATTTTCAGAATTACAAGCGCTCATAAAAGTCCTCACAAAAAAAAGTCACCTGTAGGTCACCAATAATCCCAAATGGTAAAGGAAATACAAAAGAGCTTTGATAATTTCCTTCAAAATCCTGAAGGTTTATGGAAACTTGTAATAGCGAACACTTCAAACGCTCATAAGAAAAATCGTTCTCAACAAATGTGAATAAAAATCCTGTAAATTACAGCTAATTCCCGGTGTCACCGCGTGAATCACATTAAATTAAATAAATCTGAAAAAAAGAGAAATATTGAAATTTCTTTTCTTTAATTTTAGGAATAACTTATAGCTAATAAGCAGTGATGGGAGAATCTCTCCCTGTTGCTCGCTTCGCTGAAAAATTCTTGCATTTCCTGCGAAATTCGAAAAAATTTGTAAAATTTGCGAAACGCAAATTTTTACACCAGCGTTAAATTATTTTAAATTCCATTAAGGTCAATGGGCGCCTAGAATTGTCCCAGGAATTTCGCGGGCAATTTCGCTAATTTATTCGCCGGCGGCGAAATGCGAAAATTTGCCGCGAATTTGCGCCTGCCAAGTAAATTCACACATCACTACTAATAAGGAAGCAATTCTCTTTCTACAATACATAGTAACAGTAAGTAAGGTTGGAAAAAGTCTGACCCTGGACAAGGCAAAGGAACCCAGGTTTTGGGATACAAAGGCTAAAGCTGTAATTAACAGATAAACATGAATGTATAAATCATAATACAGACAATAATGGTTAGACTTCAAATAAACATATAATTGAAAGAACCCCCCCACAGAAATTCGTGCCATTGTTGCCCAGTCTCTTGTCATGCTGGTCACCCAACCTAGGGTTACCAGCTCACCCATTTAAAAGAGGACACTGAATGCATATGCTGCAAGTTGGATGCATGGAACAAGGATATGTGTGCAGTCATGCATTCAACTTGCAGAATGCCTTCAATAAGTGTCCTCTTTTAAAGGGTTGAGATGGTAACCCAACCCAACCCAACCCAAACGACCAGGAAAGGCAACTGATTTCTACTAATCTGCTGTCAATCATCCCTGGGGCTAAGCCCCCTACTGCTTTGACAATGCGCCTAGAACCATACCCCAATGCCTAAACTACATACCCAAAAACAAAGCTACAGCCTTACAAGTCTTCTGGTCTTACCGCCTATATGCATTGGTAAGGCTACCTTCTTCCTAGGTCTCATCAAATTCCCCCTCCCCACTTGCTGCACTACCAGCTCCCTTACTGATAGTGATGGGCGAATTTATTCGCCAGGCGCGAATTTGCGTGATTCGCCGCCAGCAAATAAATTAGCGAAACGCCCGCGAAAACGCCCGGCGTCAAAAATGGGCGCCGGTGTAAAAAAACGGACGCCGGCGTCAAAAATGGGCGTCGGCGTAAAAAAACGGGCGCCGGCGTCAAAAACGAGACGCCGTTTCACGAATTTCGCAAATTTTTTGGCGAAGCGAAACGGCGCAAATTCGCCCATCACTACTTACTAATGCTAAAAACTAGTGAATCACAAACATGGGGCTGTCCCTAGGTGGGGAGCATTTAGCAATGGCGGGGGCATTACCTTGAGGGTCAGTTAGGGTAAAATTTGTGGAGATAATATATTTACTATGATAGATATTTATGGAAGACCATCTTGAGGGTGAGTTAGGGTGAGATTTGGGATTATTGCTATTCTAAATCTTAAATCAATGATAAATTATATTTGATGGTAAATAACATGAATACTTTTGATTCAATTTGAGGATAAAAAACTTTACTCTTAATTCAGTTCCAGTTTTTACCCCAGAACATACAGACTTCAATTATGAGTAAAAGTTATCTCATAATTTATCACGTGAAAACTCATTGACAAGATTTACTTTTAGGAGAAAAAAACTTTTCTCTAGTTGAATTTTGTCCCCAGAGACTTCAATAGAGTTTTCATGTGATAAACAGTGAGATACATATTTCTGAATTGAATTGCATCTCAAATTGAATCTCGTTCATGAGTTTTCAAGTGATAAACTTTATTGTCACGGAATTGAATCTGGCTCTTCGTTTGAGTTTTTGGTGAGATACATTTTTCTCATTGAATTGCATCTGGCTTTATGAGAATCTGGAACTGAATTAGGTGATAAGCTTTTCTAGTCAAATTGAATCTGGCCCTACATCAGTAGCCTTGTTATTAGCTAAAGTGGGTCATTAATAAATAATTTTAAGGGCGCAGTTTTGAACTAAGAAATTCCTGTAATATCTGCCATAGACGATTTGTAAAGGAGTCAAGAAGTTCCACAATACTATTGTAATAACAGTCACTTACCCTGGCGGCCAAGTGGTGCCCCCCTTGGCATGCGGGGGTATCCGATGTGCCTTCAGCGGGGACGCCCGCCACATGCGTCCTTCCACTTCTGTGTTCTGGGATCCTATGGCGTGAGCGCCGGTGTGCTTCCTGGCTTATGCGCCTGGCCAAATCTTATGCCAGGGTTAACCACCTTAGGAGACTGTCCCATCCCAGGTTTCATGGTAAGCTTGAGGGGGGGTAATGTAATAACCGTCGCTTACCCTGGTGGTCCAGTGGTGCGCCCCCTGAAATGCGGGGGCGTTCGCCGTGCCTTCGACGGGGACGTCCCACCGCATGCGTCCTTCCACTTCTGGGATCCTATGGCGTGCTTCCTGGCTTATGCACCGGCGTGATGAAGTCATCACGCATGGCGCGAAATTCAAAATGTATAAATGGGGAATTCAGATATCAGCACACTGCCCCTTTAAAGTCAAAGAAATGAGATGAATAAAAGATTCGAGGAACATGGATACTCTAAGAGTGTGAAAAGAAAGTTCTATTTTTAGGGCAAAGAGAGAAAACTATGCAAAGCTGATGGTTCATCAACGACAGGAAAGAGGATGATCATAAAGTGAACTCTCAATCAAAAGAACTTGGCCGTTCAGTGGGGCACTTGGTTGGTAGACCCCAGGACTAATCTTATTTTCATTGAATTAGATAGGTAGACCTGTGACCTCTGTGACAGAATATCCTGTTATAAAGAAAGCTTTATGTTTCTCAGAGAAGGAAGGAGGAAGAATTCTATTGCATTTCCCTATAAAAGTGATTCAAATATAAAAAAGTAGAGGACTGCAATAGCACCAACTAGAGGAGAAAAAAGATGCTGTATTGGCCTTGTACAAGTGTTGCAACATTTACTTCAATCCTCCCTATACATAGTAGCAGGGCCAGAACTAGGGGTGGCAGAGTAGGCACATGCCTAGGGCGTTAAGCTGGGGGGGGGGTGCCAGACACGTACCTTCTCTGCCGCCTGCCTACCACTAGTCAGGTCCCCTCTCTTCTGTAGACTGTGAGTGTAAAGGTATGTGTGTGTAAGAATGAGGGAGTCAATATGAGTGTGTCTGAGAGAGTATGAGAGAGTGCATGGGATTGTATGTGTTAGAGTGAGAATGTGGGTATTTGAGAGAGTGAGAGAGTGAGTATGAGTGTGTATGTGTATGAGGAGCAGGGCAAATGGGTCAAAACCTAATGGATCTGGCCCTGGACCCTCCCTGGCCCAATAAAGTACCCCCTCTTGTAAAATATAAGGATATTATAAGTTACCGAGGAGTTTCATGACCATATAAAAAGACGAGATAGAGTGCTTTTATACAGGTCATGGAACTCCGAGGTAGCTTCTAATATTCTCATATTTTGTAACAGGGGCTACTTTGTTTATTATAATACACAAGTTTCCACGAGTCATGTGACAGAAATGACTTCAGAACTCACCGTTTATAACTGATGACATCAGAACTCACCGTTTATAACTGATGACATCACTAGTCACTGTTTATAAGGTTATTATTTACAAGATATTCATGGCTTTTGTGTATTTTATATATATATATATATATATATATATATATATATATATAATACACAAAAGCCATGAATATCTTGTAAATTATATCGTTATAAACGGTGAGTTCTGATGTCATCAGTTTTAAACAATAAATATAAATAAAAATGTATATGGTCATGAAACTCCTCAGTAACTTATAATATCCTTATATTTTACAAGAGGGGGTACTTTATTCACTATATATATATATATATATATATATATATATATATATATATATATATATATATATATATATACTGCGTATCTTGACAGCGCTATATAAATAAATGATGAAAGTACACACACTCATACACCAAATCCAATATCGGGTGCTAGGTCAAATTATGTATAATATGTGAAATGGACCAACACTCCAGTTATTTTCCTAACGATTTTATTGAGTCCAACCTTTCGGCCCTTGATAAAGGCCCCAACGAGGGCCGAAACGTTGGACACATGAGTGATGACTCAATAAAATCATTTGGAAAATAACTGGAGTGCTGGTCCATTTCACATATTATATATTTATGTTATTCTAGTTCCTGTATAGGAGCCAAATAACCAAATGAATATTTCTGCTGAAGCACCTGAGACTGTCAAATTAAAGTTCTCATTCAAGATCATTTCATTGTGTTTCTTATGGACAGGAAAGGAGCCTTGAAGGAGCGAGAGAGAAGAGGGGGCTGCAAGTGAGAGAAGTGAGCAGGGGGTGGTGGGATGGAACACAAAAACAGAGGGGCAGAGAATAGAGCACATAACTCAGTCAGCACAGCCCCCTGCCTGACCTAATCATGGGGGTCTCACTGTGTATATGTGCGTGTGTGTTTTAATATTTTTTTTCTATTATTTTGGCAGACTTTTTGGAATGTCTGGGAGCTGAGGGCTTTGCTTCATGGAGCAGAATCCTGAAGCAAAAAAAAAAAGGGAAAGTTATAGACTAAACCACAGAAATGTAAACACGTCTGTAGCTAAAATAACTCCACTTTCATTGAAAACACTCCTCGCTCACAATCAGACTTCTGTGTGCTGCGCACGGTCAAATGGCACCTTAATAGCCACCAATTAATACATTATGCAGCTGAGATTTACAGAACTCAAAATTGCCTCCATTTCTTTCCCAATTTTTTTCTGGCAGCCGCTGTGCGAGGGCTTTTTTTTGTATTTTTGTGCTTAAATTACAGAAAATAAGGGATAGGTAAACACTGAGGATTAGAGGGAGCAACAGAAATCCAACTTTGTTTATACGACGACCTCATAGGATTTGGCTGTGCTGTTTCATACACAACTGATATTTAATATGATCTGAAGGTTTTTTAAGGATTTTTTTTTTTTTTTTTTACTAAAATTGAATTTATAATTCAGTCTGGGCAAGACACACAATTGGCTCCTAAGACTGTATTCGTCATTGGGTGGTATTCTGTGTTTTGTTGTGTTTCTTGCATTCACCAGGTTTTTGTGAAATTGAATTAATACATTCATTAAAAATTAATTACAATTGATTAACTTAAAAGATGTATGTGCCAATATATTTTTAGGCAATATTGAAAAAGGTTAAAAATTGTGCAATATATCGGTGCTCTATAAAGAAAAGATAATAATACTAAATAATATAAAATAAACAATTCTAATAATACATAGTTTTGGCTCCATTTCCTTGCCGGTGCCATACATTTTCAATTATCTCTCATCATTTTCGATCAGTATGACAACATAGAAAAAAAATTCTCCCATGTGTCACAAGAAATGACGGATTTTGAGCTACGTTTAAATTTTGAACAAGTGTTGGCAGAAAATCAGTTCTTTAGTGTAAAGACTTATAGGGCACAATATTGAACATGGGGATGACTTTTCAAAAATGTTGATTTTCAAAGTTAATCCAAAATGTAAATTCAAAATGCAAAAACACTGACGTTTCCACATTCAGAGTTAGTATATGAGTTTTTCCCATCGCTGTATTAATGATGTCATTATTTACTGTATTTTCCACTCATCACTCTTATTAACGGTCACGGGCTTCTCAGTCAATGATGGATTTGGTGTTAAAGTGCATATTAAGTGCTGTTTAAAATTAGTCATCAATAAAACATCTATTGAAACAATCTTAAAACTTTTTGGAAAGTTAAGTAAGAAATGAATACTTTTTTATTAAATTGTTTTAAGTGTTTACAAAAATGTATTTTGTTTAATTCTTTCTCTATCGACATCACTTTCTATTTTTCTAGCGGTTTATATTTTCTTTCCGCCTCCCCCCCACTCTGGTTTCATTTCAAGGTTTCTTGGGAAAGATTTGACGAGCCCCTTGAGGTAGGACAGGTCTGGGAGGACTGGAGTTAGTTTTCACTGATCCATGATTGGGGAAAGAAAGAGACTCATTCAGACTTACACACACACTGGGCTGAACCTATTCCCAGAGCCTGTGAGTCAGTCCATTCCCCCCCACCTCCATCCACATGCATGCAGTTTTCAAACTGTACACATTAGCCACTCACTCACACGAAGAGATTACACATTCAGACTGGCTGCTGCTCCTGCTGGAGTCACCACAACATTCAGTCCAGCCTCCTTCTATCCACCCTCCTTCCTATTCTGCTGCAGTGGAAAAGTCTCCATCCACGGGATCTGTCCTCACGTCTATTCAGCAGACTCAGTAAGTTCCTGCTACTTTTCTTTATTCTCATCTGATGATGGCATGGGATAAAGTCCGTCATGACTTCAGACTTCCCAAATGGCGCCTCCAAAGAGAGAAGGGTTCTGGTGTCCAATATTAAATTGGACAGATTGATTTAGCAGAATGGCAAAGTTGATTTTATCCTTCTCCTTAACTTTGTAAAAGGTATATCTCTGGAGGATTTACCAAAAGAAGCTTCATCTGTTATTTATAGCAGTGATTGATGTCACAATGCTATGTTTTGATCCTGGTCAAGAACATACATACATGTGATACTTGATATGTTCTTCTGGTGTTGTGATTTACTGAAGAGGAACTGTAGGTATTGGGAACTGTAGGTATTTAACATATTAACATATTGTCCCAGGACCAGCTACTGTGTCATGAATTAATGTGACTGATATAGCCTGGTAACTTGAATTTAACATACACAGTTGACAGCCCTAGTGATGGGCAAATTCCTTTGCCGGGCATGGATTCGCAGCGAAAAAAAACCTTTTCGGACGCATATTGACTTTATGCATTTGGACTAGAGATGCACCAAATCCAGGATTTTTTCAGCAGGATTCAGATTCGGCCGAATCCTTCTGCCCAGCCGAATTAAACCGAATCCTAATTTGCATATGCAAATTAGGGGCGGGAGGGAAATTGCATGACTTTCTGTCACAAAACAAGGAAGTAAGAAAGGTTTTCAACTTCCCACCCCTAATTTGCATATGTAAATTAGGATTCGGCTTTGGTTCAGTATTTGGCTGTATCTTTCGTGAAGGATTCGGGGGTTTGGCTGAATCCAAAATAGTGGATTCTGTGCATCCCTAAATTGGACAAAATAGTTGCATGCATAAAAATTGTCGAGCGTCTAAAAATTGTTGCGCGTCAAAATATTTTTGACGCCTATTGACTTCAAAGCGTTTCGCAAATTCGCAACAGATTCCCCCATCACTAGACGGCCCATGTTGTGCTAAAGGGAGAGAGTAGCTTGGGATGTTTTTCTGAATGAATGTAACTTGTATTATCCAGATGGGATTCTATTTCCCCCCCTTGGCCAGGGTTGTTTTGGATTTAAGGTCAATGATCGGGGGGAATGGTGATGTTTAAAGCAGCAAAGGAGGGAGCATGTGACCTTGTCCTAATTCATACAGAAGTCATAATGCCTACAGGCTTTAAACGGTGAATAAAGGCTTCTTTAACTCTAGCTTCATCCCTGCAGGGCTCATCTGCTTCCTCTTCTCTGTGTCATAAAGGGTTAATCTCAAGATGCCCAGGTTTTGGTTGAAGCAGAACGGCCACTACTTTAACAGAAAGCATGCCTTTACATATCTGCCAAGTGAATAACAGAAGTTGGAATATGACTCAACCAATTGTACGGCCCACCATTGATGTGTTTTTAGATCAACTTTTTCCCACTTTATTTGACTCCCCGTTGACAGACGGGCCTTGTTATGCTCCTGCCATGTACAGTATTATATCACACCTTTTGGGATAAGCAATGTCTCACTCGAGGCGCATGAAAGAAGAGAGGGCACTTATAGGTTTAGCCAAAGCTGCAACGCAGGAAGGTCAAATTCCGAGTGGGTTTATTAAGAAAACATGTGGATTGGTCACCGGGGAGAACAGTTCAGCTTTCTCTCTCCCTCTTCTCTTCAGGTCTTGGTAACTAGAAATTCACTGCAGGGGTTAGAAAACTTAACTTGTTACAGATGCATTGCTAAATAAATTGCCTAATACATGTGTTGTATTTATTAGCAACATTAGGGCTTTTGTATCCTTTCTCAATCTTGACGCTCACCCTAGCTGTTGGGGAATGCAACCTCCAGCAAACCCAATGCCTAAGATGCTAGGGTATGTGGTTTCCAACAGCTCAAGGGTCGAAATTTGACATCTTCTCTGTGGAATTTATTTGCCTCGTACAGTGGTGGATTATTTTTCTTGTCACTTGCAATTAATCTGTGCTCTCCGGCCTGTGTAAGCGAGTCCATGGGAATTGGAACACTACAGGTGTCAGAGGAAGCTTCAGTGATAATTATGACCTCAGTAGACCTTGGCTATATCTTGGAAATGTATAAAGAGGGGCTTTATGGTGGTAATATTATATGACATTGGACCAGCAATCACAAGTGGATGAGGCTTAAGTCAAATATTACCTTGTAAATTTGGACAATGAGTCTCCATGAGAACTCTCACCAGACCTAAAAATATAGCAGACCATGTATGGGATCCATTATCCGGAAATCTCCAAATTATGGACATTGACTCCATTTAATTGAAATTTTACAAATTTTTAAAAATGATTTCCCTTTTCTCTATAAAAATTAAGCTGTACTTTGTGCTTGATCCAAACTAAGATATAATTAATCCTTACTGGAAGCTAAACCAGCATATTGGGTTTATTTAATGTCTAAATGATTTTCTAATAGACATAAGGCATGGAGATCCAAACTATGAAGAGATCCCTTATCCAGAACCCCCCAGGTTCTGAGCATTCTGGATAAGATGTCCTGTACCTGTAATATAGTTAATACATTGAGGCTGACAAAATAACAAAGTTCAGCCCTTCCATAAAACAATTTCAACCTGCATTTTTCTTGATAGAGAAGGAGGTGATGTTGCAGTCACAGCACCTTCAGCAGGGCTCCCAAAGTGACATAGCGTTTAACCCACCAGTGGAACTATATATCAATAAGGTAGGTCAGAGAGAGAAAGAATCAGTCCTGTAGGCATTGCCCTATCTCAAGGCAACCAATCAAAATATAACTTTGATCAGTCTAGTGCAGTCAAGATGATGAAAGGACATATCTGATTGGTTGCTCTGAATTACTGAACCAAGATTATGCTTTCACATCTGACAGCAGCTTTAAAGATGGTCATTCATGGGCCGATAAAGGCTGCAGATTCCAACTGCCCCATCAAAATTTGTAAATCTGTAGTTTATAAGTCTGTGTATGAGGTCAACCCAAAGGCCTGCCCAACCAATGTATGGTTAGATCTGTGGGAAGGTCAGAACTTCCATTGGCCGAATGCTGCATGTGCCTTTTGATGTGGCCCTCATCTGAAGGGTCTGCATAGTCCCCTTTCTGATCCAATCATTTGTGGGTAAAGATTGGGGGGAACCTTGCCAAACAAGCAGATCTACGTGTATCCTCATCCTTAGTCTTAAGATATCTTCAGCCACCAGACCCTGCATCTCTCAAGTGATTCTAAAGGAAGGACTTTTTGATGATACATCCACCAGAACATCCAGACAGCTCACTCAGAGGCTGTTGACCACATTCCCCTACATAAGCAGGCAGCCTCAGACTGGGTAGGCTGGGGTCCACTGGGGATACCATTGCAGGGGCCCCTGCACCCCTTCAGGAGCCCCCCATCCCAGTCATGTCTAGGGGCAATATCCAAAGCTCCCCTCCCATATACCTTTTAGTTGTCACCACAATTGGGTGAGGTTTGGATGGAATGGCAGTAGTTTCCATCAGGGAGTGGGTCTGGGCCAGCGAGGCTCAGTCCAATACTGAGAAGGCAGCATCCTGACTTTCAGTGCATCTAATGAGTTGAGTCTGGAAGTTTAGGTGACTTTACTGCTGAAGAGTCATCCCAATGAAACTGAGTTCAG
This sequence comes from Xenopus laevis, assembly GCF_017654675.1. Classification (NCBI taxonomy): domain Eukaryota; kingdom Metazoa; phylum Chordata; class Amphibia; order Anura; family Pipidae; genus Xenopus; species Xenopus laevis. Next base: position 11,431,632 of record NC_054373.1, read on the forward strand.
CGTGATTTCAATGTGGTGGTGGATCCAGGGTATCCACCTGACCCGCACTGGCAATCTGTGGGTTCTGGCAAATGCCAGAGGGGCTGCTATAAGGTCCCATAGAAAGTCAGTATTTAGTTGGCTGGTAGGGACTGTTTTGGCCTCTGTGTGGGCTGATTGGGTCTCTGTGTACCTGAAATGCCAGGGCCTATTTTAATTCTCAGTCCGGACCTGGTATCCACTGTGGGCTGCATCAATACATGGGCATGGTTCAGCATAAAGCCCAACCTGGCATTAGTTTCTGGTGTTCCTATCAAATAAAAAAACAGAGCAGCCATGGTTTTGCACTTTGCACCCTGCCCTATAGCTGCGGAACCATGCGCTCGAGAAACAGAGACCAATACAAAATACAATAAAAATTTGTTTCAGCTTTGATCTCTGTACATGTATTTGTGCTGAAAACAAAGTCTGCCTTAGTCGCAACATTACTTTGTTGCATTTGTGTTGCTGCCTGAGCTTCTGAGCATCGGATGAGGTAAGCAATATGGCAGCTTCCCCCCTGGGAATCATTGGGAATATGCATAATGACTGCACTGTGCATAAATAAACATAGATTCTCATACGTCACTGTCTATTAAAGGAAAAACATTTGCAAGATACACCCTATTAAAAGCAGCGTATATTTTCCTTTTAACGTTTCTTAATATAGAAACAGCGCTGCTGTGTTTGCACTCGCCCGCCCTCTCCTAGTGGCACCGACACTTTATCCACTTATTCCTTTCTTACCATTTCATTTTAACTCTTTCTTAACACAGGAAGAATCATGGTGACCTTTCTGCCTTGGGTTGTCAGTCCCTGTGTCGGGAAGTCTCCCAGCATTCCTATTAATTTAATTGTCAGCTCTTGAGAGCCCTCTGGCCAGATTTCCCCATGGCTGCTACAGGGTTTGAACTTGAAAATATGTTTCATATTTACTTGCAGTCCCTTGTTGTTTACTTTCATGACCACATTAAACAAACCATACCCTTACCTCTGCTTACCTAACCCCTGCAGCCTGTTCCCTGCTCATTTACTTACCCAAGTGCAGTTTGGAGAGTACAATTTTGCATGCAAATCCGCATGTTTTTTACAGTCAGGGTTGTGTGAGAGATGTGTCAAAACAAAGGCAATTTCACATGTATGTTGTAGCAAATCGGAAACAAGTTGTGGCTAACATTGATACTGTATCACTTCAGGCATTAATCTTTAAAATTACATTAGACTTTCCTTTGGTGCCAAAAGGTCCTTGGTCCAGTCTTGAGACACAAGTGACATCACTGAATATAACTGATGACATCACTAAACTTCAATTATAGGGATTGGCAGCATTTATATGCCAGCATACTTTAAGACAGTGATCCCCAACCAGTAGCTCGTGAATAACATGTTGCTCTCCAACCCCTTGGATGTTGCTCCCAGTGGCCTCAAAGCAGGTGCTTATTTTTGAATTCCAGGCTTGGAGGCAAGTTTTGGTTGTATAAAAACCAGGTGCACTGCCAAACAGAGCCTCAATGTAGGGTGACAATCCACATAGGGTTACCAAATGGCCAATCCCAGCACTTATTTGGCACCCCAAGAACATTTTTCATGCTTGTGTTGCTCCCCAACTCCTTTTACTTCTGAATGTTGCTCACGGATTCAAAAGGTTGGGGATCCCTGCTTTAAGCATTCCCCAGTTGCTTCTGCAGAAACAGCCTATGAGTGCTTTAAGTGCCCCAATAGGAACGAAACGTGGCAGGCCTCTTTTTTCCTTGTTCAAATAAATGTTTTTTAACTACTTTAGTTTTTTGGGAATCTGACATCACGCCTTCATTTTTCAATTGTTTGTATACACCACCAGATTGGAGTGAATTGGGAGAACCTCCCTTATTTCTATTTCATGTTTATGTTATATATATATATATTTAGCGTGGTGCCATCATTTTTTAAAATATTTTAGACATCTTGCATCACTTATCACTTCTTGCCTTCTGCAGGAACAGCGTTCTATATTTGCCCATTGCTTGTACAGAGTCTGTACTATATAATCTATCCCCTGCGGCAGGAATAGGTTGAGGGGGGGGGGGTCCTGAGCAACAGGGGGGGGGCCTAGTCCCTTAAAGGAGAACTAAACCCTAAAAATGATTATGACTAAAACTGCCATGTTTTATATACTGAACTTATTGCACCTACCTAAAGTTTCAGCTTGTCAATAGCAACAATGATCCAGGACTTCAAACTTGTCACAGGAGGTCACCATCTTGGAAAGTGTTTGTGACACTCACATGCTCAGTGGGCTCTGATTGGCTGTTGAGAAGCTAAGCTTAGGGCTCGTCACTAATTATCCAACAGAAAATGAGGTTGGTCTGTAATATAAGCTGATGCTACAGGTTTGCTGATTATTAAATTCTGATGCTGGTTTCTGTGCTGCCATGTAGTAATTATCTGTATTAATTACTAATCAGCCTTATATTGTGACATTTCTATTCTATGTGTACTGTATATTGTGAGTGGGTCCCTAAGCTTAGTAAGTGACAGCAGCACAGAGCATGTGCAGTGAATCAGCAGAAAAGAAGATGGGGAGCTACTGGGGCATCTTTGGAGACACAGATCTTTACTGCTAAAGGGCTGTGGTTGCCTTGGGCTGGTACAGAAGCACAAAACATAATGTACAACATTTCTAGCTGATTGGGAGGGGGACCAGGGGAGGAGGACCTGTTTGCTCCAGGTCCCCTCAGCAAATTTTTTGGTGGGGGGCACAATTATCCCAAGTTACACCACTGCCTATCCCACTGTATTAAGTGCAGTTCTGCAGGGCAATGTTGGATTCAGCAGCCTGTTAAAGGAGAATTCAACCCTAAAGTTAAAAAAACCCTACCCCCCTACCCTACATAGACCCTCCTCCCTCCTCCCCCCCCAGCCTAAGTGTTACCCGGGCAAATGCCCCCAACATTTTACTTACCCCCCAGTGCAGTATCAGGCATTGGAGTTCACGGGCGCCATCTTCAGCCGCTTCGGTAATCTTTGCGGCGTATGCGCAGTTGGAGCAATTCTCTCCAACTGCGACAACTTACAAATGCGCCAAAACTCACGAAAATTGCAGAAGCGCCGGTCTCATTGCGAAGATTACCGGGGGAGGAGAGAGGGGGGTCTATGTAGGGGAGGGGGGGTAGGGTTTTTTAGGGTTAAATTCTCCTTTAAGCACGGGTATATTACATTGCATTACATGGAGCAGCAATCCAGCAACACGGTACTTACAAAGCTGTGACCCCAGCCTGGTCTACAGTAAATGGCTATTCTGATCAACCATTGTCCATCTGTGATGAATCTGTAAGACTAATGCCAAGTCTAATTCAGCAACAGTTGAGCAACGTGAGTTTGACGTCTGCAGTCTATGGGCTTTTGTAACGCACCAAGGATAACTGACAGTTACACAGCCCTGATACAGTGAATAAATGAAATGTACACAATAATGAAAGAGCGGAACATCAAAGAGCCGCCGTAATGCAGTCTGATTGGAAGAGCAGTAACTGTACAAGCACATGGGTGATCACACGGATCAGTATCCACAGCCTTAAAGAATCGTGCCGCCCCAGAGTCACACCAGATTCCAACTTTTATCTGTATTTTTAGGGGAAAATTACACAGCTCTCCCTTCAGGCATTTTCAGTGTTGGGCTCAGTCTCCTAGGGCCCACCAGAGAACCTGACACCACATGTCTATTCCCATGAGTATTTATATAGACACACTGTGGAATTAAGGCTCGGCTGATGGGCTGGAACCAACTAGGACCTTGGTAGGCCAATCCAACCCTGGGCATTACACTGATCAAGTCAGTCCAAGATATTTATATGAGGTTTATGACATATTTAGGTCTATCGTCTTTTTCTAATACAGTCTAATAATGGTACATATTTAAATGGAATGATGGGATGGAAGGCCGTGATAAGTAGTTTATATGAGGTGTTTACTGTGGAAGCACGTTGAGTATTTATAATGATTTAACATCTGGTGCCCTCCAGATAAAATAAGTTCATTTATATTCAGCAACTGACGATTCCTTTTTCTCTAAACCCAACTGGAATCTGCTGCCAACAGACTTACTGTTCTGTACAGGGAAAGGTGGGGAAAACTTCATAAAGCAGGGATACCCAGCGTGTGGCCTTCAGCTGTTGTTGTACTACAACTCCCAAAGCCTTGGCTGTTGCTTGGATTCAGACAGTGGCAGTTAAAGCTGTAGGGAGGCAGATTGGATTCTTTCGCACAGTGAAATATGTCCTTTGTGCAATTATTTACACTCTCAGATATCATTTATAGTAAACACAAGATTTCCTTTCAGATATTTACAGTTGTTCTGCAAATTCTTTCTTAGGGCGAATGTTTTTTTTAGTTGGGTGCTGAGCAGTAACGCAGACATGTGTAGGTTTGCATTCACTGGGTCACTTCTCTAATCATTATGGTTCTATATCTATGGTAGGTGCTGATATTTATATGGGGGGAATCTGCTTAGACAAGGGCTCTAGGCAGGAGAAAAGTTCTGTGGCAGTGGATTTTGTGCCATTTTGGTACCATTTAATACATGATTTTAGAGCACTGATGTAATTTATTGCTCCTGCATATGGTTGCCAATGAGTCCCTCCTGCCTCTTGTTATCAGTGGTACAAAAGTGTGTCTACTGATGACAGGGATCCCTTGAACCAGGTCTGGACTGGGAGTCAAAATAGGCCCTGACATTCCAAGTCAAAAGAGGCCCAAACAGGTCCCAGCAGCCCACTAAATAGTGACTTTCTATGGCACCTGATAGCAGCCCCTCCGGCATTTGCCAGAAACCACAGATTGCCAGTCCAGGCCTGGATTGAACTACTGGCGCCACAGCAAGTTGCATCAAAATGTGCATCAGAATTGTGCCAAATGGGTCAAATGAATAGGATGCTAATTCCTTTATCAACACCATTGGCACACCGGTGGTGTAATTTCTGTGCCAGTACACAAATTGTACTTGTGCTTGGGGGGATGCATTGTGGGTAAATATACATGGAGGCTGGCATCTTATACACTCTTCATAAATTAATCAACTTTTCTCTCCCTTTTATGCATTCCTAGGGTCTAGTCTTCTCCCTTTACTGTTTATTTGTTACTGATCTGCATCAGATTTATTTTAAGGACCTAGCCTTGAGCTGTTTGCTTAGGTCCAATCATGGGTGAGTGAAAGAGTTACTATTGCAGTGAAAAGTCAGATCATAAGGGACCTTACGGCGCCCATAAATGAAAGGGTAATATTGAACGCACAGTCCTTGTAATTACAACCCTGAGATAGGTTTAGGTGTCTGTAGATTCCAGCCCACCAATCTACCTGCCTGGCATCTTTCTCCATCATGTTCTATATTCTCTAGATGGCCATAGTAACCATAGCATCCCCTGCCTTGTCCATAGCAACCATAGCATCCCCTGCCTTGTCCATAGCTACCATTGCATCCCCTACCTTGTACATAGCTTCCATTGCATCCGCAGCCTTGTCCATAGCTTCCATAGCATCCCCTACCTTGTCTATAGCTTCCATAGCATCCTCTGTCATTTCCATAGCTATTAAAGCATCCCCTACCATGTCCATAGCTACTAAAGCATCCCTGCCATTCCCAAACCTACTAAAACATCCCCTGCCATTCCCATAGCTACCATAGCATGCTCTGCCATGTCCTTTCTTCAATATTAGAACAACAAAGCAAGACTAATCTGTTGACTCTAGTAGAACAATGGCCTCAGCAGCCATGAGAAATAATACTTATCATGTGATTTCCTTTGGCATAGGAGTAGTTTGTCTCAAATTCTTAATAAATAGCACATACAGATTTAGTATATTTCAAGTGTAAAATTGATATGTGCCATGGTTCGAGACTTTCTGGCTGTGCTTGGTATAATAAATAAAGGCGTAGCATGCCACATGTTTCTGTGCTGCGAGCAAGCCTCTCGTGCTCTGTCCATGCTGCTGATTGACAAATGAACAAATGTTTAGGTTGACAGAACGTTTATTAATGATCCCATTGCTGCTTTTCCCGACGCATGAAAAAGGGGGACAAAATGGAACCAAAGAGAAGGCACAAGGGCAAAGCAATAGCTTCAGGGAGAGTTGACCTTTAATGGCTCTGCTGAATGTTGACCCCAGTGACCCTGTACTGCAGGTCCCTTTGGTGAGCGGAAGCCAAGCAATTAGGCCCCAAACATGAAAGAAATAGAAGTCTATTATCACTCAGCAAATGTGAGCAAAGTTTTCAGTGATTTAAACCTCCATGTGTATTGTGAAAATATAGGACTAAGATTTATATTCATTTATTTACTCTGTCACCTACGTACGATGTAAGCGAGAGAGTATGGCTTAACAATTGTAAATGATTTCCCTATGCATGGTTCAGTGGAGGCCTGAGGCAAAACAGAAAGCAATGGGCCCCATTATGTATGTAGGGATGTGAAAATTTAGACACCCTTACACTTTACAGACAGGCACATCCCTAGTAATATGGACACCTCAGTGGGTCCTTATGGGGACCTTGTGTTTATGTAATCCCTGCAGTTCTCATAGTGGATGCTAGATGGCACTGTGGCATAATATAAAAGGCTTGAGAACCATGAGGTCAGGGCCGTTGCTGCTGAACCTTTCCTCTGTTAGGCCACAGAGGTTAAGGGTGGTGGAACTCAGCCTGAGTATAGTGAAGTGATAGTTATACCCTTTAATAGATCACTCTAGGAGTGATAGATAGGGTATGTAGTTGAGCAGCTCAAAGCTCCGACGAGGATATTAGAGGGATTAAGATCCCGGGTATTACTGATCCCATAGTAGGGCCTAAGTGTTAGGCTCAGGGAAATATGTCGTTTTCTGAGTCCCACCTAAGGTAATCCTGAAGATTGGGGAAATACCTTCTAACAAGCCACCTTGCTCTCTACGTGTACTCTTTACTCTGCAGAGAGTCGTTCTATGTTTAATACAGTGAGTATTACAGAAAGACCACGCGCACACTCAGGCACTTCGTAGGATTACGCTGGTGCCCATCACCTGACGAAGGGGGAACGCCCTCCGAAACGTTGTTTGATGCAATAAACACACCAGGGGTAGGACCCCGGTTTAACTTGCTCCGTGTGCCAGGCCTTTTTCTCTTACATTAATACAGTGAGTATACCTTGTTACATTGATTGATCTATGTGTTACTCAATGTTCCATGCTCCATTGTGAACTCTGGTTTTGGTTAATAAACTCAGTTTAATGTTTAAGCAAATAAAACTACTGGTGCCCAATCGCTTGTGCATTGCCCACAGTTACAGTTACACTACACCCTGCCTCCACCCCGCTGCGAGGGCTTGCCCCTGAGAAAGAGAGCTCATCTGTGGTATTAGCCCACCAAGGAAAGTAGCTATAACTGCTAAATACAAAGCCGTTTACTATAGCGCTACATGTATATAATATAGGCCTGTCTAATCTGTGGCTGTCAGCTACGTATTAATAAACTGCAACAGTTAAAGTGGCACTTCTGCCATCTTGCCCTTCTGCCAACATCCTGCCTCACTGTTGCCATTTTCCTTCCCATACCTGGTTTTAGCTCCCTGAAAAGCCTCCCACACAACCAACCACCCATACACTTTGCTGTTACATTGGTTATGTTGGTGTTATAGCCTGCAGCTTTGTGTTTTTATAAGGTCATTTAACTCATCAGTGACTTCTAATATCCTTATCATTTACAGTAGGGGGTAAATTATCCCTTATAATACATGAGTGATACTCAGAGTTCCCTGTATAACTCAGCCTGCAGCCTTGTGCCTTTATATGGTCACAGAACAACCCCTCAGTGACTTCCAATATCCTTATCATTTACAGTAGGGGGTACATTATCCCTTATAATATATGAGTGATACTCAGAGTTCCCTGTATAACTCAGCCTGCAGCCTTGTGTCTTTATATGGTCACAGAACAACCCCTCAGTGACTTCTAATATCCTTATCATTCACAGTAGGGGGTACATTATCCCTTATAATACATGAGTGATACTCAGAGTTCCCTGTATAACTCAGCCTGCAGCCTTGTGCCTTTATATGGTCACAGAACAACCCCTCAGTGACTTCTAATATCCTTATCATTTACAGTAGGGGGTACATTATCCCTTATAATACATGAGTGATACTCAGAGTTCCCTGTATAACTCAGCCTGCAGCCTTGTGCCTTTATATGGTCACAGAACAACCCCTCAGTGACTTCTAATATCCTTATCATTCACAGTAGGGGGTACATTATCCCTTATACTACATGAATGATACTCAGAGTTCCCTGTATAACTCAGCCTGCAGCCTTGTGCCTTTATATGGTCACAGAACTCCTCAGTGACTTCTAATATCCTTATCATTTACAGTAGGGGGTACATTATCCCATATAATACATGAGTGATACTCAGAGTTCCCTGTATAACTCAGCCTGCAGCCTTGTGCCTTTATATGGTCACAGAACTCCTCAGTGACTTCTAATATCCTTATCATTTACAGCAGGGGGTACATTATCCCAAATAATACATGAGTGATACTCAGAGTTCCCTGTATAACTAAGCCTGCAGACGCAGCCTTGTGCTTTTATATGGTCACAGAACGGTGATATCCTTATGATTTATGGTGGGTGGTACACGCTCTCAGTAACACCAAAAATGTTACTGTTAATTTTTTTTATGCATTTAAATATTAAGTACTCTTACCCTTCACTGCATGTTTATTTGAAGGTGCTGGATGAGCTGATACAAAAGAAAAAAATTATCCCAAAGCTGCAGCTACAGGTGTAACATTCATATAGTTACCCAGTATATTTTAAGGGAAAGTTCACCCGGAGCTCCCCCCCAAAGTAAAGTTAAAATACATTTAAGAAGAAAAGAATCCATATAGTGGGGAATTGAGCTGATACAAAGTTACATTTAAAAAAAACCCAATATATATAAATAGTTTATTAAACATTCCACAATGAAATAGAAAGAGAGGGAAGATGTGAGATGGGGCTAATTACAAAGCATATTTATAGACAGTAAATATAATATATTACGCACTAATTTCTGTAATACTGAGTTGTGCTTTGATTCATATCCTTGAAAATGAAATATGTTTCAAATTCTAGAACAGCCACAAACAATAAAAAAAAAATTGTGAAATGAATCAAGGGATTTCTTGGGAATGAAAGAAAGGAAAAAGTAGTTGAGCCATTTGGTAGGGGGGCAGCCCGTCAAAAGAAAGGGATATTAACATCGTTAAAGTTCATTCCTTGTCTCGCATTATTCATCCCGCTAAAGGAAAAGTTCATATAACTTGCCCAAAGTGATGTTTTTGTTCTCCAGCTAAGGTTTGGGTCCCAAGACTGCCAATTAAACCATTCCATAAATCCTCTATTATAGGCAGTAAAAGCTAATTTTAGATTTCCTGCTCACTGCAGTGTCGGCCCTGATTGCTCCCAGTCGCTCAGAGGCTCAACCTGTCAGGAGGGAGTCAGGTTTGGGTGAGGGTTTTGCAGGAGCACCTTCTGTTTTATATAAATATATATATATGTATAATGAGCTGCAATGCTTTTAATTTAACCCCTTGCATTTAGGATCATAAGTGCATTCCCCATGAGTTGCTAATTTGCTCCCTATTAAAGGAAAACTTTACCCCCAAAATGAACACTTAAGCAACAGATAGTTTACATCATATTAAGTGGCATATTAAAGAATCTTACCAAACTGGTCTATATATTTAGCAAATATTGCCCTTTTACATCCCTTGCCTTGAACCAACATTTTGTGCTGCCTCAGAGATCACCTGACCAGAAGTACTGCAGCTCTAACTGTAACAGGAAGAGATCACCTGACCAGAAATACTGCAGCTCTAACTGTAACAGGAAGAAGTACGGAAGCAAAGGTCACAACTCTGTCTGTTAATTGGCTCATGTGACCTAACATGTATGGTTTGTTTGTGTGCACCGTGAATCCTACGATCCCAGGGGGCGGCCCTTATTTTTTAAAATGGCAATTTTCTATTTATGATTACCCAATGGCACATACTACTAGAAAAGTATATTATTATGAAAATGGTTTATTTACATGAAGCGGGGTTTTACTTATGAGCTGTTTTATGTAATATCTTTTTATAGAGACCTACATTGTTTAGGGCTATAGTTTTCCTTTAACAAGTATTATTCTAATATGCTGATTGCCCCCAACCAGGCTTAAAACAGACAACCTCACAGGCAGTACTGGACTGAAAAGCTCACTCAACCTCTTTATTCTCCTAGTCTTTTATCGCTACATACTCTACTCTACTCTACTCTTCCATTATTAAGCCCCTTAAAGGAATAGGGAATGACCATGAAATAGTCCAAATGGTTAGAAACAATAAGGCCCACTCAGCGCCGGATTTTACTTCTGGTCGCCCCTAGGCCGCGCGGTTTGACCAGGCGGCCGCGCGGTCCTAGCGCCCGCCTTCCCAGCGCGCCGGCGAAAAAACGCCAGCGCAGCTGGTGCAGTTGAACGGCGGCTGGGCGGCATGCCGCCCCTATTTCTTTGCCGCCCTAGGCCCGGGCCTATGCGGCCTTGCCGCAAATCCGGGCCTGGGCCCACTGACACCTGGGCCCACCGGGAGTTTTCCTGGTATCCCGATGGGCCAGTCTGACACTGCTCACAAGCACTAGATGATCAAGCCCCAAAAATGCCCAGTCATATGGCCCCCCCTCTTACCCTCAACTGCGCCCTCTTGTGTCTGACTATTCCTCCAGGTTTGGGTGACAACTCTTGTGTGTTTGTATTTGATCATATATTATAAGGTGGTTGTATTTTCTTTTATTATCATTATTTTTTTAATTTATTTTAGGGTTGACTTGCCCTTTAAAGAGATTAATTACCTTTGAGTTAACTTTTAAGTATGTCGTAGAGAGTGATATTCTGAGACAATTTGCAATTGGTTTTCATTTTTTATTATTTTTGGTTTTTGAGTTATTTTGCATTTTAATCAGCAGAGCTACAGTTTCAGCAAATTTCAATTTCAGCAAACTGGTTTTCCAAATCCCCCTAGCAACCATGCATTGATTTGAATAAGAGACTGGAATATGAATAGGAGAGGCCTGAATAGAAAGATGAGGAATAAAAAGTAGCAATAACACTAAGGGGGTTAGTATTTCATAGAAATAAAATACTTGAATTTTTCTAGATTTATTATACCTTGATGCTGAAAAAACCTTAATCCGAAAATCCAGCATCTCAGACCTGTCTACGTCCTGTATAAGTCAATGGGAGATGCCCGTATCCCAGCTGGAAGTTATTGGTTTGCACTGGGTGTAGCCTGGTAATCTGATATTTTTGGGGTTTTCAGGTAAAAAAAAGTCAGCAAATATCATACGATTCAAGTTTTCACTTGATTTTATTGGGGTTTTTCCCGATCCGATTTATTTCAGTTCTTTTTATTAATAAATAAGGCAAAATCTATTATAAGGCAAAATGTATTATTCATAAAAATAAATCAATTAGATTCGCAAATCACTCGATTTTTTGGGGTTTTGCCCAAAAACCCTGAAAATATCGTATTATCACGATGGGAGTTTGGTCAAATTTTTTTTTAATTATAAGATAAATTTGGATTTTAGCAAATAACCCCCTAAATATATAGCCGTACAGAGCATTTGTTTTTTAGACGGGGTCAGTGACCCCCATTTGAAAGCTGGAAAGAGTCAGAAGAAGAAGGAAAATAATTCAAAGTATAAAAAAATAAAATAATGAAGACCAATTGAAAAGTTGCTTAGAATTGTTCATTCTATGACTTACTAAAAGTTAACTAAAAGGGGAACCATCTTTAAATATGAGGGAGTTCTGGTGGTAACATCTACTGCCTTGGGGGTCAATTCATAGCCACTAGCTCTGTATAAATCATAATTGTCACAGTTTTAGGTTCACCCAATTCACCAGGGCTCCAACTACCGTAGACTTGATATAATTTGAATTAATTTGGACTATAGCTTTTGCTACATGATTGGTCCGGTTCTATTATTTTCTCATGGAAGAAGCTATTCATGATCCGCATGTCTGTTCTGAACGCAGAATGGGATTGGCTGACAGATGGTACAATTTGTTAATATGACGCACAGAGAATTATATGTTTGCCTTTGCCTCTTTATACATCTATTTACACATATCTGTCTTAATCCTTTTATCATCTAATAAATAAACGAGCCTGGAGTAAACACTGGACAAACAGTGCAATAAACATTCCTCATCTGCCAAAATACATTTTGCCTTCAAACTCCCTGCGCTGCACGAGTTTTACTGATTCATATTGGTTCGAAATGGGAAACTCTGCAACGTCTGCCATTAGTATAAATTAATACATCATGTAAAAACCATATGGAAAGCGGGCAGAGTTGGAGCGTCTCTTTCATCTGATTATACAAAGGAGGAATGTTGATCGAACATCACAAAAAAATTGCCGTTGCCCCGTGTTAAGTTTTCAGCTGGCCACACACATCCTCATTCCTTCATTTGTGTTGTGTTTATTTAGATAGCGCTGCACGCTTTACAAAACACAAAAACCTACGCAGGGTTTCGGTAAAAGGAGAACGAAAACCGATAAATGAATATGGCTAAAAATGCCATATTTAATATACTGAACGTATTGCATCAGCCTAAAGTTTCTTTCTGTAATATAAGCTGCTTCTACATGGATGATTATTAAATACTATGCTAATTGCACTGGTTTCTGTGCTGCCATGTAGCGATGGGCAAATTCCTCCCGTTTAAATTTTCCAAAAAATGTCAGAATTTCCCTCGAAATTTGTGAAACGGTGAAAAATTTGCGAATCTTGAATATTGACGCCCTAGTCAATTTTGACGCTGGTGTTAAAGTCAATGGGCGTCCGAATAGTGTTGATGTGCGACGGTTTTGACACGAGTGACTTTTCCGATGCGTCTCCAAATTTTTTTGATGCTGAGAATTTTCACAGGAGTTTTGCAAATGTATTACATGGCGGCAAAACGCAGAAATTCACCGCAAATTTGCGCCTGACGAATTTATTCGCCCATCACTACTGCCATGTAGTAATTATGTGTATTAATTACTAATCAGCCTTATATTGTGACATTTCTATTCTATGTGTACTGTATATTGTGAGTGGGTCCCTAAGCTCAGTAAGTGACAGCAGCACAGAGCATGTGCAGTGAATCAGCAGAAAAGAAGATGGGGAGCTACTGGGGCATCTTTGGAGACACAGATCTTTACTGCTAAAGGGCTGTGGTTGCCTTGGGCTGGTACAGAAGCCCAAAACATAATGTATAACATTTCTAGCCTACATCTTTAGTTAGGCTTTAGTTTGCCTTTAATACAAATTAATGGAATTAAATCCATAAGTGATAAGAAACTTGAGCCACAATTGGAATAAATCAATGTCCCAAAGAGTTTACTAAGTGAGTAGTATAATTGTTGGTGCATAAATGGGCCCCACATCAGCAACTGATCAAAACAAGATAACTAGCGCCTTGATTCCCTTTGTGTTTAGGATAATTTTCCATTCCAAACCTCAACGGGACAGACCTTCCCAATATCAACCTCACTTATCAGTTATTAAAAAGTATAGATAATTCAGTGTAGACATATCAAAGCCCTGAATCCACAGGCTGATCTGAATCCACAGGCTGATCAGTCATATATTCAGTTCCAACTCTAGGTAACAGAACATCAGATCTCCTTTAGGTCAGCTTGCTTCAACTACATTATTTCAAGAGTCAGAACCAGAAGTAGAGAAAGTGTAAACACCCAGAGGGATACTGCTTTCAAAAGAAATTATACTGAGTAATAACTTTATAACATTTCTTAGAATTACTTTTACAGGAAAAAAAAAAAGGATTTTGATTGTGATTTCCTTTTGAAAGACAACTAATCATGCCTTGTTGTAGCCTAGAAGAAGGCTTGAAGGCTTCTCATTCCAATTCCAGGGACACATCAGTCTTGCACCCAAAGATTAATATGTCTATGAAGATCCTCATTTATCCTGGTCATGATATGCAGTATCTAGTACAATTAAGTCAAAGGCAACTGTATATTTAGGGGCATATTTATCAAGGGTCGAATTTCAAATTTATGGGAGTTTCTAAAAACTCTCATCAACTCCCATAATCTCAAAATTCGGAAAAAAACAGCTGATCGAAATTTATTAAAAAAATTAGAATTTTTAAAATTCGGGTGAATAGGATCGACCTGCAAACTCGAATTTGAATCAAATTCGAGTCTAATTTTTTTCAACAAAAAAAGGTGTTTTTTTAAAAAAAAAAATAGATTTTCAAAAGTTCATCAAACGACTCCAAATTGATTGTAGGAGGTCCCCCGTAGGCTAAAACACCAATTCGGCAGGTTTTAGATGGTGAATAGTTGAATTAGAATTATTAAAGGGACAGTACATGATAAATTTTCGAAATTCGAATTTCGATTTTTTTTTTAAACTCAAATCGAATTTGGACTATTCCCTAGTCGAATTACACAAAAATAAACTCGAAATTCTTTCAATTCGAACCTTGATAAATCTGTCCCTTAGATTTTTTTTCACACATTAATTTTGTTTACAAGAGGAACATCAAAAGTGATGTCATCCCCACTATTAATATTTTAACCGCAACTTGCACCCAATTTGGGTCAAAACGCAACCACAAGTGTCTTTATATTTACACGTTGGGAGCAAATGCATGGAACCCAACTCCCCAATCAGCCATAATGATAATAAAATTGAGTGGCAATTGCTCCATTGTGGGTTAAAACAGTGATTTGCTTCCAAAAATTTCAACCAAATGTCTCCTCCTTTAGCGTTCACAAACTTTGGGATTGGCTGGTGGAAATCAGGGGAGCTCAGGTTGAAGGTCAGTTAGGGTGAGATTTGACTTCTTATTTGCTCTTCGAAGCCTGAAAGCTTAGTATGAAGATCAAACAGAGTGGAATTTGGGTGCGAACCCTTATTTGCTGTTCTACTATATACTGTATATTGTTGGAACCATGGTTAAATGACTGGTACAGCAGGATTTAATATATTTATAAGGGACAACTACTGCCCTTTAGAATAAGGCTTGTGAAGTACAGTATTATCCTCTAAGACAGTGATCCCCAACCAGTGGCTCAGGAGCAACATGTTGCTCCCCGACCCCTTGGATGTTGCTCCCAGTGGCCTCAAAGCAGGTGATTATTTTTGAATTCCAGGCTTGGAGGCAAGTTTTGGTTGTATAAAAACCAGATGTACTGCCAAACAGAGTCTCCTGTAGGCTACCTGTTCATAAAAGTGCAACTAAATAGCCAATCACAGCACTTATTTTGCACCACCCAGGTACTTTTTTTATGCTTGTGTTGCTCCCCGACTCTTTTAATATCTGAATGTGTCTCATGGGTAAAAAAGATTGGGGACCCCACTCTAAGACCTCCACTTATTAACCTAGCTTCTAGTTGAGGGTGTTGAGCAATTGTAATATATCTTGGTAGAACAGGCCAACTGATCAATATTTTTCGGCCCTAAATTAAATTTGCTGTGGGGTCCAGTAATATCTAGATACGCCTCTGAAACCAGATATATATATATATATATATATATATACTGTATATTCAATGAATAAGCATATGCTTCCAGTTGATGGTGTTGAGATATACAGTATCTAATTGAGTGGATGTGCTCACTTAGAGTCAACAAACCAGACAGGGGTATAACTACAGAGGAAGCAGACCCTGTGGTTGCAGGGGGTCCAGGAGTGTAGGGAGGCCCTAATTAATGTGCAATTGTAATATATCTTGGTAGAATTGGCCAACTGATCAATATTTAGGGCCCTAAATTAAATTTGTTGTGGGGCCCAGTTATATCTAGTTAAGCTACTGAAACCAGATATATATATAGTGAATATAAATATGCTAGTTACAGTCAACTATGATGTGACTTATTATACAGCAGCCAATAGGTTCATCATGGTTATTAGTAGTAGTGATGCACTTGAAAGTCAGTGGTCACCATGGACCCTCCCTGACTTCTTCTTTCATCATTTTGTTTTTAGTACCCATACTCTGAAAAACTATTGAAATGTTTTCCTAGCAAATCATTCCAATATCCAAACCTTGACATTAAGACCCAAACCACTATTCTACCTTGACTGGCCAGAATGTCTGGGTCCTATTCAAACTTCTCAATTACTTTCATAATTTCATTTCGACCACCACTCATGAGATGAATGAACCTTTTATTTGTCCGATGGACGGTAATGTAAGGAATTACCAACCTCTGCATCTGGAAGAGATTAAGGGTCCTGCCTACAGTGCAGCTATAAGCAAAGTACATTAAAAGGGGGGAGCATGCACTCTTGACTATTTTATTAAGAGAACTAAACGTGTTAGCACAGCAAAATCAATTTAAGGAGTAACGTTATCGGAAATCTGACCCATGCTGTACCATTGAATGTTTGTGTACATACGTGGCTCATGCAGAAATATAAAATCCATTTTTTGAGCTGTCCGGTAAATAGAAAACACAATGTGCCTACAAAGAATGTTATACACACTAGCCATGCTTCTCAGAGAACAGTAGCTCAGATTTCATTGAGAGGAGCCAATAAAGGAAAACACACTCTTCTATATTTTGCGTTCTAAGGAAATATATTACAACTCACAATTGAATGTTTTGTTTGACTGCAGGTAATCTGATTGGCCTCGAGTGTTGGGCGTTCTTCCCAACAGAAATTCAGCCAATGAGCCAAAATGCGAAGCGAGGAATTATAAACACATTAGTATCTGCATGTGCTCCAACACTTTCTTGTGTATTACAGCGAGTACTATCAGCCTTGTGAAAAAATGCGTGCGAGAAAGAGTATTTGTTTCCGATGGACACAAACCTATAAAAGCAACACAATATGGGGTAACCCCTAGGGAAATGGGGATCCTTTTAGATTGGATTCTGTAGAAAATTGGCTGGATGAGAGCGTCGGGGGAGGCTGGTTATGCAGATTATTCATTGTGTAAGGATTTAAGAATGAGAATGAAGAGTCTTTGGAGATCGTTGTCTCAGAGATAAACCAGAGCCAGGTTCTTTTATATTCAACTTGGCTAAAAGCCTGCGGATATGAAAACAGACGTTTTGTGTAGGATCAGCATCAATAATAGTATGAACTTTCAGAGTTATCATCTTCCACCAGACTATTTCTAGATACAAGACCGTTGGTTTCATCTTGAGCTGTTTAAAAACCGTATCTCTTACGATCTATGGTATTCCATAGGGACCACATGTATAACACAAATAATACCATGTGTTTTCTTGGCTTGTGCTCTCCAAGATGGAGACAAGTTGTTGGGGGAGGTTTGTTTCACATGTATTTGTTGCTGCTATTTTGGGAGATTGTTGGCATTCTCTAACCCTAACACTTGAGTTATGATAGTTCTAATGGGCCACTTACTCAGTATATATGTTTCCAGCAATTTTCTTTATATGTTATAACTTGACAGATATCTCAGGCTTTATGGCATATTGGGCTTTCAGGAAGAACTTTGACCATCTTCAAAACCTCGCACCCTATTCACTTTTGTGTGCCCAAGTGATCTACAACTGACAGCATTTGTAATAGGCAGAGTGTTTCCAATTAATGTGAGTCAATAGTAAATGATTATTAGCAGTGAATGGTGTTTTGATGACAGCATCTGCATTGTGGTGGTCCCATCCCATGAGCCATAGCCCTAAAGTAACATTCAATTGTTTTGTGCCAGGTGCTGATTTCTGCTTATAGAATTTAAAACTAGTGGATGGCGAATTCGTATTGTTTTGCTTTACCGAAAAATTTGCGAATTTATCAAAAAATTTGTGAAATGGTGAAAAATTTGTGAAATGCATTCGCCAATGGGCGTCAAAATAATTTTGATGCACGACAATTTTGACACAAGCAAAACATTTTATACACGGGACTATTTTGTCCAAATGCATTAAAGTCAATGGCGTCTGAATAATTTTGACACGCAACAATTTTAATGCCCACCACTATTCTGAAGCGCAATTTTTTTTGCCAGCGAATTTTCGCTGCAGATTTGTCAATTTATTTGCTGGAGACGAAACGTGTAAATTTATTGCAAATTCATGCCTGTCTAATTTATTCGCCCATCACTATTTATATATCAATAAACTTATAAGTTGCTGCCTTTTGGGTCAGAATTATGAGTGATTGCTTATGATTCATTAATAAAGATCACCTTTTTACTTTCCCGGTGTAACGCCATGCCGATAGTCCCATAAACACTCTTTTATACCATCCTTAGCTACCCCCTTTAATACTCTGGCTTTATTAGATGATACAAATAACGTTCAAATTTAAGGGTAAATTAAACACCTAGGAATGCTTGCAACCCTAACAGTTCCAGGTACCTTCATCAGCTGCCTAAGGCAAGTGTTAGCAAACAACTTAACTCCATCCATTTTCTTGATTCCAATAAAACAGTCACCATTGGCTTGCATTTGTATTACCACTGGGCCCTAGGCCCTCCTTTGCAAGAATGCCCCCCGAGTATAAGAATAAGTACCTAAACGATGGCTGAATAACCAAAAAAAAGGGGGGTGGGATACTGCTGGTTCCATCGCCTAATGGAAGAACTGGAACACCTTCTGTGATGTCACTGCAGACTTCCATTTCCAGACCCTCTACAGGGGTCCCCAAACTTTTTTTTTTTACCTGTGAGCCACATTCAAATGTGAAAAGAGTTGAAGAGCAACAAAAGCATGCATAAAGTTCCTGGGCTGTGATTGGATATTTGGTAACCCCTATGTGGACTGGCAGCCTACAGCTCTGCTTTGCCGTAAACTTGGTTTTTATACAACCAAAACATGCTTCCAAACCAGGAATTCAAAAATAAGCACCTGCTTTGAGGCCACTGGGAACAACATCCAAGGGGTTGTTGAGTAACATGTTACCCGCAAGCCACTGGTTGGGGACCACTGCTCTACATGCTTCACCCCCTAGCCTAAAACCTATTCAAAGAACACTTTTCAAATGCCAGTTGACATATTCTTTATCCACAATGGAGTGTTCCCCACCATAATTCCAGCATAATTGCAGCTCTTAGGGCGAGATGCACCTCATTACATTGAATCAGTTGGAATCTGGTGATCTGCATCTGATTCTCTAGGAGCAAGTATTCTGCAGTTATTCATGGAGGCCACTGTTGAGGTTGCCATAGCTTCAGGGTCCCAGTGTCAATAAGAACTCTTGTGCACAATTCAGACCAGGCACTGAGTGCAGCTCAGCAAAAATGCAAAAAGCATGTTTGGGCCAAGCACTTTTAATAATTTAAGGATGCACCGAATCCAGGTTTCGGTTCGGTATTCGGCCAGGGTTCTGCCTTTTTCAGCAGGATTCGGATTCGGCCGAATCCTTCTGCCCGGCCGAACCGAATCCGAACCCTAATTTGCATGCAAATTAGGAGAGGGGAGGGAAATTTGTAGACTTTTTGTCACAAAACAAGGAAGTAAAAAAAAATTTCCCCTTACCACCCATAATTTGCATATGCAAATTAGGATTCGGATTCAGTTCAAATAGGGGATTTGGTGCATCCCTATAATAAATGGCATCAATTTGCACAATGACTGTACCCATTATTGCTCAACCTCGACCCGATTGCTTTACAAATGAGTCCTCTAGCCCCTGAAAGCATTCGAATATGTGGGACATATATCTTTCCAAGGTGTCTTCATATGAAAATAATTGGACTCTTCATGCTCCCGTCACATTTCTCTTGGATTGACATTACTCATTTTGATAAAGATTATTAAATTAAAAGAATTTGCTGATTCAGACTTCAGTCCAAACTTTTGTCAAAACTGTGGAAAAAACAACTGTTTCCAAGTCGTTTCGCAACTAAACCTTGGAAGGGTAGAGCTATAATTCTTGCTAGGCTCAAAAGAAAATTGCGGCATCATTTCAAGCCAATAGAAAACTTTTTTGCTCTTATATTTTTTTTTTTTTGCTGATTTGCAGGTTAAATGAGTTATATGTTCAAATGGGTGATTCACCTTTATGTTAACTGTTAGTATGTTATAGAGTGGTCAATTCCAAGCAACTTTTCAATTGGTCTTCATTATTTATTTTCTATATATTTTTTTCATCTGACCTTTTCCAGTTTTCAAATGGGGGGCACTGATTACATCTAAAAACAAATGCTCGGTAAGGCTATACATTTGTTGTTATTGCTACTTTTTATTACTTACATTTCTATTCCTCTTCTATTCCTATTCCAGTCTCTTGTTCAAATCAGTGCGTGGTTGCTACGGTAATTTGGACCCTAGCAACCAGATTGCAGAAATTGCAAACTAGAGAGCTGCTGAATAAAAAGCTAAATACCCAAAAACAATTGGGAAATGTCTCAACATCAGCCTGAAAGTTAATTTAAAGGTGAACCACCTCTGTAATGTAACGTAGCAACAGCTATAGGCAGAATGACATGTGATCCTTTGCTATTAGTGAGTTGTGGGTCGAGAAATGGATATGGAGAAGTGGATATGGGGTCTTTCTGTAATTTGGATCTCCATATCTCAAGTCTACTAAAAAAAAGTTGACATTTTTGTTGACAAGTCCCAAAAAACGCTGGCGTCTTTTCCTTTTTTAAGGGTCATAGCCTGAAAAAGATCATAATTTTTTTTGGGGGCACCCTCCTTACCCCCTTCATTTCCTAACATATGGCACCTAAACTATACAGTGGGCACATGTGTAGAGCAATATAACAACTCTATTTTATTCTATGAAGCTTTCCCAGGCTTGTGTAGAGTAATGTATTTGCTGCTACATATATTTCCATTGTATTTTAACATGGCGCCGTATGCAAATTAGGCATCTCTAGCGTAACTTCGCTTTGCTTGACGAATTAACGCTAGCGCAACTCTGCAGGTTAGTGAATTCGCCCCTATGGGAAATGGCCTTCCTGTAATTTTCTAGATAATGGGTTTCCGAATAACTCATCCCATACCAGTATATCGATATCACTATGTAAATAATGAGCATTATGTGAAACGCGTCTACAGGATATTGATACAACACTCGTTGTTTTAAAAGTTGACATGTTCAGTATAAATGATTGTTATGGGTTTATTTTACATCAACTAAAACGATATTATTTACATTGTTTTAGTTGTTTCACTCAAGTGTGATTACTTCTTGCTGTTTGTCTCTGTTTCATAATTAGTGTTGTCATCGGTCCGGTAGCCCATTAGAGCAATCAAAATAATTCACAAGTCAAATATTAGCCGAGCCAATGGCAACTGCATTGGCAACAACAACAAATGTAACTGTAATGTTTGCTTGGAATGAAATTCATACTTCAAAAAACATTTTGCAGATATGGTGACACACCGGGGACAGCGGATGATGCAATTTTCTTGTTGAGATCTGAATATATAAATTAAACTTTAGATTCACTTTAAAAGCAAAAGATCTGGTGCATCCTTAATGTAGGATAGTAAAGGTGTCACTCAATTTACTTGAACAGTTGACCCTTTAAAGCTAATTCCAGCAATGGGCTTGGTCTATTCAGACTTGGGAGGGGAGAGCTGTTTCTCTTTCCTGGTTAAATTATTCCCTAGCAGTTCTTTATTTGCCAGGGATGTTAGTTGTCCCTAGTCTTTAAAAGGGGAGGCACCATCTGTTTCTTTGGACCCAACTTGCAGGTGAATGGTGCTAGAGTTAGGAGGCCTCAGTAGGAGTAGTAGATGGGAATAACTTTAGAGAGTGCAGATGCTGCTATAGCTCCCTTTGGAGTGAGAGTCAGGCTTAGGGTAGTTAGAAGAGCAGACAGAGGCTCCAATGAGTAGAGGGGAAAGAATTAGTACCTTGGGTGCCACCCATTCTTATGGTGGAATACAGTGGGGGATTATCTTAGAAGATAACTGAGTGTATGCGGGATCTTTTGTTGGTTTGTGAATCACACACGTATTTAAAGGGATTCTGTCATGATTTTTATGGTGAAGTTTTTATTTATAAATGACACTGTTTACACTGCAAATAATTCACTCTACAATATAAAATTTCATTCCTGAACCAGCAAGTAGAGATGTCGCGAACTGTTCGCCGGCGAACTTGTTCGCGCGAACATCGGGTGTTCGCGCTCGCCGGAAGTTCGCGAACGTCGCGCGACGTTCGCCATTTTGGGTTCGCCATTGTTGGCGCTTTTTTTTGCCCTCTCACCCCAGACCAGCAGGTACATGGCAGCCAATCAGGAAGCTCTCCCCTGGACCACTCCCCTTCCCTATAAAAACCGAAGCCCTGCAGCGTTTTTTCACTCTGCCTGTGTGTGCTGAAGAGATAGTGTAGGGAGAGAGCTGCTGCCTGTTAGTGATTTCAGGGACAGTTGAAAGTTTGCTGGCTAGTAATCGTTTTGATACTGCTCTGTTATTGGAGGGACAGAAGTCTGCAGGGGTTTGAGGGACATTTAAGCTTAGGTAGCTTTGCTGGCTAGTAATCTACCTTCTACTGCAGTGCTCTGTATGTAGCTGCAGTGGGCAGCTGTCCTGCTTCTGATCTCATCTGCAATAACAGTAGTCCTTGTAAGGACTGCTTTTATTTATTTTTTTGTTGTTTTACTACTACTACTACTACTACTACTATAAGAGCCCAGTGCTATTAGTCTAGCAGTGTTGGGGAGTGGGACTGGTGTGCTAATCTGCTGCTCCTAGTAGTTCAGCAGCACCAACTTTAATTTTTTTTTTTTAATATTCATTTTTTTTTTATTTTACTTTTTTTATTTTACTACCGCTGTAGTAGTGTATAAGTTGACCTTTTAGGCATTATTTGCCCTGTAGGCATTATTTGCACACTGTTTTCTTCAACCCGCCATCGAGCTGTGTGACCTTGTTCACATTCTGTCTAAATATCCATAATATTACCGTCTCCAGAAAAAACACCGGAGTCACTTTTTTCAAGCAGCCATAATATATTTTACGTAATCCGTATCCACCGCTGTAGTAGTGTATACGTTGGCCTTGTAGGCATTATTTGCACACTGTTTTCTTCAACCCGCCATCGAGCTGTGTGACCTTGTTCACATTCTGTCTAAATATCCATAATATTACCGTCTCCAGAAAAAACACCGGAGTCACTTTTTTCAAGCAGCCATAATATATTTTACGTAATCCGTATCCACCGCTGTAGTAGTGTATACGTTGGCCTTGTAGGCATTATTTGCACACTGTTTTCTTCAACCCGCCATCGAGCTGTGTGACCTTGTTCACATTCTGTCTAAATATCCATAATATTACCGTCTCCAGAAAAAACACCGGAGTCACTTTTTTCAAGCAGCATTCATATATTTTACGTAATCCGTATCCACCGCTGTAGTAGTGTATACGTTGGCCTTGTAGGCATTATTTGCACACTGTTTTCTTCAACCCGCCATCGAGCTGTGTGACCTTGTTCACATTCTGTCTAAATATCCATAATATTACCGTCTCCAGAAAAAACACCGGAGTCACTTTTTTCAAGCAGCATTCATATATTTTACGTGATCCGTATCCACCGCTGTAGTAGTGTATACGTTGGCCTTGTAGGCATTATTTGCACACTGTTTTCTTCAACCCGCCATCGAGCTGTGTGACCTTGTTCACATTCTGTCTAAATATCCATAATATTACCGTCTCCAGAAAAAACACCGGAGTCACTTTTTTCAAGCAGCATTCATATATTTTACGTAATCCGTATCCACCGCTGTAGTAGTGTATACGTTGACCTTGTAGGCATTATTTGCACACTGTTTTCTTCAACCCGCCATCGAGCTGTGTGAGCTTGTTCACATTTTGTCTAAATATTGATAATATTATCGTCTCTAGAAAAACCACTTGAGTTACTTTTTTTCAAGCAGCATTCATATATTTTACGTAATCCGTATCCACCGCTGTAGTAGTGTATACGTTGGCCTTGTAGGCATTATTTGCACACTGTTTTCTTCAACCCGCCATCGAGCTGTGTGAGCTTGTTCACATTTTGTCTAAATATTGATAATATTATCGTCTCTAGAAAAACCACTTGAGTTACTTTTTTTCAAGCAGCATTCATATATTTTACGTAATCCGTATCCACCGCTGTAGTAGTGTATACGTTGACCTTGTAGGCATTATTTGCACACTGTTTTCTTCAACCCGCCATCGAGCTGTGTGAGCTTGTTCACATTTTGTCTAAATATTGATAATATTATCGTCTCTAGAAAAACCACTTGAGTTACATATTTTTTCTGGCAACTGTGCTTCAGTGGCTGCGTCCAAAAAAACTGGGCAAACAATGTCTACAAGGTCAACGTATGGCGAAAAATGACTATTTTCAGCATTTATATGGCATATTTTTTCTGGCAACTGTGCTTCAGTGGCTGCGTCCAAAAAAACTGGGCAAACAATGCCTACAAGGTCAACGTATGGCAGTTGTTTAAAGAGAACAGTAGATTACTAGCCAGCAAAGCTACCTAAGCTAAAATGTCCCTCAAATCCCTGCAGACTTCTGTCCCTCCAATACAGAGCAGTATCAAGCAGATTACTAGCCAGCAAGCTTACTATCATCTGTCCCTGAAATCACTAACAGCTCTCCCCCTACACTATCTCTTCCAAGCACACACAGGCAGATTTTTCAGATACATTTTTGCCCTTGATCCCCCTCTGGCATGCCACTGTCCAGGTCGTTGCACCCTTTAAACAACTTTAAAATCATTTTTCTGGCCAGAAATGTCTTTTCTAGATGTTAAAGTTCGCCTTCCCATTGAAGTCTATGGGGTTCGCGAACCGTTCGCGAACCGCTCGCATTTTTGCGCAAGTTCGCGAATATGTTCGCGAACTTTTTTTCCGACGTTCGCTACATCCCTACCAGCAAGTGTATTTTTTTAGTTGTAATATTCGTGTGTAGGTGCATCTCGGGTCATTTTGCCTGGTCATGTGCTTTCAGAAAGAGCCAGCACTTTAGGATGGAACTGCTTTCTGCCAGGCTGTTGTTTCTCCTACTCAATGTAACTGAAGGAGTTGCAGTGGGACCTGAATTTTACTATTGAGTGTTGTTCTTATATCTACCAGGCAGCTGTTATCTTGTGTCAGGGAGCTGTTATCTTGTGTTAGGGAGCTGCTATCTGGTTACCTTCCCATTGTTCTGCTGATGTGCTGTTGGGAGGGGGTGATATCACTCCAACTTGCAGTACAACAATAAAGAGTGACTGAAGTTTGTCAGAGCACAAGTCACATGACTGGGGGAAGCTAGGAAAATGACAATATGTCTGTAAACCATGTCATAGTTACATAGTTAAATCGGGTTGAAAAAAGACAAAGTCCATCAAGTTCAACCCCTCCAAATGAAAACCCAGCATGGCAGATTTCAAAATTAAATATTAATAAATCTCTCTGCTCTTTTGAGAAACGGATTTCAGTGCAGAATTCTGCTGGAGCAGCACTATTAACTGATTCATTTTGAAAAAAACATTTTTTCCCATGACAGTATCCCTTTAATATACTTGGATTTTTTTTTTTGTCACTCAAGCTCACATTCACCCAAGCACAGAGGAATCTGTACTTTTTTTTTTTAATCTATTAAATCTATTAAAGATGTTGCTTGAGTAAATGAAGCAATATGAGGTTTGGTTTATGCAACACTGAGGCTTTGGCTGCTGTAGGCACATCATTTAATTCAGATTCCGAGCCATTTTTCATCCACTGGCAATTTAAAAATAAACACTTTTGAAATGCAAATTGCACCGTAGGTGTAACAGACCAGGAAACTGAACTGGTTCCTGTACAACTAAACAAAAGAGAGAACACAAAAGATATTCTCTAAATCAAGATCTTGAATTATAGACAGTGCTGTACAAAATACAAAAATACTGCTCATTTCAACAGTGGAAGCATGGGAGCCAGCATTCATTCAGTGCTCCTATCCCGATAAGTGTCATTCTACTGGAATAAAACACAGGCAATGAAATAATTATATAAAGCACAGTCCTGTGCATCTATCCTTATTTAGAGATACTATGGGGCTAATTCACTATACGGACGCTGGCGTAACTTCGCTAGTGTAACTTCGCACCCTTATGCCTTAACAGATGTAAATACGCAAATTCACTAGAGCGAGCATCGTTCTGAACGCTACCTTTTACGCTAGACTTCCTTCGCCATCTCAGACCAGGCGAAGCGCAATAGAGTAGATAGGGATTGCTTCAAAAAAAGTTAACATTTTTTTCTAAGTCCCAAAAAAGCTGGCGTTTTTTCTATATTATGGGTGATAGGCTGAAAAGATCGAAAAAATATTTGGGGCTCCCCTCCTTCCCCCCTACATTTCCTAACTCATGGCAACTTAACTATACAGTGGGCACATGTGTAGGGCAAAAAAAATTTGAATTTGGCACTGTATGCAAATTAACCATCGCTAGCGTAACTTTGCTTCGCTTAGCGAATCAACGCTAGCGCAACTTCGCAACCTTACACTACCCCTGAGCGCAACTTCCGATTTTAGTGAATTTGCGAATTGCTGGCGAAACTACGCCTGGCGAAGTTACGCCTGGCGCAACTACGAATCTTAGTGAATGTCCCACTATATATCTAATTCACATCTTTAATTTTTATACATTTTACATTTTATTTTACATATAATTACATTTTTAATATGACTTGGCTACGTGTTCTTTCCACGCAAAGTGGTTCTGAGAATTTGATTCCTGTCCTTGAACTGTTACGGATGTTATGGATGTGCAATAGGATGGGGTATGGGTTGGGCTCTGCACGTCAGTGGTATGTATGTTATGTTAGTGAGTATATTATAAAGAGAGCAGGGAATAACTTCTGTCTGTGACTATTTGGAGATAGTGGTTACAGGAGAGCTGGCGCTTAGGAGTTTAAAGCTAAAAAATGATGGTCAATCCACTGGGTAGATATTGTAAAGCACTTAGTAAGTATAAATATAACTTGAAAAGAGCAGGCATTGTGGAGGAGTGCACAATATAAATACAATTGCCCCATGCGACAGATTATAGAGAAAATGGAATGGATTATTATGTCCTGGGAATGGCTGGAACAAAAAAGTTGCGGATTTATTCATGGGAACCAGTTGAGTTTAACAGGGGTTGATTAGTGACAATATAAATTACAGATATAGGACCTCTTATCCAAAATGCTTGGGACCCGGGCTTTTCCGCATCTTTTTTTGCATCTTTCCGTAATTTGGAACTTCATACCTTAAGTCTACTAAAAAATCATTTAAACATTAAATGAAAGCAGTAGACTTGCTTTGCTTCCCATAAGTATTAATTATATCTTAGTTGGGATCAAGTACACACTACTGTTTAATTACTATAGACTAAAAGGGAATCCTTTTTAAAGATTCGGATTATTTGGATAAAATGGAGTCTACGGGAGAGGGACATTCCGTAATTCAGAGCTTTCTGGATAACAGGTTTCCAGATAATGGATCCCATACCTGTATTAGGAAATGCTTAGTCTGATGTTGAGGGTTGAATTAACAAATTTCGTCTATGAAGCACCTGGGAAAAATCGTATCTTTTGTTGTTTTATGGAGTTTTAATGAAAGAGAATATTTAGATGGCCTGCCTGCACCATGTATACCATGTAGCTGGATCACAAACTACCAGCATTGCCAAAACAGAGAAGAAGAGCCACTGGGCTTCACTGTGGTCTGTACCCACAGGTACTACATAACATGTATGTCTGAATGATGCTCAAGTCAGACGATGGAAAGGTGGTGGGAAGGGACATGCCTCAGTGCTTCTCCTGCCTACAAACCATGAATACAGTGTTGCAGAATGCTGGCAGTGCTCTATTCATATGGGGGATACAGGTTTCTGCACAGAGACGTTTGGCAATTTTTGAAGGTGCAATGCAGGGCACAGTACAAAGAACATGCTGGGTTCGAGTCATCTGAGGCAAAAATACAGTAGTTGCACAATCACCAGATATATACAAATGATAGTGTGTTGGGGCTTCTTAAGTGAGAAGGAATTGGTGATTTTTGTGGATAACAGACCGTTCAACTCTAGACTGTAATGAACGCTTATCCTGGTGGTCTAGCAGCTGACGGGGACGCCCTCTCCCTCTGGTGCCGGTCACTCCTATGGCGCACGTAGTATGCACTTTCGGGTTTTACATGTGGTGCGCGTGACGTCATTGCATTGTGGTGTAAAATTCATATGTATTTTAAGGGGCTTTGGGCTGGAAGTGATTGCCCGTTGTTCAGTCTAACTTGTTAGTTTCTGGGTGCGATCCTTGTATTGTTTGATTCCTGTTTTCACCCTTGCCTGCCTGACTATTCAGATTCTACCGGTATTGATCCTTGCCTGCCTGACTATCCTTGAACGCTGCCTGTACAGACCTCGGCCTGATTGACATTGCTTGAACTCCACTTGAACTGACCACTGCCTGTCTGACCCTGCTTGATCTCTGCCTGTTCCGACCCCGGCCTGCCTGGCTACACTTTTCATCTATTCCCTGAACCATTGCCTTCCACCCAAAACCTCAGTAATGACCGTGCCCCTTTGCCTGTCCAGAACTCTTGCTTTGCTCCTCTCTCATTAAGACCTGGCGGCATCTGAGTAGCGGCTGCTACAGTTGGAAGCAGAGCCATGACAAGGGAGCTTAGCACCTGTTCTGGATTTAGGGAGCCGTTGGTGACATAGATATTGTCAGGCAGTGGCTACTAAAACACATAAAGTGTTGTTGGCATTAACTGAAGGGATAAAATGTAATTTTGCATATTCACAGGTCCCTGGTAATGCTTCACCTTGAGTATGGAGTGCAGTTTTGGGCTCAAGGCTTGAGAGGATAATCATGAGCTGGAGAGACCTTCAGTCAGACTGGTAAAATGAATGGAACAATGAAACTATGACTAAAGACTGGGTTGGGGTTATTTTCTCTGAAAGAAAGGTGGTTGCGAGGGGACATGATTACACTTTACCAGTACATTAGAGGCCATTGTAAATAGATAGGGTCCATTGCGTGGATATCTGGGCAGAAGCAGACCCTGTGGTTTGCAGGGGTGGGAAGGAGTATAGAGGGCCTGGTAAGGCCCTAAATAATGAGCAATATCTATATATCTTGGTAGAATAGGTCAACTAACAATGTTTTGTGGCCCTCAATTTAATTTGGTGTTTAGCTCAGTCACATCTAGTTACGACACTGGTTGATATTGTCAAGCACTTAATAGGTATAAATAGGGGGAATCTTTTTTCACATAGAAAAGCACAAAAAAATAGAGGCTTCCTTTAGGCATGAGGAACTGAGCTTTAACTTGAAGCAGTACAGTTGGTTCTCCACGGTGAGGACAGTGAGTTTAGGGAATACGTTTTGATGGCAGATTCAATGAATGCTTATAGGAGGGGCTTGGCAAGAATAATAACCAAAGCGGCAGTGATACACACACACATATATATGTTGTTTGGGGTTCATGAAGAGGGGACAGACTCAGTGGACAGATGTCTTTCTTTCTTCCCAAATAAACTATTAAGCCATGAAACCTAACTGTTCCCGTCTACTGTCACCACTCAGCGGGTGGGTTACCCATATGTGCTTATGTAAATTTCCATATGAAACAAGCTCACAGCCTTTCTAAACAGCTGGCCAGAAATCCATGTTGACATGCTTATAGAACACAGTCCATACGTTCAGTTTAAGTATTTTTCTCGGCATCACTCTGAGTAAACCGTGATCCATCACATTTTCTGTCTTTGGTATTTATCTTGCAGGAGCAAAACAGAAGTATTTCCTCCCACTAATTGCTCTTGCTAAACACAGAGAAACCTCTTGCAATTACTCATCTGGTGCTTGTCCAATACTCTTAAGAACCAAACACTTAAGATCAGAATTCAAAGTGTTGTAGAGGATGACTTATATCCTGCGAATCTACCTGCCAAAATGACACATCAGCCTGATTTCTATTTTTGTGTACTTTCATTTTATTTATTTTTTTTGGTTTTTGAATTTGAGCTGTAAATGTAATGTTAGTTGTGTGAAGAGCGAAGTTCAGCCACAAGAACAATGGATACCCGATATATAAATAATACACAAAAGCCATGAATATCCTGTAAATTATATCCTTATAAACGGCGTTTAGTGATGTCATCAGTTATAATTGGAGCTTAGGGATGTTATTTCTGTCACATGACTCACCGAATCTTGTGTATTATAATAAATAAAGTACCCCCTGTTGCAAAATATGAGGATGTTAGAAGTCACCTCTGAGTTCCATGACCTATACAAAAACTTTCAGCCTTCGGGCCTCATTTTTAGATGGTCATGGAACTCCTTGGTAAATTATAATATCCTTATATTTTACAAGAGGGGGTACTTTATTCTCTATATAATGTACAACCAAAATGTTAAGGCAAACACAATTTTATTCATATTGTCCATTTGTTGCTGGATACTTTAGTTGAAGAATACATCAGAGCAAAAAAGAACAGCAGGCACTCATAGATCCCATGGACAGGCAAAGTGAAGGTCACTTAATCATTTGCCTGTTTAGCCTATGATTAAGTGCCTAGGTGCCTAGGTGCACAAAATGCGTAAGGCTTTCTGTACATCTATTATTTGCCTAAAATAAAGTTTGCAGTTCCTTCACTTAACCTGTCCATGGGATCTGTGAGTGTCTGTTGTTCTTGGTCTGATACCTCCACCTTGAGCTGTAGGATTGGGGCATGTGCACCCAGACCCCATGAGTAAACTGGTGAAATCCTCTATTTGTATGGTCACACACCAATAATTTTTCCGATATACCAGAATAAATCAGTGCCCAAAAATAAATAATTTATAGAAATCTCCAGGCATGGTGCCATACAGTGTGAGAACTAATAAGAAACACTTGACTCAGTCTCTAAAATTTTTCAAAAGGTCTTGTTTCCTTAAATTTTTCCTGCCAACCCTACGTGATATGCAACCTGAACATTATTTTTCCATCATGCTACTTGCTTGCCTTTTTCTTCTTCTCTTCCTTTCTCACCCTTCTCTTTTCTCTTCTGTGTTCATCTTTTACCACTCTTTCCCCAAATGTCCTTACTGTTGCATGATCTATGCTCTCTCTTTTGCTACTTATCCACCCTTTTTCTCTTTACTCCGCAACTCAGTTTCTCATCGTTCTGCTTTTATGTTGTCTACATTTGTCTGTCTCCAGATCTCTTGTCTCCATTGCTTCTCCATTTACTCTTTTAAGGAAACCTCTTTGTACTTAGTGAAGAAATAATACGAGGACATATAAGTAAATAATCTTCTAGGGGTTAAGGTGTTGTTGTGGCTGCATTCTGGAGATATCAATGTCCACATACAATAGCTAATACTTTCTGTTTGGTAGCATTGAGTAAAGTAGGGCCTGAACAGGAATACAGGAGGTTCTATATGTAATTAAAGCCCTAGGTATCATCACACCACTCCAACCTTTTCACTCTCTAACTCATATTCCACATGTCACAGCTCAAACCCAGTTGGAGCCTTCATCCTGGGTCTAGTTCTCTGAAGGACATTTGGCCTAAACATTGGCCTTGTGAATGTGTCTCATTTACATATTTTTTATTGGGGGATTCAAATTGGGGGCATTGCTCTTGGGATATCAACGGTTACTGCACATTTTAATTAGAGTATACATCATTGGCATTCAACAATCATAACATTACCTTTGGCCAAGGTTCTTGACTTGGAATTTTAACAGATTCTGCCTCATAGAAAAGCCTGATTTATGTGTTAGACCTCCAGGGTCCTCACCGTTTTATAGGTCCCAAGTTCTACGCTTCTCAGCATGATTGTTTTCTCTGAGCATTTGTCAGAATATTAAATGGAGTTGGGCAAAAATGAGCTATTTGGCCAGTGCAGTTAAATAACAATTATTATTGGCACTACTCTAATGCTTTCTAAGAACGTAATAAAAGTTCTCCAAATACTGTTATTGCCCCTCACAAAAGGCCAATATAGTCTTCTTTTAAAGGGAATTTAAACCCAAAGAATTAGTTGATGCACACCTCCTTCAAGCACTTTTGCAATTTATATTTACATTACTATTTTTATTGGTTTCTGAGATATTAGCCATTTTAGACTGTTCAACAGCTTTGAAGGTTAAAGAGTTTGCTCTGTTTTTTTGCAGTCTGCACTTCTTGAGTAGATGGGGTCTCCAATATTAAAGTCTGGGTTACAATAGCGAAGCAGAACAGTATGGGCAGGGAACCTCTATGGCATGTTCATGGCAGCCATGGTATAGATCACAAATATGAGTTTAAACATAACAGAGAGGGTTCTCAACTCTAGGGGGCCTATTTACTAGCACTGAATTATTGTTTCTTTATTGATCAAAAGACAACAATGAGAATGCTGATAATTGAGCCTCCATCAGTGGACAAAGCTAGAAAATCCTAATGGCATCATATTGGTTTTGCTATGCACTCTTTTTTTTCCACATCCGGATTCGGCCATATCCTTCTTGAAGATTTAGGATTCCATTGAATCCCAAAAAGTGGATTTAGTGAATTTTTAGTAAGATACAGCCAGAGCTGTACAATATGCAACTTGACTTTTTGTTTTTATTCATTGTCATTTTTAGATTATTTAATTTTTCTGTTGTGTGTCGTTTCGTTTTTATAGTGTACTACTTTTTAATCACTGATCATAACAACCATACGTGAACCGCCTTAGAGAAGAAGTATAGAAAGAATAAAGAATACCAAAGTCTACATCAGCTAAATGTTCATTTTAAGATGGAATTCCCTTTACATGAAGCAGTTGGAGAGCTTGTTGTTGGAATTTTAAAGGGGAAGGTGTTTAGATTTAATGATTTAAAAGTCAAAATTAGCACCAGGGCTAGTAACCCATAGCAACCAATGAGATATGTGGTTTCAGGGTACTTTGATTGGTTGCTGTAAGTTACTAGATCTGGTGCAGAATTTTACGACATTTAAACAAATTTAGTGGTCAGGTCTATAGGATCAGTGGCAGCTTACTCTATAGAGCAGGGATCCCCAACCTTTTTTTACCCATGAGCCACAATTAAATGTTAAAAAAAAGTTGGAGAACAGCAAAAACGGAAAAAAGATTCCTGGGAGTGCCAAGTATGGGCTGTAATTGACTAATGGTGGCCCCTATGTGCACTGGCAGACTACAGGAGGCTCTGTTTGGCAGTACACATGGTTTTTATGCAACCAAAAGTTGCCTCCAAACCTGCAATTAAAAAATAAACACCTGCTTTAAGGCCATTGGGAGCAACGTCCTAGGGTTTGGTGAGCAACATTTTGCTCGCAAGCAAAATAGAGGGACTAGAAGGGTCATTTAGGACCAAAAGTGCAGGGTACAAAGTGCAATTTCAGATGCATAAATATAGAGGAGGCAGACCCTGTGGTCGCGGGGGTCCCACCCGGGGAAAAGGGGGGCTGGACCATGGGGTCTGCTTTCTCTATATCTTTAACCAATACCCTCCTCCCTAGTCATTCAAAGGGAGCAACACTGCACGCATGTTTTGGCACAAAAACCAACACAATTCTGCATGCGTAATATTTGTCGTTCAATGTCAACATTCTTTATTCTTTAGGCATAAGTTCACAGAACATATTGATGCCGGACTGGTCACTGTGGGAACCATGTACTCTTGAAGGTAGCGGTAACTTCATTGTTCAGTGTGTGCCTGATTTGGAACAGGCAGTGAGATTGAAACATTGGTACAAAGATTCTATAGTTCTATGGAAGGAGAGGCTTTAATAAATGGCATCAATTTATGAAAGTGCTGCATCCAATTTTGGGTGTTAAGTGAGCCCTTAGGAGTTCTTAGCAGTTGTTATTAAAAAGCCCACAGTTCTGATACGGGAGAGGAGTAAAATACCCCTGTTAAACATTCCACTGGATTTATAATAAGAACGCATGCCTTTAGTTATTGGTTACCCAATTTTAGGGCAAGAAACCCATAAAATCCATGGATTCATTCCAACTGTGCTTTATAAAGGGCTTCCAACTGGCATGCCTATACCGTATATAGTGTCAGTATTTAATTTTACTGCTATTTAATGCTCATAAAAAAAAAGCCATGTTCCTTGAGCAAGAGAAGAAGCGAAACGAGAAGAGGGGGAGGTCCCAAGTAGAAATGTGTCAGACATGACTCACGTCTCCTTCCCTTCTATAGGAATGGTTTTTGTTTATTCTAAGCACATTGGTAAATGAGTCTGATTGTAAAGGTTCTGTTTGGGGAATTCTCTGCTCCGTTCTAAACAGATGTCAGCATCAGGAATGGTTCCATTGCATTCCATTCAGCCACATAATCCAAGATCCAAGTCTGTAGGCCGCCATGTGCTAATCTGCAGGAGAGAAAAAACATGTTATGGCAAATCCCCTTCACTAAATCTGCATGGATTTGCCTTCAAAGTACATATATTAAAAAAAGTCTTTGTGGGCCCATGTATTTATATTTATCGATATATAAATAAATATATATATAGAGAGAGAGCCCTTAGACCCAATTCTACATTGACATTCCCTTATCTGTGATATTTATAACGGAAAGCACTAGTGTTAGGCGAATATGTCCCGTTTTGCGTCACTGAAAAAATTTGCGAAACTCAAGAAGTAAATGTAATCATAATTATTTTGATGCGCGCCGATTTTCGGTGCCAGCTACAATTTTTATAAATGAGCCTTTTTTGTCCAAATGCATAAAAGTCAATGGGCATCCCAATAATGTTGACGCGCGTCAATTTTTTTGCCCTGGCAAATTTTCTCCACAGAACAAATTTTTTCGCCGCCAGCAATACGCAGAAATTCACTGGGAATTAGAGCCTGGCGAATTTATCACTAGAAAGCACTAAAACTCAAATGTAGGTGAATTTTATTGTATTGGATAAAACACGTAGGGGATCATCTACAATGTGCAGGACAGGTTGCAAAGTGTAAAAAAACTGCTGCAATCCACTATGTCTTTTGCTCTTTCCCGCTGCAAATAGAAAAAATTGCTTCAGGTCTCTGTGAAGGGTCCAACAGCCCCCCAATTGAATACTGACCTGCCTGTGTTGGGCTAGTGTTGTACT
The DNA here is from genome assembly GCF_017654675.1 of Xenopus laevis. Classification (NCBI taxonomy): domain Eukaryota; kingdom Metazoa; phylum Chordata; class Amphibia; order Anura; family Pipidae; genus Xenopus; species Xenopus laevis. Next base: position 11,466,657 of record NC_054373.1, read on the forward strand.
CATGAGGGCAAGGGGCACAAAATATCCAACCTTATACCCCCTATATGTCTACCAACAAGTACTAGCCACAATGGACAGAGCTGACTTGTGCTTGTCAGTTCTATACCTAGAGCTGAATTTCCATTCTGATGCTAGGTGCGGAATTATAAGTATTTTTTTTATTTCACATTAATTTATAAAAGGTCAAATTTTACTGCTATTAGAGCTTTTTTAAACCATGAGTAAACTTTATCCCCCATATGCAGTGTAAATGCTACCTGCTGATTGGTTGCTATGGGTTACTGCTCCTGGGTCAAAGTGTATTTTATTACATAACCCCCAAATTTTCTAAAATCATGAATGCCATGAAAGTTATTAAAAGATCCGAACATAAAAAGTACAAACGGAAAATAGTGCAGAAAAAAATATGGATATCTCTAAAGCCTCCAGAAATTAGAGTTTTCCAGAAAATTGCTGAAAAAAACTTCTGAAAACCGCTAAAAGTCTGAATGGCTAAAAAAAAAAAAAAAAAGTCCAATAGGACCAGTGCAGCTCCCATTGACTTCTATGGGATTTTTAGAGAAAATTATGATGTGGAAAATAAAGGAAATCCAAATGTTAGTCTCAGTGTCACTTCTGTACCAGCCCAAGGCAACCACAGCCCTTTAGCAGTAAAGATCTGTGTCTCCAAAGATGCCCCAGTAGCTCCCCATCTTCTTTTCTGCTGATTCACTGCACATGCTCTGTGCTGCTGTCACTTACTGAGCTTAGGGACCCACTCACAATATATATATATTCAATTCAGTGAGAAAAAGGTTTATCACATAAAAAATCATGGATAAGATTCAATTTGAGATGCAATTCAATTCAGAAAAACATATCTTACTGTCTAACTGGTGTAAACTCTATTGAAGTCTATGGGGAAAAAACTGGAACTGAATTTGGAGAAAAGTTTTTTCTCCTTGAATTAAATCTCGTCTATGACTTTTCACAAGATAACTTTTTCTCACTGAATTGAATCTGCCTCGTTATACACAGAATATATCATTTACAATACAAGGCTGATGAGTAATTAATTTAGATTAACATTACATGGCAGTTCAGAAACCAGCGATTAAAGGGATCCTGTCATCGGAAAACATGTTTTTTTCAAAACACATCAGTTAATAGTGCTACTCCAGCAGAATTCTGCACTGAAATCCATTTCTCAAAAGAGCAAACAGATTTTTTTATATTCAATTTTGAAATCTGACATGGGGCTAGACATTTTGTCAATTTCCCAGATGCCCCTGGTCATGTGACTTGTGCCTGCACTTTAGGAGAGAAATGCTTTCTGGCAGACTGCTGTTTTTCCTTCTCAATGTAACAGAAGGAGTCTCAGTGGGACATGGGTTTTTACTATTGAGTGTTGTTCTTAGATGTACTGTACCAGCTGTTATCTTGTGTTAGGGAGCTGTTATCTCGTTACCTTCCTATTGTTCTGTTGTTTGGCTGCTGGGGGGGGAAGGGAGGGGGTGATATCACTCCAACTTGCAGTACAGCAGTAAAGAGTGATTGAAGTTTATCAGAGCACAGTGACTTGGGGCAGCTGGGAAATTGACAATATGCCTAGCCCCATGTCAGATTTCAAAATTGAATATAAAAAAATCTGTTTGCTCTTTTGAGAAATGGATTTCAGTACAGAATTCTGCTGGAGCAGCACTATTAACTGATTCATTTTGAAAACATTTTTTTCATGACAGTATCCCTTTAAGAACAAACAGAGAATGTCCCACAATGTTTCCATCAAAGCCCTGATCTCAGTCCAACTAAGAATCTGATGAGAAGCTAAAGAGATTTTCTTCTAACATAACAGAAAGCCTGAGGAATCAGCTTTGGGATAACACTGGTCATATCTGTAGGAAGAGCTGATTATAATGGTTGCGTGTTGAGATGAGTTTTGTGACAATCTTCAGTTCTTTTATTGACTTTCATTTGTTTCATTTGTGTTGAGTTAATGGAGTTACTTGCATACCAGGAAAAGGCTGATTTTGCTTTCTGGGGTCAGGTGAAAACCTTGTCGCCCCATGCTGGAAGTGCTTGCTCTTGGGTTGAGTCATGATGGCATAGATTGCTAACTGTCAGTCCTTCAGGCTTAGGGTGGACTCCAAACAGGCCATCTATTCTGTACCTCTTATCCCCTCTCACATTGCTGAAACAAGCAGCTCACAGAACATAAAACAAAAATTCTCATAAAGAAACAAATTTTGAGAGGGTGTAGGTTCTCCTTCCTGCAGAAATGATGATTCCTTGACCACATGCAGTGTGGCTGTGGCTATACATCTTGGCATTTGTGCTGAGCCATCACAAGTTCTGCTTCCCCTACTGTTACACCATTATTTCCTCTCCAGCCATTTGCTCTGGGCCCCCAGGTTCTGATGGGGCATGAAATGCATTCAATAAATACTAGATCAATTATTGCTATGTTGGAAGGTCCAATCTGTGACCCTCCAGCTGCCAAACACCACTCCCAAGATTCATAGACAGCTGTTAGAAGGTTTTAAAGAGAAATTGGAGCTGGGCCAAAGCTTCTGGCACCCAAAATTAGTGGAAGCAGAGGGCAGAGTTAGCGAGACAAATAGCAGGGGACCTTTTTACCCATAAAGTGGATCACAGTACCAGAGGCCTCCCCTTTAGACTAGAAGAAAAGAACTTTCATTTGAAGCAACGTAGGGGGTTCTTCACAGTCAGGACAGTGAAGTTGGGGAATGCACTGCCGGGTGATGTTGTGATGCTGATTCAGTTAATGACTATAAGAATGGCTTGGATGGTTTTTTGGACAGACATAATATCAAAGGCTATTGTGATACTAAGCTCTATAGTTAGTATAGGTATGGGTATATAGAATTTAATCAAAAGTAGAGAGTGGTGTGTATGGATGCTGGGTTTTCATTTGGAGGGGTTGAACTTGATGGACTTTGTCTTTATTCAACCCAATTTAACTATTAACGATGTGACTATGTAAGGTAACAGAGGTAAGTGACTAGAGACATACTGCCCCTAGACATGTGCCTCTTCTTTCTACCCCTAGTTCTGACCCTGCATCAACTGGAGGTCAACTAACTGTCCAAATGTTTTTAGGGAGGTAATGATTCACCCTGGGCATCTACATGAGACCTTATTTAAAGGGAAGAAGAATCAGGTTTAAAAATAACCCAGAACTGAATCTCTATGTTCTAAGAAAAGTAACAGTCGTTTTTATTATGCCCAAATTTCACTGGGCCCCCATACTTCTCTAACTTCTCAAAGGAGAAAAGAACACAATCAACCAAATTGGAATGTTACTTATCTCCCTTTAGGAGCCTCAAAACTATTAATGTCAGTGCCATTATTTATTTAATTCTATGCCCCCCTCTCTCCCTTTCCACAATAAATTCCTGTGTCTAGGACAAGGCCCTTCTCACTAGTTCCCTTTAACACTTGGAATCAGGAGAATTCTGCCGGAATTAGAAAAATAAACCTCCTCTGCTCCTGAGAGTGGCAAATAAAGCCGCTTCATTTGCTGTTTTAGCGCTCGCAGCATATCTCCGTTCATCCTATATTTGCTTTTCTACCCTGTTGTAAATTATGTCGACTGTAGCCACATAAGCTTATCTTTTCCTTTGTCTTTTTTTGGGTGTGGGGGGGGGGCTTTGTGGAAAAATCAGGCATTTCTTTCTTTGTAGAGAGATTAACAGAGATAGACAAATTGATTTCATTGATTTTGAATGCTTGCATTTTCATGTTGGTCAACCAAGATTTCTGTATGTGTCAAGATGTTCCTTTTTTCCCAAAATGAAAATGGAAAACAGGGGTAAATAGCCAAGCATGGGCTGGTGGTGGTGGTGGTGGGGGGGTTAAAATAGAGCTGAACGAGTAAAGTACTAGGTCTGTATATTTTTAACCCCATAATCATCTATTGGAAGGTGCCTGAGGGTGGTTTTGGGTGCTCCATAGACACTACTGCACTAGTTTGAATGAATCTGTAGGGCTCATTTCCAAACCCAAGTACAGTGTACAAAGTACAGTAATTAAGTACGTAATTTGCCATTTTTTTACCCAGAATGCCATTTCCCCCACACTTCCAATGTAATTGCCACCACAAGGTGAAGAAATTGTGCCCAATTGTGCCCAGTGCTTGCAATTTGGCATGAATCGGATGCAATTGCTCGGATAATGTCATGGGATAATGTAATTTCTGCCAACAAACAGGTAGTTGATTGTTTAGACACAATGCTGCTGCTTGTATTGACATTGTTTGCTGGTAGTAACTACCGCCAGCTGCAAGGTTACAGTAGCTCCAGGGTTCCTCTATGTAAATAGGTGCACTTGTGTGTGATTTGGAACAGGAGATAATGGATGGACTGGCACTGTAGGGAGGTGCAAGGAGTGAGTTTGGGCACAATGAATAACATCAATCCACTCAACAACTGCGTCCATTTTTGTGGACCTCAACTGCAGTTGCAGTAGTAAATGAGCCCCTATGTTTCAGTTTCCAGTCAAAGTTCTCTAAAAATGGTTATAGCACTGTAGACCACCGAAACATCCTTCATAAAAACCTAAAATGTTGTTCTGTACTTGATATGGCAGCACTTTGCAACGTGATGATGATGTTGTGTCTCTAGGAATGGCACCACCATGTATAACAGCGCCTGAGATGTGTGAGTAGTGCTCCCTACCTATCTATATTCATCAGTCTTCAAGCAAACATGGTAGAGGCTCTTCTTATTGCTGCCTTGAAGTGATGGCACAATGAGTGGTCTAACTTTGTGAATGCAGACCCTATAACATCCCAGAATTAATGCACAGTCCCCTGCCTTTTGCCTGCACCTGCATTAATGTGAAGCAGAGAGGGGCCCAAAATGCCTATAAAGGTTTGATGCTACCCTGGGTACGGTGTTTACCCCTTGTCTGTGTGGGTTTCACCAAAGGACCTCCAGCTTCCTCCAACATGGGCATAGTCACTAAGAAATTATTTTGTTCTAGAGGCTCAGCGATGCTATTATGATTGTACTAAGAGCACTGGATTATTATTTTTGCAATGTCCTAGGCTCATCCTGCCACCTGCCCTCTCTCTTCTATCCAATGAGCTGCCCATGTAGGTATGAGCCCTTGGATACCCTTGGAGCCCTGGTAAGGTGCACATCTATACTAGCCATGCTATAATCTCATTATATTCTGGCAAATGTATAGGCACTTGCTGCTTATTTAATTTTTGAAACTTTACATATCATTTAAGCAAAGAAAATATGAATGCTAGTATGAATTTAATAAGAAAATATGAGAAAGTGACATTCATTTCCTCGTATTTCAGCTTTTGTTTCAGCATGTTTATTCTCAGTTCATGTAGATGTGTGTATTGTTTAGACAGCTTTTTCTTGCCAGCTGCAGATATTTAATAGCAGGTATGGTAGCGCCAGCACATATTGCAGAAAAGCCCCCGTGATGGATTGTAACATCTATGCAAGATCCGTTGGTGACGTGTACAAAGAGGTAGCTGCCATAGCTTGAGTTCTCCTAGCCGTCTGGCTCAATATGATGCTGAACAAACAGATTTATTTAGTGTCACTGACTTTGCACAGAGTAGCTTATTTAACAGTATGTGCACTTTAATATGCGTTTCTTTTGGACGCCATTCAGATAGAGGGTCAGGTTTTCACTCCTCTCCTCTTGGAGGTGGAAAAGACTTTTAAAAAAAACAGCCTCTGTCATCATTTCCATCCGAGAGAGAAAAAGAAGGACACAGCCACATGTGATGATGGTTTAAGAGGTAGCCGGACAAGTCCCACCAAAGCCAAAAATTTGTCAGGACCAATAAATCATCCTCTTGGCTGGGAAGATTCCTCCGTTTTCTATTTTTGAAGCAGAGCCATTTTCCCCCCTCTGAGCTATTCGATCAAGAGCATAAAGGCATGTTGGGTGGGCAAGTCTGCTAGTGTGCAGCAAGATCTTGTTTGGACTTAAGCAGTTCCAAGCAAAGTTCCTGAAATGTGTTTAGCACATTATTTAAATACATTAATACTTGGGGAATGGAGAAGCTGCATGTAGTATGAGTAGAGCTATATTCCTACAGGCTGAAATGCTAAACCTATGTGTTTTATAGGTCAAAGTAACACTATTTAATATCAACATTAACGCTGAAAGCATTGTACATGGCTTAGTTAATGAGATTAGCTAGTAGAACAAAAAGTTATAGTGACTTTACTGCTTCCACATAATATGGCCAAAAATATATTGATCAACCTTGTAATTTGTAATGACTGGAGTTGGTAATTTGTGGCAACAGTTTATGGAAGGCACTTACCTGTTTCAGAACAATGATGCTCCCATGCCCAAAATGAGGCCCATATAGAATAGGTTTGCTGAGTAGGGAGTGGAAGAACCTGACGGGTCTGCACAGAGCCCTGATCTGAAACCAACTGAATGTGTGTGTGGGACAACTGGAATATCAAGACAAGCCAAGTCTGATACCCATATCAGTACCCAACCTTTGAATAATCAACTGAAGCAAATCAATCTAGATGTTCCGATATCTAGTGGACATCTTTTCAGAAGAGTAGGGGCTGTATATAGTAGAACAACTTCACATTAATGGAAAGCAAGACTGGGTGTCTGGATATTTTTGGCCGAAATGCATATTTCCTGGTGTACATAGACATAGTTAATTTCTTCTAGTCATGCGATTCTATCTCACTTTTACCCAGGACAGAGTCAGTGATCTGAAATACATTTGATCTCTTATATTACAACACTTTACCCTGAAAATGTGTTGCACAATGTAATAAACTAACACAGGACTAAACCTTTGTTGTACGTTGGTAAAGGAGAATTCGAGGCTTCGTGTACAATAATCTAGAAACCAGAGATTTTAATGAAATGGGTGTCATTTAATTTGCAGGAACTTGGGTGGGACAAATGTCGCACAATCGGTGGCTTTAACATGTTATTTTTCAAGCAGAGCTATTTGTTCTAAACTGAAGTTTAAGATTCTTCAAGGTAAACTCAAAGAGCCTCTCCACTCCCCCTATAGTGGTCACTATGCTGATGAAGTATATGTACTAACTCTCACTTCTAGTCTGTGGAGCTTCAGACTGATATACTAACTACCCCAAACTATCTTTCTTTCCTGAAGGGGCTATTTGTAAGATATAGCCTATGATTAGCTAGTACTTGTTAACTGGGTCCTTCTTCTCTGACTTCCCCTGGGATTACTTTTTAAGCTACAGCTTTGTCTTCATGGGGTTCTTCACTACCTCATGCTCCCCACACCATACATCTTCATCTATGAAGGTGCCAAAGAGAACTAATGTGGCTACCCCCTACTTTGCACCGCCTAGCAATCGGTTTTGATAACATGTTCTTAGTGTGGTTAAAATGAGATGAAAAAAATGCCTGAATAGATAAAACCACTAATCATGAAGAATAATAAAGATTTAGGGAGGCTTATCTTCCCTAAAAAAAAGATCAAATGCTACATATTCATAAATAATTATGAGTTCCTCAAGAAAAAGGCATTAGTTGGTAGACACCCCCCAAAAAAGTCATCCTCTTCTCCCAATCACTTTGCTTTTTCTGCTTTAAAAAAATGTATATATTTTCTGCCATAATCAGTATTAACTTTTATTCATTAAACATTAATTTTGAATTATAATGAAAACTGTTCTTTGCCGATAATATTTTCCCTTTAAGTTCTGATCTGCTGGAGGCAGATGACACTAGGAGCTAGTAAACCTACGCAACCCTGTCATGTTATTTGACTTCCAATCTTGGAAAATTCCACATAGGATAATGCATCAACAATCCCATATTTCACTCCACGGAGCATTTTCCAATAAAAACATCGGTTTTACTATTCAGAAGAAATATCAGCCCATTCGCTACCACTTGCCAGCAGTCTGAGGCTTATTAGTGGTCGGCAGAATAAACAGAGCTGCCTAGCAGAATAAACATACTTAAACCTATCTTGTTCTATAGAACAATGTATGTTATACAAATCAGCTGGTACTAAGTGGCAGTAAAGTTCAAAGTATATTGTAGCCAGTGTTACAGAAGGCATCCAAGCACTTGTCTGTTGCAGGACACATACTCCCTTTAAGTGTGGTACAAGCTAAGACAGACAGAAGACTCAGGGATAATTGTGAAGTGATAATTAATGTTTTACTATTTAAAATGATATTGTCATGACCTAACCATAGTCTGTTACAGTTAGAACCAAGTCAACTCCCAGCAGTATACAATACTATAATGCTTGCCAAACTAAATACCCTGGACTCTTGACTACCTACCATGGGCACCTATGGCAGTCAACCAGAACCCATGAAAAAATGTACTGCCTGAGGTCCCCTTAACCCATGATAGTTGTGCAGGTGCCTTCTCCATGGGATGACCCAACTTCCTTGCTCAATCTTCAGTCTTCCTGCCCCCCAACCCCATGCAACCTCAATAACCTTCCCAGCTTCCTGATCCTAGTCAAAGCTCCTCTCTATATACAATACTATAAGCGCAGGAATGCTTGCCAAGCTAAATACCCTGAAATTGACTACCTACCATGGGCACCTATGGCAGGCAACCAGAACCCATGAAAAAATGTACTGCCTGAGGTCCCCTTAACCCATGGTAGTTGTGCAGGTGCCTTCTCCATGGGATGACCCAACTTCCTTGCTCAATCTTCACAGTCTTCCTGCCCCCCATCCCCATGCAACCTCAATAACCTTCCCAGCTCCCTGATCCTAGTCAAAGCTCCTCTCTATTCCTTTCGACAGGCTAGGAACTCCCTTATTAGCAGCTCAAGACTGGGTCACAAAATGAACCCTGCAGGGGATCTACTGCACCTCCCAATTTGATTCTGTATTCCCAAGAAGATAGAGATGCTCGTACTGTGTAGCTATCACTAACTACTTTGTGTGTCCCTCCCCTTCCATTGAACCAATAACTAATTTGTAGTCTGAATGGATGAGAGTAAAGTCTTACATTGCTGTAAGAGTTGCTTTTTCAGTAAGAGAGCTACTCATGTTGTTTGGGGAGAAGGAAGGTAGAGCAGTTGTTAGAGCATTGGGCTTGCAAGTGAAACTTTAATTTGAAGTACAACTACCTTTTATCAGACAACTGCACGTATCACCATAAAAAGGGGACTTCCAAATTTTATATATTTGTGTATATATATATATATATATATATATATATATATATATATATATATATATATATATATATATATATATATATATATAATTATTTAAGTTATTTGAAATACTGCTATGGGAACAACCGTTCAGAAGTCCCTTTCTCACGATGTTGTCTCAGTTTTACCCTATCTACAATTAGCTGCAAGATCTCTGCAGAGACTTTAAGGGTTTCAGATCAAACAGCTTTAAAGCAAATATTTTGAAAAGTCCAAAAAAAAAAAATCACATTTCAATTAACCAACAGCATTAAAACCCCCAATAAAAAGACATTATTGCAATTATTTTCTCCCTTGAGCCTGACATCATGTTGGTGCCACTTGGAAACTTTGATACCTGATACTCTGCAAGACTCTCTGTTTTTTCCACAATGCCAATATACTACCTCACAGAAAAAACAGGGTCTGGTGTATGATGAGCGAACTCAAGCAATCTCCATTATGGTATTTTTTACCAAGCTTTATTAAGCTGCAATCATGATTTTTTAGGCTGTTTTGGTTCTCTTCTCTCCTGCCCTTTTTAATTTCTTCCAACACAGTTTTCTCGCTTGTTTTATAGTTCTAGTGAGGGTATTAAGGCATCTCATAGACTAGGGGTTCCCAAAATGTTGGGTCACCCCATCCATAGGAAACCTGGGACCTTGGACCTGAAAGCCAGAAGAAGTTTGGTTAGATTGACTATTTGCAAGTTATGGTTGCAGTGGTTGAATATTATTTAATAAAGATAGTTTGGTGGTTTTGTGAACACAACAATGGCACTTGTGGTTATACCCTTTTTTATTTATTCTAATAATTTATTCTTATTTTGCATCCCCTCCCCCATTGTTCTTACCCTTGAGTCAAAATTATTTTCAGCTTCAAATTTATGGATCAAACAAACTGTCCTTTTACTCCCCCCAGACTGCTGCCAACCATAAAGCTGAATGTGGAGACCTGGTACCAATATCATAAAAGATACTTTTATACCACATTTCTTCTATTTAGCTGATAGATTTTTGGCATTTGGCAAACAAAATATGTTCAAAGTTGAGTTAAAGTTCACAGTTTGCCAAAAATATCAGCAGGCCATGTTTTATTTAGCACATCTGGCTCCCAGGAATAAGGACTAAAAATCATTACCATATGACAGCAGAACCAATGTCTGCTATTAAATGACCTGGTGGTCTTTATTTTTTTATCTTTACGTAAAATAAAATGTATCCACAATAATTCTTCTATAGTGCAGCCGGGTCCATATTAACTAGACATTGTAATTGTCTTGAATGAGGAGGGGTTTTCTTTCCACACTGTTTATTGCTGTTTTGTCCTCTTTTAGCATACTGGCATGGACCAACTTGTATATTTTGTCTGAGTATACTGCATCACCAGTGTCATGGAAAATACTAATGGAATATGAGTAAATTATTTGTTGGGTGTCTTAAATTAGGATATAGCTGAAGGAACTCAAAGGTGACAATCTGTGGTTGACTTCCATCATTGGATATCAGAGGATGATGGTGTAATAGTTCAACAAGAAATACATAGATTTAACAGAAATTAAACAGAAGAGAAAGACACTGAACATTTTGGTCCAGGTTGTAGAGAAATAAAGGCAATTCTAAAGCAAGAGTAACTGCTATGTATATCACAGATTAGTACCTAAATATGACATATTTTATACATAAATTATACATATTGAATATTCTTTTTCTATACATAATATAGTCAAGAATACTGTGATAGATATTTAAATATATAGTTTTCTAGCTCTGGATGCAATAGCTAACCATTCCCCTATGATGTGGTGTAACTGTTGAGCCCAAGAAAGTTCCAAAGTCATCTACTGACCACACTAGATGTGCATTTGGTGCATGTCCATCAAGCTTCTTCAAGTAGAGGTAAACTATTGACATTCTGCTTCATTCCTTCATGAATGATGGAAAATAATTGGTTTGAAAGCAAATATTGAGGTGAAAGGGTCCCATCCCATGATCTTTTCACATTTAATGGTGTGACTTGTGAGTCACTCAGCATCATCACACATTTCTTCCTTTCTAAAGGTTCAATTCTATATTTGGACTGTTAATTGAGCTGGGCCAGGAACAAAAGTTCCAGAGACGTTTTAACCTGTGAGGAAAAGGTAGTTTCATAGTAAATTTGTGTTGGAAAAAGGGCAACTGTCTATCAGGTACCTCATTTCAATATCACTGAGCTGAATTTAGTAGGTTAAGGGTTCCAAATCATGCAGCATGCCCATGACAGTGAACAGTTGTGCTCATAAAAACTGTATAAACATGTATAGCAGTGAGGAACAATATCAAGTATCACAAAAGGTTGCTGTAAGATACATTTTCAAGCATTTGTAGGGACCCATAGGATTAATGGTCCCTATGAATGGACATTCCCTACAAGTGCTATTCCCTTAATTGCTAGGAAGTAGCCTCTGTATCTTATCATATTGACCACTTCCAGTCACTTTCATATAACAATAGGAAATGGATGGTTCTTCCTCTTTGGCCTTACATCATCTTTCTCCAGGTGGATGTGCCTGAGGAGCCTGGTATCAACTAGGCCCAGTAAAGAGTTCTACTAGAGTTCTAGAGGGACAACCCTTCTAGAGGAAGTCAGGGAACAGGAACCCAGAGAGCAAGGTTTATAGGACTAGCATTTGTCATGGTAAGTTCTAGGAACGTAAGGTAGACAACACTATAAAGAGCATCCTTATGCTCCACCAAATTGATAGCTGGAAGAAGCTCTCCTTGGGCATTACTGGCCTAAAGTAAAAGGACCACAGAGCCAGGCCCGGACTGGCAATCTGTGGGTTCAGGCAAATGCCAGAGGGGCTGCTATAATTTACCATAGAAAGTCAGTATTTAGTGGGCTGGTGGGGAATTTTTGGGCCTCTGTGTGGGCTGATTGGGCCTCTGCCAGGGCCTATTTTGACTCTCAGTCCAGGTCTGCACAGAGCTGAAGGAATTCATGCTCAGCATATTGCTTCCTGAACAGATTCCAATGAAGGGGAACCAGACCACTATTTGGATGCCTTAAAGGGGTGTTCTCACACTTGATCCTGGACTCCCTGAGGACAATTGCATTCAGGACAACAGTTGCCTACCAAGCATCTCCAGAATCCTGCTCTCCCTATGACTGTATCTGACAACAACAATACTACCTCATTGCTTTGTGAGTGTTAAACCTGTGGTGTGGTTTTAATAAACCCCTTTGTTTTGCTTGCAAGAACCTCTGGCATCCAACTTTTGTTTCTAAACAGCAGCAGAGTGGTATGGTTACCAACACATTCTCCCTTCCTGCTCCACTTAGAAAGAACCCATCTGAGTCCAGTGTGACCCATGTCCTACCATCACTAGCTAGAAAGGTACTTTTAAGCAAAGATTGGATATGGTTTGCTGGTACAAAGTGTCGATGACCCTTTGATGATCAGACAGAGCACATTTCCTGAAAAGTAGAGAAAGAATGCCATGTGTACATGGTGGGTACTTCATTCTATATGACTTTCTTGGGTAGAAAGTGTGTTTTGCACTTATCTGAATGCCAACAGAAAATGTGTGCTTTTTCCACTATATGAGCTGCCTAACTAATGGAGGAGGCGTTACATTAGCTGCACAGATAGACTGGATGTTTATTTTCTGTTTATTTTCTTTAGAACAATATGAATTATACAGCAGTGACAGAGATAACATTCGTATAAAAACATGAGATGCTCGGACAAATTCTCTCTAGTGCCCAGCACTTGGAAATGTTTTTCAGGCCCAACGTTAACAAATGCTGACCTCTTACTGAAATATCTTGGATGTGCTGTGGTTTTATATTTCTACTTATGCAAGAAAGGTTTTCTTTCAGGCAAGAATGTGCCGCTAATATATCACTGTTTCTCCAGCTCGTTCCTTAAGGCTCACATCTGTATTCCTTGCCTTCTAGTTATCCTTGGGACTGAACGTGTGGTATGTAATCCAGACTGGAAGAAGGACATGATTCAGACTGTTCCAGACCCATCGGCTCATATCAAAGTAAGTGACTATACTTTTGTACATGTCACTAGATAATTAATAAACAAGCTCTACCATCATTCACTGTGATATTTCAGATTCATTGTATAAGGAGGAAGTTGCCAATGGCTTAGAGTAATACCAGCCAATCAAAAGGTACAATTCACAGGCCTGCATTTAAATTCAAATATCTAATTTGTTGCTATGAGTTATTGAATCATCATGTGTTTGGAACATTCTTGATAACCAGTTATATAATGAAAACAAATATTTCATGAGCTATGCTCCCATTACCATAAGGCAATGCTTCCTAATACTTGAACAAAATTACATAATGAAAGATATTCTGAGACATTTTTCCAAAATACATTGATTAATTATGATTAATTAGCTATTTATGAATTGAAAACCTGTTCCTTCTATTTTTTTCCACCTTCTTATACCATTTATTTGGGTGCTGTTACCTTTTAAAGGAATACTGCGATTGCTATGAAGCTTTACTGCTACACATTGCTAATCATCAATTGGCACTTTGTCCCTCAACTTCCCCAAGTGCCTTTGCTATATCTTTTTTGGGATTCTGGGATGAGTTGTTTTCACCAATACAGAAATGTTAGGTGTAGGAGAACATCTCATAACATCCAGCCCCGGATAAAGGCCACCTAGATTTTAGGGCGGTGGCATGCTGCCCAACCACACCCACATTGGTTCAAAAACAGTGGGGATCCACTGGAGATACAACCATTTTTTATTGAAAATATTTTATTAGATTTTCTTGTTAAACAAGCGATAACAGTATAGCAACAAATATTTTGCAGATGAAGACAGAAATGCTGAAATCGATACAATGACATAGTATTATTAAAGACTACATATCATTTAAAGAGACTGACAACAATGAATTGAACAACCATTTTTTTAAGTTTCCCGTGAGCCAATCCCCATTGCTCCAGTCCAGATGATAAAAGGGGAGGGGACAGGGGCGACGAACGGCAGTGGGCCTAGGGGCGCCCACTATGTAAATCCAGTCCTGATAACATCTAAAAAAAAATCTCAACATCCATCCAAGTTTGAGGTCCATGCGGCCTTTGGTCAGTAGTAACAAATCTGAGTCCACATGTGCAGATCCTGCATAGAAACATGTGGAACTTGGAAATTAATACTCTATGGTGTATTATATGCTATGGTACTAGATCTGCTATTTCTCAGATGTTTGAACATCACCTCTTATTTGGGTGCTGGTGGGCCTCCCCTATATATGACAGAAGGCAAGTCATGGTTAGTGTTATTGCACTACCCATGGCTCATTGAACAAGATCAATTGTTGTTAATGGTGGAACATTAATTTTGTCTTCTGTTGCACTGAGGGAAATATCACTCTAGTTTCAATAAATGCAGGGTTGCATTTTGAATTTCAAAAATGGATAAAAATAATAATTAAAAAAACATGATTTCAATCAGCTCACTGGGTCTCATTTAGACATTATCCAAAAACATGTTGTTTTCATCCTGGTTCCTGGCTTGCAGATAGAGTGAGGATACCTGATAGAGGTGGGAGGAGACGTAGCTCAGTTAGTCAAGGGTCTTCAAGGTCAGTCCCATACTGTAACTAACACCAATATAAAATCTGACTTTTCTATTGCATCTCAGTGTATCTTAGCAGTATCTGTCAGTTCCTTGCTGTACCACAGGCACCTAATACCGACCACTTCAAATACAAGAAGTATACATAGAGGCCCATTTATCAAAGGTCGAATTTCAAATTCATGTGAATTTTTTAGAATTCAACTGGGAGGTTATTTAAGAAAAAATCTAATGTCTAATATTCAATCAAATGGTTCAGACTCAGAAATTCAAATCGTATTAGATTGGAATGAATCAAGTTTTTCTCCCGAAAAAACTCAGGAAGGCAATTAACATCTCAAAATGGCTCAACGTACCTCTGCCATTGACTTGTAAATGAACTTGACAGGTTTTTCGGTGGTGAATATTCGAATTAGGACTGTTTCCGTGGTCGAGGTGTGATAAATCTTACATTAGATTTAACATTCTAATAGGGGGAATAAAATTTGGATTTTGACACTCGAAAATTCGAATTTGAATTCAAATTTACTATTCTACCCTTGATAAATCTGCCCCTTAATGTAGAAATAGTCTCCTCCTCTTATCTATCCCTCTTTCCACCCATCCAGCCATACTTCTCCATATTCTACTACATTGCACACCGAACTAGGCACTGCCCTGAATCTATGAAGTTCTAAGCTTAGAAGAGCCACTGGTATAAGGTGTGGGAGCTCACTTACCATGTGTTCCAAGTTCTGGTTAGAACAGAAGCGTACACGGCAGTGTGGGATATGGAGTTGTACAGCTGGAAGGGAGGAGAAGCCAACCTCTGTGACATTCTTTGAATGGTAGATGTGGTCTGGAGAAATAGCATGGTACCATTGTAAATGGATTATGTGACGATAACGGTTTTAAATGCCAGGAAATTACCTACGTACCATGTAGTTGAACTGAAGAAGCTGCTCAAGCTGTTTCCAAGCTTGCTCAACCAGTTGCTTTAGACTCACCATTACTAGATATTGTCCATTATGACTTGAAATAATGGAACCCTTTATGGACAAACCTTGACATTCCTTGTGTACCTTTCTTATCAAAGGCTCCCTAAACATTGTTATCTCTAGGCTAAGGCTTCTGTAGCTACACAAACAACCCAGATTTCTTATTTGATAACAGATGAGATCATCAAGCAGAGGCCGAGCCAACAATGTTGAAAGAGTTGGATTGGGTCCGTTTGTGGCCACCACTAAAAATTCCTTTTTTAAAGAAAAATAAGCAATAAAATAAATAAAAATTCCTTTTTTAAAGAAAAATAAGCAATAAAATAAAATAGAAACCAGTGGCTGAAACACAGATGGGCTCAATGCAAAAACTGGATCAGGGAGAAAGCTCTATATCGGATTTGGAAATTACTGCAGAACTAGACCCAGAAGCATTGTCTCTGGCATTGCTGGTTGCCATGACATGTCATTAACTTGGTAATTTACTGCTTTATATCTTCACCACTTAATTATAATTTGGCTTTTGTTAACAAGAGCAAAATATCAGATCAAAATACCCCTTGAAGATCAAGGGGTGCTCTCGTTTGTCTTTTTTTCCAGATTCATTATAAATCGGTATTTTTTAGTGTTTTAAGTTCCAGTAAATTCAACTAGCTAATCCCCCCTATAAATTGCATGCTTAAATGGCAGGAATAACACATGGTGTTAAAGCACAGACTTGCCACTGATCACTAACAACCCAAGATATTCAACCGTCTAGGCAGTTGAATGCATTCATGATATAGATGTTCCTTTGTTTAGTAAATGTGGTAAAACCCAAACTGCTGAGAATTCTTAAGCATTTCCCATTTTGAATGGTAATAAATCATGGAATTTGAGTGACTTTTTGTGTAAAATGCATTTATACTGATTTTGCTTTGCCTTTGTCCATATATTGTTACATTAAGTTCTTTCTTCCAAATATCAGATTTATTTCAGTTCATCATATTCATTTCCGTGTAAGATCCAAATATAGGAAACGTAGAACGGAGACTTGGAGATACAGTAGCTGATTGAGGTACCTGTGATGTACCTCTGACCAACCTTCAGGTTACAGAATAATAGGCCTGTTAATTTGATCATTTTGGAGAAATCAGCCTTGGACACAAACACAGCAAAGTAGACTGACCAAAATGAAGGAATTAAGTAGCCGCCAAATACAGCACCCAAGTATAATTTCATGGAAATGACGCCAATACAAAATCCCTGTAGCTCATGTATGTTAGCAATATTTCACTTCTCGTGTGAACCTTAAATTACTGAATTTAATGACTCTGGGTCACAGAGAATGATGGACATTTTTATTCTACACCAGCTGTAGAAACCTGCTCCCCCAGAACCTATTAGACAGACAAGTTAACAGATAAACGCTTTGGCCACAAGCAATTTTATTTCTCTTCAAACTTTTATTTGACTCCCATTTTGAACATCTGTATGCAAATGTGAACCCTACAGTAAGCAATGAATTCCTTATTAATCCACTTGTTTGTCAATTCTTTCAGACTTTAAGGGGCCGATTCACTAAGGGTCGAATATCGAGGGTTAATTAACCCTCGATATTCGACTAGGAATTAAAATCCTTCGACTTCGAATATCGAAATCGAAGGATTTAGCGCAGATAGTTCGATCGAACGATCGAAGGATAATTCCTTCGATCGAACGATAAAATCCTTCGAATCGAACGATTCAAAGGATTTTAATCCAACGATCGAAGGAATAAAAGTTAGCCAAGCCTATGGGGACCTTCCCCATAGGCTAACATTGACTTCGGTAGCTTTTAGATGGCGAACTAGGGGGTCGAAGTTTTTTTTAAAGAGACAGTACTTTCGACTATCGAATGGTCGAATAGTCGAACGATTTTTAATTGGAATCCTTCGATTCGAAGTTGTAGTCGAAGGTCGAAGTAGCCCATTCGATGGTCGAAGTAGCCCAAAAAAAACTTCGAAATTCGAAGTTTTTTACCTTCGAATCTTTCACTCGAAGTTAGTGAATCGGCCCCTTAGACTAGTGATGGGCGAATTTATTCGCCAGGCGCAAATTCGTGGCGAATTTGCGCGATTCGCTGGCAGCGAATAAATTTGCCAAACGCCAGCGAAAATTCGCCCGAAAAAATTTGCTGGCGTAAAAAAAAAAATCGCCACTGTCTAAAAAAAACGAGACGCCAGCGCCGTTTCACAAATTTTTCATCGTTTCATGAATTTCGCAAATTTTTCGGCGAAACGTCGCAAATTCTCCCATCACTATTTAAGACTCATCAATAGTTGCTGGAGCAGCCACCTCCACTTAGTATCATAGACGAAAATAGGGACTAGAGAGCCTTTCAATGTAGTCTGAATTTCTTTATTGAAGCACTACATGTTTCGGACCACAATGGTCCTTCCTCCGGTGCATATTTGCACCCGAGGAAGGACAATTGTGGTCCGAAATATGTAGTGCTTCAATAAAGAAATTTAGACTACATTGAAAGGCTCTAGAGTCCCTATTTTCATCTGTGAACCCTACAGACCCACTCAAATTAATATTTTCAACTTCTCTGTCAAATAAAAACATCCAGACAATGCAATGCAGATGGTAGCAATGTGCTCATTCCTCTCCTTTATTGAAGAATCTCAAGGGCTGAGAATCTTAATGATCTGTTGCCAGCATAGGAAAAAGAGCACAGCTTAAGAAGCCCTTGTATCTTCTGCTCTGGCAAGGCGCTGAGATGGGTAACCTTTACCCCCATCAGCTATTACTGAAATATAGCTCTTAGCAAATTCAAGTATCCTCAGTAATTGGGGATGGCAGAAACATGCAGTAGGTCAGTTCAGAAGTTCCTATGAAGTTTTGGTCAAAATAACACCACTGTAGTTTAGTAATCTCCAACCAGTGGCTCATGAGCAGCATGTTTCTCACCAATCCCTTAGATGTTGCTCTCAGTGGCCTCAAAGCAGGAGCTTATTTTTGAATGCAAGGTTTGGAGGCAAGTTTTGGTTGCATAAAAACATGTGTACTGCCAAACAGAGTCTCCTGTAGACTGCCAGTCCACATAGGGGCTACCAATTAGCCAATCACAGCAGTTATTTGGCACTCCCATGGACTTTTTTCATTCTTGTGATGCTCCCCAACTCACAGGTAAAAAAGGATGGGGTCCACTGCTGTAGCTAATGTACTGCATCTTGGTATCACAACACACTGTCTTGGACATGTCTTTATCCCATAAACATTAGTGAAGTTTCAAGATACTGTCAACTACTTGCAGCTTGTTCCGTGGATCTATTTTCTGTTTCACTGGAAAGGTCCCACTGTAATGTCCACCATGTTGCTATATCTGTGAAACAATGCTACAAGTCTATTTGGTTTAAAAAAGTTGCTGGTTCCTGTACCAGGCTTCTGATACCATCCATGATTCTCCATTAAGGGTGTCCAAGAGAGAGCTAACATTTCTATTCCCTCTACAAGACCACCTAACTTGTCTGTTCCATTGGGGACCCGCCTCCCAAGCCACAAGGTTTACCTTTACCAGGATGGAGCTACACATATTGCCCACCCATGCTTTTACAAACTGTTATTCCAAATTAATAACAATATGAAAAGACTAATTCCCTACACCCCTAGATATCTACAGTTGGATTTTTTTCCAACAAACTGCTTAAAGGGCTTGTTCACCTTTAAATTAACTTTTAGTTTGATGTGGAGAGTGATATTCTGAAACAATTTTCAATTGTTTTTTTATATAATTTGTGGTTTTTGAGTTATTTAGCTTTATATTCAGCAGCTCTCCAATTTCCAATGTCAGCAATCTGGTTGTTATGATCCAAATTACCATAGCAACCATACATTAATATTAATATGAGACTGGAATATGAATAGGAGAGGCTTGAATAGAAAGATGAGTGATAACAAGTAGCAATAACTATAAGGGGCCGATTCACTAAATTCGAGTGAAGGATTCGAAGTTAAAAAACTTCGGATTTCGAAGTATTTTTTGGGCTACTTCGACCATCGAATGGGCTACTTCGACCTTCGACTACGACTACGACTTCGAATCGAAGGATTCAAACTAAAAATCGATAGTCGAAGTACTGTCTCTTTAAAAAAAACTTCGACCCCCTACTTCGGCAGCTAAAAGCTACCGAAGTCAATGTTAGCCTATGGGGAAGGTCCCCATAGGCTTTCCTAAGTTTTTTTGATCAAAGGATATTCCTTCGATCGTTGGATTAAAATCCTTCGAATCGTTCGATTCGAAGGATTTAATCGTTCGATCGAAGGAATAATCCTTCGATCGTACGATCGCAGTATTTGCGCTTAATCCTTCGACTTCGATATTCGAAGTCGAAGGATTTCAATTCCTAGTCAAATATCGAGGGTTAATTAACCCTTGATATTCGACCCTTAGTGAATCAGCCCCCAAATGTGTAGCCTTCAGAGCATTTGTTTTTAGATGGGGTCAGTGGCCCCCGTTTAAAAGCTGGAAGGAATCAAAAGAAAAAGAAGAAGGCAAAGAATCCAAAAACTATATATGTAAAAAAGAAAAAATGAAGACCAATTGAAAAGTTGATTACAATTAGCCATTCTGTAAAATACTAAAAGTTAACTTAAAGTTGAACCACCCCTTAAAGTCTCCTGAGTTTTCTTTAGAAGTCCTATCTCAAACCCATATATAATAATCTTTTATCAGTTGCATTTTACTACAGGAGAAGTTCTAGCAAGACACTTAGCACTCATTCTGCACATTGCTCTATTATTTCAGGGAATTACACAGCGCTCCTGCGGATTGCACTCGCATTACAGAACAGATAATATTTACATAACAGCAGTTTTGAACGTAAAGCCAGTAATTTACAGCAAATTTCTGCCTTCAGGGAAATTCGAGAAGCCCAGCAAACTAAACCTCTTTCTAGATATATCTTTTCCTGCTTATTTTATCATTTCAAGTCATTTTCCTTGGACAGTGTTTCAACACTTTTGCTTAAAAATGAAGAAATTCTTGCACCCCCCCCCCAAAAGGCGCAGACAGGAGAGAGGTCCCGATTCCAGGAATCCAACTGCCAAAGGGCCACGTTACTTGTGTTTGTTTACAACATTACGATGCCAAAACGCAAAAAGAAAAAAAATTCTGGGTTACGGCTTGTGTTTTCTTTTAACCCGTGGGCGGCATCTTGTTACATAAAGCCCTAGTTTTGGGAAGCCGGAGCTTGTGATTGATGATGAAATATTTCAGCATTTCTGCCCAAGAAAGTGAAATAAGAGCCTTCCTTTGATATGCTAAATCTATCTTTGAAGGATTTTAGTTTTATTTGCAACAGGCTTTACTATTGTTTTTATTAGAAGAGCTTGCTTTTATATCGTTGGCCCCGAGCATGGCGAGCTAGCATAACAGACAATATGGGGACATTTCTACATCATACAGTGGCAGATAGATCTGATCATGAAAGCTCCAGCCTGATGTTATGTACATAGATAAGTATTCTATAAAAAAAAAAAATGTTAACGTCAAAATCTGCATTCTGTATGGATATTTATATCATCTCAATCCATATTGCATGGCTTCGCATACACTAATGTAATCTGCACATTGCATCCAAATAAACAGCTTAGTCATGAGGGACTTGGAGTTACCATAAAGTGGCAAAGTTGGTCAAAATGGCATCATTTTTTCCATTTTTGCTTATTTTTAAATTGACCTATTAATCAAAATCTTTAAGGTCCTCATTGATTGACTTATTGCTGAAAAGTGTTCTCCTGGCAACAGCTAATTGGTATTGAGGGACTTGGAGTTACCATAAATTGGCAAAGTTGGTCAAAATATGATAATTACTTCCAAATTTGCTTATTTTTAAATTGGCCTATTAATCAATATCTTTAAGGTTCTCATTGACCAATATATTGCTGAAATGTGTTCTCCTGGCAACAGCTAATTGGTCTTGAGGGACTTGGATTTACCATAAATTGGCAAAGTTGGTCAAAATATGACAATTACTTCCAAATCTGCTTATATTTAAATTGGCCTATTACATAGTTACATAGTTAAATTGGGTTGAAAAAAGACAAAGTCCATCAAGTTCAACCCCTCCAAATGAAAACCCAGCATCCATACACACACCCCTCCCTACTTTTAATTAAAATTCTATATACCCATACCTATACTAACTATAGAGTTTAGTATCACAATAGCCTTTGATATTATGTCTGTCCAAAAAATCATCCAAGCCATTCTTAAAGGCATTAACTGAATCAGCATCACAACATCACCCGGCAGTGCATTCCACAACCTCACTGTCCTGACTGTGATGAACCCTCTACGTTGCTTCAAATGAAAGTTCTTTTCTTCTAGTCTAAAGGGGTGGCCTCTGGTACGGTGATCCACTTTATGGGTAAAAAGGTCCCCTGCCATTTGTCTATAATGTCCTCTAATGTACTTGTAAAGTGTAATCGTGTCCCCTCGCAAGCGCCTTTTTTCCAGAGAAAACAACCCCAACCTTGACAGTCTACCCTCATAATTTAAGTCTTCCGTCCCTCTAACCAATTTAGTTGCACTTAGTCTCTGCACTCTCTCCAGCTCATTTATATCCCTCTTAAGGACTGGAGTCCAAAACTGCCCCCATACTCCAGATGAGGCCTCACCAGGGACCTACAAAGAGGCATAATTATGTTTTCATCCCTTGAGTTAATGCCCTTTTTTATGCAAGACAGAACTTTATTTGCTTTAGTAGCCACAGAATGACACTGCCCAGAATTAGACAACGTGTTATCTACAAAGACCCCTAGATCCTTTTCATTTAAGGAAACTCCCAACACATTGCCATTTAGTGTATAACTTGCATTTATATTATTATTTTTAATCAATATCTTTAAGGTTCTCATTGATCAATATATTGCTGAAATGTGTTCTACTGGCTACAGCTAATTGGTATTGAGGGACTTGGAGTTACCATAAATTGGCAAAGTTGGTCAAAATATGACAATTATTTCCAAATTTGCTTATATTTAAATTGGCCTATTAATCAATATCTTTAAGGTTCTCATTGACCAATATATTGCTGAAATGTGTTCTCCTGGCAACAGCTAATTGGTCTTGAGGGACTTGGAGTTACCATAAATTGGCAAAGTTGGTCAAAATATGACAATTACTTCCAAATCTGCTTATATTTAAATTGGCCTATTAATCAATATCTTTAAGGTTCTCATTGATCAATATATTGCTGAAATGTGTTCTACTGGCTACAGCTAATTGGTATTGAGGGACTTGGAGTTACCATAAATTGGCAAAGTTGGTCAAAATATGACAATTATTTCCAAATTTGCTTATTTTTAAATTGGCCTATTAATCAATTTCTTTAAGGTTCTTATTGACCAATATATTGCTGAAATGTGTTCTCCTGGCAACAGCTAATTGTCATGAGGGACTTGGAGTTATAATAAATTTACTAAGTTGGTCAAACTATGACAATTTCCTCCAAATCTGCTTATTTTTAAATTGCCCAAATAATCAAGATCTTTAAAGGTCCTCATTGACCGATATATTGCTGACTTTTTTTCTCCTGGCAAGCCTGATGAAATCCGATTGGAGCTATTCTTCAAAAAACTGTTATTAAGAAAGCTCATACATACCGTTGCTGTTTCCCGTGCAAATAATTGCTTGTTATTCACTAATTTGTTTTTTTTTTGTAATAATAAGACACTGTCTGGAATTTGAAGATAACTAAGTTATGATGGTGACAAAATGATCCTATTGTGATTTAATTTTATTGTGTTTATAAAAAAATATTTTTAGTAGCCTTAAGGAATAGAACTCCACATTATGGAAAGGTCCCTATAATGAAAATTCCCAGGTCAAATATTCCAGAAATACCTAATGTATATATTTAGTGAGACTTTCTGACTTGATCCTAGTGATCTGATGAACTATTTATCAACCATATTCAAATTCATGTGTTTGTTAATATATTTAACACATTTGGATAATGTTGGCTCTGTTAGCTCCAGGCTGGGCTAGTTCTGGGTGGCTGCAGGGCCGGCTAGCGCTATGGAGGTACAATTTGTTCTAGGATTACAAATGTTCTTATATTTTGAACTGCTGCAAACTGGTCTATCCCTCATGACTGGCTAAGGGTTTGTAGGAAGGCCACCATTAGTAAAACTTTAACAAAGAACAAATACATCAGAAAAAAAATCCAATGATTTTTTTCATAGTTCGGCAAAAGGAGAAATGATCCATTTAGTGTAATAAATCTCAGGATAGACAGTCAAAAAGATGTTTATATTTGTTTTTGCACTTCTCCATTAACTTTGGGATTTTTCTAATTAATTTTCACTCAAACCTGTGGTTTTCTGAAAAATATTATGTACTACTTCTGGATCTGTTTATGGCTGATGATGCTGGAGAACGCAAGCCATAAAGACTAATATTTCTTCTAATGTTTTCCTCTTTCCAGGAATATCTGAAATCCTTTTTAATGTGAGCAGCTCAGCTCTAAATGTCTTATTGTACAAATACACAATAAGCCTGTGTTGCTGGAGCAGCCTGGCATGGTCCGACATGCACAGAAATTGTCATATTTGCTCATAAGTGAGCATCTGTTAGATTTCAGGCCGAAAAATCTGGACAAAGTTAAAACAAATGAAGAAGAAACGATTCTGGATTTGTGCATAAGCCAAACTATTTGCTTAGCACTAAAGGAAAGTGTGAAATTAGTTCAATGCCGGCAATTTCCTGTGAACTTTGGTGCAGAAGTAACGTGTTTTAGCAGCTCCATTCTGCGCATCCTGCATGTATGGGTCTCTCTAGGACTATTGGGTAATTGGGGGAGCTACAATCTGGGTTTTATTATATGGTATCCCGTTTGAAGGTTCTCAGGGATAAAGCATCTGGGCAACATCTCATTCGCAGACCAAAGAGATCAATATGATGATGCTTCTCCTGTTGCTTCTCTAAGAGCACCTATTCTTCTGGGAAGGTTCCCTCTAGATGTTAGAACATTGTTGGTGGAATTTGTTGCTATTCAGCCGCAAGACAATTAGTGAGGATGTGCACTGATGTTGGGGATCATGCCTGACTCCAATTCATTCCACAGGGGTTCATTTGGGTTGAGGTCAGCGCTCTGTGCAGGTCACCAAGTTCTTCTTCTCCCATCTCAGCCAACCCAATCCGTATGGACACTGCTTTGTGTATAGGGGCATTATTGTGCTAAAAAGCCTTCCCCAAACTATAGCTTCAAAGTAGGAAGCACTGAAATGTCAAGAATGTCATTAGGCCCTAGCCCAAACCAGCCCAAACCAAGGAAAACTGCTCCAGACCATTATTCCTTCTCCACCAAACCTTACAGTAGGCATTATGCATTCAGACAGGTACTGTTCTCCTGGTATCTGCCAAACCACTTGCATGGATTCCGTATCTACAACCCCGAAATTTCTGTGAAACTACCAGATTGTGAAATGCCATTTATCCCTGCAGAGGGCATGTTTTCTCTGCGCCAGAGTCCAATAGCAACAACCTTTACATACCACTAAGCCAGCTTGGGAAAGTCAGCAGCACATGGTAATGATTGCAATAGAAGGTTTAGGGGCTCTGCGGCTGTTGCAGTGGACCCTTAGGGTAACAACTCCCACTGGGCCCAAGATACCCCAACCTGACGCTGCCCACAAACCTTACAAATAATTATTTTGCTGATATTAGTCTTGGAGATAAGTTTGAGCTCAGTTAGCTTGGAATATGTCATTTTAGACAGAGCATCTGGATACTTTTAACCATTTAGTATATCAGGAGTTGGCAATTGTAAATTAGGGTTGCGATACTAGTAATCGGATCTATAGCAACCCCAAATGTACAACAAAGGGCCACCAACATCAAATATAACCCTTAAAATTGCACACAATTGAAATGCATATGGTGTAAGTTTCATCAGCCAATAATTTAAATGGAAGTGCAGTCTGCAGCATGCATCTAAATAATCTGCTAATTAACCGCACAGGATGTGGCTCCAGTTAAAATGGTGTAAGGTGACCCTACCCCTGTTGTAAAGCCCAGGGGTTTGGTATCTACAATTTACAGTTATGTATATATTTATAGTAGTTGAGGTGGGAGTGGATGTATCACATTTCCTTTTTGATTCAGGATCAAGAAAACCAGTTGAAGTAAGAAAAAAAAAAGTGTCACAACCTGAAATTCCAGCTGGTTGATGTTTGCTTTTATAGGATGTAACTTCCAAGTCTACTGTAGGTGCTGTGAAAATACAGCAGTTGCTTAGATTTGGAAATTCTAAATTAACTCCTTTTCTGTCTCCAGGGTCTACACTGCATTAGATACTCAACACTTTCAGAAGTTGGTCATAACATGATATTTCTGTAGATATTTTTAGAGTTATAGTAAAACCACTGAAGCCAGTGCAGGTGTGTATAATATATGTCTGAGTTTCTAAGCTAAGTAATTTTACTTCTATAGGAGTTAGTTGCCACCCTCTATGAATTTGGCTCCATAAAGTACAAATGTAGAATCGATATTGTAGCTCAGTGATACAGTGGTGTTTCGCGATCCCCCAGATAGTTCAAAGGGCTGTAGGTCTTCTGGAAACACCTTAGGGGGGTGACATGTCCAGAACTTGGGGCTGAAAAAGAAGATGGGGCTGATGCATCAAGGGTCAAATATCGAGGGTTAATTAACCCTCGATATTCGACTGGGAATGAAGTCGAAGGATTTTGCGCAAAAAGTTAGATCCAACCATTAAATCCTTCAAATCGAACGATTCGAAGGATTTTAATCCAACAATCGAAGGATTATCCTTCGACCAAAAAAACTTAGCCAAGCCTATGGGGACCTTCCACAGCTTTTAGGTGCTTTTTAGGCACTGGCTAAGCAGCTTTTGCTCCACCAAAGATTGTGACAGGGGTTAATACTTTAGGGTCCCCAACCTTTTTTTACACGTGAGCCACACTCAAATGTAAAAACTTTTGGGGAGTCACAGAAGCAAGTAAAATAACTTGAAGATAAAAAATAAGGGCTGTATTAGGCTAATTGATAGCTCCATGTGACCGTCCAGCCTGTGGGAGGCCCTGCGTCTTCATGCCTCCAAAACTTGAATTTCAACCAGAAATTTCAAAATGGGCACTTAATAGAATGGCCAGTGGGAGCAACATCAATGGCAGTGGAGAGCAACATGATGCTCATGAGCACCGGTTGGGGATCACTGCCCTTGGTGAATATTCCACCAATTTAGGTATAAGGTTTAGATTATGCATAGATTACATGAAAGCTAGCCACACGCTTCAAGTTTCTTTGCTTAATTGGGTCATCCATTGGGCTGATCTGATTTTTGGTCCTGGGACCAGCAAACAGGTTATATGCATATACAGTATCGTGGTTTTTTTTTTGTTTTTAACATACCAAATATCTGGCTGCCCCTTGATCAGATTGGTTGAGCAAGTAGTTGGTTTGGCTCATTACATAGTCAAATAAATGAACAACTCGGTCTGGAGAAGCCATGACAGAAGATAAATTCCATGTAGGACAGCTTTATTTGACAATGCTAATATTAAAGGGACCTAAAAATAAAAGCATGCATAGAAATTCATCAATAATGGAGCAGATAACTAAATATATGATATTTTATCCACCAATCTTCTCAGTTACACACTCCGAGGTTAGTGGGCAAACTAGTTGAATTAGATCAATAATAAAACAAAAAAGTTACACCCCCACCAAAAATTGATTACATTTCTGTAAATGATTTTTATTAAATAGACACTATATATTTGGTGTATTATTAATCACTAGATTTTTTTGGAGACGTGGTGGTGACAAGGATTTAGGTAAGAGAAAGAAATGGGCACATTGAATGAGGATAATGGATCTTTTCTGCCATCAAGCATTAACATATGCTGCGGCTAGGCTGTTCTGGTTTCTATGCTCTCCATCTGTCACAGGTCATAAAATTGCAGGGATTAAGGATATACTGTTGCTAGTGCCACATAAATCAGCTAATCAGTGCACAACTTTGTTTTGATTGGCCCACCCTTGCTGAATGTGGTATAAACCCTAAAATCTGAACTGATGTGGACCATGTGACATACAGTTTTAAGCTGTAACAGTGCATTGGTACAGAGCATTAATACACACAACTTTATCCAACATGGGCCATCATTATGTACTGGAAGATATAATATTTGGATATTTGATAGGTTGTCAATAATGTTTTCCAAACCATGAAGTTGGTTTGGGAGGGACACAGCCTGTTTATGGGAAGAATTTGAGGGAATTTCTATTTGCTCTTCTAAATACTCAGGAAACCCTCTTTGAGATCAGAACACTATTTGTGTTGAACACTTCTTTTATGTCGTAGCTTTCTTGGAACTATGGCTGTTATGAACAACCGGGTTTTTGACCAAATGTTGGTCCTCAAAAAGGGGACTTGAAAAAGATCAGTCTGGATACCACTGCCAAAGTGTGGAGTGAATTTGCTGCTAAGGAGCTGGCAAGCTTGCCTACACATCACAACATGGCAAGCATCAGTTGAGAAGTATGCAGGGCAAGTGCATCATAAGGATTGGGACCAGGTGAGTGAGGCTCTTTTAATGCTGGGTTCCTAAGATTTAGACCATGCATAAACATAGACCAACTAATCTTTAGGTGAAGTTACAACACTGAGAAGCTTTGGCTCATCTGAGGGGTTTAGAACACTGAGTGAGAGTTTTCCTGTGCGGCTGTTATTGGAACCCAAAAGTGAGTGCTGTCGCCCACAGGCCATGCCATGTGTCTACTGCAGTGCTGTCCCATTTATGTGGTACTGAGGGCCGTAAATTTTCTGGCCAACGTGGTGGAGTGCCAATAATGGAAGCACTCCCACTTTAAACCGCACCCATTTTACCACAAGCACTTTCAAGACCATGTTCACATTAATGGCGGTAGCACACCAAAAAACCAAATGATTGGTGCTCACTGCAGGGATATATCATGTGAAAATGTAAGTCATATTAAAACATACCCTTAAATCCATACACCGTCTCCCCTCCCCTGTGCAAACCCAGCACATGATTACACACCTTAGGGGCCCCTAACAACAATTTCCAAATGCTACGAAACCCTACCAGGCTCACGTTCTACGAGTAGTGTAGGGCAGGCAGAGTATGGCACACACAGGGAGCATAGGACAGGCAGAGTATGGCACACACAGGGAACATATAAAAGGAAGAGTATGGCACACACAAGTATAGGGCAGGCAGAGCATGGCACACACAAGGCAGAATACAGCAGGAGACAGGGAAACCTATCAGGATCACTCTAATATGTATGAACATACAGTGACACAATGCTGGTGCCACTGAAGCAGGTGTAAACAATGCAGGGGTCAGTTAATCTCAGTACTCATACCTTTTAAAGATAACACAAGGCAATCAAACACAGCAGGCAGATTTTCGTGTGGGGGCCTCATAAGGGGGAGTCACTGGCCACCAGTTGGAAAGCACTGATCTACTGTACCTACTGTAGCACAAGCCTATGAAATGATAATTGTCCTTGGTGTGTGCCCTGGGAGATGCCCTGGCAGGCCAGTCTATGGTGAAGCTCATCCTTGAGTGTAATGGGTCAGGAGTGGAACCAATACAGTAAGCCATAAAAGTGATATATTGGAAACCAATGTTGCACATGCATTGTTCTCCACTAACTCATCACTATAATGTCCCATTAAATAAGAACGATGGAAGAGTGATTTTTCCAGATCCCAGCAGGTTAAATCACATTTGTTTCCCAACTGAGAAAAAAAGGCTTTGGTGCCAAACATATTACCTGCATGAACATGTAGTAGTCATTTTAATGTCTTCCCTGATTGGTTAATTAACAAAATCAAACAACGTGTGTTTACCTAATGATAGAAGGATTATACAACCCGATATATTGTTTATTGTTAGTTGTGCGAAAGGCTGTGAAGTGCTGACAGACTGGCCATGTCTTTATGAACCGAGGCCTCACAATGCTGTGCCTTTATAGATGTGTTGCATTTTTAACACAGAAAAAGAGTCTGGGCGGCTTATCTGATAGTCTTTATAGCAGATGTCTAAAATGATAACTATATATTTTTAGAACTATAGGAAGGAAATTAAAGTGGGTTAATAAACTTTTAAACTATAACAATGGCTGTTCCTTTTTACTAATATATAATGAAAACCCCATAACGTTTGCATATCTGACCAGCCTGCTTTCTGGTGACATGATCTGTTCCATGATAGACAATTGAGTACATATGGACAGCCAAAGACTGGATGTATAACATTAGGCACTAACACCCTAGGGATGTTCCGAGTCTAGTGGAACCCAGTTTAGGGCAAGATTAGCCCACAGTGGAAAGTTCTGTGCCAGGCATTGTTATCATTTATATGAGGTATGGAGCGAAGTCAGAATTATATATATATTATGAGTAACAGATGTCCAGACTTATCAGCCTTTGTTGTGTACTTTTTCCCTGATCTGTGTCTTAATGCTCTCTGCTCCCCAGATGCTCAGACTGCACTGACATACAGATGTACTGAAGGAAGAATTCAGCTCTGTAACCCCCAGGCGCAGTATGCTGGAGTTAGCCTAGCCATACACTGATACATCTGCTCATTTGGGATCATTTGGAATCAGGATTTTTAAAGCTGGTCAATAGACACCTGGCCAGACCCTGGTCAGATATCAGTTTGGTCCCACACATATGGGCCTTGCACACCAACTAACTTGTATAGATCATATTAAAATCATATATGTCAAACCAGTGGGAGTCACCCGTAATTTATAGCCCCAGGTGTGGCAGAGCAACGGCCATGTTTGGGGCATAACAAGGCAGAGTCAGAGGTAACAGGGAGTTATAGGGCATAACAAGGTCAGAGTCAGAGGTAACAAGGAGTTATGGGATGGGTCAGGGTAAGGCCAAAAACCTGCTGAAATTCAGTCCCAATAGGTTGATGTTTCTACAGGAAAGATATTTAGATGTCCTACAAATGCTGTTGGTTGGATACTGGAAATTGCAGTTAAAGGAAAATTATGCCCCTAAAATGAACACTTAAGCAAAAGATAGTTCATATCATATTAAGTGACATATTGAAGAATCTTACCAAACTGGAATATATATATGTAAATATTGCCCTTTTACATCTCTTGCCTTGAGCCACCATTTCGTGATGGTCTGTGTGCTGCCTCAGAGATCAGCTGACCAGAAATACTGCAGCTCTAACTGTAACAGGAAGAAGTGTGGGAGGAAAAGACACAACTCTGTCTGTTAATTGGCTCATGTGACCTTACATGTATGGTTTGTTGGTATGTTTGTGAGTACAGTGAATCCTACGATCCCTGGGGGCGGCCTTTTTTTTTTTAAAATGGCAATTTTTTATTTATGATTACCCAATGGCACATACTACTAGAAAAGTATATTATTATGAAAATGGTTTATTTACATGAAGCAGGATTTTACATATGAGCTGTTTTATGCAATATCTTTTTATAGAGACCTACATTGTTTGGGGGGTATAGTTTTTCTTTAAGCAACATCTGTGACACTGGGGTCCCTCTTTGCCCTAACCTAAAAACAGCCCTGATACTTATACATCATGTACTATTTCCAGACAAATACAGAGAGAAATTTATAATAGCAAAAATAGCAAATTAATGTTTTTAAAAGAAAGGGGTTATTAACATAGTAACACAGTAAGTAAGGTTGAAAAAAGACACACGTCCATCAAGTTCAACCTTTGAGTATAAATATATATCACTTGCTAAACACCATCCAACCCCTTCTTAAAGCTATCTAATGTATCAGCCTGTACCACTGATTCAGGGAGAGAATTCCACTTAGCTAGAACTATTTAGCTAGAACTTATTTCTAATCGGAATGGGTGACCCTGTGTCAGCTGGAAAGACCTACTGGTAAATAAAGCATTAGAGAGATTATTATATGATCTCCTTATATATTTATACATAGTTATCATATCACCCCTTAAGCGCCTCTCCTCCAGCGTGAACATCCCCAACCTGGCCAGTCTTTCCTCATAGCTAAGATTTTCCATACTGTGCAGTGAGATATAGTTCTATAAAAGCTGGAGTGTCTAAGGAAGGGAATTATTCTAATAAATATAGTGACTCCAGCCTGACTACTGGCTCCCATTACTTTCTGAAACCCCTGTCCTGGCACATGAGTAAACAGCACCAATATGCAGAGAGTGCAGGGGACTTTCCGCGTCCATTTGGTATTTCGATTTGCAGTGGAAAATCAAAGCGATGAAACATGCCCGGCGCTGGCAAACTCTGCCCAAAGCAAAGACTCCAACAAAAACCATTTATTAGAATTCATGAGCTGTGTTCTATGCACAATCCACAGTCAACTGAAATGATCTTTGTAGCTGTCTGTCCTACCTTCAGTGCAGGACATTTACTTTCAACGGCGGATTTAAATGAGGCGCGCCCCTAGGCCGCGCGGTCCGACCAGGCGGCCGTGCGGTCCTAGCGCCCACCTCGCCTCCCCTTCCCAGCGCGCCGGCGAAAAAACGCCGGCGCAGCTGCTGTAAATGAATGGGGACGCACGCGTCCCCATAATGCGGCTGGGCGGCATGCCGCCCCTATTTTTTTGCCGCCCTAGGCCCGGGCCTATGTGGCCTTGCCGCAAATCCGGGCCTGTTTACTTTTACTATTGAGTGCTGTATATAGATCTACCAGGCAGCTGTTATCTTGTGTTAGGGAGCTGCTATCTGGTTACCTTCCCATTGTTCTGTTGTTAGACTGCTGGGGGGAAAGGGAGGGGGGTGATATCACTCCAACTTGCAGTACAGCAATAAAGAGTGATTGAAGTTTATCAGAGCACAAGTCACATGACTGGAGGCAGCTGGGAAATTGACAATATGTCTAGATAAACCCATGTCAGATTTCAAGATTAAATATAAAAACATAATTTTGCTCTTTTGAAATATGGATTTCAGTGCAGAATTCTGCTGGAGCAGCACTATTAACTGATGTATTTTGAAAAAAAACATGTTTTCCCATGACAGTATCCCTTTAATGCTCCCTATAAGGTTATAATAATAATCCCCTATACAAACTTGAGATATTTTGCCCATGAAAAACCTGAATTTACTCACACGCTATAACTTAGACCCGTAAATAAATGGCTGCTCATACATGCTGATCTCCAGCCAATAACGCTCATGTTACCCAGTCCGTACAAACAACATTCTAACAAAGTTTTGTGCATGGAAAGTATGAACAGCATATTTGTAATGAAGTAACTTGAACGGTGGAATATTGAGCTTGGCCCCGGCAAGGTTTTAGTTTATGTAAGAGCTCGTTTACACACGGACGCTCTGTGTGATTGACAGGAGAGCTTTAGTGCAGAGAAGAGCAGCAGTGCCATGTGACAGATTATGAGAAAGCATTAGTAACGCTTCTATAACTGGTACAGGTATGGGATCCATTATCTGGAAACCCGTTTTCCGAAAATATTAATTCCATTTTAATTAAATTTATTTTAAAAATGATTTTCTTTTTCTCTGTAATTAGTGATGTAGCCTGTTTTTCTCTCTAAACTTTTTTCTCAATTTGCGAACTGCAACAATTTTTATAAACGCGCCTATATTTTGTCCAAATGCATTAAAGTCAATGGGCTTCCGAATAATTTTGACGCGCGTCAATTTTTATGCGCTCAACCAACGATTTGTTTGACGTGGCAGATTTTTTTGCCGGCGAATTTTCGCTGCAGAATTTATTCACTGGCGGCGAAACGCTGAAATTAGCCGCAAATTTGTGCCTGTCGAATTTATTCACCCTTCTGTAATAATAAAACAGTAGCTTGAACTTGATCCCAACTAAGATATAATTAATCCTTATTGGAAGCAAAACCAGCCTATTGGGTTAATTTAATGTTTACATGATTTTTTAGTAGACTTAAGGTATGAAGTATGAAATCACGGGAAGATCCGTTATCCAGAAAACCTCAGGATTGTTGTATGACAACAGTAGTGTCAGAGAATCTCACATTGAGGGTCCCGTCTCACAGCAAATAAATATAGACAGGACTACATGTAATAAGTGTCCATAGACCTATTGGGGAAAGGAGAATTGTTCTTGGCTACGGTCCACTGGGATCTCTGAAGGCCAATCTGACCTTGGACATCAATAACCCTTTAAATGTAATTATATTTGACATTCTGAGATCTTTAACCTCAAAAGTGTTTGAGACCGCAGGCTGGGGCCTTTAATATATGTCAAGGAACTCCTCTGTAGAATAGAAAGATGAGAAATAAAATGTAGCAATAACAATACATTTGTAACTTTACAGAACATTTGTTTTTTCAGATGGCGTCAGAGACCCCGGTTTGAAAGCTGGAAAGAGTCAGAAGAAAACGGAAAATTATTTAAAAACTAAAAAAATAGATAATGAAGACCAGTTGAGAAGTTGCTTAAGATGAGCCATTAACATACTAAAAGTTAACTCAAAGGGGTGGTTAATAGTGATGGCACAAATTTGCGGCAAATTTCCACGTTTCACGTAAATTGTAGATTTTCATGATTTTTTCGTGAAAACATTAAAATTTCACTATTTTTTGTGAAACCATTCGAATTTCACAATTTTTTTGTGAAGAAAGTTCGAATTTCACGATTTTTATGTGAAAACGGTCGACTTACACAATTTTTTTCGTGAAAACGTTCGAATTTCAAGATTTTTCCTTGAACTATCCGATTTCACGTTTTTTTGTGAATTTTTCGGCGAAGCAAAACGGGAGAAATTCGCCCATCACTAATGGTTTACCTTTAATTAAAATTTTAGTATATTATAGAATGGCTAATGCTAAACAACTTTTCAATTGGTCTTCGTTATTTATTTATTTATTTTAGTTTTGGAATTATTTGCCTTCTTATGACACTTTCAAATGGGGGGTCACTGACCCCATCTAAAAAGCAAAGGCTCTGTAAGGCTACAAATGTGTTATTATTGTTACTTTTTATTACTCATCTTTCTATTCAGGCCTCTCCTATCCATAGTCCAGTCTCTTATTCAAATCAATGCATGGTTGCTAGGGGAATTTAGACTCTAGCAACCAAATTGTTGAATGTTCAAGCTAAAGAGCTGATGAATAAATATCTAAATAACTCAGAAACCACAACTAATAAAAAATGAAAACAAATTGCCAATTGACTCAGAATATCCCTCTTTACATCATACTAAAAGTTCACTTAAAGATGAATATCCCCTTTAAAGATGACCCAATTCCTTTTTAGCGTTGCATCAATTTCTGCAAATCCTTCTTCTCTGCATACACTATTAGTGATGGATGAATTTATTCGCCAGGCGCAGATTCTCTGCTAATTTCCGTGTTCTGCCACCGGTGAATACATTTGTGAAATTGCGCCCATAGTCTTTAATGGGCATCGGAATTGCCGTCAGCGTTTTGATCATTTTTTGCTGTTTCTTGAATTTCGTGGAAATTCGCAATTTTTTTGGGAGAAATTCGCCCATCACTGTACTCTATTCATTGGGCAGCTAGGCTTCAGACAGGTGACAGTGCTGTCATTGAACTGTATTACGCTCTAATATCCCATAGTGCAGAATGGAGTTCAACCGCTCTATAAAGTAGCCACCCCCAATCTGACAAATTAACAGATGTCGCTTTGATAAATCAGACAATTTATTAGGTCAGTTTTGATAAATGGGGAAAATATAAAATTGCAGTTTTATATCGAGCCTTGGGTTGTTGAATACCGTATATACTCGAGTATAAGCCGACCCGAGTTTAAGCTGAGGTACCTAATTTTACCTATGAAAACTGGGAAAACGTATTGACTCGAGTATAAGCCTAGACACAACTACAGCCCTGTCTCCCAGCAGCGCACATTCCGCCAAAGCGACCCGCCCAGCGATCAATCGGACTTTTTTGCAAAGTTGATGGTGACAGAGAATTGGCAAACGGATTACTGTGTGCATTGTCCCACTGTCCCACTACCATGTGCAGAGGGTGCTGTGTGATATTGCCATCACTGTTAATCTTTCGTATAACCAACAGAGGGTGCTGTGTGATATTGCCATCACTGTTAATCTTTCGTATAACCAACAGAGGGTGCTGTGTGATATTGCAGTCACTGTTATTCTTTCATATAACCAACAGAGGGTGCTGTGTGATATTGCAGTCACTGTTAATCTTTCGTATAACCAACAGAGGGTGCTGTGTGATATTGCAGTCACTGTTATTCTTTCATATAACCAACAGAGGGCGCTGTGTGATATTGCAGTCTCTCCCCAAGCGAACTGTTTGTATAGGAATGATTAAAACTGACTGCAATTTCAGCTACTGCCCGCTGACTCAAGTATAAGCCGAGGTAGACTCGGCTTATATTCGAGTATATACAGTACTTCTTATTTTTCCTTTAAGGATATTGCACAATAAATTGGAAAACAAGCTAAATTTGTTCCTTTTCAGTTTGTGTTAAAACGTAAACCATTGAAACATATTCTGAGTGCTTTTGCAGTTCATATTAATTTTTCTTCTAGTTTTCACAATATTAACATTTTTTTGGTAATTCAATGAATTTGAAACAACAGCGCCACCTGCTTGTCATTTCTCCTGACTTTCCTTTTCCTTCTCACTACCTTAATTTTCTACCTCCTTTTAATTTCGGCCAACTGGACACAGTTGGTAGAAAATTATGGTAGTGAGAAAAGGAAAGTCTTGTGATGTTGCTCTGCTTAGAACAGACCACGGGAACATCATATGACTCTTCCTTGCTCACTAAATTAATTTTTAAATCACAAGACTTTCTACCTTAATTTTCGACCATGTCCAGTTGGCCGAAATGAAAAGCAGGTGGTGCAGTTGTTTTAAAATTCATTATAGTAGCAGCCTAGAAATTGGTTATATCTTAAAAACTAGAAATAAATGTACTGCATGAATGTAAATTACAAAAGCGAATAAATTAATTTATTTTGAGTGTTTCTATTTCTTTTAAAATGAATGTCTTTGGTTTACATTAAATAATAAGACGTAGAAAGCATTTATTAATAGATACTGCATATAAAAATAATAAATGGGTTTCGTACACATCAATAGCATTTGGGTCTTTCAAAAGCTAGAATATATTAAAAAAAAGGCTTTTGTCTGAAAAACGAGATAATTAGAAAAGAAGAGGAAAATGAAAGGGCGTCTCTTTTCTCTTCTTTCCTTTATTTGATCTTAGTTTAAAGAAATTCCTGGAATTATCTAGACGAGATTTTACTAATCACAAACATAAAGTGAAAGCGACAACAAACAAACGGAGCGTATTACATTTGTTTTTATCACAGCGTGCATCGTATGAATTATAGCCAAATATTCATATTCAGATCTGATGTGTTATTTATTGTTTTGTGCAGCAGATTGTGATTATGTGTGCGGTCATCTCTCTCCAGTTACTATAGGGTTTAACCCAAAAAGCCATCTCCCTGTACAATGTTTTACAGAATTGTGTTTAGTACAGGGGAATACCCATGGGCCATAGTTTTATGGGATCTCGCTGTACAGACTATGAAAAATTTAGGGGTTGTTCTTGCTGAATTGTGCTTAGTACAGGGAATACCTATGTTGTCATAGTTTTATGGGATCTCTCTCTACAGACTATGAAAAATTTAGGGGTTGTTCTTGCTGAATTGTGCTTAGTACAGGGAATACCTATGCTGTCATAGTTTTATGGGATCTCTCTCTACAGACTATGAAAAATTTAGGGGTTGTTCTTGCTGAATTGTGCTTAGTACAGGGAATACCTATGTTGTCATAGTTTTATGGGATCTCTCTGTACAGACTATGAGCAAACTTAGGGACTGTTCCTGCTGAATTGTGCTTAGTACAGGGAATACCTATGCTGCCATAGTTTTATGGGATCTCTCTGTACAGACTATGAGCAAACCTAGGGACTGTTCCTGCTGAATTGTGCTTAGTACAGGGAATACCTATGCTGCCATAGTTTTATGGGATCTCTCTGTACAGACTATGAGCAAACTTAGGGGACTGTTCTTGCTGAATTGTGCTTAGTACAGGGAATACCTATGCTGTCATAGTTTTATGGGATCTCTCTCTACAGACTATGAAAAATTTAGGGGTTGTTCTTGCTGAATTGTGCTTAGTACAGGGAATACCTATGTTGTCATAGTTTTATGGGATCTCTCTGTACAGACTATGAGCAAACTTAGGGACTGTTCCTGCTGAATTGTGCTTTGTACAGGGAATATCTATGCTGCCATAGTTTTATGGGATCTCTCTGTACAGACTATGAGCAAACTTAGGGGACTGTTCCTGCTGAATTGTGCTTAGTACAGGGAATACCTTTGCTGCCATAGTTTTATGGGATCTCTCTGTACAGACTATGAGCAAACCTAGGGACTGTTCCTGCTGAATTGTGCTTAGTACAGGACAAAAACTATGCACAGGCTTTGGTATTGTGAGGTCTTGTTATGGAGAGTTCAATTTGTGAGCCTTTTTGGCAGCCAAATCCAGTGTCCAACAATGCTCCTCAGTCTGATAGGACACACTCATTTCTGTCTTCCTCTTCTGTTATATAAAAGAGGAAGCCCAAACGAATATATATATTTATATATTTTACAAGTATGGAATCTGTTATCCAGAATGCTCTCCATAAGTGAAGTCTTCAAAAAAACATCATTTAAAAACTAAATTAACCCAACAGGCTGGTTTTGCTTCCAATATGGATTAACTAAATTTTAGTTGGGATCGAGTACAAGCTACTGTTTTATTATTACAGAGAAAAAGGAAATCATTTTTTAAAATTATAATTATTTGATTAAAATGGAGTCTATGGGAGACAGCCTTCCTGTAATTCTGAACTTTCTGGATAATAGGTTTTTGGATAATGGAGCCCATGACTGTAGAACATAAGTGGATGGTAATTGGAGAAAAGAAGGCACATGTCCAGCCAACTTTTAGTTATATTATTGAATGACCAATTCTAAGCAACTTTTCAATTGTTCTTCCTTATTTATTTTTTTATAGTCTTTTAATTATTTGCCTTCTTCTTCTTACTCTTTCTAGCTTTCAAATGGGGGTCACTAACCCCATCTAAAAGGCTACAAATGTATTGTTATTGCTGCTTTTTATTACTCATCTTTTTATTCAGCCCCTGTCCTATTCAATACCAGTCTCTTATTTAAATCAATGCATGGTTGCTAGGGTAATGAAGACCCTAGCAACCAGATTGGAGAAATTGCAAACTGGAGAGCTGCTGAATAAAAATCTAAATAACTCAAAACCCACCAATGATAAAAAATGAAAACCAATTACATTTGTCTCAGAATATCACTCTCTACATCATACTAAAAGTTAGCTCAAAGGTGAACAACCCCTTTAAGCAAAGCTGAATGATTAGCCAATAAGATTATAAGAGAATATTTGGGGGAGGGGGAGTATATGAAGTTATAAAGGGCCTTTACAGAAGACATATACCCACCCATTTAGCATACTGTGAAATAGATCAGATTGCTCATCGGACCACTTTTGCAATTTTAATTTTTTTTTTTTTAGATTTCATGATATTAGCAGTTTTTGCACTCATGTCATAAACATGTTACAGGAGCATCCCCAGGAGGGGTTGGATAGAATGGCAAAAGTTACTAATGCAGGAAGCAACACTTGAATTTCTATTACTCGTGCCATACTGAGCAATAGAACTAAACAGTGTCAAGAGACGCTTCCAGCATCAGTAAAAATGTTAAAAAAAAGCTTTTGCTTTCTGTCTGACCCTTTTCTGGAGAAATCAGCAGGAGGGCCTGCCTGTAACATAATAAAAACTGTTCTTATCATGAAAAGAAACACTGTCAATTACAAAAGTGTTCAGAAGAGCATTGTGAGCAATTTTATAGGGGTGGGTCTATGTCCCCTTTAACAACAAAATGGAGAGATGCCGTCACGTTCCTGTTATGGTTAGTCTCAGTTACTTGAACACACAACTTGAAAGGAAATATTTGTGTTAAGAAATTCAAAGAGGGCCCTTTACATTTTGTCCACATTATCAAATCGTCCCGATAATTGGCCCCATATTTGTTATTTAATGAAGTTTTTTCTTCCACGGCGGCTAAAGCTATCTGACAAACAGAGATTGTGCAATTTCTTGGCTTTCACTAAAAGGCAATTCCTCGTGTCTGTCTATTATTATAAGGGCTTTCTATAACTATGTGATAAGCACGCACAACTAGGCAGCGCTCCAGCTTCGCCGATTCGGGAATCTTTGTGAACAGCGGGGGGTTCTGTATCTCTGAAGATTAAAACAAAAAAGTTAAATAATTATGAACATTAAGGAATAGGAGTAAGTGAAGAACAGGGGGCACTGGGGTGGGTGTCAATGTCATATATTTAGAATCTTGGGGATATTCACTGGTCACAGTTCACAGGCTGAGTTATTGGCTACTGTATGTAACTAACTGTCACCTGTGATGAATCTGGCTGCACATGTAGATGGCCAAAATGCACCACATATCCATTGAGGTTGCCTACATGTAAACTGGTCAGACCACTAGTAAGAAGCAAGGGCTGTTTATACGTTTTTCCCAATCAAAGATCATACAGTGTTCTGGTTGGATATCCCCTGAGATGGGCCTAATTTAGGGATAGGAAATGTTTCCTTTTCCAGGTTAAAATGTTCTCCTGGCAGTTCCAGATTTGGCCAGTGTTACTTCAGTCTTTAGAAAGGAGAGGCACCATGTGCTCTTCCTCTTTGGATACCACATGCTGAGCAACTTTGCACCTTTTTTTAAAGTAACCCCAGAATGCCAAGCAAGCCATTTATGGGCAAACAAATGCAACACCTGGATAACATTTGGAAAACAGTGGATTTTTAAGAATTTCTCCAGATTCTTCACTTCCATTGCATCTTCTTATTCGCATCACCTTCTCCTTGTTTCTCATTCGTTCTTCCCATAAGAGCCTCTCTGACAATAGGTCTCACCCAGAACCTACCTTGTACCTCTTTACATTTATATTTAATATATAGTTACATAGTTAAATTGGGTTGAAAAAAGACAAAGTCCATCAAGTTCAACCCCTCCAAATGAAAACCCATCATCCATACACACACCCCTCCCTACTTTTAATTAAATTCTATATACCCATATCTATACTAACTATAGAGTTCAGTATCACAATAGCCTTTGATATTATGTCTGTCCAAGAAATCATCCAAGTCCCTCTTATAGTCATTAACTGAATCAGCATCACAACATCACCCGGCAGTGCATTCCACAACCTCACTGTCCTGACTGTGAAGAACCCCCTACGTTGCTTCAAATGAAAGTTCTTTTCTTCTAGTCTGAAGGGGAGGCCTCTGGTACGGTGATCCACTTTATGGTAAAAAGGTCCCCTGCTATTTGTCTATAATGTCCTCTAATGTACTTGTAAAGTCTAATCATGTCCCCTCGCAAGCGCCTTTTCTGCAGAGAAAATAACCCCAACCTTGACAGTCTACCCTCATAATTTAACTCTTCCCTCCCTCTAACCAATTTAGTTGCACTTAGTCTCTGCACTCTCTCCAGCTCATTTATATCCCTCTTAAGGACTGGAGTCCAAAACATTTGCATATACATTTAAAACAAAATATATACATTTACTCCTACTGCATATACATCAAGCTTGATTCCTGAAATCATTTAAGAAGAAGAGGAAGCTTAAATCTCCTTGGTGCCGTAATGTTTGGTAAGCAAGTTCCTAGAAGCTTGAAGACTGTTAATATTCCCCCCTTAACCCAACATGCAGGTAAATAGTCACACTTCAATATTTTGCAAACAAAAAGGGCTAAGATCAGAACCGGGGGGGACTCGAGTCTTGGTTTCTAACCATGGCCGCACTGTGGAAAATGTGTTGGAATTAATTAAACACAAGGCTTTCATTGCTCAGTTTGAGCCGTCCTGCTTGCGGTGGGAATTTTGGCTCATCTGCAGCAGGAAAAGCTGAGCCAGAAGTGTGACTTTATTTGGCTTGCCTTGATATTTTCATTTTTACTCTATCTCGAATTAGCTGCGTCGGTTGTAAACCAAGACAACAAACTCATTATATATGGAGAGCCTTCCGCCTCTCTCTCCCAGTAGCCTCCAAACAATCCAATTCCAAGGAAGAGATTGTCATATTTTGGGCCGTGCAAGAAATTCTTTGAACTAGCCAAATTTCAAAACACAAGAAGGAAAGAAAAGAAGGGAGAAAAAACCTAGAACTCATTAAAAAACATGGAACTCAAGCTACAATTACCTACAGAAGAGAATTTTCAATTCCATACAACCGTCTCTTTGTTCCGGCTCCCACAAGGGACCCCCTGATCACCTTTGAAATTGCAGAATCTGCCCCTTTTTGGGGGGACTGTGGCGTGCCTCCTATTTCTTGTTTCCTGGCAGAAGAAATAATATTACAGGCAGTAAAGGTTATCCAAAAAGTCCCATCATGATTTGCATGCACATTTTAATTCAAGACAGGAACCACAGCATTTAATCCCATTGAACATTAACTTATTTTTTTAAATAATGAGTTTTAAAAGCAATATTTCCTGATTCTTTTTGGGTAAAAAAATGTAAGGAGACTGGAATGATAATTATTTAAAAACAAACAAATCCATATGGAAGAATTTTGCTTAACTCGTAAACTCATTAGGGTCATTTATTAGAGCTGAGCAAATTTCAACCCATGGCAACCAATCAAATTTATGCTTTCAGGGTTCAGTTTACAGTTGGCTGAAAAAAAAAAACACTGATTGGTTGCTATGGGTTAATGCCTAGGTACAAACTTGCTTAGTGTTGATACATGTGGCCAATGTTGCATCTAGGATGACAATACATAAATAATGTTTTTTTAAAGTAATTTGATAGCAATATTTTCCAGGAAATCTGATCTAGCTTAGATTTGGCCGAATATCCACAAACAAGTCTAGCCAGGAGAGGATTTATAAACAAGCCAATTTTCTCTCCTTAGGTTCCCATTATGATCCAATTGTCCTCCCATTATGATCCAATTGTCTTCCCATTGTGATCCAATTGTCCTCCCATTATGATCCAATTGTCCTCCCATTATGATCCCATTGTCCAAAGGCTTGATCTTCTCAAATTGGCCCAGAGTATCGGTGGCTAAATTGGGTTAAGATTAACCTCTCCAAACAATTGTAAAGTGTATGCTAAGTTAAAGGGGTGGTTCACTTTTAAGTTAACTTTTAGAATTTATAGAATGACTTATTCTAAGCAACTTTTCAATTGATCTTCATTATTTATTTTTTTATCATTTTTGAATTATTTACCTTTTTCTTCTGACTCTTTCTACCTTTCTAGCTTTCAGGTCACTGCTCTGTAAGGCTACAAATGTTATTGTTATCTTTACTTTTAATGACTCATCTTTCTATTCAAGCCTCCTCACCTATTCATATTCCAGTCTCTTGATCAAATCACTGAATGGTTGCTAGGGTAGTTGGGACCGTAGCAACCAGATTTCTGAAATTGCAAACTGGAGAGCTGCTGAATAAAAACCACAGATAACTCAAAAACCACAGATGATAAAACATGAAACCCAAATGCAAAATGTCTCAAAGTATCACTCTCTACATCATACTAAACGTTAACTAAGGGTGAACAACCCTTAGTTAGAGATTATTCACAATAATCTAATCAATGAATCTATGCAATGGTTACTTCAACAAACCTGCACATTTGTCTTGAGGGTATAAACCCAACAGACCGGAGAACCAAAGTAATTCGAGTCCCCAGCCAATTACATT
The DNA here is from genome assembly GCF_017654675.1 of Xenopus laevis. NCBI lineage: Eukaryota > Metazoa > Chordata > Amphibia > Anura > Pipidae > Xenopus > Xenopus laevis. The sequence continues at coordinate 11,510,136 of NC_054373.1, forward strand.
TCCCAGCCCCAACGCCAACAGAACAGTTTCAGAACCAGTCAGAAAAGTTAGGTCCTAGTCCAACACTGTTGGATTAGTAGGCTTCAAATGGGCAAGGGTTTCAATTTAAAAACTATGAATAGAGAGGCCCTCCATAAAAGTTTTTAAAAAAACATTGGTGCCAGGCCCCCCCTTACAAGTTGAAAAAAAATTGGGGCCACAGAGAATATTTTTAAAAAAAATATTGGTGGCAGGGGCCTGTAGAGTATTAAAATAATACATTGGTGGCCAGGGGTTTAAAAAAATGAAAAAAACACACGTTGGTGTTCAGTAGAACTAAACTCGTGCCTTCAGGACTTCAACTTTGGCTCCTTTTGTGACTTCGGGTCTTTTCACCGCTTCAGGACTTCAGCTCCGGCTCAATTCGTGACTTTGGGTCTTTTCGCGGATTCGGGACTTTAGCTGTTCGGCACTTCGGCTTTTCGGGACTTCAGGAGAGGAGGCACAGCTTCAACGCTGCCAAGGGGGGCCCCTATTTTGAAAAGTGCAGCACAGTCGGGCCCGCTTCAGGCCCGGTATGCTTGTACCCCCTGTGCCCCTCTAATGGATGGCCCTGATGTGCATCATCTACAGCTCGAGAATTCTGCAATCCCCAGCATCCCATGCCAGCTTAGGATTTCCAGAGGCATGCTGGACGTCACAATCCAACTGCAACTGGAGGTTTGCAGGTTGCACATGTCTTAATTTTGCAGCATCACTTCCTCTTACTATGGGCCTCCAGCCTTCCATTGGTGCCGGGTCCTTCATTTTCTAACTGTACCTGCAGCTATTCTGTCTGGCTCATCCAAAGTCAGTGATTTTGTCAAACTTTTTAAGTTCCACTTGAAGGTCCAACCTTTAGCAAGGGGACCCTCATAAAGTTCAAACAGTTGGCCAAAGCCTCCCCTGAAGGTCACTTCTTTGGGTAGAGCCTCCTTAGCTCATGAAATGTGTACTTACAGTATATAGGAAAATATATCTAGGGCAGCAAATACATATGTTCTAGATCTCAACATAACTTAACTGCAATCTGGGGTTTCACAGGTATCTAAAAGAGCAAATGGCCATTCTCCCCAAATTTTCAATACCCAAGGAAGATACCCCCACAATTAGAACCACTGTCCTAAGTTATGTTCTTCCATCAAATGCCCCCACTTGCACCCAATGGTGAAGGTTGGATATTAGTCATTGTCAAGCCATTTATTTCACAATCACTTGACATAAAAAACAACTAGGCCAACCATGAATAAAAATAGTATTTCTTTTTTGTATCATTTCTACCCACTACCACTATATTAAGTAATGCAACATAAGCATGCCAGGAATACCAGCACAAAGGATGGAATGCTGAAGCGCTACAGGCCATTGTCAATTATTGAGTCCTGCCAAAAAAGTCACGGAAGCTTGGAGCATGGAGTGACTACTTCTAAAAAGGGTTAACTACAAATATGCCATGGGACATATGATCTGACCCCCCTCCCCAAGTATAATGTCCCATGGAGATGTTCCCCTATACCTAGGCGGATTTAATAAAATGGCGTGCTTGCGTGTCGCTAAATCTGAAACATGTGATGCACCCAAGGCAAAACAAAGGCAATAAGCTTCCAGATTGCAAACACAGGACTTGCCCTCATACCATAATCATACCATAAGCTACTGGAGCATCAAGGGAGGGGGAGAAAAATGGGGGAAAAAAGAAGAATTTTAATATAGCCGTCTGGCCAATGACGTTCATTTAAATCAAAGGGAATTTTTTTTTGCTTTTGCTTTGAGGCATGTTGGTCTCCTCACCAGTCTTGGCTTTAGACCTTCTGGATTCTCATCCTATTATTTGTCTAATTTAGATCAGGGTATTGGGTGAGGGGGAGAATGGAGACAAGTTTCCCTTTCTGCAATAACTCCAAAGCACTGGGAGCAGTTTATCATACCATCCTCTCAAAGGGGTAATATAATATATAGTAATAATTCTGGGCTGCCATGTTGAATGTATTGGGGGATGTCACATGTCCCCTGGTTGAGGTAATGAAACCAATGAGCATGAGGTTGATCTGTTTGTGGTTGCCTTAAGGTGGCCATACACAGGCAGATTAAAGCTGCCAAAATCAGTTTTTGGCAGCATATCTACCCGAGTATGGGGGGTTCCGATGGGTCTCCTTGATCAATATCTGGCCAAAAATCGCCCAGGTTTGAATTTTCCTGCTATTGAGGACCACATTGCCTAGTTGATGTAGTCCTACAACCCATAGGCAAACATTGCTATCGTTATAATCCAATTGTTTGGCCCTAGGGTCAAAAAAACAGTTTAAAGGAGAAGGAGAGGTCTTTTTACTTGGGGGTACCAAAGGTTCGGCACCCCCAAGTGATCACATGTACGTACCTGAAACCCTGGTCCTATCAGCAGAAAACTGCACCGGCTGGGATGCGTCCAGCGAGCACCACGGAGCGATTGTCTTCTGGTTTCTTCTTTTTTCTTGCGTCTACCTCGGGAAATTTGAAGATAGAAGCAGCGTGAAAGATAGAAAGTTCCGTGGTGCTTGCTGGAAGAATCCCAGCCTGGGGTTTCAGGTAAGTACATGAGATCACTTGGGGGTACCTAACTTTTGGCACCCCCAAGTATAAAGAATTTCCCTGCTCCTTTAACCAGATAATGCCCTGTCGTTGGTGGGCATTAGTTTAATTTCAAGGTGAACTTCTCTGTGCATGCTGGGAGTTGTTGTTGTTCAGAAACAGCTGGAAAGGAAAGTGACAAGTTATTTCGTTTCTTTACTTTCCCTTTATTAATCTTCTCAAAGTGAAGTTTCAAGGTTCTATTTATAAAGAATGGGAGCTATTGCTATTTTGCCCTAACTTATTCCCGAGATACAATGACGGAGTTGTGAGCCGGGGAGCGGGGATACAAAGCGATGGCTTGTTTGAACATCTGGTTCTCATAAGGAATTGACTTGAATGTTCAGCCTGAGAAATGACAGCTCTGTTTGCTACGGTTTTTGGAGAGCAATGAAAAGCCCAGAGCGAGAGCAAATGAAAATGATTTGCATGTGTGAGTGGGAGCTACTGGTTTCTGCAGGGAAAAATGACTGGGCCCAGCAAATGCTCAGGAATAAACCATTTATCTTGCTGTGATTATAGGGGTAATGTGCCCGGGTGATGTCTGGACACTAAAAACATGCTATTGCAAAGACTCAGGTGCAGGTGCTTTGTTATAACCCACTCTTTACCTGGGTGAAGAGCTTGCACTCTTTGCTCAAAAGAGCCATTGAGAGTTACTCCCCTTGTCTGGAAGATCAGACATCATATTTAAGGGGTTGTTCACAATCTGCAATTGGTTTTCATTTTTTTTTAATTATTTGTGGTTTTTGAGTTATTTAGCTTTTTATTCAGCAGCTCTACAGTTCCAATTTCAGCAATCTGGTTGCTAGGGCCTAAGTGACCCTACCGTAGGGGACTACAATATGGATAAGAGAAGGCCCCAATAGAAAGACGAGTAATAAAAAGTGGCAATAACAATACATTTGTAGCCTCACAGAACATTTGTTTTTACATGGGGTCAGTGACCTCCAGTTGAAAGCTAGAAAGTGTCAGAAGAAGAAGGAGGCAAATAATTCAAAAACTATAAAAAAGAAAATATGAATTGGCCATTCTGTAACATACTTAAATTTAACTGAAAGGTAATAGGTTCTAAAAACACAGCCTAGTGCATGGCTCTCTTTTCCCATAGTTCTATTTCTCATATTTGCCATGAGGTTACAGTGTTGTAAGGTAATAATACATTGAGGCATTCGTGGTTATTAAATGTTGATGACACGAAATGTGTAAGGCTGTGGACTCAATAAACTTTCTTCACTTTGAACTTTTGACCTGGTGGAAGTTTGCCTTCTTTGAGTACCTGCTCCCAATTGGTTATTCGTGGTGAAGGAAACCCAAAATCATTGGGAGTGTACATTGAATAGGAAAACACCTCCCCCAAGTGACTACTTTCTAGCCCAGGCCAGCACCCCTCTTCTTTAAATAATATGCCAGCCGAAGGTACCACCCATTGCTTCTCCCATGTATTGCATACAAGACAGGGAGAGATAATAGTGGGCATCACCCTGGCCCACTATAAAGAGATTTTAAGTCACTGGATTTTGGGGTTTACTTATCCTTTAAAGTCTCCTTGTGCAAATGTTGTGCCTATGAAGTGGGTTGCAATATACAACATGTGGGGGTTCAAGGAAATCCTGAACTTTATCCCTCATATCATGACTGGCCATAAGTCAGCTGAAACTATTTGACCAGATCTGCCCCCATTTCCACAGGGTGGCCTTGAGCAATTTTTTTGGGGAAGGGACAATGACATGATGCCAACGTATAATACCCACCCTGCATATAGTGGGGTCCTGCGGATCAGCAGTTAAGTAGGAAGAGTGAGGGACAGGAGGTAGAGTAGGGCAGGATAGTGGAAGGAGGGCAAGATGACTGTCCCACTAATGTGCTGGGAGTCACAATAGAAAATAGGTTGGAATCTGGTTTTCCCTTGGCACTGCCCATTGGTACTGACAGTTCTGAGTGCATGTGGCTAATGAGTGCTGTTGGTGGGCAAGTATTGGTAAATCATTTCTGCTGCCGCATTATATTTAGATGCCATAGGGAGGTTTAGGCACATGGACCACTACTCCTGCAGTGCTATGCCAATGTTGTAGTAAAACTGAATCCAGACATATTCCCCCGGCTCGATGGGATTCTACACCACTGTGATATTATGACCTTGTCAAGAAAACTGTCAGACGAAATAACTGTCAGCTGAATCCTATTATTGTGAATATGTGGTGCCCATTAAATAGTACTGAAATAATAATGCAGCTACAGCTGTTCTGGTGCCACTGGTAGAGTCTACCCTTTATATTGTATGGGAATGGCTCTGCATATGTCACATGAGAGTGTAAAGGCCTATTTCACAGGGGAGTGTATGGGTCTATGTCACACAGGAGTGTATGGGTCTATGTCACAGGGGATTATATGGGTCTATGTAACAGGGGAGTGTATGGGTCTATGTCACATGGGAGTGTATGGGTCTATGTCACATGGGAGTATATGGGTCTATGTCACAGTGGAGTGTATAGGTCTATGTCACATGGGAGTATATGGGTCCATGTCACAGGGTAGTATATGGGTCTATGTCACAGGGGAGTGTATGGGTCTATGTCACAGGGTAGTATATGGGTCTATGTAACAGGTAGAGATGTCGCGAACTGTTCGCCGGCGAACTTGTTCGCGCGAACATCGGGTGTTCGCGCTCGCCGGAAGTTCGCGAACGTCGCGCGACGTTCGCCATTTTGGGTTCGCCATTGTTGGCGCTTTTTTTGCCCTCTCACCCCAGACCAGCAGGTACATGGCAGCCAATCAGGAAGCTCTCCCCTGGACCACTCCCCTTCCCTATAAAAACCGAAGCCCTGCAGCGTTTTTTCACTCTGCCTGTGTGTGCTGAAGAGATAGTGTAGGGAGAGAGCTGCTGCCTGTTAGTGATTTCAGGGACAGTTGAAAGTTTGCTGGCTAGTAATCGTTTTGATACTGCTCTGTTATTGGAGGGACAGAAGTCTGCAGGGGTTTGAGGGACATTTTAGCTTAGGTAGCTTTGCTGGCTAGTAATCTACCTTCTACTGCAGTGCTCTGTATGTAGCTGCAGTGGGCAGCTGTCCTGCTTCTGATCTCATCTGCTGACTGCTGCAATAACAGTAGTCCTTGTAAGGACTGCTTTTATTTATTTTTTTGTTGTTTTACTACTACTACTACTACTACTACTATAAGAGCCCAGTGCTATTAGTCTAGCAGTGTTGGGGAGTGGGACTGGTGTGCTAATCTGCTGCTCCTAGTAGTTCAGCAGCACCAACTTTAATTTTTTTTTTTTAATATTCATTTTTTTTTTATTTTACTTTTTTTTATTTTACTACCGCTGTAGTAGTGTATAAGTTGACCTTTTAGGCATTATTTGCCCTGTAGGCATTATTTGCACACTGTTTTCTTCAACCCGCCATCGAGCTGTGTGACCTTGTTCCCATTCTGTCTAAATATCCATAATATTACCGTCTCCAGAAAAACACCGGAGTCACTTTTTTCAAGCAGCATTCATATATTTTACGTAATCCGTATCCACCGCTGTAGTAGTGTATACGTTGGCCTTGTAGGCATTATTTGCACACTGTTTTCTTCAACCCGCCATCGAGCTGTGTGACCTTGTTCCCATTCTGTCTAAATATCCATAATATTACCGTCTCCAGAAAAAACACCGGAGTCACTTTTTTCAAGCAGCATTCATATATTTTACGTAATCCGTATCCACCGCTGTAGTAGTGTATACGTTGGCCTTGTAGGCATTATTTGCACACTGTTTTCTTCAACCCGCCATCGAGCTGTGTGACCTTGTTCCCATTCTGTCTAAATATCCATAATATTACCGTCTCCAGAAAAAACACCGGAGTCACTTTTTTCAAGCAGCCATAATATATTTTACGTAATCCGTATCCACCGCTGTAGTAGTGTATACGTTGGCCTTGTAGGCATTATTTGCACACTGTTTTCTTCAACCCGCCATCGAGCTGTGTGACCTTGTTCCCATTCTGTCTAAATATCCATAATATTACCGTCTCCAGAAAAAACACCGGAGTCACTTTTTTCAAGCAGCATTCATATATTTTACGTAATCCGTATCCACCGCTGTAGTAGTGTATACGTTGGCCTTGTAGGCATTATTTGCACACTGTTTTCTTCAACCCGCCATCGAGCTGTGTGACCTTGTTCCCATTCTGTCTAAATATCCATAATATTACCGTCTCCAGAAAAAACACCGGAGTCACTTTTTTCAAGCAGCATTCATATATTTTACGTAATCCGTATCCACCGCTGTAGTAGTGTATACGTTGGCCTTGTAGGCATTATTTGCACACTGTTTTCTTCAACCCGCCATCGAGCTGTGTGACCTTGTTCCCATTCTGTCTAAATATCCATAATATTACCGTCTCCAGAAAAAACACCGGAGTCACTTTTTTCAAGCAGCATTCATATATTTTACGTAATCCGTATCCACCGCTGTAGTAGTGTATACGTTGGCCTTGTAGGCATTATTTGCACACTGTTTTCTTCAACCCGCCATCGAGCTGTGTGACCTTGTTCCCATTCTGTCTAAATATCCATAATATTACCGTCTCCAGAAAAAACACCGGAGTCACTTTTTTCAAGCAGCATTCATATATTTTACGTAATCCGTATCCACCGCTGTAGTAGTGTATACGTTGGCCTTGTAGGCATTATTTGCACACTGTTTTCTTCAACCCGCCATCGAGCTGTGTGAGCTTGTTCACATTTTGTCTAAATATTGATAATATTATCGTCTCTAGAAAAACCACTTGAGTTACTTTTTTTCAAGCAGCATTCATATATTTTACGTAATCCGTATCCACCGCTGTAGTAGTGTATACGTTGACCTTGTAGGCATTATTTGCACACTGTTTTCTTCAACCCGCCATCGAGCTGTGTGACCTTGTTCACATTTTGTCTAAATATTGATAATATTATCGTCTCTAGAAAAACCACTTGAGTTACTTTTTTTCAAGCAGCATTCATATATTTTACGTAATCCGTATCCACCGCTGTAGTAGTGTATACGTTGACCTTGTAGGCATTATTTGCACACTGTTTTCTTCAACCCGCCATCGAGCTGTGTGACCTTGTTCACATTTTGTCTAAATATTGATAATATTATCGTCTCTAGAAAAACCACTTGAGTTACTTTTTTTCAAGCAGCATTCATATATTTTACGTAATCCGTATCCACCGCTGTAGTAGTGTATACGTTGACTTTGTAGGCATTATTTGCACAGTGTTTTCTTCAACCCGCCATCTAGCTGTGTGTATTATCGTTTCCAGAAAAACCAACTGAGTTTTTGTTGTTGTTGTTGTTTTTTTAAAAATAATGCCAGGCAAAGGCAGGCCGCCACGCAGAGGCCGTGCTAGGGGCCGTGCTGCTATGCAATCCTGTGGCCCTAGCAAATTGCCCAGTTTTAAAAAGCCAATGACCCTGAACTCCCAAAATGCTGAAGAGGTAGTTGACTGGCTTACACAGCACACCCCATCCTCTACCGTTTCTAACTTTACCACAACATCCTCCTCATCCTCCACTGCTATGGCCACCCCACGTAACACTTCCTCCACCACCGGTGCCCCTTCTTCACTGGGGTCAGAGGAGTTATTTTCCAATGAGTTTCTTGAACTGAGTAATGCGCAACCATTATTGCCAGAAGAAGATGAAGGAGATGAGGACCTTACACCAGATTTAATTCTGGCAGAGAACACGATAGAGATGGACATAATGAGTGATGAGGAGGAGGTCCCCGCTGCTGCTTCCTTCTGTGATGTGTCAGAAGAAATTGATGCATCTGAGGAGAATGATGATGAGGAGATTGATGTTTTGTGGGTGCCTAGTAGAAGAGAGCAAGAGGAGGGTAGTTCAGATGGAGAGACGGAGAGTCAGAGAGGCAGTAGGAGAATAAGACTTAGAAGAAGCAGGGAGGACAGCCCGCAGGGATCAGTAGGGCAACAACATGTATCGGCACCTGTGTTCAGCCGGCCAACGCACCCGCCATTGCCGCCAATACCGCCAACTCCGCCAACTTCTACTGTTACCGCCAGATCGCACACTTCCAAAAAGTCAGCAGTGTGGGATTTTTTTAATGTGTGTGCCTCTGACAAAAGCATTGTAATTTGCAATGAGTGCAGTCAGAAACTGAGCCTTGGTAAGCCCAACAGCCACATAGGTACAACTTCTATGCGAAGGCACATGAGCGGCAAGCACAAAGCACTTTGGGAGCAACACCTCAAAGGCAACAGGCAAACTAAAAGCCACACTCCTTCTGGTCCAGCATCTTACTGCTCTACCTCTGCTCTCCTTGACCCGTCTGAACCACCCTCCACTCCGCCTTCCACCTTGACCACCTGTTCCCATTCCCAGTCATCTGCCACCAGCCAAGTTTCTGTGAAGGCCATGTTTGAGCGTAAGAAGCCAATGTCTGACTGTCACCCCCTTGCCCGGCGTCTGACAGCTGGCTTGTCTGCACTCTTAGCCCGCCAGCTTTTACCATACCAGCTGGTGGACTCTGAGGCCTTCCGCAAATTTGTAGCAATTGGGACACCGCAGTGGAAGGTACCCAGCCGCAATTTTTTTTCTAAAAAGGGAATACCACACCTGTACCAACATGTGCAGAGCCAAGTTACCGCATCTCTGTCACTTAGTGTTGGGCCAAAGGTCCATATGACTACTGACGCATGGTCCTCCAAGCATGGTCAGGGCAGGTATGTCACCTACACTGCCCACTGGGTGAACTTGGTAATGGCTGGGAAGCAGGGAATGGGTAGCTCAACAACAACAGTGGAGTTGGTGTCACCCGCCACGGATTGCACGCGGTTCTGCCACCACCTCTACTCCTCCATCGCTCTCTACCTCGTCTTCTTCTTCTTCTTACTCTGCTGCTGGGTCCTCCTTCTCCTCCTCCACACCTGTGCACCCCCAGCTCCCCCTAGGCTATTCGACGTGCCAGGTACGCCGTTGTCACGCTGTCTTGGGGATGACGTGCCTGGAAAGCAAAAACCATACCGGATCTGTACTCCTGTCATCTCTGCAGTCACAGGCCGATCGGTGGCTGACCCCACACCAACTGCAGATCGGAAAAGTGGTGTGTGACAATGGAAGCAATCTGTTGGCAGCGTTGAGACTAGGCAATTTAACACATGTGCCCTGCATGGCACATGTGTTAAATTTAATAGTCCAACGTTTTGTCTCCAAGTACCCAGGATTCCAGGACGTTCTCACCCAGTCCAGAAAGGTGTCGGCCCATTTCAGACGTTCCTACACAGCCATGGCACGCCTTGCTGACATTCAGCAGCGCTACAACATGCCAGTCAGGCGTTTGATTTCTGACAGCCAGACTCGCTGGAATTCAACGCTCCTTATGTTGGAACGTCTGCTGCAACAACAAAGGGCCGTCAACGAGTACCTTTTTGAACTGGGTGGTAGGACTGGATCTGCACAGCTGGGGATTTTTTTCCCCCGTTACTGGGTGCTTATGCGCGATGCCTGCAGGCTCATGCGACCTTTTGAAGAGGTGACAAATATGGTCAGTCGCACCGAAGGCACCATCAGCGACCTAATACCCTTCGCTTTCTTCCTGGAGCGTGCCGTGCGACGAGTGACAGATGAGGCTGTAGACCAGCGTGACGAGGAGCTGGAAGCGCACGATTTCTGGTCGGAATCACCAGAACGAACCCAGGCACCTGCTGCAACGCAGGGAGAGGTGCCAGAAGTGGAGTCAGAGGAGGAAGGTGGCTTTGTGGAGGAGGAGGAGGAGGACCAACAGGAGCAGGCTTCCCAGGGGGCTAGTGGTGACCTTTTGGGGACCCCTGGTCTTGTACGTGGCTGGGGGGAGGAGACCGTGGATGATGCAGTCCTTGATAATGAGGAAGCGGAGATGGATAGCTCTGCATCCAACCTTGTGAGAATGGGGTCTTTCATGCTGTCATGCCTGTTGAAGGACCCCCGTATCAAGAGGCTTAAGGAGAAGGACCTGTACTGGGTCGCAACGCTACTAGACCCTCGGTACAAGCATAAAGTGTCAGAAATGTTACCAACATACCACAAGTCCGAAAAGATGCGGCATTTACAAACCAGCCTGCAAAACATGTTGTACAATGCTTTTAAGGGTGATGTCACTTCAGGAACTCATCAACATTCCAGGGGCAGAGGTGCCAGTAATCCTGCCACGAGCACACCTGCAAGGACAAAGCCCTTTGGCCAGTCTGTTACGTCAGACATGCAAATGTTTTTCTGTCCAAGGCAGCGCCACAACCCTTCTGGATCCACCCTCAAAGAACGCCTCGACCGGCAGGTAGCGGACTACCTGGCATTAACTGCAGATATCGACACTCTGAGGAGCGATGAACCCCTGGACTACTGGGTGCGCAGGCTTGATCTGTGGCCAGAGCTGTCACAATTTGCCATGAACCTCTTGTCTTGCCCAGCCTCAAGTGTGCTCTCAGAAAGGACCTTCAGTGCAGCAGGAGGGATTGTAACTGAGAAGAGAACTCGCCTAGGTCACAAAAGTGTCGATTACCTGACCTTTATTAAAATGAATGAGGGGTGGATCTCGGAGGGTTACTGCACGCCGGAAGACTTGTTCTGACTTCTATGCAGCTGTCCTTCTCTTCAAGCCTCATGACTCCACACACAGCTGTCCTTTAGCGTCCTCCTCCTCCCTCCGCCACCGTTACAAACTAGGGTGCAAACCCTACTGGTTTAATTTTTTCTGGCCTCTGTGCTTCAGTGGCTGCAACCAAAAAAATGCATATTTTCTGCATTTATATGGCATAATTTTTCTGGCCTCTGTGCTTCAGTGGCTGCAACCAAAAAAATTTATATTTTCAGCATTTATATGGCATAATTTTTCTGTCAACTGTGCTTCAGTGGCTGCGACCAAAAAAATGCATATTTTCTGCATTTATATGGCATAATTTTTCTGGCCTCTGTGCTTCAGTGGCTGCAACCAAAAAAATTACTATTTTCAGCATTTATATGGCATAATTTTTCTGTCAACTGTGCTTCAGTGGCTGCGACCAAAAAAATGCATATTTTCTGCATTTATATGGCATAATTTTTCTGGCCTCTGTGCTTCAGTGGCTGCAACCAAAAAAATTTATATTTTCAGCATTTATATGGCATAATTTTTCTGGCAACTGTGCTTCAGTGGCTGCGACCAAAAAAATGACTATTTCAGCATTTATATGGCATATTTTTTCTGGCCTCTGTGCTTCAGTGGCTGTGGCCAAAAAAACTGGGCAAACAATGCCTACAAGGTCAACGACGTTGACCTTGTAGGCATTGTTTGCCCAGTTTTTTTGGCCACAGCCACTGAAGCACAGAGGCCAGAAAAAATATGCCATATAAATGCTGAAAATAGTCATTTTTGCCATACGTTGACTCAACGTATATGGCAAAAAATGACTATTTTCAGCATTTACGTGACATATTTTTTCTGGCAACTGTGCTTCAGTGGCTGCAACCAAAAAAACTGGGCAAACAATGTCTACAAGGTCAACGTATGGCGAAAAATTACTATTTTCAGCATTTATATGGCATATTTTTTCTGGCAACTGTGCTTCAGTGGCTGCGTCCAAAAAAACTGGGCAAACAATGTCTACAAGGTCAACGTATGGCGAAAAATGACTATTTTCAGCATTTATATGGCATATTTTTTCTGGCAACTGTGCTTCAGTGGCTGCGTCCAAAAAAACTGGGCAAACAATGCCTACAAGGTCAACGTATGGCAGTTGTTTAAAGAGAACAGTAGATTACTAGCCAGCAAAGCTACCTAAGCTAAAATGTCCCTCAAATCCCTGCAGACTTCTGTCCCTCCAATACAGAGCAGTATCAAGCAGATTACTAGCCAGCAAACTTACTATCATCTGTCCCTGAAATCACTAACAGCTCTCCCCCTACACTATCTCTTCCAAGCACACACAGGCAGATTTTTCAGATACATTTTTGCCCTTGATCCCCCTCTGGCATGCCACTGTCCAGGTCGTTGCACCCTTTAAACAACTTTAAAATCATTTTTCTGGCCAGAAATGTCTTTTCTAGATGTTAAAGTTCGCCTTCCCATTGAAGTCTATGGGGTTCGCGAACCGTTCGCGAACCGCTCGCATTTTTGCGCAAGTTCGCGAATATGTTCGCGAACTTTTTTTCCGACGTTCGCTACATCCCTAGTAACAGGGGAGTGTATGGGTCTATGTCACAGGGGGTCTATGTCACATGGGAGTGTATGGGTCTATGTCACAGGGGGTCTATGTCACATGGGAGTATATGGGTCTATGTAACAGGGGAGTATATGGGTCTATGTCACAGGGGAGTGTATGGGTCTATGTCACAGGGGGTCTATGTCACATGGGAGTATATGGGTCTATGTCACAGGGGAGTATATGGGTCTATGTCACATGGGAGTATATGGGTCTATGTCACAGTGGAGTGTATGGGTCTATGTCACATGGGAGTATATGGGTCTATGTCACAGGGGAGTATATGGGTCTATGTCACAGGGGAGTGTATGGGTCTATGTCACATGGAAGTATATGGGTCTATGTCACAGGGTAGTATATGGGTCTATGTCACAGGGGAGTATTTGGGTCTATGTCACAGGGTAGTATATGGGTCTATGTCACAGGGGAGTGTATGGGTCTATGTCACAGGGGGTCTATGTCACATGGGAGTATATGGGTCTATGTCACAGGGGAGTGTATGGGTCTATGTCACAGGGGAGTGTATGGGTCTATGTCACAGGGGAGTGTTTGGGTCTATGTCACAGGGGAGTATATGGGTCTATGTCACAGGGGAGTGTATGGGTCTATGTCACAGGGTAGTATATGGGTCTATGTAACAGGGGAGTGTATGGGTCTATGTCACACAGGAGTGTATGGGTCTATGTCACATGGGAGTATATGGGTCTATGTCACAGGGGAGTATATGGGTCTATGTCACAGGGGAGTGTATGGGTCTATGTCACATGGGAGTGTATGGGTCTATGTCACAGGGGAGTATATGGGTCTATGTCACAGGGGAGTGTATGGGTCTATGTCACATGGAAGTATATGGGTCTATGTCACAGGGTAGTATATGGGTCTATGTCACAGGGGAGTATTTGGGTCTATGTCACAGGGTAGTATATGGGTCTATGTCACAGGGGAGTGTATGGGTCTATGTCACAGGGGGTCTATGTCACATGGGAGTATATGGGTCTATGTCACAGGGGAGTGTATGGGTCTATGTCACATGGGAGTGTATGGGTCTATGTCACAGGGGAGTGTTTGGGTCTATGTCACAGGGGAGTATATGGGTCTATGTCACAGGGGAGTGTATGGGTCTATGTCACAGGGTAGTATATGGGTCTATGTAACAGGGGAGTGTATGGGTCTATGTCACAGGGGGTCTATGTCACATGGGAGTATATGGGTCTATGTCACAGGGGAGTGTATGGGTCTATGTCACATGGGAGTGTATGGGTCTATGTCACAGGGGAGTGCAGGGCCGCCATCAGGGGGGGACAGGGGGGACAAGCGTACCGGGCCCGGGCATGAAGGGGGGCCCGGCAGCGCTGCATTTTTTTGAAGATCCGGGCCCCCCTTACGAGCGCCCGAGCCGTACGTCTTGCCTCTTCAGTGCCGAATGCGGAAGTGCCGAAAAGCCGAAGCCGATGCGACGGAAAGACCCGAAGTCACGGAAAAAGCCGAAGTCCCGAAGTCACGAAGCGCCGAAAAGACCGGAAGTCACGAAAACAGCCGAAGCCGAAGTCCTGAAGCAGCGCAAAGACCCGAAGTCACGAAAACAGCCGAAGCCGAAGTCCTGAAGCGGTGAAAAGACCCGAAGTCACGAAAGGAGGCGAAGTTGAAGTACTGAAGCCATGAGTTCAATTCTACTGAACACCAGTTTGTGTTTTTTTTTTTTTTAATCCCCTGGCCACCAATGTATTATTTTAATATTCTATAGGCCCCTGCCACCAATCTTTTTTTTAAAACTTTTGTTTTTGGGGCCCCAATTTTTTTTTTAACTCGTAAGGGGCCCCTTGCCACCATTGTTTTTTTTTGGGTTTTTTTTTTAAAAAAAAATTAATTTTCTTTTTGGTGGCCCCAAATTTTTTTAACTTGTAAGGGGGCCCCTGCCACCAGTTTTTTTTTTTTTCCAAAAAAAAATTTATTTTTTTTCAAATTTTTTTTGGGGCCCCAATTTGTTTTTAACTTATAAGGGGGCCCCTGCCGCCAATGTTTTTTTTTTTTTTCAAAAAAAAATTAATTTTTTTTCAAAATTTTTTTTGGGGCCCCAATTTGTTTTTAACTTAGAAGGGGGCCCCTGCCACCAATGTTTGTTTATTTTTTAGTTTTTTTTAAATTTTTTTTTGTTGGGGCCCCAAGTTTTTTTTAACAGGGGGCCCCTGCCACCAATGTTTTTAAAAAAAAAAAAATTTTAATTTTTTTTTTTTTGGGGCCCCAATTTTTTTTATAAGGGGGCCCTGACCATCAATAGCTTTTTACAACTTGTGTGGGGGGGGGTTACTTTTTTAGCGCTGATGTCTGTGTGGTCTTTTAACTGCGATGTGGGCGGGATATGGGGCGGAGCTTGGTCGTCAGTGTGGGCGGGGCCCAGGGGGCCCCAAAAATTTTGTTGTACGGGGCCCCGTGATTTCTAATGGCGGCCCTGGGGGAGTGTATGGGTCTATGTCACAGGGGTCAGCTGAATCCTATTATTGTGAATATGTAGTGCCCATTAAATAGTACTAAAATAATAATGCAGCTACAGCTGTTCTGGTGCCACTGGTAGAGTCTACCCTTTATATTGTATGGGAATGGCTCTGCATATGTCACATGAGAGTGTATAGGCCTATTTCACAGGGGAGTGTATGGGTCTATGTCACACAGGAGTGTATGGGTCTATGTCACATGGGAGTGTATGGGTCTATGTCACAGGGGATTATATGGGTCTATGTAACAGGGGAGTGTATGGGTCTATGTCACAGGGGATTATATGGGTCTATGTAACAGGGGAGTGTATGGGTCTATGTCACAGGGGATTATATGGGTCTATGTAACAGGGGAGTGTATGGGTCTATGTCACACGGGAGTGTATGGGTCTATGTCACAGGGGAGTATATGGGTCTATGTCACATGGGAGTATATGGGTCTATGTCACAGGGGAGTGTATGGGTCTATGTCACAGGGGAGTATATGGGTCTATGTCACAGGGGAGTGTATGGGTCTATGTCACATGGGAGTATATGGGTCTATGTCACATGGGAGTATATGGGTCTATGTCACATGGGAGTGTATGGGTCTATGTCACACAGGAGTGTATGGGTCTATGTCACATGGGAGTGTATGGGTCTATGTCACAGGGGATTATATGGGTCTATGTAACAGGGGATTATATGGGTCTATGTAACAGGGGAGTGTATGGGTCTATGTCACATGGGAGTGTATGGGTCTATGTCACACAGGAGTGTATGGGTCTATGTCACAGGGGATTATATGGGTCTATGTAACAGGGGAGTGTATGGGTCTATGTCACAGGGGAGTGTATGGGTCTATGTCACAGGGGAGTATATGGGTCTATGTCACAGGGGATTATATGGGTCTATGTCACATGGGAGTATATGGGTCTATGTCACATGGGAGTATATGGGTCTATGTCACATGGGAGTATATGGGTCTATGTCACAGGGGAGTGTATGGGTCTATGTCACATGGGAGTGTATGGGTCTATGTCACAGGGTAGTATATGGGTCTATGTCACAGGGGAGTGTATGGGTCTATGTCACATGAGAGTATATGGGTCTATGTCACAGGGTAGTATATGGGTCTATGTCACAGGGGAGTGTATGGGTCTATGTCACATGAGAGTATATGGGTCTATGTCACAGGGGAGTATATGGGTCTATGTCACAGGGGAGTGTATGGGTCTATGTCACAGGGGAGTGTATGGGTCTATGTCACAGGGGTCAGCTGAATCCTATTATTGTGAATATGTGGTGCCCATTAAATAGTACTGAAATAATAATGCAGCTACAGCTGTTCTGGTGCCACTGGTAGAGTCTACCCTTTATATTGTATGGGAATGGCTCTGCATATGTCACATGAGAGTGTATAGGCCTATTTCACAGTGGAGTGTATGGGTCTATGTCACACAGGGGAGTGTATGGGTCTATGTCACATGGGAGTGTATGGGTCTATGTCACAGGGGATTATATGGGTCTATGTCACAGGGGATTATATGGGTCTATGTAACAGGGGAGTGTATGGGTCTATGTCACATGGGAGTGTATGGGTCTATGTCACAGGGGGTCTATGTCACAGGGGAGTGTATGGGTCTAGTCTCTTGGTTCAATCATTAAGAGACTTGACAAGGGGTCTGTGAGGGGGGCGACTGTTTGAAGCAAACCACACTACCTAATTAACTGTACGTCGCCTTGTCCTTTCCCTTCAAGACCCTTAATTTATTTTTTAGTATCATATTTTATGACGTGTGCCCCAATCCCCACATGTGCCAAATCAAAAGTGCCACTATTTTTGCTCCACCACTGGGACTATTTGATGTGCACATTGAGGTTGAGGCAAAGCCAGACGCACGGCACATGATCCGAACAGATGATGTTGCTGACGGATTCTGCATCGACCTGGCCTTTCTCTCTAACATTTGGTAACAGTTTACAACTAGGAATAAACTCCCACCCACCTCCATAAATACATATACAGAGCTCACCCCTGGGACCCCCAACCAGATGTGTTGTCTCTCCCAACCCGAGTACCATGGCAGTAACAAAGGCCAAATAATGGGGGTTCTGCACCTTTAAATTAGCTTTTAGTATGATGTAAAAAAGGACCATTTGCAATTGTCATTTTTTCTCATTTGTGTTTTTTTTGTGCTGAATTGTGCTTAGTACAGGGAATACCTATGCTGCCATCGTTTTATGGTATCTCTCTGTACAGACTATGAGCAAACTTAGGGGGCTATTCCTGCTGAATTGTGCTTAGTACAGGGGAATACCTATGCTGCTATAGTTTTATAGTATCTGTCTGTACAGGCTTGGAGTAAACTTAGGGGTCTGTTCCTGCTGAATTGTGCTGCTTATCATGTTTGTAAATACACGTAATACAGAACTGCATTGATTATGGTGATTTGGGGACATTTGTATCAGTTTTTATCATTTTTATGGTACATTTTTTTCATGATTGAGATGGAGGTGTGACAATTGGAGATCTGCTGACCCACCAGCACAGTGTGGAGTTTAGTGAGGTTGAGTATGACTAAAAGCCACGCATCTAGACTAATATTTGGAAGCTGCTTCTCGGCAGAGACATTGGCACTGGGGACACAACACTATGGCCGAGGCTCATGCACAAAGCACTTTAATGAACTCCAGGCACCGCTGCTGAAAATATGAAACAGCTTTGCTCAATATGGGAGAGAAATCTTTGATAAGCGGAAGGGGAGGGGGGGGGGTGCCGGTTCAATAGTCGGTGTGGCATGTGTCCGGCTGCTGCCGTCTGAAGCCCCTTTATCTGGGAAGAACCTGCGCACACAAAAGATCTCTTTTAATTGGCTGTTGGCAAGAACATAAAAAGAAGGCGCTCGCTTTACCACTTCTCAGGTGCCTCCAGCACATTGTGCAAATACATATGTATGTTGCTTTACCCTCTGTCTCTCGCACACTGGCCAAGTACAAAATCCTTGTGACCCTCTGGCTCCCTCTTGTGTTGCTGATTGTAACAGCGTTTTTATCAAAGGATGAACGCTCACTTCAACCATTGATAAATACTCTTTTAAAAATCTCATAGAAATTGGAGAGTGACGGAATTTCACTCCAGACGACTGTTGCGATCTCTGACTTCACTTTTTGATAAATATACCCCAATATTGGATATGGGCTTTTGCCGGGGTCACAACTGTGTCTGGGGTGCAGGTGCAACACTGGCATCAGATCTATTGAGCCACACAGGGCTGGAACTAGGGGTAGGCAGAGTAGGCGCCTGCCTAGGGAGCTATCATGGGGGGGGGAGCACTTTTAAGGGGAATTTTTTTTTTAACCATTCTTTGCATGGCCTTTAATAGTTTTTCAATTTTATAAACCACTTGTTCCGACCCCCTCTTGTCCATGATTCGTACTGCGGGCAGAATTGCTCCCCACCTCCCTCTTGGCAGCTGCTGGCACAGGTACATATTTGTGGCAATATCTTGGCTTTTGCTTGCACCGGTAAACAGATGATTAGGGGCAATATGATGGATTTTTGGCTGCTGCTGGTACAGGTACATATTTAGTAACAAAATGATAGATTTTTGGCTGCTGGCACAGGTACATATTTGGGGACAATATGATGGATTTTTGGCTGCTGTTGGCACAGATACAGATTGGGGGCAATATGAGGGATTGGCTGCTGCTGGCTCAGGTATATGGGGCATTATGGTGTCTGCTGGCTCAGATACACAGATGTTTGGGTCAATATGATGGATTTTTAGCTCCTGATGGCACAGGTACAAATTAGGGGCAACATGATGGATTTTTTTGGCTGCCGCTGCCATTGGTACAGATTGGGTGTAACAATATGATGGATGTTTTGGTATATGCTGGCACAGGTACAGATTGGGGGCAATTTGAGGGATTGACTGCCGTTGGCACAGGTACAAATGGGGGCAATATGATAGATGTTGACACAGGTACATGGGGCAATATGAATGGTAAGGTGGGAAATGGTGATGCAGGACCGGTTGGGGGGGGGGGGCACTGATTGAAGCCCTTGCCTATGGTGCCAAAATACCTTGGCCTGGCCCTGGAGCCACATGAGCAAAGCAGGCAAAGTTGATTGGGTTGCTGTTTGAAAGCAAACATCAGATTTTCCCATGTTTTCTGTACAGCTGGAGGAACATCCACGTGCAGGAAACCTATAGCATGCCCCTCTTTGATCTGCCCCGTGCCCTCACTCACTGCCCCATTTCATTCTGCCAGGATATGAGCGAGTGAAATTGGCACGTCTCTGTCCCAATGTGCTTCCTAAACTCTGCCCTCTCGTTAGATAACTGGCTCATTGCATGCCAAGCTGAGCTCTGCCCGGCCTTTCCATCGCCTTGATGGCAGTTTGCCCTGGAAAAATCAAGCATTTGTCTTCACTCTGGAGTATTATTCCATAGACTAGAGAAAATACAGACTGGAGTCAGATATAAACAATATCAAATGTCTGTTATAAGTGAGAGCCACATGGGCTATGAAGCACCTTAAGTTAACTTTTAGTATGTCGTAGAATGTAGTGATGGGTGAATAAATTCGCCAGGCGCGATTTTGCGGCAAATTTCAGTGTTTTACCACCAGCAAATAAATTCGTGAAACTGCCAAAAAAATGCAAAAAATTTTGAATGCGCATCAGAAAACTGTCGAGCATCAAGATTATTCAGACGCCCATTGACTTTAATGGCAGCATGAAAATTGACGCGAGCATCAGAATTGACGCGGGCATTTAGCGAAAATGGGACAGATTCACCCATCACTAATAAAATGGCAAATTCTAAGCAACTTTCTCATTGGTCTTCATTTTTTGATTTTTATAGTTTTTGAATTATTGGACTTCTTCTTCTGACTCTTTCCATCTTTCAAATGGGGGGGTCACTGACCCCATCTAAAACAAAACGAATGCTCTGTAACACTACACATATATTGTTATTGCTACTTTTATTGCTCATCTTTCTATTCAGACCTCTCCTATTCATATTCCAGTCTCTTATTTAAACCAATGCATGGTTGCTAGGAATTTGGACCCTAGCATCCAGATGGCTGACATTGAAAACCGGGGAGCTGCTGAATAAAAAGCTAAATAACTCAAAAAACACAAATAATAAAAAATGAAAACCAATAGCAAATTGTCTCCGAATATCACGCTCTACATCATACTAAAAGTTAAATCAAAGGTGAACACCCCCTTTAAATGGTTCATAATATTGAACCAATAGGAACAGCGTTGGGTGGGGACCTTCAAAACCCCAAATATTGCAAAACTACATATCCCAGAAACCTCCATGAGATGTGCAGTCCTGGCATGTAAGGATTCCTATAGAATACACATGGTCAGCAGAGCTTTGCTTCGATTTACTAAGGCCAGTTCCCCAACCTGAGTGCCGCCATGATTTGCCCATGATTAATCCAGGTCTCTACTTGCAGTTTGGCTTAATTATCGCTGAAAGGGTTAATGTATGGCTGCCAATGTTAAATGCCCTATTTATTGTTTCAGGGAAGCAATGACAAAACAATTCAGTCTTATCTCCCCGCTCGGGGCTGTGGGACGAGATGGCAGGAAGTGTCCTCTAAATGCACATCCTCTGCTCCTGCTATTTCATTCTCATAGATAAAAGCAGCCCAAACCCAAACAGTTAGAAGCCACATCTTATGTAACCCCTACTACTCCCAGCACCCCCTGGCACAAACACAGCCGAGGTCATGCACTAGCATGGTGCTACTAGCATCAGTCTGTGATACCAGCCAATCAGCACTTAGTTTTATAAGAACAGTGTGGATACAATAAAGAAAGCACATTTCTGATTGGTTGTTAACGGTGATATTTTGTAGTACAGGTATGGGAGTTGTTATCCAGAATGCTCGGGATCTAGGGTTTTCTGGATATCGTAACTTTCTGTAATTTGGATTTTCATATCTTAAATCTACTAGAAAATCATTTAAATATTAAATAAACCCAATAGGCTGGTTTTGCCTCCAATAAGGATTAATTATATCTTAGTTGGGATCAAGTACAAACTACTGTTTTATTATTACAAAGAAATAGGAAATAGTTTTTAAAATTTGGATTATTTGGATAAAAGAAGTCTTAGGGAGATGTCCATTCTGAAATTCGGGGCTTTCGGGATAATGAAGAAGCCACATCTTATGTAACCCCTACTACTCCCAGTACCCCCTGGCACAAATAAAGCCGAGGTCATGCACTAGCATGGTGCCCGTGCTCAGTCTGTGATACCAGCCAATCAGCACTTAGTTTTATAAGAACAGTGTGGATACAATAAAGAAAGCTAATTTCTGATTGGTTGTTATCGGTGATATTTTGTAGTACAGGTATGGGAGTTGTTATCCAGAATGCTCGGGACCTGGTGTTTTCTGGATAACGGATCTTTCTGTAATTTGGATCTTCATATCTTAAATCTACTAGAAAATCATGTAAATATTAAATTAACCCAATAGGCGGGTTTTGCCTCCAATAAGGATTAATTATATCTTAGTTGGGATCAAGTACAGGCGACTGTTTTATTACTACAAAGAAATAGGAAATAGTTTTTGAAATTTGTGTTATTTGGATCAAAGAAGTCTTAGGGAGATGTCCATTCCGAAATTCTGAGCTTTCAGATAATGGGTTTCTGGATAATGGATCCCATACCTGTACTTGGGGAAATACTGCACTACACTATTATAGAATAATGAAGATGTTAAAGAGGTGGGTCATCTTTACGTTAATATGTTATAGAATGGCTGAATTAAGCAACTTTTAAATTGGTCTTCATTTTTTCTTTCACGGCTGGCTGTGAAAAATAATTTACTTAGTGGTTACTATGGATTACCACCAAGATGCAAATTTGCCCGGTGTTGGTAAATGAGCCCCAATGGAGTTTGAATTGCGCATCTTTTTTTTTTAAACTAATGACATTAATACTTACTGCCCGAGCCTTAGTATATATTATGAAATGGGCAAAGCAAAATAGTTTTTCCCATTGTGCATAGTTAAATGCGTGGGCTTAAATAAGAGACTGAAATATGAATGGTCTGAATTGAAAGAGGAGCAATAAAAAGTAGCAATAACAATACATTTGTAGTCTTGTTTTACAGACGGGGTCAGTGACGCCATTTGAAAGCTGTAAAGAGTCAGAAGAAAAAGGCAAATAAATCAAAAACTATAAAAAAAAAAATAATAAAGACCAACTGAAAAGTTGCTTAGATTAGCCATTCTATAACATACATAATAGTTTACTTAAATGTGAACCATGCCTTTAATTCAGCAGCAAGAAGCAGCATTGTATTTTGGGAAGGGTCAACCAGCCTCAGCTCAATCAAAATTGAATTACCTTCCCATGAAGCTAAAGGGGTTACTGTAGTGTCTATGAGAGAGTAATGCTTCTATACAGAGACAGGACTGGACGGAATCCAAAGATAATAAAGGAATAAGCTTCTGGGGAAAGTCTAGTAGTTTGATGTTCCAGGTCCAAGGGTGGAAGAATGTAAAGCTACAGAGACAATATTCAAGCTCTTCCATATTGTGTAGGAGAGTGTGTAATCTTTTGTCAGCGTTTTTGCGGTTGCAAATACAGATACACAGCCTCTTATCTGGATTATTATTTGGTTTTCTGGATCAGGGATCGTTCTGTAATTTGGATCACCATACTATCTGTAGTCTGCTAAAAATCATGTAAACATTAAAGGGAAAGGAAACCCTGCTGCACTGCTCAACCAAACACTGTGGCTGGACTACAAATCCAAGAACATAATGTAACATATAATAAAGGTTGAGGCATAAGGGTTATATTCTTAAAGGGTTTGCTCACCATTGAGTTAAATTTTAGTAGATTGATATAATGAGATCTGTGTAAATCCGGCTCCATGTTCTTTGTTCCTGCAACTGAAGTTGGAAGCTTTAAGCCCAGTTTCCCAGCACTGAACAAGTCTGTCCTTTACCCCCATGTTTGATTCCAGTGTCATATAATAAAGACTTTAAATTACATAATTATCTCTATATGATAAACAACAAGATGCCTGACACGGTGCTGGGAATCAACATTCTCATTGGTCAGTTCTCTTGCATTTATAATGACGTTTTTGATCTGTAGAAATCTCATTGGTGAATTTTTGTGCATCTATAATTCCTTTTTTTTGGGTACTTCTATAGAAAACTAGGGGGCGCTATGGGACAGTGTTTTATGGCTGGGTTTACATCCCCTTTAAATAAAACCAATGGGATTGTCAGCCATGTGCTGCCCAAAGTCAGAGTGGCCAGGTGACCAGTGTGTTATAGTGGCCCCCATTATTTGTGCGCCAGACTCAAAGACATTGCCATTCCATTTTATTGAAATAAGTAGGAAACAAGCGGGACTAGAGCAGGGGTCCCCCAACTGCCGTGGGCTTAGTTCACAGGGCCACTGAACCGGGCCGTTACTTCAAAGCTCCCCAGCAGGGATGGGCAAATTTGACCAGTTTAGTTTCAACAAAAATTCGTCGCCGACGCCCATTAAAGTCAAGTCTATGGGCGTCATTTCCGCGGCAAAACATCCACCCCAGCGTACAGCATTGCGTGTCCAATAGTGATGGGCGAATCGTCAGGCGCGAATTCGCAGCAAATTTGCACGATTCAGTGCCGGTGAATAAATTCACAAAAAGGCTGTGAAATTCGCTGTTGAAAGTTCGAAAAGTTTTTCCAAAACGAGACGCCAACGTCGAAGCAAAACGGCGAAAATTCGCACATCACTAGTGTCCGAAAACAAGCTCATGTCTCCCACTGATTCTGAAATGTAGTCCATAATATAAAATCTAATCACTACATTTGCATTATATATGTAATAATTAAATGATATAAGCACTGTGATTAATTTCTGTTTAATTATACGACAAACCACCCCCCCTCTGGTCCTTGAAAAAATGGTCTTGCTTGAAAGCGGACACTGGGGCAAAAAAGGTTGGGGACCAATGTGGTTGAGCTTGATGGGCACATCTATTGTCTAACACTGCTATTACGCCATTAGTATGTCAGCTCTGTGCAGCCCACAGTGTACTTTATGTTGGAGTCAGATCTGTGACAAGTTTGAGGATTTCCTGTAAACTACGGTGACAATTTTACCATAATAAATGTCACTTTGTTCATGTACACTGCTGACTTAATTTAAGGGCAACTGAAACAGTTGTAAGTGCCGCAGGAGAAAAACTTCTGGTTTCTTTAATTCAATGGTAAAACTCCAGTATTTCAGGCTAAGGGAGAGCAATAAGGGAATATATAGTGTAGTATTTTGATAATGTGCCAAAAAGGGCAGATAGAAAGGAGGAAACATAACATGGGTTATCACCCCAATATACAATAAGATAAGCATTGTGTATAACTGTATATATATATTAGGGATGCACCAAATTCAGGATTCGGTTCAGGATTTGCCTTTTTCAGCAGGATTCGGATTTGGTCAAATCGAATCTGAATCCTAATTTGCATATGCAAATTAGGGCCAGGAAGGGAAATTGCCTGACTTTTTCTCACAAAACAAAAAAAAAATTTCCCCTTCCAATCCCTAATTTGCATATGCAAATTAGGATTCAGGGGTGCGGTATTCAGCCGAATCTTTTGCAAAGGATTCAGGGGTTCGGCCAAATCCAAAATAGTGGATTCGGTGCATCCTTAATATAAATATATTATTATACTGTGTATAAAATGAATCATGACGGTGCCAGCCCTCTTCACCATAAGAGGAATAATTTGCAATGCTCTCAGTATAGGTGCATATTCACAAACCCATAAGAGGTTTCATCATGTAGTGACCTATACAAACATTTCAGTAGGCTTCAGTATATTGTAATCTAATAGGATACCCATTAATCCTGGTAGAGAGTTCGATAAAAGGCAGGGGAAAGTTGGGGGGGGGGGTTGGAGTGAAATGCTAAAATTTAAACATTCTGTTCCAAATATGTTCTACTATGCAAACGTAAATTAAAAAATTAAAACTGCAGGTATACTGGCAGTGGGAAATGTATAAAGAGGGAATAAATATGTTGGACATATTACATTTACTTTTCAGTTTGGTAGTACAGATATGGGATCTGTTATCTGGAAACCCATTATCCAGAAAGTTCCGAATTATCGAAAGGCCCACTCCCATAGACTCCATTATAATGAAATACGTTTTAATAATAAAACAGTAGCTTGTAATTTATCCCAACTAAGATATAATTAATCCTTATTGGAAGCAAAACCAGCCTATTGGGTTTATTTAATGTTTACATGATTTTCTAGAAGACTTAAGGTGTGAAGATCCAAATTATGGAAAGATCCATTATCCAGAAAACCCCAGGTCCCAAATATTCTGGATAATAGGCCCCATACCTGTAGCAGCAGTAACCCCTAAGGTCAGGCTTTGGTTAAGAATCATTGGAAATTTCTCAGTAAGGGGTAACCCAAAGGCTTCTATAATGGGAATTGTATGGAGCAGTGATCCCCAACCAGTGGCTCATGAGCAACATGTAACTCACCAACTCCTTGGATGTTGCTTCCAGTGGCCTCAAAGCAGGTGCTTATTTTTGCAGGCTTGGAGGTTTTGGTTGTATAAAAACCAGGTACTGCCAAATAGATCCTCCTGTAGGCTGCAAGTCCACATATAGGCTACCAATAGCCTATATGTGGACCTTCACTGTATCCCATACTATCATTTAGTCTTTAGATCAGTGATCCCCAACCAGTGCTCGCAAGCAACATATTACTCACCAACTCCTTGGATGTTGCTCTCGGCCTCAAAGCAGGTGCTTATTTTTGAATTCCTGGTTTGGAGGCAAGTTTTGGTTGTATAAAAACCAGATGTATGTACAGGGGTGGATGGATGTGTAAGGGATTAAGAGTTTAGAGCAGTGATCCCCAACCAGTGGCTCGTGAGCAACATGTTACTCACCAACTACTGCCAGACAGAGTCTCCTGTAGGCTGTCAGTCTACATAGGGGCTACCAAATGGTCAATCGCAGCACTTATTTAGCACCCCCCACAGACTTTTTTATGTTTCCTTGCTCCAAACTCTTTTTAGATCTGAATGTGGGGAAAAAAGGTTGGGAAACCCTCTAACTCAGCGCCTTGTGCCCTCCTCTTGGTAGACCTCCATTGTGCCAACATATCCTCATACTCCCTTCCCAAAGTGACCCCTCCTACCTACGTTTCCAAAAGGGTTGGGGACTCCTGGTTTAGACTGTCTAAAATTTACACTTCCTCAAAGGATAAGACAAAATATGAATCTGCATGTTGAGTTGAAAAATCCAAAAATAAGAGCTTCCAGCTGTTGTCCACCTACAATCTATAGCAACACCATTACAGTTTTTGGGTGTTGTATGTGTGGGAGGGGGGTGGTTGCTTTGAATTATAAATCTGCATTGGCAAGCTGACCAGTTGCGCACCCCTCATGGACAACATTTGTTCCGAGCTACTTTCTATGTATGTATAATACATAATACATTGTATGACCAAAACTGGAAGCAAAATTGCTTATCAAAATCCCCCTCTATAGCCATTCGATTAATTGCCCTGTTGTTGTTGGACTGTTTCTACACTCTGTAACTGTTTTACAAATACCTTCAAAATAAAAAAACATCAAATGTTGTGCGGTAACAATCAACAATACCAAAAAAAAAAGAAATTTCAATTCTCAAGGGACGCTCTACAATGAACCTAGACAAAAAAAATTCTGCCCGGCTATTCCTGACATCTGTATCCTGCTTGAACTTTTGCATATCATTCATACGCTACACTCACACCTGCCCATGCAGACTTGGACATTTGACACTTAAAAAAAAAAAACAATATATATATATCTCCTAGCACGTATCATCCAGAAAAACACCATTGTTTTTAGGTTCTCTTATCTCGCTGCTCCCAAATATCCTGTTGCTTCGAGCAAGTGCGGCCAGGACCAATCGAATTCTCTTCCTGCCACTGGCTGACTTCATTTCCCAGCCTTAGCACAATCTCATCCGCTCCAAACAAGCCCATCAAATCTACTTTCTGCTCAGCACGAAGCTATAATTTTTATTTTATTTTTTAGCATTAATAAACCAGTTATTAAACTGTTTGGGAAGATGGCTAGCACCATCAAGGTAAGATACCTGTTTTGTGTTTTTTTTCTTTGTGTTCTTTGAGTATTTCAATTAAAAATTAATTTTTATCAAAGTCAGATAAGTCTAGTTCAGGCAACACCCCCAACTGCCACAATTGCAGGCAACAAGATTTCCTCTGCAGTGCTTAGTAAATTTCCTTTTTCCTATCCCAACCATCCGCACGCTTTAAAAACTTCAATCTCTGCAAAACTGTATATTTTTCAAATTTCGACTTGAATAGTGTGGACCCACCGTGCAATTTCTATAATTTTTTCCTTTTTCACCATTTTTTTTTTAAAATTTTTAAATTTGAAACCTACATTTGTGGTTTTGAAAATCGGGTGGTTAAACATTGGAATGGACTTTTATATCATCAACGAAACCAGTTTATGGTGCATCTATTTTGCCATGGGGTTTTGGAAAGCTGACAGTTTTCCAAGAGACTGTTTTCCTATATTTCAGTTTTCATATTTGGATTTAATGAAAGATGCAGTATAATAGCCGTATAAGGGTTTTGTTTTTACTCAATGGTGTTATAGTTTAATGTTGTTGAATTGTTTTAAATGTTGTAGAAGCTGACTGTGTAACAAATTAATTTGTTGTTTTCCATTCATTTTAATTTTTCCATATTCATTGTAAATCATTATTATGAATATTGCTCAAATTCTATAACTGTTGGCTACATTAATTAATAGCAGCAATCAAATTAAAACTGTAACTCATGTTTTACGTTTTTGGATCTTGTTTTTAGATCTTAATTGAATTTGAAATTGTATTTAGTTGATAATTAGTTGATATTGATAAAAAAATATAACATTTGGACGGGTCATAACAGATCTTTTAGGTGAGTGTGTTGATTTGGATTAAGTACGACAATGTTAATATACAGGTATTGGACCTGTTATCCAGAAAACTCGGGACAGTTGGCGTTCCGGATAAGGGATCTTTCCATAATTTGGATCTTCATACCTTAAGTCTACTAGAAAATCATATAAACATTAAATAAACCCAATAGGCTGGTTTTGCCTCCAATAAGGATTAATTATATCTTAGTTTGGATCAAGTACAAGCTACTGTTTTATTATTACACAGAAAAAGGAAATCGTTTCTCAAAATTTGGATTATTTGGATGAAATGGAGTCTATGGGAGACATGCTTTCCATAACTCGGATCCTTCTGGATAATGGGTTTCTGGATAACCTGCATCTTTAATTTGTTTAGAATTATCAAAAGAAATAAAATAATAAGGATGTAATTATACTGCATATTAGCACAATGTGAATTGTCCTACAAATTAAAAAAAAATAGGGGTCAGCTAAAATGCTTTTATGAAATTTATGATCTAAGCAATAAAGTAAAAATTTTTTATTTTATTCAAAAATTGATTATGGTAAATAATTTGTCACAGATGCAGGTATGGAATCCGTTATGCAGAAACCTGTTCTCCAGATAGCTCTGACTTATAGGAAAGCTGTCTTCTATAGATTTCATTTAAAACAAACAATTCTAGTTTTTAAAAATGATTTCCTTTTTTCGCTGTAATAATAAAACAATTCCTTGGACTGGATCTTAACTAAACTATAATTAATCCTTATTGGAGGCAAAACCAGCCCATTTAGCGGCAGATTTATCAAGGGTCGAATTTCAAAGTAACGGGAGTTTTTTTTGAACTCCCATAACTTCGAAATACAAATAAAAAAAGACCAACCGAAATTTATTTAAAAAAATCAAAAAATTTTTTCCAGGTGATTAGGCTGTATTCAATCGTTCGAATTGAAAAAATATTGTATTCGATTGAATTCGAAATATTTTTCAAAGCCCACCAATTGACTCCAAATAGGTTCTAGGAGGTCCCCCATAGGCTAAAACAGCAATTCAGCAGGTTTTAGATGGCGAATGGTCGAAGTCTTAAAGAGACAGTAAGACTTCAACCATTTGCCATCTATAACTTGCCGAATTGCTCCTAGAACCTATATGGAGTTGAATTCAAATTTTCTAATTTTTTTTAAATTCGAATCCAATTTGGAATATGCCATAGTCGAAGTACACAAAAATAGCTCGAAATTCAAATTTTTTTAATTCGAATTTTCACCTCGACCCTTGATAAGTCTACCCTATGTTTAAATTATATTTTAGAAGTTATAGCATTTGGAGAATCAAATTATGGAAAGACCCCTTATCCGGAAGGCTCCAGGTCCTAGGCATTCTAGATTATTTGTCCTATACCTGTAGTAGTCTCAATGTTAGAAAAGGAGAGAAAAGTTAAAAGAATTGCAAGGGAAAATGTAATAAAAAACTGAAAAGCTTTTTTTTTTTTTAACAAAATATAAAAAATGCATAAAAATCTACCAAACAAGTATAGGGGAAAACATCTAGCCTTGTTCTTTTAAAGGATGTATTATGTAAACATAATGTAAAAACATAATTTAAAAATACACTACAAATACACTATAAAACTTAGACAAGAATTTAAGCGAGCTGATTTGTTTTAGAAGCAACGTATTCCTGTGGAACAATGAAGCTGTCCAGCAAAATATTTATATCTGCTCTGCCCGTCTGTTCTGTCTTGATAAGGATTATTATTGTTATTTCATATGGTAACAGAAGCCTGTGGAGAAATGATGCATTGAAGCAGAAATAGATTCATTAAACTCAGAGCTGCAGGCTTTTTTGGGGGAAAATGTTTTAAAAGATAAATATACGGTATTTATAAATCTAAAAGTGGAACAATAAAATAATGTTTGGTGATACAGGTATGGGAGCTGTTATCCAGAATGCTTGGGACCTGGGTTTTCCAGATAAGGGGTCCATCCGTAATTTGGATCTCCATACTTTAAGAATTATTTAAACATTAAATAAGCCCGATAGGATTGTTTTGCCTCTAATAAGGATTAATTATTTCTTAGTTAAAATCAAGTACTAGCTACTGTTTAATTATTATAGAGGAAAAGGAAATCATTTTTTAAAATGCAAATTATTTTATTATGACCAAGTCTATGGGAGATGGTTTTTCTGTAATTGGGAACTTTCTGGATAACGGTTTTCCGGATAACGGGTTTCCGGATAACGGATCCTATACCAGTACTGCTAATGATTAAGTAGCACTATACAACAAGTACAGATATAGGATCTATTATCCAGAATGCTTGGGACCCGGGGTTCTCCAGATAAGGGATCTTTCTTTAATTTGGATCTCCATACCTTAAAGAGGTGGTTCACCTTTACGTTAACTTTTAGTTATAGAATGGCTGATTCTAAGCAACTTTTCAATGGGCCTTTTCAATTATTTCTCTTGTTCTTCTGACTCTTTTCAGCTTTCAAATGGGAGTCACTGACCCTATCTAAAAAATAAGGTTACACATTTAGGGGCATATTTATCAAGAATTTCTGTTTTAGCCTATGGGGGACCTCCTAGAACCTATTTGGAGTCAATTGGTGGACTTTTTGGAAAAACTTTGAATCTAATTCGATCGAATACGCTATTCCTTCGATTCGTACGGACCCAATCAATCGAAAAAGGACCTATTCGACCACAAAAAACTTTGACTTAATTTCAGTTGGTCTTTTTGAATTTGAATTTCGAATTGAAAAAACTTAAGTCAAGACTTACCAAAAAGTCCACCAATTGACTCCAAATAGATTCTAGGAGGTCCCCCATAGGCTAAAACAGAAATTCTGCCCCACTATGTTACTGTCAGCGATGGGCAAATAAATAAGACTGTCACGAATTTGCAGTGACTTTCTGCAGTTTGCCACCGGCGAATAAATTAGCGAGTCAAAAAGATTTTGGACGCACGTCCAAAAAGTCTATTGCGTCAAAATCGGTGGGTGTCACCACTATACCGACACCCATTGACTTCAAAATTGACGCAAGCGACTTTTCGGACGTGCATCCAAAATTGGACGTGGGCGTCAATTTAGATTTTCACATTTTTTTCACTAATTTTTCGGCATTACGCAAATTTTGCAGGAAATTCATGGATTTTCCGGTGAAACGGGAGAAATTCGCCCATCACTGGTTACTACATTTTGATGTTTTCTGCTATACAGTCACTCTTGCCCTGGCCATATATTGTGTCATATAGAAGGGACCAGGGCCACAATATTGCGCAGCACAAACCAACTCTTTTTTTCTGTTAGGCAGATGTTGCATTTCTAATGTGCTAACTCATGTGCAAGTGACATTTTGAGGTTTGTGGTTATTACATAGCTTTATTATATGTCAGACATTCTTATATGACTGAGTGCTGTAACTGACACACACAGAAACCACAGATACGGGGGGGGGGGGTGTTCACTGTTAAGGGAGAGGGTTCCTTAAGTAAATTTTGTTACATAACTAAACTTGTAAACAGAAATTACACAATTTGCATCTAAATTAAAAAATTTTTTAAAAAAATTATATTTTTAGTTGCATAGTCTTATATATTTAAGTAATATTTTGTTTCCCCTTTTTTATACAGCCCAAGCTGTAATTTACAACCGTTATGTAAGCTTTGAGCACCAATTCCAGGGCAGCAAATAAGCACTCACCCCAAACCTAACTGGTCTTCAGGCTGGGCCCCTTTAACTCATAACAAGGTTACAGATATATAGAAACATTGGGGTAACAGTCACCCTGCTATAGTTCCAGGGGTACCCAGGGCACAAATAAACACTCACCCCAAATCTCCCCCTAACTGGCCTTCAGGCTGGGCCCCCTTAGCTCATAACAAGGTTACAGATATATAGAAACATTGGGGTAACAGTCACCCTGCTATAGTTCCAGGGGTACCCAGGGCACAAATAAACACTCACCCCAAATCTCCCCCTAACTTGCCTTCAGGCTGGGCCCCCTTAGCTCATAACAAGGTTACAGATATATAGAAACATTGGGGTAACAGTCATCCTGCTATAGTTCCAGGGGTACCCAGGGCACAAATAAACACTCACCCCAAATCTCCCCCTAACTGGCCTTCAGGCTGGGCCCTCTTAGCTCATAATAAGGTTACAGATATATAGAAACATTGGGGTAACAGTCACCCTGCTATAGTTCCAGGGGTACCCAGGGCACAAATAAACACTCACCCCAGATCTTCCCCTAACTGGCCTTCAGGCTGGGCCCCCTTAGCTCATAACAAGGTTACAGATATATAGAAACATTGGGGTAACAGTCACCCTGCTATAGTTCCAGGGGTACCCAGGGCACAAATAAACACTCACCCCAAATCTCCCCCTAACTGGCCTTCAGGCTGGGCCCTCTTAGCTCATAACAAGGTTACAGATATATAGAAACATTGGGGTAACAGTCACCCTGCTATAGTTCCAGGGGTACCCAGGGCACAAATAAGCACTCACCCCAAATCTCCCCCTAACTGGCCTTCAGGCTGGACCCCCTTAGCTCATAACAAGGTTACAGATATATAGAAACATTATAGTTCCAGGGGTAACCAGGGCAGCACATAAAATCACATACTTATCTCTTAAGATCCTCAGAACCTATTCCAGAATTAAAATAAGAAATATACCTATGATTCCTCTATTAACTGTTGTCAATGTAATCAGATAAATAGCAAAACTAATTGGAAATATCAGAAATATCACTTTTTTATATTTTATAAATCTCTGGATAAAGTAGCACTATCAGCAAACCTCACAACCCCTTCTCTGCCAGAGATGAGCTAGAAATGATCATAGGTCCAAGGCGATTGTGCTGTGTCTGCTGCCTCGGTTGCACCAAAGTGCTGCCACAGCATAACCCTAATGATAAAATGCCTGCAGACAGATACTTCCTTTGTTAATTTCCCATAGAGATAACTCGCCAAACTCGCCAAGGACAATTAAGGAAGCGCTCCCAATAGCAACTTCCTGTTGAATAGTCTTCTGTCCATTATAGCACATTGTAGCACAACCGTATCATCCAATATGATTGGAAGGGAACAAAGTCAGCATCAAAGTGTGTGTTTATGAAAATGTTGCCATTGTTTTCCCATTTTACAATGCATTGTTTTTTGATGGGAGTCAAAAACACTTGGCTGCCTCCCTTAGAAGGGACAAACAACCCCCCCTCCCAAACTCATCCAATGTAAATCAGGATGTTCAAGGTCTTTCGCCTATCAACATCCAGCATGCTTTGGCATGCATCCCGAAAATGCTGAAACACAATGAAATGAAGGAAAATGAAGAAATTGTAGGAGCTCATAAACCTTGTGCACGGCTCCCATGTCGGATCCCAATCACAAATTTTTGTTTCTATATATCTGACCAGCTCAGCCCTTATATGGCTGCCTATAGAGCTATAAATATTAGGGTATTTTGGTGTTGCTATTCACAAGAGTCGTTGCTTAGGTCCTTAAGAGTCACTAGATACTGTGCTAGTGTTTCAAGACATAGGATCGGAGTTTAGAGATTGAAAGAGAGTTCCTTAAGAAGCAATTCATGGATAGAATTCTCGAGACAAGGGGCAGCAACCCCAAATGAGATGACTCGGTGTGTGGGAGGTGGGAGAAGATGCTCATTTATGGCAAATTATGGGCAAAAGAGAACTAACCTATAGCAACTATAGCAGTAGTTTGCATTGATTGCCCCTTGGAAAAATTATTGATTGGTTACTATGGGTCCCCCAGTGCAGATTTGCCCAGTGTTCATAAATGGGGATTGAAGTAGAAGTCCCGTAACCTATGCAGACATAAATGAAGACTTAGGTGAGAGCAGGAGGTCTCTAGTAGAAAAGTTTATAGGTGAGTTTCGTTAAGGCCGGTTAGTAGTAAGTTGCATAGTCCAGGCGGGATAGGATAAGGGCATGGATAAGTGCTTTAGTAGTTGCTTGAAAGAAAAAGTTGGTCATCTTAGTGATAGCAAGGGTTGTCACCTGCTGGTTTTGACCCGGACAGCCTGTTTTTTTTTTAAGGTAAACCAGGCAGGACTCTATTAGATTGATGTGGCGATCGGTCACCAACACCAACACCACCCCCCATGAAGTCACCGACTGCCCTCCTACCTGGTATCACTAAAGCCCGAAGGTGACAACCCTAGTGCTTGCTACTTCTAAATATATTTATTTGCTTCACACACATCAGTATAATGATAGAGAGTAAGGATTGACCAGCAAACCAGTAACCGCAAGCATGTGACTGACTCATGGGGCAGCCTGACTATGTTTCTGGTAGAGACCTCTTGATCCATAACCTTATCTGCAGCTCTCAGATGTTGTGTTTCCAATACAGCTTGCCAGTGTTAGTCAGCAATCCGCATGTAATTTATAAATTATGGCATTAAACTTTTTGTATTTCTTGGGTTTGCCTATTTTTCACGATAATTGCTCAATTTTGCATGAAATTACAGTGTAAGAACCGATTATTACAGTATAAGACATGTCCCTATAGCATGATATGTATGATATAAGCTTCTTCTGTAGATAAAATTAGATTAACCTTCCAAATCATTCTTTTTCTCTCCTCTTCTTCTTCCGAATCTGATGTTTTTTCACCCTAAGCCTTTTTTATCTGGGATGCCTCTTTTCACCTCATTCACGGTGGATACGAGTAAAAGTGTTGGGTAGAAGACTTTTCCAATGTATTTTTATCCATCCAACATTTTCAAACAAGTGACCTGCTGGATAGTCACTATAGGGTACTAAACTTGGTGTAGTCTTAGTGACCTTTCTTACACTACTCTAATCTCATTCCTATTTTGCTTTCAAAAGTTTGACCGGATTGGTTGCTGTGGGTTACTAGACCTGGTGCATCTCTAGAAGAAATTTCACTACTCATCCGAGCAGCCTTTTCAGTTCAACTGACGGATTTGGGAAGAACTGAACTGAAGAAGCTGATTGGATGAGTAGTGAAACGTCTTCAGTGATTACTTTTTGCTTTCAAATTTTGAACGGATTGGTTACTGTGGGTTACTAGACCTGGTGTATCCCTTGAAGACATTTCACTACTCATCTGAGCAGCCTTTTCAGTTCAGCTGACTGGTATGGGAAGAACTGAAGAAGCTGCTCGGGTGAGTAGTGAAACGTCTTCAGTAATTTCTCAGCAAGTCCAGTTGCTCTAGATTTATTTCTACTAGTTATACCATGACCTGGATGAATGGAAACCTTCATAGACATAGACCTGGTGCAACATTTGCAATTATTGTTACAGTTTAAGCAGGGAGTTTCGTTTTGGTTACTGCATGTCAATGAGCTGTTGTCAAGGAGGTTTACATGGAGGTGGACAACAAAATTACCTTCATCAACCTTGACCCTTGTATATAGAATCAGATGCCCCATCAATGTGTCCAGATATCTCCTGCTTTTTACAGCTCATGGATTATCTGAAATCATGGGAGCCTTCAGCTAAGAATAAAACCAGATTTCTAAAGCAAAGCAAGAGTAATGGATAAATAGTCTGCTATCTGTGGCTTTTTGGAAGCAAAAAGATGTTCAGTAAGTGATAATAGCATCTGGATAATCCTATGGTGGTCTGTGTGGTTGGGGGGTTGCTCTGCAAGCCTTCAGCTTGGCTCGGCCCCAATCCCGGTTTGGCTCAGAGCTCTCTAATATATTTAACTTGGAATGAACTTTGTTGGAATTAGGGTAAGAGAAATTACCAATTGTGAGCCTCTGTCTCAAATATTTATATTCCATTATCTTAAGTGTGCAGGCTGCAGTGTTTTTGTTCAGCCCTAATCCATTAAGGGCTCCAGAAACGGGTTTCTCTCAGATTTGCTGAAACAGGCACTGAGATTAGTCTCACACCCTGCATTTTTTTCCATGGATAGCGCTTTAGCAATGACAGAGTCTGATAGTCTTGCAAAGGGTCATGGGAAAGCAGTAGCAATCTTACTGTGTATAGCATGAAAGTGGACGTTCCACTGGGGTCTGTGCAATCTCCCCACTGCCTGTCTGCTTGTTATCGATTGGAATGGTTCATTCTTTCCAATATTCACTATCGACTACTGTTGTTTTAATCAATATTTATAATGGGTGTCTCACCCGCCTGTGATTTGTTAATGAGGGCTGTCATGAGGGTTTGCAGAGCAATATCAGTCAACGGAAATATAGAATAGACATTTTACCTTGATACCAATGTTAACTAATTTTGTGTAGATTCAAGACCCACCTTGTGGGTGGTTTGTTAGGAAAAATGTCATTTCCAAGACCCCACTATAAAGTAGGACTAAGAAACCTAGGGTCCTTCAGTTGTTGTACAGCTTTTAGGCTGCTGGTGGGTATTAGTAGTTGGAGGCCACAGAGGGTTTATGAATGTTCTGTATGCTTGCAAAAAAAAGATGGTGTCGTGTGTTCAGACATGGAAGGAAGTAGGTCCATACCCTGTCAAGCTTAAAATCGAATGGGTGATGTAAAGTGTTATTGCCTCAGTCTTAGTCTACTTGTTGCTGTCTTATTCTCTTGCCTTTATCATTCACTTCTGATGTCATCATGCTGAACTGTTTCAATCTTGTTTTCTTCTTGCCCTACTGTCTCCATCCTACTCTTCTGTTGCTTTCTTGATCTACAGTTGCCAACTTGCCCTAATTTCACCCTTTTGTCCTGCAATCCCCATCTTTCCTTACTGTCACCATCTTCTCTACTGTTGCCATCTTGCATTACTGTACTCATGTTGCCTCACTGACCCTCATCTTGCCTTAATGTCCCCCATCTTTCCTTACTGTCACCATCTTCTCTACTGTTGCCATCTTGCCTTACTGACCCTCATCTTGCCTTACTGCCACCATCTTCTCTACGGTTGCCTCCATATCTTGTTTTACTGTCACCATCTTCTCTACTGTTGACATGTTGCTTTACTGTCACCATCTTCTCTACTGTTGCCATCTTGCCTTACTGTACCCCTCTTGTGTTACTGTACCCATCTTGCCTTACTGTATTCATCTTGCCTTACTGTACCCATCTCGCCTTAATGTCACCATCTTCTCTACTGTTGCTATACTGCTTTACTGTTTCCATCTTGCCTAAATGTCCCCTATCTTGCCTGACTGTCACCATCTTGCCTAACTGCTTCCATCTTACTTCACTGTTGTCTCCCAGGGTTTATACAGACCTGCAGTGTGATCCATTCGGTGAAGGTCAAGCCTACAGTGTGATCCATTCTGTGAAGGTTAAACAATCCAATCAGACCAATTAGCCCAGCTCATGGGTGGCAAAATCGGGCAAAGATTTGCTCATTTGGTGGCCTTACCTAATGTGCAGATCTTTAGGCGTATGGCTATCTTTACAGTCACTATTTTGTCATACTTTCCTTAACTTGCTCTACTGTCTCCATCTTGTCCTAACTTTGCCCTACTGTCAGCATCTTGCACTACTATGCATGTTATCACCCAAACTCTTTCTACCTAAACCTACTGCTCTGTAGGGCCCCAGTAGCTATAAGCACCCAGTACAGTTACCCCTTTATGCATCCCCCCCATAGACACCTCTATATAAATCCAATGACTTGTCCATTTACAGTCAGAACAGTTTTCAAATGAATAACTATATGGAAGTGATATGAACAAAGAGATTAACTTGATAAATTGGTGTCTTTTCTAAATAATTCTGGAACTATTTGTAGCTTATTACAAGTGGAAGTCATTTATTCTTACAGGGCAAGCTACATTGAATGCAAGCAGTGCAAAACGGTGTATTGTTATTTGATCATAGTTTGACCAGAGCTTTCTCACTATACATTAAGTACTTATCTACTGCGACCCAATAGGTCTTGAACCCTATGAGCAAGAAAGCCTATGCAATACATAAATAAACAAGGCATAACAGACATGAGTATGGGAGATAGACACTCATATAACCAAGGTACTTATGGATTAGAGAACATCAGTGCGTTGTTTTGATATAAACGCTGGAGTTCTGCATTGGAATGTTACATGGGAAGTTAAAAGGCCTTACAACGTTCTTTGAGAATTGAGAAACAAATTGGTAGCACTTACCCTTAACTTATGTAAATTTTTGCTTTAATACATGAAACTCAAACATGAGAAGCACATTTTGGCTACTACATGGAGGTGCCACATCTAAGCCCTTCATTATACGTGACTCCTACACCGACCTCTATGGGTACAGGTTCCTTGAGAAGTAGCTGAGATACATAAAGAAGCAAAGACTAATGGAATCGTAATAGTTAATGGAATATATACCGTGTGCCCTGTTCACATTATTGAGATCACTAATACTGTGAAAGGTGCAGCAGAACTTGTAAATGGAACATCTGTGTTTCCATTAGGCAAGTTAAATCTGTGCCCTGCTGCCCTTTCACACAACATTTGACCCAGAACTTTTGTCCTCTTATAGGACATTTTCCACAATAAATAAAGTATGTGACTGGCAGGAGAAAGTGCCAAAATGTATCCTATACACACCAGGGATCTTTAAATATATTAATTTATCATAAGAGATTCTGTATAATTCTACTGTAAGTCACTGAAAGGTTCTGTAACCATATAAAGACACAAGGCTGCAGGCTGAGTTATACAGGGAACTCTGAGTATCACTCATGTATTATAAGGGATAATGTACCCCCTACTGTAAATGATAAGGATATTAGAAGTCACTGAGGGGTTCTGTGACCATATAAAGGCACAAGGCTGCAGGCTGAGTTATACAGGGAACTCTGAGTATCACTCATGTATTATAAGGGATAATGTACCCCCTACTGTAAATGATAAGGATATTAGAAGTCACTGAGGGGTTGTTCTGTGACCATATAAAGGCACAAGGCTGCAGGCTGAGTTATACAGGGAACTCTGAGTATCACTCATGTATTATAAGGGATAATGTACCCCCCTACTGTAAATGATAAGGATATAAGTCACTGAGGGGTTCTGTGACCATATAAAGGCACAAGGCTGCAGGCTGAGTTATACAGGGAACTCTGAGTATCACTCATGTATTATAAGGGATAATGTACCCCCTACTGTAAATGATAAGGATATTAGAAGTCACTGAGGGGTTCTGTGACCATATAAAGGCACAAGGCTGCAGGCTGAGTTATACAGGGAACTCTGAGTATCACTCATGTATTATAAGGGATAATGTACCCCCTACTGTAAATGATAAGGATATTAGAAGTCACTGAGGGGTTGTTCTGTGACCATATAAAGGCACAAGGCTGCAGGCTGAGTTATACAGGGAACTCTGAGTATCACTCAGGTATTATAAGGGATAATGTACCCCCTACTGTAAATGATAAGGATATTAGAAGTCACTGAGGGGTTCTGTGACCATATAAAGGCACAAGGCTGCAGTCTGAGTTATACAGGGAACTCTGAGTATCACTCAGGTATTATAAGGGATAATGTACCCCCTACTGTAAATGATAAGGATATTAGAAGTCACTGAGGGGTTCTGTGACCATATAAAGGCACAAGGCTGCAGGCTGAGTTATACAGGGAACTCTGAGTATCACTCATGTATTATAAGGTACAATGTACCCCCTACTGTAAATTATAAGGATATTAGATGTCACTGAGGGGTTCTGTGACCATATAAAGGCACAAGGCTGCAGGCTGAGTTATACAGGGAACTCTGAATATCACTCATGTATTGTAAGGGATAATGTACCCCCTACTGTAAATGATAAGGATATTAGAAGTCACTGAGGGGTTCTGTGACCATATAAAGGCACAAGGCTGCAGGCTGAGTTATACAGGGAACTCTGAGTATCACTCATGTATTATAAGGGATAATGTTCCCCCTCTTATAAATGATATGCAGAATGCCCCAGACAAGACAGCAACCCCACTCAAAGGTTACAATGCTGGCTGCTGATTGGCTGCCACAAGAGCATATTATTACATTAAAACATTAAAGGACACCAGCAACCATTTGATTGGCATTGTGCTTAGGAGCTGTGGCTCAGAGGCAGCCATATTGTTTCCAGCACAAATAATGATTATACTGGTATTTTTCATTCGGAACACAATAGCGTGATCATCATTTTCCATCTCCCTTAAATATGTTTTAAATATGTTTTTCTTCCCCAACTGTTTTCTCAGTGGCACGAATGGAATGCTTTAGCCGTAATCTCCAAGGAGCACACGGCATACTCACCATGAAACGCAACCATCAATGTTTAGTCTACATGGGGGGAAAAAAAGAGTATCCTGCGCCTTTAATGTTGTTTATAACGGTTAAACACAGCTTGTCAGGTGAAGGTTAATAGCTCTCCAGCTCAGGCTCCTCTAGGCACAGATGGGTTATCAGTCCTGAACACTCGTTACAAGATTAATCTCGTTTCCGACAAGACTTCCTCTTCCTTCAACTGATTTCTGCTCAGCCATTTGACCTGTCATCGGCCGTTCGGAGCAGGGGTGGATTTACCAAGGGCCCACTAAAGTGTTTAGCTGAGCGGAACAATGAAAAGAGGCACATCCTATCGCCAGGGAACATCTTTAGACTCGAGTCCATTTGAAAGGATGTGATTTCTATAAACAATTCCAATCAGCAGCCAATTTAATGAGATCCCCCCCCATTAACGCTTTTCCCACTTCGCATGTTTGAAGGCCCATCTAATGGATTTTAATTGTTTGTTGGGTCGTTCAAAGGGTTTTTTTTCCCATTTATGCAGTCACTTCTGAAGAATTCAGGCCTTAAGTGGTTTATTATATTCTGAGGAGCCTGATTACAAGGGATAAAAGGCTCATTTACATCCGCAAGTGCAGTGGGCAACTTGTGCTCTTCTCTGCAGGGAGTTGCAACCTATTAAAGGTGCTTGCGTCAAAATGCATTTCTTGCACTTTCCTATAGTTGTGCTGGGTGCTGCTCAGACCTTCCTGTATTTGGTTCCAAATTGGGAATTGCTGCAGTTATTGATGCAGGGGAAATAGGATTGCCCCCTATTCAGTTTTGATTCAGACAGCACTCAGTCTTGTCCTGGTCAAAATTGTCTGCCTGGTTTTCCAAATAGGTAAATCCGGACAGGACTCCCATTGATTAGCGAGGTGATTGGGCAATCAGCCACACCACCCGCCTGTCCAGGACCAGGCCCTGATTTTTAACTTGGTCGCCCCTAGAGCAGATGGTCCTCCCTAGGGTTGCCACCTGTCCCTACTGGGAACTCCAGGCGGGGGGTGGGCCAATGACATCATGGGGTGGGGCAGTGATAGTGTGGGTGGGGTGGTGACCTTGCATGGGTGGGTTGGTGGGCCGAGCTATAATGTGGCAATTGGCAAATTGCTGCATCAATCTTAAGGAATCCTGCCTGGTTTTCCAAAGTAGGAAAACCAGGCTGTCTGGGTCAAAACCGGACAGGTGGCAACCCTAGTTCTCGCACCCACCAAACACTACGCGAGCACACATTCGCAGGTTTCTGCAGGGGAACTGGATATTTAAAGGGGTGCACATCACCAGTTCTTCCAAAAAATAGAATGCTTCTGGGGGGCATGTCATCTCTACAGTCTAGCTACTCTAGGCCAGGGCCTTTGTGACCTTCCCACAAATCCAGGCCTGAAGACAACCCTAAGGGGAACCCTGAAGCTACTGCCACCTCCTGACCATGCAGTGGCTCCAGGGTTCCCACCATGCCCTTCATCAATTACTGCTGCTCAGTTGTGCCAAAATGAGAGAATGCACACTTAACTTGCACGCTGGACACCCAAACAGACTTTGAAAGACTTTGAAGCGCACATGCAGTTGTGATGTAATTATTGGGAAAAACACTGAATTGTGTGGGGGAAAATACACATTGCACTTTCCTCGCTGCACTTGCAGATGTGAATAGGCCCTCAGGGCTTTTGTACATGCTCAGAACTGCCCCCTCCATTTGCTTTAATTGTAACTTCCTGGACCCTGCCACTGAACTTGAGGGTTAGGTGGGTTAGGTTAATGTACTAGTAGGATCCTGGCAAATAACATTTAGTTCACTGTAGGACCAATTGTGAGCATTTCACTGAGCTGGAAATCACCCCTCGCTATCACGTATTTGCTGATGTTTTTAGAGTAAAATGTTACCGAACTGGCATATAGCACCAAGCCAAGAACGGTGCCCAAGGAAACCCCTCAGCCATCATCCAACACACAATTCCGTAGCTCCCCTGCTGGTTCTGTATGTGCAGGATCAGAATTACAGAGGGCAGTAGAGGTATGTGCCTAGGGTCAGGCCCGGACTGGGGGTTCTGGCAAATGCCAGAGGGGCGACTATAAGGTCCCATTGAAAGTCAGTATTTAGTGGGTTGGTGGGGCTGTTTGGGCCTCTATGTGGGCTGAGTGGGCCTCTGTGTACCTGAAATGCCAGGGCCTATTTTCATTCTCAGTCCGGACCTGCCTAGCGTACCTGGCACCCCAAACATCATACCCTAAGTACATGCCTCTGCCGTCTACCTCTAGTTCTGGCCCTGCTGGTGGACACTCTGCTTGTGACCT
Organism: Xenopus laevis; assembly: GCF_017654675.1. NCBI lineage: Eukaryota > Metazoa > Chordata > Amphibia > Anura > Pipidae > Xenopus > Xenopus laevis. The sequence continues at coordinate 11,552,919 of NC_054373.1, forward strand.
CTTTAATCTTTAACTTAAAGGAAACGTAAACCCTCAAAACAAATTAATGTACAAGTGCTTGGAGCACTCTTCTAAGCACTTTTTTACACAAACTCTGTTTTTCCTACATACCAAGTAATTAGCGATTTTTACACTGCTAAAATAATAAAATTAAAACTACTGCACCACCTGCTGGTCAGTTTCACAGTAGTCCACAGTAGTCCACTTTTGCCATGGAGTACCATGAGGTCTGGTTTTTTTTAATCAATAAAATGTTTTAAATCCATTTTGTATTTTTTATAAATCTTTTGTAAAAAAATAAACCTGGTGATTCTCGGTGCTATTTCCTACTCTCATTGGCTCTTCAACAGAGCCTAATTATACTCCCTAGTATAAAATGATTGGATCGCAGGCAAAGAAGGACTGCCATATATCCAGTCAATAGGAATCATTTAAAATTCACATTCATTTTTTCCACCTTTTAAGATACCAGTAATTTATAAGCTACAGTATATTATGAATTTGAAACAATCGCGCCACCTGCTGTTCATTTAAGCCAACTGACCGCAGTCAGCTGAAAATTTCATTTGTGAGAAAAGAAAAGTCTTGTGATGCTGCTGTGCTTAGAAAATAAAGTTAGTGAGCAGAGAGAAGTCATCTGATAAATCTCTAAGCAGCAGCACAACATCACAAGGCTTTGCTGTTCTCATGATTGAAAATGTCAGCCAACTGCCAGTCTTCTGAAATGAATAGCAGGCGGCACTGTTATTTTACAATTATTATTATAGTATGTACAATTTATCTTCCCTTTATTTTACCTTCAGTTGGTAACAGAGGTGTAACAAGGAAAAGCAACAGCTGCTGGTCCACGAATATAGGAACCGGCAAGGTCCTGTGCATTTATGGTTATGCCAGTGACTAACAGTGAAGTATTATAAAGTTTATCCAAATTTTGGCGTTTTGCCGCCGGTGAATAAATTCTCGAAATTGCCGTGAAAAGTGTTTTGACGCCAGCGACAACTTAAACGGACACCCATTGACTTTAATGTACATCAAATGTTGCTGGCGTCATAATTGACTGTGCCAATTTTTCGCCCATTTCGCGGCGAATTTCGCGGCAAATCGAAACGGAACAAATTCGCTAGAGGCCTGAAAAGAAAGATGAGTAATAAAAAGTAACAATAAGGATACATTTGTAGCCCTACAGAGCATTTTTTTTTTAGATGGGTTCAGTGACCCCCATTTGAAAGTTGGAAAGAGCCAGAAGAAAAAGTCAAATCATTAAAAAAACTATAAAAAAATAAATAATGAAGACCAATTGAAAAGTTTCTTGGAATTGATCATTCTGTAACAAAGTTAAAGTTAACGTTAAGGTGAACCCCCTCTTTAAGAATCATTTTCTGATCTTGCAGTAACATTGGCATGCAGTCAGCTACACAGTGCACCCTGGGAATAAAACGGCAATTCCATAAACCTGATGAATAAGAACTCTCGACTGTTTCCCACAGTGTTTCAAATGCAGGAAGCGCTCGAGCTCCGTGAATATGACTTCCTAATATGAATTCCATAGAAATAGGGCACTTAAAAGGCCAACTGATGAATGAACTCGGAATTACAAGACAGGCGCCTGGGTGGCGTAGCTTTCTGGGCGAGATGTATCACTATGTAGAGTATTTTGACCTGTATTATTTATATAAATCCTCAATTCGTGAAACAGAAATAGCCCTTTGTGATCTGGCTATGGTCGACGTTAGCAGTTTTTAAGGGGTTGTTCACCTTTAAATTAACTTTTAGATTTATGTAGAGGGTGTTATTTTGAGACAATTTGCAATTGGTTTTAATTTTTCATTATTTGTGGTTTTTGAGTTATTTAGCTTTTTATTCAGCAGCTCTTCAGTTTGCAATTTCAGCCATCTGGTTGCTAGGGTCCAAATTACCCTAGCAACCATGCACAGGTTTGAATAAGAGACTGATATAGAAACAGGAGAGGCCTGAATAGAAAGTTAAGTAATAAAATGTAGCAATAACAATAAATGTATAGAAAAAAAAAAACGAAAAGAAATTAGGGATGCACTGAATCCAGGGTTCGGTGCGGGATTTGGCCAGGATTCTGCCTTTTTCAGCAGGATTCAGATTCGGCCAAATCCAAAATAGTGGATTCAGTGTATCCCTAAAATAAATAGTCCCTAGTAACCATGCATTGACTGGAAAATGAATAGGAGAGGCCTGAATAGAAAGATGAGTAATAAAAAGTAACAATAACAATACATTTGTAGTCTTACAGAGCATTTGAGTTTTAGATGGGGTCAGTGACCCCCATATGAAAGCTGGAAAGAGTCATTCTAAAACTATTAAAACTAAAAAATAAAGGGCAATTGAAAAGTTGCTTAGAATGAGCCATTCTATAACATACTCAAAGTTAACTTAAAGGGGTTGTTCACTTTTCCAAAATCTAAGTTTAAAGTTGAATGTCCGTGTCTCTGGTGTTTGAGTCTGACAGTTCAGCAATTCAGGTGCAGACTCTGAACTGTTACAATTTTACAACATTTAGTTGATCCATTTCTCAGCAGCATCTCTGGAGTATTAGCAACTATTGTATCAATTCTAACAGCTGCCTGTAATGAAACCCAGAGATTCTGCTCAGCAGGGACAAAGATAAGAAATGTATCAGCTAAATGTATCAATTTAAATCAGTTTACAGGGTCGGCGACCCCCCCTCCCAGAGCTGGTTTAGAAGGTGAAAAATGACACTTTACACGTCAAATATTAGAAAAACGGTCATATATAGAAAAGAGAAAGTAATTGGAGAAAGTCATTATTTCTGGTGATCTATCTGAAAACAACTAGTTCTTTGAAGGTGAATCACCCATTTAAGAGGGTCCCTGGCATAGGGGGGATCTCACTAGGAGACAATATGCAAATATTATCTCAGATTGTTCATTATCTGTTCTTGGTGGTTTACCAGTAGGAAGGACCAGCGGCTGTAATGATTGCCTTGTGGTTTCTCTGCTCTTATAATATATCCTACGGAAGAAGAACATAAGAAGAACGCCCTATTAATGAGATACACTGTATGAGTAAATGTTTCTTGTACGGCTACAGACCCCCTTGCTGATTGGTAGTTGACTATATTTTTGGGGAGCCTCATAAAGAAGAAGGGGGACTGACTGTGCTTCCTCTGCTCCTGTGGTTTCCCCCGTTACCCTAATCTCAAATTCAGACAATTGTGTTCTGAGCAGAACATGAATTTGTGGGAATGGCAGTTGCTGAAGGGTGAGGGTTGCACAGTATATTGAGGACGTTTCCCAATACTTTGTTCGGGTACATGATGATTTCCTGCATATTCTAATAACCCAAAGCCATTATGATGAAATGTCACTTTAGACATATTTGCTTTGATGTACCGTAATAACTGTTCTGTGACCTGATCCCAAATAAACGTCTCCCTTTTTGTATTGCTATATACTATGAATATAGTCAACTTTCCATTTCTCTTATCGGTGGACATTATAGGGACCCCCCAAAATAAACAACATTTCTATTGTACAGAGGGTCTCGTTGTGTGGAAGGTTGTGGCACAGGAAATTTAATGGAATATTAGTAGAAACAATAGGGCCCAATAAGCAGTGAGCTTGAAGGAGTGGTTCACCTTTATGTTAACTTTAAAGGGATCCTGTCATTGGAAAATATGTTTTTTTCAAAACGCATCAGTTAATAGTGCTACTCCAGCAGAATTCTGCACTGAAATTCATTTCTCAAAAGAGCAAACAGATCCTTTTATATTCAATTTTGAAATCTGACATGGGGCTAGACATTTTGTCAATTTCCCAGCTGCCCCTGGTCATGTGACTTGTGCCTGCACTTTAGGAGAGAAGTGCTTTCTGGCTGGCTGCTGTTTTTCCTTCTCAATGTAAATGAATGTGTCTCAGTGGGACATGGGATTTTACTATTGAGTGTTGTTCTTAGATCTACCAGGCAGCTGTTATCTTGTGTTAGGGAGCTGCAGTACAGCAGTAAAGAGTGATTGAAGTTTATCAGAGTACAAGTCACATGACTTGGGGCAGCTGGGAAATTGACAATATGTCTAGCCCCATGTCAGATTTCAAAATTGAATATAAAAAAATCTGTTTGCTCTTTTGAGAAATGGATTTCAGTGCAGAATTCTGCTGGAGCAGCACTATTAACTGATTCATTTTGAATAAAAAAATTTTCCCATGACAGTATCCCTTTAAGTATGTTATAGGATGGCTCATTTTAAGCAACTTTTCAATTGGCCTTCATTTTTTCTTTTTTTAAATAGTTTTTTAATCATTTGCTATCTTCTTCTGACTCTTTCCAGGATTCAAACGGGGGTCACTGTCTCATCTAAAAAACAAATGCTCTGTAAAGCCACAAATATATTGTTATTGCTACTTTTTACTGTTCGTCTTTCTATTCAGGCCTTTCCAATTCATATTCCAGTCTCTTATTCAAATCAATACATGATTGCTATGGTCATTTGGACCCCATTATTTTATTTGCCTTCTTCTTCTGACTCTTTCCAGCTTTCAAATGGGGGTCACTGACCCCATCTAAAAAACAAATGCTCTGTAAGGCTACAAATGTATTGTTATTACTACTTTTTCTCATTATTCTATTCAGGCCTTTCCTATTCATATTCCTGTCTCTTATTCAAAAGTGCATGGTTGCTAGGGTAATTTGGACCATAGCAACCTGATTGCTTAATCTGTAAACTGGAGAGCTGCTGAATAAAAAGCTAATATCCCAAAAAAAAAAATGAAAACCAATTGCAGAATTTCTCTCTCTATACCATACTAAGGGGTTATTTACAAAACCCTGAATGCAAAAATCACAAAAAAGGTTTTTGGTTTTTTTTTTAAAAAAATCGGACTTTTAAAAAATCACAAATTTTTTGGAATTTATTAAACCCCGAGAATGGAATAGTCTGGATTAGAAAATCCGGCATCTCAGACCTGTCGAGGTTGCATTTAAGTCAATGGGAGAAGTCCCAATGATTTTTTGATGTGCGTTGGGTTTTGTGCAATACCCCGAAGGTTTGGAGTTTTCTGGCAAAAAGGTTTAAGAAATCTGAGTTTTCGGGTGAAAATTGTGGAATTCAGATTTTTTCCACAAAGCAAAATTGTGAAATTCAGATTTTTTCCCGCAAAGCAAATTTTCGGACAATGTAGTAATAAATAAGTGTAAAAAACCAGAGCGTATTTGATCGGAGTTTGTACCAAAAAAATGTTGAGGTAAAATCAGACTTTGATAAATAACCGCCCTTGTCGGATACATTATGTTTCGAACGCTGGGCCCTAGGGCCCACGATCAGATCAGCCCAATATCACCCACCTCAATGTGGGCATATGGGAGAGAGATCCGCTCACTTGGTGACATCACCAAACGTGTGGATCTCTACGTCTATGGCCACTTAAGGTGGAACAGTTGAAGGTCTAATTTCAGAGACAATTTTGAGTCAACATTTTCTTTTAAAAAAAATAGAACTCAGAAAATCTTTAAAATGCCCTTCGATACCAGTGTTAGTACAACCCTTGTGGAGGCCACCTGTAGCTTAATGGAGATGTCTAGTGAGCAATATTAGAATAGATCTTGCAGACATAGGAATTGTTGCATTCTCTTGTATTTTCAAGCTAATTTGATGGCAGCAGGTGTTTTGGCACAGAGTTTCTGTTGATGCTCCATTCCTGTGGTTTGTTAGAGATGTTGCCTAAGGGCTTGCAAACATGTTCCTTCATTCCAGATGCTGTTTGCATCCCCCAAAGATATTTCAGCCGTGACTTAGTTGTTAGTACAGTAGTTAGTTGTTATTTGTTTCCAGTATTTTCTTGTGTTTCAATCTGGTTTACCCAGACGTTTTGTTTTTAGACTTTTAGGTAAAGCTGCTTTACTAATGTCTAAACAATGTCTCCTCAATATGCTTGTCACAGAGCCGTCATCAGTAATCTTGGGGCCTTATACTTATAATCAGGTCACTTGGTCCCCCTGGGTGGTGGACCCTGCCAACAAGTAAAATGGGGGTTCCAATGAAAAAAGGCCCTGGCACACAGAAAAAAAGGCTGAGCCACCCTAGCTGCTCCCCAATTATTCCAAAACCCGACCTATGATCCGCACAATAGATTTGTGGTGATTGATACTTTGTCCTTATAGTGCTTAGAATCTGTCCTCAAAATGAGTGTTCAAATGGGCTGGAAATGTATACAGTTATGGGACCTATTATTCACAATGCTCGGGACCTGGGGTATTCTGGATAACAGATCTTTGCGTAATATGGATCTTCATACCTTAAGTCTACAAAAAAAATATGTAAAGATTAAATAAAGCCAATAGGCTGGTTTTGATTCCAATAAGGATTAATTATATCTTAGTTGGGAACAAGTACAAGTTACTGTTTTATTATTACAGAGAAAAAGGAAATCATTTTAAAAATCTGGATTTTTTGGATAAAATGGAGTCTATGGGAGATGAACTTCAGCCAAACGAAATGCAGATGCACACCTGGTCCCTCTTTCAACGTCCACGGTGCATGGATCATAGGAGGACGGCACCCCCAACAAACGGTACGTAATAGAATTAATCCAGCACACGAAATCTGCTCAAGGGTTATTACCCGTGTTTAATGTCAAGCCAAACAGGTTACCCCTTCGTCACCTGACGAAGGGGTACGCCCCCGAAACGTTGTAACCTGTTTGGCTTGACATTAAACACGGGTAATAACCCTTGAGCAGATTTCGTGTGCTGGATTAATTCTATTACGTACCGTCTATGGGAGATGGCCTTTCCGTAATTCAGAGCTTTCTGGATAATGGGTTTCTGTATAAGAGATCCAATACCTGTACTAGGAATGCCCTCACTCCTAAGGGGCCCTAGTTATTAGCCCACCAGTCACCTGAGCCACCAATGAAAAAAATGCCCCATCCCCAAACACGGTCTTGTTCCTAATCTTCTCTGGCTACAACACATTATACCAAAACCTTCCAACTCTTGTATAAGCCCCATCTGTTTTGCAACCAACGAACTGTGCTTTTCCATCTCTGTAATAATAAAACAGTACCTTGTACTTGATCCAAATAAAATTAATCCTTTTTGAAAGCAAAACCAGCCTGTTTGGTTTGTTTCATGTTTACATAATTTTCTAGTAGAATCCAAATAAAGGAAAGATCCATTATTCAGAGATCCCCAGGTCCCAAGCATTGTGGATAACAGGTCCCATACCTGTATATAATAGTAGAGTTACTTTCCTAAGTTTGCTCATAGTCTGTACAGCGAGAAGTCATTAAATTGTGGCAGCAAAGGTTCCCCCCTGTTTATGTTTCAGTAAGAATAGATCCCGGCCCCATAGCCTGTACTATGAGCCAGGATAGGGTTTCCCTAGTACTAAGCACAACTGAACAGGGAATAAAGAATATCATAACTATTTAATGGACCAGTAACATCAAAAAAACATTTTAAAAAAAGTATAGTATACACTGAAAAAAAAACCCACCAAGACAAATTAAACTTTAAAATCGCAAAGGTTTTATTAAGAAATAACTTACCGAAACTCCACTTGCGCTCCTTTTCAGAAAATGCGACAGGGAGATGATCCATAATGCGGTGCTCTATTTCTCCTCCCTGGCTATCTCCTATAAGGAAGGCAGGGAGGAGAAATCGAGCGACGCACATTGATCACGATCGCAAGCGGAGTTTCAGTAAGTTCTTAATAAAGACTTTGCGATTTTAAAGTTTAATTTGTCTTGGTGGTTTTTTTTAAATGTATACTAATGATTTTTTTTTAATTTTTTTTTATGTTACTGGTCCTTTAATACCAATACATATGCCCTGTCTCTCTATTTCTGGTTTGCAAATGAAACAAAACAAAGCAATATTTTATTTGGCCTCCCTGTTAACTAAGCTCAGAGTGATCAAAATATTTGTAACAAATTTAGTTTATTTCCTTCTGAACAAGTAAAGCATTAGAGTGCCACACATACTTCTTCCAAGATAGATGGACCTATGGGGCAGACTCAGGAAGGGCTGGGCTCCTTGTAGAAAAGATTCATGTGTTGTATTCGGTTGTACTGCAATGGGATAGCAGTCATTCTCTTGCTCATTGCACTTCTTTAACATACAACACAGAAACTCAGAGATGGTGATTTTTATTTTTTTACAAGTTGTTGATTTTTCTGCGAATCGAAATGGAAAAAATTCACCCATGACTTCTGATGGGTGAATTTTTTCCATTTAGATTTGCAGAAAAATCGCTGCAAAACATCAAAAAATTCGCAAAAAGCTAATTTTGACGCTGGTGTCAAGTTGTGGGCGTCAAAATTGGCACTGGGGATCAAATTTCGCCAGCGAATTTTCGCTGCAGTTTCGCAAATTTATTCGCCGACGGTCACTGCAGTTTCGCAAATTTATGGAAATTTGCCGCGAATTTGCGCCTGTCTAATAAATTTGTCCATCACTATTAATTAGTTATTGAATTAAAAAAAATCCATCTTCTTGACTCATAGGCATTCGGGACCTCAGCTTTCATTGTCTGTCTAGTTTGTCTTCCAAAATCTCATACTGATGGTGTGAAAAATTATCCGATAGACTTTACAGATAGAAAGGACCTATTGGGATAAGTAATTTGCCCAAAGAGCCATGCCACTGGAATGTGGGTATTAGGAAGGAAACTATACCCTCCCATAGGTGGAATTGGTGGCTTGCCTCCATATGGGGTCTTTGTTTGCCTTCCCTTTATATGGTCTGAAATGGTAGAAGGTGGTTTATGTGTTTTCTCAACTTTATTTGACACTTAGGGGCAGATTTATCTAGGGTTGAAGTGAAAATTCCAATTTTGAGCTATTTTTGTGTACTTCGACTAGGGAATAGTCCAAATTCGATTTGAATTTGAAAAAAGATCGAAAATTTGAATATCGAAATTTATCATGTACTGTATCTTTAAAACTTTGACTTCGACCATTCGCCATCTAAATCCTGCCGAATTGCAGTTTTAGCCTATGGAGGACCTCCTAGAACCCACATGGAGTCAATTACTCCATTAGTTAAGGGCAGATTTATTAAAGGTCGAATTGAAAATTCGAAATTGAATTTTCTAATTTTTTTTTATTGTCAAATCTGTCAAATTTGACTAGGGAATTATCCAAACTCGATTCGAGTTTTTTAAACAAACATTTCAAATTCGAGTTTTGAGATTTATCATACCCTTTAAGAATTTAAATTTGACTATTTGCCACCTAAAACCTGCTAAATTCATGTATAAGTCAATGGGAGAGGTCCAGGGATCAATTTGGTGATGTTTGCAGCCTTCCTGACATTCTGGGTTTTTTCGGAGAGAAAAATTCGAATCGAGTTTTGTATAATTCCAATCGAATTTGATTCGAGTTTTCGAGTTGGTTCAATTTGTGCGAGTTTTAACAATTCAATTTTATTAATAATTTTCCCCCAATCTACTTTCAATTTCAATCGAATTTAAAAAACTCACATGAATTCGAAATTCGACCCTTGATAAATGTGCCTCAAATTCTTGAGAAAAAATAGAAAACGAATGTTTTTTGCTTGTATGCCTCCCTACTTGCCAATAGGGTTAACTACATCAATACATCACCACTACATTACAGGGGGCTGCAATCTCTACTTCTACACACACACACAACGCAACCGCAATCTTGATGCCGTTGCCACATGAATCATGGCGGCATGGAAAGGACTTGAATAGACATTTACTATTTAACTGTATTTAAGTGAAGGAGGCAGATTTTTAAAATATAAACTTAACAATTAAAGGAGAACTAACCCCTAAAAATTAATATGGCTAAAAATGCCATATTATATATATTGATCTTGTTGCACCAGCCTAAAGTTTGAGCTTGTCAATAGCAGCAATGATCCAGGACTTCAAACTTGTCACAGGGGGTCACCATCTTGGAAAGTGTCTGTGACACTCACATGCTCAGTGGGCTCTGATTGGCTGTTGAGAAGCTAATCTTAGGGCTCGTCACTAATTATCCAGCAGCAAATGAGCTTCCCCTGTAATATAAGCTGATGCTAAAGGTTTGCTGATTATTAAATTCTGATGCTAATTGCACTGGTTTCTGTGCTGCCATGTAGTAATTATGTGTATTAATTACTAATCAGCCTTATATTGTGACATTTCTATTCTATGTGTACTGTCTATTGTGAGTGGGTCCCTAAGCTCAGTAACTGACAGCAGCACAGAGCATGTGCAGTGAATCAGCAGAAAAGAAGATGGGGAGCTACTGGGGCATCTTTGGAGACACAGATCTTTACTGCTAAAGGGCTGTGGTTGCCGTGGGCTGGTACAGAAACACAAAACATAAAGTACAACATTTCTAGCTGCTTATTTAGTTAGGCTTTAGTTCTTACTAAAGTTCTTACTTTTTTTGTTGACTCGTTCTATACATTGTTTAGTAAAATGTGCTCCCCACAAACAATTGTGCATTTGAAACAGAAGGAGCTATTTTTGTTTTCTCAACAGAAACTGCCGGGTCAAGAGTAAGAACTCAAGCGATAACCTTTAGCAACTTGCTTCTGTCTATATAACCTATCATGTGATTCCAAAACATTCCTCAATGCTGCTCCTTAAGTAGCTCCTTCCTATATTCATCAAATCCCTTGGCAATACAAGCCAGGGGCATTGTTCTGTGGAAATAGTTATTCTGAGTTTGCACTTTGTTTTCCTGTTGTTTCTTTGGGAAGGTGGATGTGGTTTGGGAGATATGGAAGTGGTATGCAAGTAATAGGATTTTTTTCAGGGAACAATGGCACAATGACAATTGGTGTGTGTGTGCGTGTGTGGGGGGTTAATGGTGCATTCATAAACTGGATTTCTTTAACATAATGTAGGAGAGAAAGGAAGAGCTGACAAGATGCTGTTAAGGCACACGCCAAGTTCATCTAATTTTTTTTTTTTAATTCTATCCATAGTATGAATAAATAGACAGACATTTTTAATCAATAATTCTAGATTATTTTATTTTTTATATTAACATTTATTATTTTTATCATTTATGTTGGTATTTTTTTTATTTATTTATTTTAAATGGCACATTCACTAACTGGATTTCTTGCAAAATATTACTCTTTACTAAAACAAATTACAAAATAAAATGATAAAATAACATCAAGAATAACATTCAATCATTCTAAATTATTTTTATTTTATTTTTTATAATTTGATTTTAGTGAAACAATCACACAATGACAATTTGTTTTTGTTTTTTAAATGGCACATTCGCAAACTGGATTTCTTGCAAAATATTACTCTTTACTAAAACAAATTACAAAATAAAATGCGAAAATAACAAAAAATTAATATTCATTCATTCTAAATTATTTTTATTTTATTTTTAGAATTTGATTTTAGTAAAACAATCACACAATGACAATTTGTTTTTGTTTTTTAAATGGCACATTCGCTAACTGGATTTCTTGCCAAATATTACTTTTTACTAAAACAAATTACAAAATAAAATGCGAAAATAAAAATAACATTCATTCATTCTAAATTATTTTTATTTTATTTTTAGAATTTGATTTTAGTGAAACAATCACACAATGACAATTTGTTTTTGTTTTTTTAAATGGCACATTCGCAAACTGGATTTCTTGCAAAATATTACTCTTTACTAAAACAAATTACAAAATAAAATGCGAAAATAACATCAATAAATAACATTCATTCATTCAAAATTATTTTTATTTTATTTTTATAATTTGATTTTAGTGAAACAATCACACAATGACAATTTGTTTTTTTAAATGGCACATTCGCAAACTGGATTTCTTGCAAATTATTACTCTTTACTAAAACAAATTACAAAATAAAATGCGAAAATAACATCAATAAATAACATTCATTCATTCTAAATTATTTTTATTTTATTTTTAGAATTTGATTTAAGTGAAACAATCACACAATGACAATTTGTTTTTGTTTTTTTAAATGGTACATTAGCAAACTGGATTTCTTGCAAAATGTTACACTTTTTACTAATCAAATGACAAAATAAAATGCGAAAATAAAATAACATCAAGAATAACATTCATTCATTCTAAATTGTTTTTATTTTATTTTTAGAATTTGATTTTAGTGAAACAATCACACAATGACAATTTTATTTTTGTTTTGTTTTTTAAAAGGTACATGCACAAGCTGAATTTCTTGCAAAATCTTGCACTATACAAAATAAATGACAAAATAAATGCAAAACTAACATTCATTCTAAATGATTTCTTATTTTTAGAATTTATTTTTAGCAAAACAATCACACAATGGCAATTTGTTTTGTTTTTTTGTTTTTATAAATGGTGCATTCACAAACTGGATTTCTTTAACATATGGAAGGAAATAAGTTGGAAAGAAAGGAAGAGCTAACAAGCTGCTGGAATATTAGGGCCGTTGCCAAGTTGATCAAATTTTTTAATTTTACGGTATAGATAGATAGATAGATAGATATACTCTACAAAATAAATGAACTAAAATACAGAAAATGCATTATGCGTACATTTATTTTTTATTTTATATTACAAAATAAAATGTTTTTGTATTACGTTACATATATTTATTTTACATTTTAATTACATCGAGAATATTAATTTGTGATACAACAGTTGATCTACTATTGTTATTTTTTTAATGAACAAACATTTATTTAGCTCTTATCTTGCTCTTCAAAGACTGACGCATTTTGCTCTGATGCATTTTGCTCGTTAACTCCCCTTTTATATTGTATAAAATGAGAGTCTTGTTTGGCTTTTTTCCAAGCTTTTGCCAAAGGCTAAACTTCAAACTGATCATTGTACAACTGTTGTGATCTTGGACTCTGTCTGGGATGAAGGTAAAGAGGAAAGTCCACACCCAACTTTTCTATTTCTCTCCATCCTTATCTATACAGTCAAGTAAAAAGAATAATGGGCACTCATTACAGTGTGTGTTGGCAGGGATTCTTAGAAAACATTAGCTAAAGCTGGGCACAAATAGTGATCAATTTATTCAACACACAATTGGTTACGATAATGATCAAGCAGATATCAACAGATGTAAAGGAAAGATGTACTCTTGTAATTCTTTTTTTGGTAACTTACTTTTAATTAGGTTTTAAGATATAAAAATTAAACATTAAACAAAAAAAACAACTGTAAACACAGTATACATTTGATAAAAGAAGTGGATGTTATGCATATGGTTGGGAGTAGGCTCATAGGCATATCATGATCAAACAATATCATAAACATTTCAAAAGATTAATCAGATACAATGGAAAGTTAAAAGGGTGATAGGGAGGTAAACAGAAACCCCAGTTCTTGAGTGCAAACGGTAATATTGCACGGTGTGACTCTCTGAATTTACTACATGGAAACAAGTAGAGATTGCAGTAGAGACAATTCGTTATGAATTGGATTTACATTTAGGGGCAGATTTATCAAGGGTCGAATTTCGAGGGTTAAAAAACCCTCGAATTCGACCCTCGAAGTCAAATCCTTCGAATTCTAATATCGAATTCAAGGGATTTTAGTGCAAAAGCTTTGATCGAACGATCGAATAAAAATAGTTTGATCGAATGATAACATTTTAAGCGATCGATCGAATGATTTTTATTCGATCAAAAAAGCTTAGAAAAGTGCTCTGGAAGGTCCTCATAGGCTAACATTGCACTTCGGTAGGTTTAAAGTGGCGAAGTATGACGTCAAAGTTTTTTTTAAAGAGACAGTACTTTGATTATCGAATGGTCGAATAGTCATACGATTTTTACTTTGAATCGTTCGAATCATTCAATTCGATTGAATTTGACCAATTCGATGGTTGAAGTACCCAAAAAATTACTTTTAAAATTGATAATTTTTGCATTTGAATTATTCACTCGAGCTTAGCAAATCTGCCCCTTAGGGCAGACTTTGTCTCATACTGGTGTTTATTAGAGTAAGGGGTAATTTATCAAAGGTCGAATAGAATCACAACTCGAATGTTTTCTAATTTATAAAAAAACTTGAATGTAAAAAACAGAATCAATTAATTTGGGGTGAAAAACCCGAATACTCTAATTTACCGCGTTTTCAATGGAAAAACCTTGAATTGTCAGAATCAATCATGTTTTTGAGTGAAACCTTGAGAAAAAAACATGAACATCATGAAGGCTACAAACATCTTCAAATGCTTCAATGAACCTCTGCCATTGACTTCTACATGACTGCGACAGGTTTTAGCTGGAGGATTTTCAGATTGTAGCTATTTCCAGCTTCGGGGTATAATATTCATATGTATGAGCTTGGTTACATATTGTGCTGTTTAGACATTTTGTTGCTCTTCCTGTTGAAGTTCATGCTCAGCTTTTTCAAAATTTGATCCAAGAACATTCTTATGTTTTGAACAAATTTTTTAAAAGCAATCTCGTCTTGATTGAATACAAGTAGTTCTAGCACAAACCACAAGTTGTTTGCATATGGACACACAAAAGAGAAACAATTATAATCTGTGATGAAGTACCCTTGTAATCCTGTAATCCCCTTCCTTTCATAGGAATTTCCACTTTCTTGGTTGGAGTTCTGTCCCTATCTGTAGTTTATAGAGTGTGAATTGTTCCTATTCAACTCTAGGGTACATTGCATGTTATTTGTCTTATCTTTGCCCCCAGGTCTAAAAAACAGAATACAGGACAAAAGAATGCATTCATACCCAAAATAATTATTCTGGGCATTTTCCATGCAGTCTGAATCCAGGATTAAAAAGACCACTAAGTCTTGTTTGAGACTGTTTTTTTTTTCCTTCTTATTTACTTAATTGAAACCACATATGGTCGCTCACTTTTGATGCAATAAACAAAAAGTTAGCTCTATTCAATGACTGACTTGTCTTTTTCTTCAAATGCCAATGCATGATTTAAATTACAAACTCAATGCCAATACTTTTTATTCAAAGTAAAAACAGAAATGGGAAAGTGGATTTATGACTTTTTTATATGGAGGCCAAGCAGAAAGTACCCAGAGAGACTGAGAGTTAGCCGAGACTCTTTATTTCAGTTTCAGTTGGCCCTAGATAAAAAAAAAAATACAAAACAGAAAGAAAATTTCAGTGGGATGTGAAATTCATTACCTAAGGGGGTTATTTATCAAGGTCTGAATTTATCTGAGTATTTCTAAGTTAGAAAACTGAGCAACTCCAATTGCCCGAATGGACCTTATTTATGACAAAAGAAGCTCGAAAAAATAGGGTTGGGCAAACTTCTGAGCTTTCCCCGAAAAATGCTGGACAATTCACAAATTTTGCCTGGAAACTGTTATGGGGCAAAAAAGTATTCATACTTATAAGGCAGATTTGTGTAATAAAAGGTCTGAGTTCCTTTATGGTTGTCTGCATCCCAGCCAGCCCCCCTCTTCTTGGATTTTGTAACTGTGGAGGCCTGTTTATCAACAGTCTCATTTTGCTGATTTTAGAGGTTTTTGAAGCCATGACTAAACTCATTTTCTTTAAAACCACAAATGTCATGAAATGTATTAAAAGATCTGAACTGAAAAAGCACGAGTGGGAAAATTCGCAAAAACTGCCAAAAACACCCAAAAACCTCTAAAATCACAAATCAAAGAATGATTTTCCAGTTGTAAAAGGGACATCTGTCATTGACTACCTGATTCCAAGAGGTTTTGGCTGGAGTACTTTTGGATTTGGAATTGTTTCAGTTTTGTTGCATAATAGATTCTAGAAAAGTCGTGCTTTTTTACTGCAACTTTTTCAGATTTTTCGGCGTCAGAAAGCCCAATACGAAAAAGTTGTGGTTTAATAAATCAGCCCTTAGGGGGTTATTTATTAAAGTCTGAATTGATCTCATTATTTCTATTAAAAAAGTCTGACCAACTCCGAATTGCAGATTGGACCTTATTTATCATAGAAAAAAGCTTGCTAAAATCGGTTCAGGCAAAAAATCCGAAAAAAAATCTTGTTTTCCCCCAAAAAAGTCAGATTTTCCCTCCAAAAGTCCAAAAGAATAAATAGTTTATTTGTCTGAAACTCAATACGGACCAAGATATTGAAATGGGACCTTTGCCGTTGGCTTCTACGGACCCTGACAGCTTGGAGAAGGCAGATTTACAGATTCTGGCTTTTTTCAGCCTCGGGGTATAATAAATTCTGAAATTTTTTTTGTGATTTTTGTATTCGGAGTTTGATAAATAACCCCCTTAATATATGCAGAATGGTATCCAGTACTTGTGCATGAAAAGGATCTACAATAAATAATAATGTTATGTAAAGGGCATTCTGGGTTAGTATGATTGGCTAACTGTACTCAGGGCCGGATTTACATAGAGAGCGCCCCTCGGCCCACTGCCGTTCGTCGCCCCTGTCCTCTCCCCTTTATTCGTGCAAATTTTCATCATCAATGGGGAAATTTAAAAAATCGTTGTATCTCCAACGCATCCCCAGTGTTTTTGAACCAATGTGGGTGTGGTTGGGCAGGATGCCGCCCCCCTAAAATCCTGCCACCCTAGGCCCGGGCCTAGGTGGCCTTTCCACAAATCCAGGCCTGACTGTACTGCACAGGCCTACTGTAATTAAACTGTACAGCACACCATGCATTGATAGCAAGCACAAGGGGTAATTTATTTTCCTGGAATGTTGTCAAAATTTAGAATTCAAAGAAACGAATTGTTTAATGAAAGATAATTTTTCTGATCAAGGGCAATAAAGGTTATTTGTAGTGATGGGTGAATAAATTCGTCAGGCGAGACTTCGTGGCAAATTTCCAAGTTTCGCCGATGGCAAATAAATTTGTGAATATTTGCTGGCAAAAATTTGCCGGCCTCAAAACATTTTGGACAAGCTTCGGAAAAGTCTCTCGCGTCAAAACGATTGCTCGTCACCATTATTCGGACGCCCATTGACTTTAACAATGGCGTCAAAATTGAAGTTTTCGGGCGAAAGAGAAACGGGACAAAATCACCCATCACTAGTTATTTGTTAAAAATAAAAACATTTTTTGGAATACAAAAAGAAATACAATTGTCCAAGCTTTTATGAATGGCTTGTTTGGCCATTCTGCATATTGTAGAGTGTTCGTAGGGGAAACAAAACAGGAATTGGAGATGCTGCCTTCCAGATTAAAGAAACTGCTAGTTCCTGGTTCTTAAACATCAATCACTACAAGTTGTACACTTGGAGTTTCACAATATCCTTGTCAGACAATAGTTACAAAACTCAAGGAAGCATGGAAGCACTTCTCTCTTGGGCCAGCAGCGTTTACAGACCTGGATCTGGTCTTGTTTTTTCTTTTAAATAATAGAATCTTTGTAAATATCCTATTAATACATTTAAAATCAGCTAACTGGACCACATCATTTGATTTATCTTCTGACCCGGAGTAGCCAGAAAAACAAGAGATTTGCTACTAAGGAAGCTGATTGTTTTCTCGTTGGGTGTAATAGAGATTAAGGTGTTCTGGTTTAGCACATATCAATGTAGCTATCGATGCCAAACTACAGCCAAAGCAAAAGAAAGAAAAGGATGAGAATTTGGATTTTAAAGGATCAGGAAAAATGCAACACATGGCATTCATCCCAACCTACGAGGATTATAGTAATGTAAGTTGTGCCTTTCCTTCAAGCCTCAGGCTGTATACAACGTGCTGTCATTTTTATTTTAATTCTCTTTGTTTGGAAGTGAGTGTAATCCAACTCTGATATTATTTAGTCTCAGTTTAAAGGACAATTCACAGCAATGCACATTAGAAATATGTGTAGTATTGTAAATTAATCTGCAATTGATCTGTTTATTCTTTCTTACTCCACTCAGTTATTGTCTGATATGGTTTACGCCTAGCAATTAGACCATTTATTTCAATAAGGTGTGTGCTTGGGTGACTTTCATCTAATTGTTTCAAATTTCTTACTGTCAACTTTTCAAGACAATTTAGATTAAGGGGCTGATTCACTAAGGGTCGAATATCGAGGGTTAATTAACCCTCGATATTCGACTAGGAATTAAAATCCTTCGACTTCTAATATCGAAGTCGAAGGATTTAGCGCAAATACTGCAATCGTACGATCGAAGGATTATTCCTTCGATCGAACGATTAAATCCTTCGAATCGAACGATGCGAAGGATTTTAATCCAACGATCGAAGGAATATCCTTCTATCAAAAAAACTTAGGAAAGCCTATGGGGACCTTCCCCATAGGCTAACATTGACTTCGGTAGCTTTTAGCTACCGAACTAGGGGGTCGAAGTTTTTTTTAAAGAGACAGTACTTCGACTATCGAATGGTCGAATAGTCGAACGATTTTTAGTTCGAATCCTTCGATTCGAAGTCGTAGTCGAAGGTCGAAGTAGCCCATTCGATGGTCGAAGTAGCCAAAAAAACACTTTGAAATTTGAAGTTTTTTTTCTTCTATTCCTTCACTCGAACTTAATGAATGGGCCCCTTATTGTCACTACAACATACTTTCATTTGATCCTCCTCTTTAAGGTAATGTCCTGTCTTAGTCTACTATTAAAAGGATTGTTCACCTTTGAGTTATCTTCTAGTATGATGTAGAGAACGATATTCCAAGATAATTTGCAATTGGTTTTAATCTTTTATTATTTGTGGTTTTTGAGTTATTTAGCTTTTTATTCAGCAGCTCTCCAGTTTGAAATTTCAGCAATCTGGTTTCTAGGGTCCAAATTACCCTAGCAATCGTGCATCGAAATAAATACCTTTGTAGTCTTACAGAGAATTTGTTTTGAGATGGGTTCAGAAAAAAAGCAAACAATGTAAATACTATAAAAAATGGAGATCAATTCTATAACACACTAAGGGGGTTACTTACTAAACTCTGAATGCTAAAATTCCCAAAAACTTTTGATTTTTTTAATGAAATCGGACTTTTAAAAAATCACGAATTTTTCGGAATTTATTAAACCCCGAAGATGGAAAAGTCCAAATCTGAAAATCCGGCATCTCCGACTTGTTGAGGTTGCACATAAGTCAATGGGAGAAGCCCTAATGATTTATTGATGTGCACTGGGTTTCGCGCAATACCCAGAAGTATTCAGAGTTTTCGGGTTAAAATTACGAAAAAATTGTGAAAATTGGATGAAAAAATCCAAAAAAAATTGTGAAAATCTGATTTATTCCTGCAAACCAATTTTTTTGGAAAATGTAATAATAAATAAGCATTAAAATCCCGAGCGGATTTGATTGGCGTTTGTAGCAGAAAATATTGAGATAAATTTATACTTTGATAAATAACCCCCTTAAAGTTAATTTAAAGGTGAACCACCCCTTTAATGAGCCTCCCCGCATTTTTAACATAAATGAAAAAAAAATACCCCCAAAGCAGTAAAATCAAAGAAAAATCCTCCTTTATGCTGAAATATTTTGAGAAGGGTTTGTGAATCAAATTTTTATTAATATTCAAGGAAACTCATACTACTGGAAGTAATGTTTTTATAACCCTATAAAGCAAGATCTTGCCACTTTCTTTTTTGTAAGACTTGCCCTATGTCACATTTGGGGGCATGTGCATGGACAAAATACAAATTTCCACAAAAATTCCAGTGATAGAAGCTTATGGACAACTGTCATTTTGCCTTTACACTAAGGGGCCAATTCACAAAGGGTTGAATTTCGAGGGTTAATTAACCCTCGATATTCGACTGGGAATTAAAATCCTCGACTTCGAATATCGAAGTCGAAGGATTTTAGCGCAAACGATTCTAAGGATTTTAATCCAACGATCGAAGGAATATCTTTCGATCAAAAAAACTTAGGAAAGCCTATGGGGAAGGTCCCCATAGGCTTTCCTAAGTTTTTTTGATCGAAGTTCGGTAGCTTTTAGATGGCGAACTAGGGGGTCGAATTTTTTTCTTAAAGAGACAGTACTTCGAATGGTCGAACGATTTTTAGTTTGAATAGTTTGATTTGAAGTTGTAGTCGTAGTCGAAGGTCGTAGTAGCCCATTCGATGGTCGAAGTAGCCCAAAAAACACTTCGAAATTCGAAGTTTTTTTACTTTGAATCCTTCACTCGAAGTTAGTGAGTCGGCCCCTAAATGTCAGGGGAGTAAAAAAAGTTTTGTTTCTATGATGTTATACCAAGTTAGTGAAAATATAAAACTAATGCTGCGTTTTACAGATGCTATTTGTGTAGGTTTTATTCTGCTACTGTCTGAGAATTAGATAAAACATTTATCTGGATTATCAAAGTCATATAGAAACCTTATTAACTACAAATTCCATGGGAACATAAACCACTGAGGTGGTAACACTGGTGTTTATTAGAGATAAATGCAACTGCAAAATTATTAATGAACAACTGGCCAACAACAATTTGAATTTCATATTTAAACGGAAAAGGAAATATTAAGGGCCTTATTTATCAAAGCCGGAATTTATCTGACTATTTTGATGAAAAAAAGTTTGACCAAACTAGAATCCACAATTGGACCTTATTCATTATTAAAAAAATCACAATTTTATCATTTTTTTTCTGAATTGCTTGATTTTTTTCGAAATTTCTCCCAAAAAGTCTTATTTTTTTTTATTTTTGTTCGAAAATCCCGAAATGATATAATTTTCAGGCTAATTCCAGCGCAGACCACTGAAATTTTCAAATAAGATAGGGAGCTCTCCAGTTGACTTATGCACAACCTCAGCAGGGTTGAGATGCCAGATTTTCAGATTCTGACTTTTTCCATCCTTGGGGTATAATAAATCTTGAAAAATGTGGGGGGGGGGGTTTCCACTAAAAATGTGGTTTATATCCTTAAAAAAACCTCAAATTTTTTGAGTTTTTGGCATTCAGACTTTAATAAATAACCCCTAATAGTGATTAATATAATTAATATAGAAAATAAAGAACTCAAAGTTTTATACACAAGAGTAAGAAAATATTGGATACGATTATAAATTATGCTAGAATGGGAATGATTAAAATAAAAAGTTTTCTTACTTTTTTCATTAAATAAAATTAAAATGGTTTCAGCATGAGGCTTATTCAAATTTTTTTCTTTTTGGTGGGTGGGTGATTTTTTGTGCTATTTCTAGAACCTGAATTTTGTTTTGACCATTAAATCCAAAACACATATTTTATTTGCATACGTTATTCTATTACTGAATGCTGTTGCGATAAAGGATATCTTGCGTCATAAGGAAAGTTCATTATCTTTACGTTAATATCGAACTATTAGCAAAAGATTTTTGTCTTTTTCTTTATATTTATTGAGCTAGTCTAGGTTACAGACCTGCAGTGTTTTGGAAGAACCATAGCATTCCAGCACATTGATAATGAAATTTAAATCTTGTAGAATCTTCTAGCAAATATTGTATTATTTTACCCAGATGAAACAAATATCATATTGATTAAGGGGCACATTTACTAAGGGTCGAATATCGAGGGTTTATTAACCCTCGATATTCGACCATCGAAGTAAAATCCTTCGACTTCGAATATCAAGGTTGAAGTATTTACCGCAAATACTTCGAACGATCAAAGGAAAAATCTAACGTTTCGAAGGATTTTAATCCATCGATCGAACGATTTTCCTTCGATAAAGCTTAGAAAGCTTATGGGGAAGGTCCCCATAGGCTAACATTGTAGCTCGATAGGTGTGAAGTGCCGAAGGAGGTAGTCAAAGTTTTTTTTAAAGAGACAGTACTTCGACTATCGAATGGTCGAATAGTCTAACGATTTTTAGTTGGAATCGTTCGATTCGAAGTCAAAGTCGTAGTCGAAGGTCGAAGTAGCCTATTCGATGGTCGAAGTACCCAAAAAATAACTTTCAAAGTTTTTTTACTTCGAATCCTTCACTCGAGCTTAGTAAATGTGCCCCTTAGTGTAAGCAGAAATGTAATGAAAGGAAAATAGTTGTGTTTCAATAAGAAAAATACATTCATCTTACAATAAAAAAATTGATCCAATAAGATTAGTTGTGCACTTGTATCGCTTGCACCGAAACGCGGA
Source organism: Xenopus laevis (assembly GCF_017654675.1). NCBI lineage: Eukaryota > Metazoa > Chordata > Amphibia > Anura > Pipidae > Xenopus > Xenopus laevis. The sequence goes on from NC_054373.1 coordinate 11,574,856, forward strand.
AATTCGCAGCAAATTCGTGTCTGGCGAATGTATTCGCCCATCACTAATGATAAGTATATTGTACCTGTTAATTGGTTACTGTGGGTTACTTAGTGGCTTTTATTACATAACCCCATAAGTTGGTTGTTCTTTGCATTTGGTAAGCCAAAAAATGTTTGTCCACCTTTGCCACTGGGGTTCTGCACCAATACTTCCTCTTATATTTAAAATAATCTAACAATATTATAGGGACTTTGCTTCACAAATGTTTTACCTAGAAACAAGTGCATTGGGCCCAGGCACATCATTTTTGCCATACGCCTACATCTATAAACACAGGTCCATTGAGCATTTTAATAAAGTGCTCAGGTAAGAGTTATAGAAGAACTCTGGAGTAGGGATGGGCGAATTTTTTCGCCTCGTTTCGCCGAAAAAATGACGCCCATAGACTTGTATGACGGCGTGCGTCAAAAAAAAAAACGCCCGTCAAAACAATTTCGCTGCGCGACAAAAAAAATTTTGACGCCCATAGACTTTAATGGGCGTCTGCGACATTTCGCCGGCGGCAAATTTTTTGGCGAAGGGAAACGGGTCAAATTCGCCCATCACTACTCTGGAGTAATCTTTAGACATTTTAAAAACAAAGTATTTATTCTTAGGGGGTTATTTATCAAGGTCCGAATTTGTCTCAGTATTTCTAATATCGAACTCAAAGCAACTCTGAATAGACCTTATTTATGAAGAAAAAAGCCTGAAAAAATAGGGTCGAGCAAAACTCCGAAAACTTCTGAGCTTTCCCGAAAACTCTGAATTGTTTAGAGTTTTCCTCAAAAACTAAGATTTTGCGGCATTTGCAGAGGTTTTTTCGCCGAAACCCTGAAATCATCGGATATCTGTACAGACATAGCGCAGACACTGGGACCTACCCCATTGACTTATACAGGACCCTGAGAGCTTTTTTATCAGGATTCTGACAAATTGAAGAACGGAATCTGATCCCTAAATAACTGTAAAAAATCCCACACACGTTTAGGCATGCTCTTCCCCCACACATCGGGTTTTTCCTCTCATGTTTCAGCTTTTATGGAGCAAATGAAGGGTTCAGATTCGGTTTGGTATTCTCCTGAATCCATGACCGTAGATTTGTGGATTTGGCAAAACCCTAAAACCAGGTTTTGGCCCGTCCGTAATTTAAAGCAACAGTAAAATCAGGTCCGAATTTATCTCAGTATTTCTAATATCCAACTCCGAGCAACTCCGAATTCCCGAATAGACCTTTTTTATGAAGAAAAAAGCCCGAAAAAATAGGGTCGGGCAAAACTCTGAAAACTTCTGAGCTTTCCCCGAAAACTCTGAATTGTTTGGAGTTTTCCTCAAAAACTAAGATTTTGCGGCATTTGCAGAGTTTTTTTCACCGAAACCCCGAAATCATCGGATATCGGTACAGACATAGCGCAGACACTGGGACCTTCCCCATTGAATTACACATGACCCCGAGAGCTTTTAGATGTGGGGTTTCAGATTCAGAGTTTTTAGAGCATCGGAAAATTTGTAGGTTTTTTTTTGCTCCGAAAACTACAAATTATTGGAGATTCAGATATTCGGATCTTAATAAATAACCCCCATAATATATAGATGCCAATTTTTTGGTCCAGGTTCTAAGACCTCAAGTATGTACTGTATGTAGTCTATACATAAGACACAAGAATTTGGAAGAATCATAATTAATTTCTTGGTGTTCGTAACTGAGGACCTTTTGTCTACTTTATCATAATTGTCCCTCTAACGGAAGAAAACTGGAGTGACCTACCACTTGGACATGTTTCAAAACAGAAGCTTGAATGACCCATTGTTATATGTAAACATCCAGAACAATGAACACAATATACATTAACCTATGGCACAGTGTGCATGAAAATTCATTATTTCAGAGTTTGTTTTTTAACCCTTTTCCCTCAGTGAATAAACGGGGCGTGTTTACACTGAATCTTTTCCCTTGTATACATTTTCAGGATGTTTATATGGTACTCAGGAAATCAGAACGCTTCAGCTTAGATTACATTTGCTTTAAGTGTTTTAGAAGTGGCTGCCTAAAAGAGGAAACAAACTGATCTGGAAACAAGGGAAATAGGGAAAAAAGGTTAAAAAAACACACTGTATTTTTTTTTTTTTTACAGTATCACTCTTCTTATAAGCTGACAGAGCCTTGATCACTTCTTACACGGAACTGTGTGCACTTTAGCTGAGGTGTACATGATGCTGTGTAAGAATCAAGGTAGGTTGCTTGTAAGCAGAAACTAGTTCACTGTGGTGTGTATCTCTACTATTGTCCAAATAATAAATGTAAGTTTCAAAAAGTTCCTTATTTTGTTGAAAAATCATTCACAGTAGTCTAATCCCAAACAGACCCCCAGTCCAAAGGTCATATTATTTAATTAGTCAAACAAAAACAAAGGCGGGATAGACTCACTGTTGGTTGAGAAAGGAGCCCAGATGATTTAAAAAAGTAGAAAATCTTTATTAGGACATAGTCATACCTAACGCGTTTCGTGCCAAGGGTGCTCAATTTCTCATAAGTAAGTGCCCATCCTTGGCACGAAACGGGTTAGGTATGAAGTCGATTTTCTACTTTTTTAAATCATCTGGGCTCCTTTCTCAACTAACAGTAAGTCTATCCAGCCCTTGTTTTTGTTTGCTTGTAAGAAGGACAGGAAGACAAAAGGTATAATTAAGGTACCCAATCCTGGATTTAGTTTGTGATTTGGCCAAATCCAAGCTATTTTTTTTATCAGGATTCAGACAAATCGAAGAACAGAATCTGATCCCTAAATAAATGTAAAAAAATCACACACACACGTTTATGCATGCTCTTCCCCCACACATCGGGTTTTTCCTCTCATGTTTCAGCTTTTATGGAGCAAATGAAGGGTTTAGATCCGGTTTGGTATTCTCCTAAATCCATGACCCTCGATTTGTGGATTTGGCAAAACCCTAAAACCAGGTTTTGGCCCATCCTGAATTTAAAGCAACAGTAAAATCAAAAAATAAAAGTGTTTTAAAGTAATAAAAATATAATGCAGTGTTGCCCTGCACTAGTAAAACTGCTGTGTTTGCTTCAGAAACACTACTATTGTTTATATAAACAAGCTGCTGTGTAGCCATGGGGGCAGCCATTCAAAGGGGAAAATTTCAGGTTACAGAGCAGATAAGCTCTGTAGAACATAATGGTGTTATCTGTTATCCACTATTTATCCTGTGCCATATAGACTTTTTTCAATTCACACCATTGCTACACAGCAGCTTGTTTATATACACTATAGTAGTGTTTCTGAAGCAAACACAACAGTTTTACCAGTGCAGGGAAACAGTACAGGATATTTTCATTACTTTAAAACACTTCCGTTTTTTGGTGTTACTGTTCCTTTAAGGAACTAAAGCCAGATTGGGTGTGAGCCAGGCAAGGGTCTGGCTTATGGGAATGATTTTAAAAACCTTTTCATTATCTTTGGGAAATTTGTAATTATATTGGAGTTATTTTTTTTATGTGAAAATGTATTTTTAAAAAGCTTTTTAGTCAGCACAAGCCAATTCAAAAGTGCGCTTTGCAATATTTGGGGTTTATGACAAATATAAAAAATTTCAACAAGGAGGAGCTTACTGGTATAAATGATTGCTAATTTTGCCCTTCTTACTGCAATACTACATTTGCTTCCCATGTAAAGGAAATCTATTTTACGAGAAATTAAGTAATAGAAACTGCAAATATGGGATGTGGTTTAATTGCAGTGTTCTTACGAAAGAGGCAATTATTAGAAAGAACAAGCCCCCCAGTCCCTATATAATGTGACGGTCTTATCTTAAATATTAATATGGCCAACATATTTGCTTAACATAAATACTTGTGTGTTTTCATATATGCATGTGTGTCCTACACCTGCAGTGTAGACATTGGTATGTGTGTGACGTGTGACTATTTCTCTACAAATATTTGTCAATTTTACAAATATTATTCGCCAGGCACGAATTCACTGCGAATACCTGCAATTCGCTGGCGGCAAATAAATTCGCAAAACCACAGCGAAAATTTGCTGGCGTCAAAAAAGAGTCGCCGGCGCCGTTTTGCAAATTCGCCCATCACTATTCATATAGTGTTTATTGGGATGTTGATTATCAACCATAGACTGGATTCCTGGATTATGTTCTTCCCATGACTGTTTGGTTTTCATTCTAGGTCCTCTGGTTTCCCCCAAAAGTTCTAAAACACACTGACCTTATTAAATGTGTTCCTATGGTAATTTAAATAAATTGTAAGCCCATTGGGCCCACTGTGTTTGAACATTACCTGTTAAGTGTTGTGGAATATGTTCAAACAGGGAATGACAACTGTTTGCAGCTTTTTCTGAACAAAACTTCATGGAAATGCAAGACTATATGGCAGCGTTCACCTTTTATGGAAGTATATGTTGTATATTAGCAATGGGAACATTTAACAATGATGGTGGATTTAATCTACAGTATCTTGGTCTCCAGGGTCAGACTTATTTGCTCTCCACCCAGAATCTGGCCCACCACACTCAATTCTGAGTTCAAATCTGATCATTTTTGCTCCGCAACTGGTTGTTGCACCCTCACTATTCCACTCCCTGTCCTTTTGTTCCTAATATTTTGATCAGTTGTATTGGCCTGCAGCCAGGCCTGAGCAGCTGCACTGGTGTTTGGATGAGTCAGAAGCATCAGCAGATCTGAACCTACAGGGATCTCTTGGTCTCAAGCTTCCTCTCCACCTGTAAGCATTGTTGTCCACCAAAGGCATTCCATTCAGGATCTCAAGGACAAAATAGATGCTGAGTGATGTTTACAGTTTAGCCACAATCACATGAGGTAATAGTTACCCTTTACTAGGACCAGATCTCCTTCCTGTTTGTATTCTGCTTTGGGCAATGGTGTAACATTTCTACACAGACTCAAGTGTGAGTAAATTGGCTTTTGGGTCAAGGTAGTGGCTTGCAGGGTACCATGCACCATTCATTACACCCCCACTGCAATCTGTGAGCCATTTCACCATTTATTGAAGGCTAAGCACATACATATTCTGGGAGTGGTGTTCATTTATTATAGGTTGACTTTTAGAGCTTTGAGAATTTTAGACCTTGAATGAATGCACAACTGGTTTGGTTTCTAATTTAGGAAAAAACTCAAATGTAAAAACTCAAATCAGTGAATTTGAGTTGAGAAACCCCAAAAACTCTAATTGATTGAGTTTTCAGCTAAAAAAAACTATAGATCTATCTATCTATCTATCTATCTATCTATCTATCTATCTATCTATCTATCTATCTATTGAGTACTTGAGAGAAACCCACCGAAAAAAACTTGAACACTTGAGCATTTTCAAATGGTTCAAGGGACCTCTGACATTGACTCCTACATGACCTCGATAGGTTTAATATGGTGTATTTTCAAATTCGAGCTATTTTCAGCTCCGGGGGTATAAAAAATCTTGAAAACATTTTTTTAAAAAACAACCTGGAATACAATGAGGTTTATTTTTTACCAGAAAAATTGATTTTTGACCAAAAAAATACCCTTGAAAACTCAAATTGTTGAACTGAAATTTTCTTGTGTTTACCCATGTGATATGACAAGACACTAGATACCCCCCTGCCATGCCCCTCATGGTGCAATGGTGTTCTCCACAGACTCTAGTAAATTGGCATTTGGGTCCAAATGGTGGGTTGCAAGGTACCATGTGGTATTCTAAAGATATTTTAAAATCTAGACCGCATTGATAATCAACCTACATGTAAAACATAGCACAGTGCTGATCTACACCATTGCTTATTAGAACATGACCTGTACTAATATTCTATCTATACTGTATTTATTTCGTTCACCCTCCACCTCTCTAACTACAAATAAAAAGCTTCTACAACCCCAACATCCCTTGATCTATTGTCAGTGGGCTTCCATTAGCCTTGTTGCCCATGCTCTATCCTACAGACATATACATATGTCATACATATGTTTCAATCTTAAACTAATATTCATTTAAATGTGTTCAAAACTGATTAATTAATAATTACTACTGATTAATATTTAATACTGATGAAAGACTTTGTTGTTGGTCTACAAGGACTATTAAAGATTATATATATATTGTTTAAGGCTTGAAGGGTTCTTTATTGAGAGTAATATTGATTATTTCGAATATTTGCAGGAAGCTCTTTCAGTGGTGAGTGAAGATCAGTCGTTATTCGAGTGCACCTACGGAACGCCACATCTTACTAAAACGGAGATGACCGCATCTTCCTCCAGTGACTATGGGCAAACCTCGAAAATGAGTCCACGTGTGCCTCAACAAGACTGGCTCTCACAGCCTCCATCCAGGGTGACCATCAAGATGGAATGCAACCCTAGTCAAGTCAATGGATCAAGGTAAGAGCTGAGTTATCATCTTATTATAACAAACAAGGGAAAGTTGTGCTCACCACTAATCTTTAAAACCATTATGTGCAAGGAGGTTCTGACCACAAAATACTTATAGACAAATACAAGAGTCATCTGCACTCAACCCATTATCATTATATTTAAGACTTTGAGACATTTTGTGCATACTGCTACTGAAAAATGTCTTACCCTTTAAACAGGGATTGTTTGTCCATATATTGCAATATATTTAAGCTGGCCAACTACGTCAAAGTCATCTCATATCTGGCCAGTCCTATGCTCAATTTGCATTATTTGCATTAGTAATATATTGATAATGGGTTGAATGCAGAAGACCTCTTGTATTTATCATCTTATTATAACATATATTTCTTTATTCGGGCTATATGAGCTTACCGGCCAATGATGAGCAGGTGGGGGGGGCTAAAAGGGATGGGCCTATTATGTGAAATTGGTGGGCCTATGATGCAAATGGGGTGGGGCTTTTACATCATCAGTAGTGATGGGCGAATTTGCGGCGAATTTGCGCGATTCGCACCGAGCGAATAAATTCTCGAAACGCCCGTGAAAATTCGCTGTAAAAATTCGCCGCCGTCAAAATGTTTTTTTCGAAAACGGGCACCGGCGCCAAAAAGGCGTTTCGTGAATTTTTCGGCGAAGCGAAACGGCGCAAATTTGCCCATCACTAATCATCAGGCAAAGCAGACAGAGAATCAGCAAGAAGGCAGGATAGAGGGGGAGTGGATCCAGGGGTGGGCCAGAGTCTGTACAACCAGGGATTGCAGATTTACCTGCAAATACATTGGCAGTCAATTTGTAATAACAACCCCAGCCCTGGCTAGTATTTTACTGGCTAGACCTGTGAAACGCCGGCCAGGTGGTAACCATAGCCCTGAGGCAACTCCTGCATTAATGTGTGCAACTGTGCTCGATCCAGAAAAGGAGGAAGGAAGGACTAAGCTGCAAAGTGCAACTATTTGGAAGTACAGGTATGGGACCTGTTATCCAGAATGCTCGGGACCTGGGGTTTTCCGGATAACAGATCTTTCCGTAATTTGGGTCTTCATGCCTTAAGTCTACTAGAAATTCATTTAAACATTAAATAAACCCAATAGGCTGGATTTGTTTCTAATAAGGATTAATTATATCTTAGTTGGGATCAAGTACAAGCTACTATTTTATTATTACAGAGAAAAAGGAAATCATTTTTAAAAATTTGGATTACTTGGATAAAATGGAGTCTATGGGAGACAGCCATTCCATAATTCGGATCTTTCTGGATATTGGGTTTCTGGATAAGGGATCCTATACCTGTACAGGGCAACACTACGTGATGTTTTCATTACCTTAAAACACTTTAATTTTTTGGTGTTACTGTTCCTTTAAGGAACTAAAGACAAATTGGGAGTGAGCCAGGCAAGGATTATGGGAATGATTTTAAAAACCTTTTCTTTATCTTTGGGAAGTTTGTAATTATATTGGAGTAATTCCTTTTATGTGAAAATTTATTTTTAAAAAGCTTTTTAATCAGCACAAGCCAATTCAAAAGTGTGTCTTGCAATATTTGGGGTTTATGACAAATATATAAAATTTCAACAAGGAGGAGCTTACTGATATTAATGATTGCTAAGTTTGCCCTTCTTACTGCAATACTACATTTGCTTCCCATGCAAAGGAAATCTATTTTACGAGAAATTAAGTAATAGAAACTGCAAATATGGGATGTGGTTTAATTGCAGTGTTCTTACGAAAGAGGCAATTATTAGAAAGAACAAGCCCCCCAGTCCCTATATAATGTGACGGTCTTATCTTAAATATTAATATGGCCAACATATTTGCTTAACATAAATACTTGTATGTTTTCATATATACAAGTGTGTCCTACACCTGCAGTGTAGACATTGGTATGTGTGTGGCGTGTGACAAAAATCTACAAATATTTGTCAATTTCACAAATATTGTTTGTATAGTGTTTATTGGGATGTTGATTATCAACCATAGACTGGGTTCCTGGAGTCTGTATGTTCTTCCCATGACTGTTTGGTTTTCTTCTAGGTCCTCTAAAGTTCTAAAAGACACTGACCTTATTAAATGTGTTCCTATGGTAATTGAAATAAATTGTAACATTTCAGCACAAGTAGCTTTAATGAATGGGGATTAATGCACATCTGACCACAGGGAAATTTACACAGCTGTGCTTGCAGCCATACATGACCCCTAACTGCCTTTTATTACATAAAACTAAAAGGCCTAAGTAGGATCTATAAGCAGAAGCCAACTTGGCTTTAAGGCAAAAAGGGTGCAAGAACAAGCATGGATGCCAAGACTTGATAAACCAGTATCAAAGCACTCCCTCATTCATAATCCCATCTGTACTGCCCAGATCCACTCTTTGCACAATGACCCTGCAGCTGCTTTTGAACTCCCTACTGCCCCGGAAGGGTGCCAGAGGGGGCCTTTGCAGCTGCGGTGGGGACCCCGGGGGGTAAGGGCGGCTCTGAGATAGCTTCTCCGGTTTGCCCTGGGCCCCCCAGTCCAACGCTGCACGTTGCATAAGTGACTGGTGCAGGGAGCTTATCCCGATGTTTCTCTGCTCAGTTCTGCTCACTCCTCGTCAATTTGTTATATTAAATGAGTTGACAAGGACTGAGAACTGAGCAGAAGAGTATCAGGAGATTCCTCTTACATCAGTCACCTAATTCTTTGGTCAGTCAGCCAGGAGGGCTGTTCTTGAAAATTGCTTTGTCAGCAATGTATATTGCATGAAAACAAAAGGAAAAAAAGATTACAAAATTGCCAAGAAGAGCACTCTGATCAGCTTTCATGTTCCTTTTTTTGGTGGGGTTGTTTAGTTCCCCTTTAAAGGGATCCTGTCATCGGAAAACATGTTTTTTTTCAAAACACATCAGTTAATAGTGCTGCTCCAGCAGAATTCTGCACTGAAATCCATTTCTCAAAAGAGCAAACAGATTTTTTTATATTCAATTTTGAATTCTGACATGGGGCTAGACATTTTGTCAATTTCCCAGCTGCCCCTGTCATGTGACTTAGGAGAGAAATGCTTTCTGGCAGGCTGCTGTTTTTCCTTCTCAATGTAACTGAATGTGTCTCAGTGGGACATGGGTTTTTACTATTGAGTGTTGTTCTTAGATCTACCAGGCAGCTTTTATATTGTGTTAAGGAGCTGTTATCTGGTTACCTTCCCATTGTTCTTTTGTTTGGCTGCTGGGGGGGGGGGGAGGGAGGGGGGTGATATCACTCCAACTTGCAGTACAGCAGTAAAGAGTGATTGAAATTTATCAGAGCACAAGTCACATGACTTGGGGCAGCTGGGAAATTGACAATATGTCTAGCCCCATGTCAGATTTCAAAATTGAATATAAAAAGATCAGTTTGCTCTTTTGAGAAATGGATTTCAGTGCAGAATTCTGCTGGAGCAGCACTATTAACTGATTCATTTTGAAAAATTTTTTTTTCCCATGACAGTATCCCTTTAAGGAAACTGAATGAAACCAAGATATTCAAACAAATGCGCCATACTCTCATATAAAGAAGAGCTGTTTCTCATTGCAGCGAGGCAGGTCATTAACAAGAGCAGAATTGTGTAATCTAATTTATGTTTTATTGCACTTTAATGACAGAACCATTCACACTCTAACAGCACAAGAAGCCTGAGAAGAATTATAACCTCAGCAATAAATCCTGGTGATTTTCCCCCATTACTTAGTGTTAGGAATATGAACACAATGAAACGTGATGCCCTATTGGGAGATATTGTGGTTTTAGTCTGGATTACGCCATATTGTTGGATTTTTACAATTCCTGGGAGTTTGAGTGATGTAGTCCAATTCAAAATGTGTCTGTATGCATCGCCTCTTGCTTTCCAGTTTCTTGGTTAGTGGGAGGGCCCCCGACTTTTGCTCCCCCTTTGAATAAAATTAATTAAAGGGAAAGCGCATATGCTAGACTGCATCCAGATGAATGCAATGCAAATGTTTACCATGCCTACGGAATTCTTTGTTATTTTTGTCTTCTATCATAATTTTTTGTTATAATTAACAAAAACCACAGTTTGACCAGCTCTAGTTACCCATAGCGACTAATCAGATTTTTCCTATCAAGCATTTATACGATGTCTGTGTGTTACTTGTGCAGGTTATCACACGCTGTTTTCTATGCTCTACCCCAAAACTAGACCCGGTTACTAATGCAATTCCTCCAAAGAATCTAAATTTCAGAACAAGCAGTTGTGTATATTTTTTTAATTCCAACCATCTGCTTCTCCACCAGGCTCCATGCACATTCCTTGGCTTCTATTGTGGCCATATTTTTTTTCTTCTTACATTTTCCTGGCCTTTTGAGCAGGATACATTTTTCATGACATGTTGGGTTTGTGGTTTTAATATGGAATTGTGAAGGCCAAATGCAGGTGACTTATATAATGGTATTTTCTTAAAGAAAGTTATTCCACTATGTAGAATCGGACTGGGAGTAAAAAGCAGCCCTGGAAAAAAAATCAAAGCAGCCCACATATAAACATGCGACATTGGTGGACAGGCCCGCTACAAGTTAAAAAAAAAACATTGGTGGTCAGGTCCCCCCATAAATGTAAAAAATAAACATTGGTGGCCAGCCCCTCCCAAGTTAAAAAACCCATTGGTGGCCAAGGTCCCCCCATAAAAGTGAAAAAAACATTGGTGGAGAGGGTCCCCTGATGTTGGTGGTCTCTCCATAAAAGTAAAAAAATGTCATGAACAGGGTCCCCCCCATAAAAGTAGAAAAAAATCAAACATTGGTGGCGAGGTTACCCCCATAAGAGTAAAAAAAAGAAGTTGTGGCCAGGATCTCCCCATAAAAGTAGAAAAAAAAAACAAAAAAAACACTGAGGGTCCCCCCCCATGTTGGTGGCCATAGTCCCCCCATAAAAGTAAAAAAAAAAAGAAGTTGGTGGCCAGGATCCCCCCATTAAAGTTAGAAAAAAACCTTGATGGACTGGGATTTAAAAAAAAAAAAACCTTGGTGTTTATTGGAAACGTTGGTGGCCAGCCCCTCCCAAGTTAAAAAACCCATTGGTGTCCAAGGTCCCCCCATAAAAGTAAAAAAAACATTGGTGCAAGGGTCCCCCCATGTTGGTGGCAAGGGTCTCTCCATAAAAGTAAAAAAAATGTCAGTGACCATTGTACCCCCCCCATAAAAGTAGAAAAAACCCAAACATTGGTGGCAAGGTTCCTCCCATAAGAGTAAAAAAAAAAGAAGTTGTGGCCAGGATCCCCCCTTAAAAGTTAGAAAAAAAACCTTGGTGGCCAGGGATTTAAAAAAAACAAAAAAACATTGGTGTTTAGTGGAAACTTACCTTTAAAATTTGACAATCTTCTTCCTCCTTGGCTTTTTTCATTCTCCTGTAAGGCTTCCTCTTTGGCGACTTCGGCTCCGGCATTGGTTCCCATTAGGCGGCTCCACTTTGGCTCCCATTCAGCTCCCTTTAGCGGCTCCCAGCTTCCATGGCCCACTTAACGAAAAATAGAGCTGCCCACTGGGCATTTCCGAATGGACAGATGACCAGTCGGGGCCTGCCAATCTGTCATGCAATAATGACGACAATAAAGAATTTGAGCTTAGATCAGAAACCATCCAAAATATTATTATTAAGTAGTGAATCTGTTATTCAGAAACCCTTTATCCAGAAAGCTCGGAATTAAGAAAAGGCCAATTTTATCCAAATAATCCATTATCCAGAGAACCCTAGAGCATTCTAAATGGCAGGTCCCATACCTTTACTGTATATACCTGGTCTCTATTCCTTATTTTACTGTCAAGTTTGCAGTAATGGATGTCATGCCTTGATGTTCTGGGTTTAAGCATCATGCTTAAAGGGATACTGTCATGGGAAAAAAAAATTTTTCAAAATAAATCAGTTAATAGTGCTGCTCCAACAGAATTCTGCACTGAAATCCATTTCTCAAAAGAGCAAACTGATTTTTTTTATATTCAATTTTGAAATCTGACATGGGGCTAGACATATTGTCAATTTCCCAGCTGTCCCAAGTCATGTGACTTGTGCTCTGATAAACTTCAATCACTCTTTACTGCTGTACTGCAAGTTGGAGTGATATCACCCCCTCCCTTTCCCACCCAGCAGCCAAACAAAAGAACAATGGGAAGGTAACCAGATAGCAGCTCCCTAACACAAGATAACAGCTGCCTGGTAGATCTAAGAACAACACTCAATAGTAAAAACCCATGTCCCACTGAGACACATTTAGTTACATTGAGAAGGAAAAACAGCAGCCTGCCAGAAAGCATTTCTCTCCTAAAGTGCAGGCACAAATCACATGACCAGGGGCAGCTGGGAAATTGACAAAATGTCTAGCCCCATGTCAGATTTCAAAATCTGTTTGCTCTTTTGAGAAATGGATTTCGGTGCAGAATTCTGCAGGAGCAGCACTATTAACTGATTCATTTTGAAAAAAAAAATTTTTTTCCCATGACAGTATCCCTTTAAAGCAAAATATGTTTAGTTTGCTCTAACCAAAATATTTTCTAAAGCAAAATAAATGAATCTGTCAGGCTGTTATGTGATACATGAAAAGGTGCAGTGCAGGAGAAGCCATCAATGTGGTGCTGGTAACACAAATAAGCTTGTCTTGACTGCTGTCCAACTTATATAGATTTAAAGCTAATTCACAGTCCAGCCAAAGGTCTGCACCAGGGACTTGAATATTTTGGCAAGTGGAGCTGTCTTTAGTTCTGGTGGGGTCTGCGGCAGAAAAGATTTTGCAGGGCCCAGTTATTTATGTAAACTGCCAAGCTAAAGACTTTCAGTTAATACGGAACTACAACTTCCTTACTTGACTTACAAGAGTCAGAAGAAGATAGCAAATAATTCAAAAACTATAAAAAAAAAATTAAAAAAATGAAAGCCAGTTCCAAAGTTGCTTAGAATTCTATAACATACACAAAATAAAAGTTAACTTAAAGGTGAACCGTCCCTTCAATAGATATTAATGTAAAATTGCTCTTCTGAGAACTTTATCAATTAATATTTTCTACATTTCAAGATATTAGCCGTTTTAGACTGTAGACTACAGATGGGCAAACAAATTAGCAGGCACGAATTTTTAGATGAATTTCCATATTCCGTATTATTCAACAAAGAGACATACCAAGCATTAAATGATTTTAATCTTCCAACCACATACAGGGGATAACATTTGATACTGTGAACATAAATAGAAATTTGTGTCTTGTGCTGTTAAAGGGGAACTCTGGCTTCCAGACCAAAATTTAATAAAGTGGCCCACATAACACAGAACCCCCTAATATACCCATCACAGTTACCTGTTTCTTCAAAAAGAATTAATAAATGCTGAAATCCAGCTGTTCTTCTCTTTCTGCATCATTTGAAATCCTGGCAGGGAAGGAGGGACTAAACACTGATGTTACAAATTGTAACAACTTCTCCACAGCTTACATACAGCATGCAGGAACTACATAACCCACAATGCATTGCACTTTGATGTTCCGTTCCTTATTGAAATCACATGTGCAGGGAATTGTGGGGTTTGGAGGATGCAGGCGGAGGATAGATGGCTGTTGCTACAAAGTAACAGTAGTCAGACAGCTCAGCAAAGTAGTCAGACAGATCAGCAGGAGAGCAGGGGGCTAGGCTTAGGGAACTATCAGAAATCATTAAAAATCATGAAAAGACTGAATATTTTTTAAATTATGTATATTGCAAAGTTGCTTGAAATTATGTTTACTTTTCAAAAAGCTTAAGTTATGTTTGTGCGGAGTTCCCCTTTAAATTTGTTTCATTTTTCATTTCAGGAGCTCCCCGGATGACTGCAGTATAGGAAAAGGAAGCAAAATGGGTGGAGGGTCGGATAATGTTGGAATGAATTATGGCAGCTACATAGAAGAAAAACACATTCCTCCCCCAAACATGACAACCAATGAGAGGAGAGTGATTGTACCTGCTGGTAAAGATTTTGTCATACTACCATTCCATGCAAATTCAGTTTTTTTATTCTATTAGAAACAGACTGGGGAATAATTATGAAATATGGGGGCGGGGTCACAAGAAAACCAACCCTTATGTTAAGAGTTATCATCAACCTGGAATATCAATAGGAGAGGCCTGAATAGAAAGATGAGTAATCAAAAGTAGCAATAACAATAAGGGGGTTATTTATTAAAGTACAAATGTTAACAACTCGAGTTTTGTTACTATAAAATCTGAATTTTTAGTGGAAAAAAAAGCTAGAATTTTTCCGGATTTATTAAAACCCGATGCTGCAAAAAGTCAGAAATCCAAAAATGTTGGCATTTCAGACCTGCCGAGGTTGAATATAAGTCAACAGGAGAGGTCCCTATCCTATTTGGAAATTTCTGTGGTCTGCCCTGGAATTATTCCAAAAATCCGAAAAAAAGTTTCAGGAAAAAACCCGGAAAAAATTGTTCGATTCGGGTTTTCGCACGATTTTATTGAGTTTGTCCCCGATCCAATTAAATCAAGCTTTTTTAATAATACATAAGATCAAATAGTGGATTCTAGTTTGGTCTGACTTTTTTATTTAAAAAAAGGATAAATAAGCCACTAAATGTGTAGCCTTAAAGAGCATTTGATGTTTAGATGGGGTCAGTGACCCCCATTTGAAAGCTGGAAAGAGTCAGAAGAAGAAGCAAATAATTCAAAAAATATAAAAAAAATAAAACATGAAGGCCAATTAAAAAGTTGCTTAGAATTAGCCATTCTGTAGCAAACTAAAAGTTAACGTCCCATTTGTGAACGTCCCATTTAAATATAACACCCAGGGGGGGCAATATTTTTGAAAAAACATTCGTGAAAAGAGTCGTGAATCCTGAAAACATTTTCATCAAGGGGAAAAATTCATAGCTCAGAGCAAGTGAAGGAGGAGGGAAAGAAAGGTGGTATTTAATCTGATTCTTCCTCCCAGTAAGGGTCAGGACACACTCTCAGATTCGGGGACATTAGTCGCCCGGCAACAAATCTCCTCTTCTTGAGGGCGACTAATCTCCCCAAACTGCCGGCTAGAATGTAAATCAATGGCGGCATGGCACTTGGATCGATTCGTTTTCCAAAGTCGCCTGAAGTTTCCTAGTGAGGCAACTTTGAGCGACTTCGGGAAACGAAGCGATCCGAGTGCCATACCACTGGCGATTTACATTCTTGCTGGCGGGAGTCGCAGGGCGACTAATCTCCCCGAATCTAAGCGTGTGTCCTGACCCTTTAACATCCTGTAATAAATCCATCATTATCTATAACTAGGCTTGGGCAAATTTTGCCGCCAGCAAATTGTCGCTGAAACCCATTAAAGTGTATGGGCGTCAAAATTGTTTTTGACGCACAACGCCATACAAGTCTATGGGCGTCATTTTCGTGGCAAAACAAGGCAAAAAAAAAACCTCCCATCCCTATCTATAACCCTCAGCCTTGACCTTGGGACTAGCGTAACTCAGGACCCGCCAGGAAGATTATAGCCGAATACTAATACCCTTCCAGGGGTTTTCAACTTTCCTCTGCTGTTTGGTTCTACTTGTTCAGCAGGGGGCAGTATAGTCAAGCACATATTTAATAGCTAATTGAATAGTTTTCCGAAATGTGCAAGTACAAAGCTAATCATTTCAAGACTGCAGGAAAAAAATGATGATTAATTCTGGTAGTTGAAAAGCTAATGCCACTGTGGATGTCTGTATCGTTTCATTCGGTGTTCCAAGGGGATTCATTTGTTAATGAATTAGTGAAGAGTCAGGGAATTTTTATGAAGTTGCGGTGGTGTTACAAGACAAGCAGGAAAAACAGAAGGCACATTTACACTGGCTTCTATTCTTCTCATAAACAGTCACAAAAAAACAGCGGAAAACTTTCGGAGAAAGGTCTCACTAGCGTCATGCTTTGGCCTAATGGAAATACAGATACAGGTATGGGATCTGTTATCTGGAAACCTGTTATTCAGAAAACTCTGAATTACGGAAAGGCCGTCTCCCATAGACTCCATTTTATCCAAATAATCGAAATTCGTTCGAGCGATTAAAGGTTTTTTTTCACAAAATCTTGATCAATTTGCGTTTTCGGATCATTATCCCCGAACTTGCTGTTTTGAATTTTTTTCCATTCCAGTTTTTACTTAAATTAGAAACCCATTGAGTTGTGAATTCATTCGCTTTCATTCGAGGTACAGGTATGGCATCCATTATCCAGAAACCTGTTATCCAGAAAGCTCTGAATTACGGAATGGCCGTCTCCCATAGACTCCATTTTAATCACATAATCCAAAATGATTTCCTTTTTCTGTGTAATAATAAAACAGTAGCTTGTACTTGATCTCAACTAAGATATAATGAATCCTTATTGGTAGTGATGGGCGAATTTGCGCCTCGTTTTTGACGCCGGCGCCCATCTTTGACGCGAATTTTCGCAGGCGTTTCGCGAATTTATTCGTGGGCGTTTCGCGAATTTATTCGCTGGCGGCGAATCGTGCAAATTCGCCGCGAATTCGCGCCTGGTGAATAAATTCGCCCATCGCTACTTATTGGATGCAAAACCAGCCTATTGGGTTTATTTAAGATTTACATGATTTTCTGGTAGACTTAAGGTATGAAGATCCAAATTACAGCATCATCTGTTATCCAGAAAACCCCAGGTCCCAAGCATTCTGGATAACAGGTCCATACCTGTAGGTAAATTTATAATTATTGTCATTTTACACATCGTAGCTAGGAAGGTATCACTAAAGCCTAGGCTGCAGCCTTTCATGTCCCTCCAATAGTATTATAATGTTGTATTGAGAAGCTAGAAGCAGTATCTGTCCCAATACCCAAGGTGGCACAGTTGGATATCATTGGGTTGTGGCCAACTGAAAGTGCGTGCCAGTAGGTTTTCAGGGTCAAAGTATTAACAGGGACAACCACCTGTGGGTTTAATGTAATGTGTTTCATGCCAAGAAACCCACAGCAACCAATCAAAATCTTGAATCTCAGTGGACTGTCCAATAAATGCTACCTGGCAATTAGTTGGTACTATATGGATTGTTGATACTGTCATTCGTATAAAGATAAAGTGATCCCCAACCAGTGGCTTGTGATCAGCATGTTGCTCTCCAATCCCTTAGATGTTGCTCCTGATGGCCTTAAAACAGATCCTTATTTTTGAATTCCTGGCTTGGAGGCAAGTTTTGGTTGTATAAATACAGACTGCCAAACAGAGCCTCCGGTTGGCTGTCAGTATACATAGGGGCTACCGAAGAGTCAATCACAGCCCTTTGGCACACCAGGAATGTTTTTCATGCTTGTGTTGCTCCTCAACTCTTTTTATGTGACTCATGGGTAAAAAAAAGTTGGGGTACCCCCTCTAAAACTATTCAAACATAGGCATTCCACTGTACTTAGCTTAGGGGGACTCAATTGGGTGACATCTATCTAATGAGCTGGAGTTTGGCTTCAGCTTTACCAAGGAGGATGTAGGATACTAGAAGTTCTAAACAAGTTTGATGGATGACCATTTTGACCCAGAAGTGACCCTATAGGTGACCCTATAGTTTAGGTCTTTTGAAAGGCTACGGTATGAAAATGAAAGAAGAAATGAAATAAATGAATCTGGGCTGGAAATGTCTTATTTATGAATAGATCATGTGCTGCAGTATTTTTCATCTACAAAATTATTATTGTTTTTTCAGACCCTACTTTGTGGAGCACAGATCATGTCAGACAGTGGCTAGAGTGGGCAATAAAAGAATACGGCCTTCCAGATGTCGATGTGCTCCTGTTCCAAAACATCGACGGGAAGGAATTATGCAAGATGACCAAAGAAGATTTCCATCGACTCACGCCAAGCTACAATGCTGATATCCTCCTCTCGCATCTTCACTACCTCAGAGAAAGTAAGGAAAACTGTCAGACTAATTAACCAACATCACTAACTGTCACCGCATGTGCTTGCTTGACCACAGCATGGAATTTTATGTTCTTTCTTATAACTAGTTAAGGATCTGTAGAGATAGAAATGTGATTAATCTAAAGTCTGTGTTGTAGTTAAGTCGGACTTAGATGTTGAACTTGGTGGACCTCAAGTCTATGGGGTTATTTATCAAGGTCCGAATTTATTTCTAATATCAAACTTTGAGCAATCCGAATTCCCAATTGGACCTTATTTATGAATAAAAAAGCCTAAAAAAATAGGGTTGGGCAAAACTCTGAAAACTTCGGAGCTTTCCCCAAAAACTCGGAATTGTTCAAAACTATGATTTTTTTCATTGTTTTCTGAGTTTTTTGCTCCTACTCCCTGAAATCATCATATATGATCAGTATGGACATCAGCGCAGACACTGGGACCTTCCCCATTGACTTATACAGGACCTCGAGAGCTTTTATATGCCGGATTTCGGATTCTGAGTTTTCATACCATCGGACTTTAAAAAAACTCAGATTTTTTTTTTAAGGTCCAAAAAAATCAGAATTTTTCTGATTTCAGGTGTTCTAAGCTTAATAAATAACCCCCTATGTGTGCATGCCTATACCATACAGTGTGTATTTATTCTTCACTATGTTTTATGGCAAAATAACATGGCATGCGTTTTGAAACATAAAATCCTGACACATTTGTAGAATAATATTCATAGACTCCTTTCCCCCCCCCCAAAAAATGATATGAATGGATATTAACCAGTTTCCAGTTGACGATAACAAATGTATCTTTGGGTAGGTCATTTATTGAACATGGCGGCCATCTTTAACTAACAGTGGGCAAATGTGTGCCAGTGAAGTAACCCATAGAAACCAATCCTTAGTTACTTCCATTTTTCTAGCTGCAATAGATTGATGAAAGTGAACTTATCATGGGTTTCTTTGCTGATGCGCATTTGCCAGGTTAGTAACTGAGGCTCAGCCATTTAAATTAATTTAAAATTGATTCATTTTAAAATGTAATTTAATCAGGGGGGGGTTTCATTTGACCTTCAAAACGTCTTATTATTCAATTTGGTGTTGCTTTGTTTTGTTTTGTAGCTCCTCTTCCACATTTGACTTCAGATGATGTTGATAAGGCCTTACAAAACTCTCCACGGTTAATGCATGCTAGAAATACAGGTAATTCTGGCACAGACCCTGATCCTTCATTCATAAATATTATTGATTAGGCTATGGCACACAGGGTAGATTTCAGCCGGCACAAAACCAATGAAATTTGCCCCCCTTGTCACCCCCATAAACTTTATTGGGTTGATCCTGAAAGCAGCAGCTCTGATGCTTTTCAGCCTGAAAATGTCCTTGTGTCCTGTCACTCAACGGGAGGTGGCAGGGAGCAATTAGCATTGGCTGAAAACCCTCAGGCCTAAATTCAACCCCCTGTACAATTAGTTGCTTTAGCTGCTCAAATAGTTGCATATAAAATGTTCATCAAGCCAATTTCTTTTAATGATTGTTTTGCTCAATTAGAGAAAATGATTAGCTTTATGTTCTACTCAACAACCTCTAAGCCTTTGCCACCAATGAAACATTCTGAACACAGACCTGTCATTCTTTATGACTCTAGCATTTCATTCTCTGAAACAGGGTTTGCGCAAACCCACATAATTACATTTTAATGAGATAATCAATTTCTCAAATGAAACCCCCTGAATCTGGAATTATCCCATCCCTTCTATTAAACATGAATGGAGGACAATTTCTTGCAAATGTGTCATGATATTTTATACACTGGGCTGTAATTACCAATAAAAACATTTACAATATGCTGTAATTAATATTATGAACAGCATGTTTTTCGTAGCGGTACATTACGGGGAGAAGTGAAACGTGTAAATCACAGGCAATGACACATAAAGCTGGGTAATTACATGATTCCGAAACATCCGACCAATAAAAACATTAACAGACACCAGAACGGCACTACCTTGTTTTGGTATAGGACTATGAAAATATGGAACCCATTAATAAAGAATTAATGAAAACTGCTTACAGATTTCACCAATTTGTCCAACCTATTCATAAAACTTCATCTTTGACAGTCATATTTAATGCCAACACAACTTTGACTTTGGCCAAATCTATATTCTCCCAAAAGTGTTCAGCCAAACTGAATCCAACCCAGCAGACATAGGGGCAAATTCACTAAGCACCGAAGCGCCTAACACTAGCGTCAATTCGCTAGCGTTGGGCATTTCCATTACTTCGCAAATTCACTAACGAACGCTGTGTTACTTCGCACGCTTACGCCTGGTAAATTTTCACTATGGACGTAACTACGCAAATTCACTAACGCGCGCAGTGTACTGAACGCTACCTTTTACGCTAGACTTCCTTCGCCACCTCAGACCAGGCGAAGCGCAATAGAGTAGATAGGGATTGCTTCAAAAAAAGTTCAAATTTTTTCTAAGTCCCAAAAAACGCTGGCGGTTTTTCTATATTATGGGTGATAGGCTGAAAAAGGGCCCCCCTACATTTCCTAACTCATGGCAACTTAACTATACAGAGGGCACATGTGTAGGGCAAAAAAAAAATTTTATTTGATGTTTTGAAGGTTTCCCAGGCATTTGTAGTGATTCTACGTATTCCTCCATTGAAATTTGAATTTGGCACCGTATGCAAATTAACCATCGCTAGCGTAACTTCGCTTCGCTTAGCGAATCAATGCTAGCACAACTTCGCAACCTTACGCTACCCCTGTGCGCAACTTCGGATTTTAGTGAATTTGCGGAGCGCTGACGAAACTACGCCTGGCGAAGTGTGGCGAAGTGCGGTGAAGTTGCGCCTGGCGCAACTACGAATGTTAGTGAATTTGCCCCATTTATTTAGCTCGAGTGAAGGATTCGAAGTAAAAAAACTTCTAATTTCGAAGTTTTTTTAGGGTACTTCGACCATCGAATAGGCTACTTCAACCTTCCACCACGACTTTGATTTGAACGATTCGAACTAAAAATCGTATGACTATTCGACCATTCGATAGGCGAAGTACTGCCTCTTTGAAAAAATCTTCGACTACCTACTTCACCACTTTAAACCTACCGAGCTACAATGTTAGCCTATGGGGACCTTCCCCATTACTTTTCTAAGGGTTTTTTGATCGAAGGAAAATCCTTCGATCGATCGATTAAAATCCTTGGAATCGTTCGATTTAAAGGATTTAATCGTTCGATTCGAAGGATTTAATCGTTCGATCGAACAATTTTTCCTTTGATCGATCGATCAAAGTATTTACGGTAAATCCTTCGACTTCGATATTCGAAGTATTTTACTTCGAAGGTCGAATATCGAGTGTTAATTCACCCTCGATGTTCGACCCTTAGTAAATGTGCCCCCATATGTATGTTGAAGATTAAGGGACAGATTTATTATAAATTGAACTGAGGAATCCCAAAGGATACTCAGCAGTTCAATCTACAGTATTTTGACATTTGAATTGCCTGGAATATTAGTAAGTGGTAATTTGTCCTTCATATGCAGAAACAAAATAATGAAAAAATACATGAAGAGATGTGAAAAATAAGTAGAAAAATATTTGCCTTGTTTGTTATAATAACCAGTAGCGTTCGTTGAGGGGGGCGGGCCCTGGTGCGTGACGCGCAGCCGGGCCCCGCCCCCTCCGTACCGCCGCATTTTTAGCGGCGAACCGACTGCCGGGGGACCCTGAGGGGGGCCCGCTCGCACCCCATGCTCCCCCGGTAGTTCCGCCACTGATAATAACCCAAAGAGAGAGCGAGATAATTTCATATTAGACTTCAAATTCAATATATTTATGTATTTAAAAAGTTTAGCCGTTTGCTTGTTCTGCTGCAGAATCAGTTCTTATTCCTTCCCTACAGCTAAATTTGACCTTGCATGGAAACAATTTTGAAAATCAGCCTTTTAAAAATGAGGCTTAATGATTGTTTCTTTGTCTTATAAAACAATTGACCTGATCCTGTGTGTGTATCACAACTCCCTGTAGATAGACTGCCAGAAAGGAAACCACATTATAACCTAAATACCAGGAAATATACTTCCCTGTTCACATACAAAATGAACTATAACTTCTTTAGAAATAAAGTAAACATTTCTTCCTCTATTTAACAACACATCATATCTGTATTTTACAAAAGTAACAGCATACAAGTTGCTTTTAGATTTATCAAGATCTTTTCCCCATTGGGAAAACAGTTTGTCCAAGCGCAGAAGAGATTTTGGGCCAGATTAATTTCAGTGAGAAAAGGATTTATTGTGTGAAAACTCATGGATGAGATTCAATTTGAGATACAATTCAATTCAGAAAAACGTAACTCATGGTTTATCAATTAAAGTCTATGGGAAAAAAAACTGGGATTGAATTAGGAGAAAAGTGTTTTCTCCTTGAATTGAATCTTGTCCAAGAGTTTTCATGTGATAAACCATGAGATAACTTTTTCTCACTGAAGTGAATGTGGCCCTTTGTTCAACCCTACATTCATTTGCATTAGAGATTCACGTTTCTGAAAGGGGTTAGAGTTTAGTGCTTCAGTTAAGCACTAACACCCCTTCACTCACATTCTGATAAATTAATGCATTCATCTCCCGTAATACATGTGTAAATTTGATAATCCCTTTCCTGCCCTTCAGGATTTTTTTGGTAAATCTGCCCCATAGTTTTCAGGAACAAGTAAACATTTTTGTATTCTGTTTCAGTATGCTTTAAAGGAGAACTAAACCCTAAATTAAAAAAACCTTACCCCCCTACCCTACATAGATCCCCCTCCCTGCTCCCCTCCAGCCTAGCTGTTACCCCTGGAAAATGCCCCTAACTCTTTACTTACCCCTCGGTGAAGATTCAGGGCATCGGAGTTCATGGGCGCCATATTCTTCTCTTTGGTCTTCTTCGGCAAGTAAGTGCTGTATCAGGGCATGCACAGTTGCAGCAGTCTTCGGGTTTTTGACAACTGTGCATGCGACTAAATTGACGGAATTTGCCAAAGTGCCAGAAGAAGCCCCAAAGATTATCAAAGAGAAGAAGATGGCGCCTATGAACTCCGATACCCTGAATCTGCATCGAGGGGTAAGTAAAGAGTTGGGGGCATTTATTAGGGGTAACAGCTAGGCTGGAGGGGAGCAGGGAGGGGAGTCTATGTAGGGTAGGGGGTAAGGTTTTTTTAATTAAGGGTTTAGTTCTCCTTTAACGCATACCGAAACAGAATACAAAAATGTTTACTTGTTCCTGAAAACTATGGGGCAGATTTACCAAAAAAATCCTGAAGGGCAGGAAAGGGATTATCAAATTTACACATGTATTACGGGAGATGAATGCATTAATTTATCAGAATGTGAGTGAAGGGGTGTTAGAGCTTAACTGAAGCACTAAACTCTAACCCCTTTCAGAAACGTGAATTAAGGGTTTAGTTCTCCTTTAAACATACTTATGCGATCATTCATTTTGAATAATTAATTAAGCCAAAATGAAATACATAACTTTGCTTTTGCTTTTCTGTAGGAGGTGCCTCTTTTATTTTCCCAAACTCATCCGTTTATCAAGACGCAAACCAAAGAATCCCCAGCAGGCAAGGTATATCATAATATAGGTTTAAATGCATTTACAACATTTTATTTTGCTGTTATTAGTCCTTTAATGCAATCATTTTCCCATTTCTGCATCTCAGTTTGTTTATCTGTTGACAATTTAGTCAATTCTGTCTCAATTTCTTTATGTAACCCAACGTGTACAAACCAGATATTGTTGCACTGGACTTCATCTCTGTTGCATATAATAAAGTGTCTGCGCTAGCCAATTTCCCGGAGCCACGTCAATACAAAATAGAACATTAAAAAAAGTTCAGCCGCAGATCCAACACTTAGATTCTGTTAGCTTGGCATTGCTCGTGTGTTTGATTAATGACAGCCCTTCTGGTGTTTGAAGAAATGGTGAAATGTATTGCGAGTCTATAGTTGCTTCAACAAGCCAAATGTTAATGATATCATTGACTGAGCATAAACATGCCAGTGAGTTCTACAAAGAAACTGATTCATTAGCCAGAGGTAAACTAGATCTTGTTTATAATGGGGTTTATATTCAACAAATTATAGATAAGGAACATTTTCTCTTTATATGCGTGCCTGTGGCTCTAATGCAATCAATGTTCTACTTATATTCAGCATGTTCTGTTTGAATTCTTAGGTTAATATGTACTGTATATCTAATCTTACATTTTATTGAACAAAGATTCAACTTTACTGAACTCGAATTCTGGAGAATTATCAAGCAAAAAAATCTTTTGACTTTAACTTGAATGAGAAAAATGAGAAAATGAGAAAAACCTGGGAAGCTTCTATAAAAGTCATTAGGGGGTATATTCAGTGATGGACGAATCCCGGCGAATCTCCACGCATCGCAGACGAAAATTCACCAGCGTCCAAAAGATTTGGACACGCGTCGGAATAGCCGCTCGCGTCAAAACTGTTGTGCGTCAACATTATTCGGGCGCCCATTGACTTTACTGCAGACGCGAATTGACGTGGGCGTCAGATTTTCACGAATTTTTTCATCATCCATCACGAAGTATATATTCTAAAATATAAGTCAAATTTGTAAATATGAATAGAACAATACCATTTCATTGGATTTTTTTCTACAAATTACCTGACAAATAAGTTTTTTTGGACTGTAAACATGCTAGCATTCAAGAAAACGAAATTACGGCAGTGAGTAAAAAAATCCAATCAATTTTGCTTTTCTGAAATTGAATTTTTTAAAAATTTGAAATTCAGAAATAAATAAATGACGACTTCCTATGTTCGTAGGCTCGATTAGATCATAATAATGGTGCTCGACACATTTATCTAAGGAACCACATCAAGCTATGGGTCTCCATTTGGAGATCCCTGATTTAAATCATAGGTTATTATGATGGACAAAGACTTTTAGGGGGTTATTTATCAAAGTCCAAATATATCTCAATAGTTTCTGCTACAAACTCCGATCAAATCTGCTCATTTTTTTACGCTTATTTATTACATTTTCCCGAAAATATGCTTTGCGAGAAAAAAAATCAGATTTTTGGATATTTCACCCAAAAACTTAGATTTATGCCCAAAATCTCCAAAACTTTGGGGTATTGCATGAAACCCATCACACATTAAAAAATCATTGGGACTTTTCCCATTGACTTATATGCAACCTTGACAGGTCTGAGATGCCGAAAAATTTGTGATTTGATAAAAGTCAGACTTTATTAAAAACAATTTTTTTTTCGTGATTTTTGCATTCGGAGTTTAGTAAATAACCCCCTTAATGAACCGTCACCTGTCCCATCAAAAGATGAGTGTGAAAACTCTATTTACGAAGTGATATGTTGCAATATTCAAGTATGTTTGGTATTTTGGGGAGTGAAATGGAAGTTCACTTCAATGGTTTTTATAAAAAGAGAGGTCTAAAGCATTTTGGGTTCTACAGGATGATATAATAGGTGCTTCTTTCCCAACAGATTTATCATATGAGCCCTCAAGGAGATCTGCTTGGACAAATCATCCTGCACCACCATCAAAAGGTCTGTACAAATATCCCCAAATCTGGCTAGTTTAGTTACCCTCTACACTACCTGTAATAACATTTCATTTTTTTTCTCCTAAATGGAGAAATTCCTTTTCAGAATATAAAGAATCCTTGTGGTGCATGCTTAGAAGATTGCACATTTTTGGCAATCAAATGGGGAAAAAAACATCAAAAGATTAATCAACGTACACAAAAGTTGACAGATTATTACATATGTCAATGTACATGGCTAATTTCCAAATGATTGATTCATTTTAATAAATCTTCCCCTACGTTTCATTACTAGTCATGCTACGTGATTCTGCAATAATTTTCACGTATACATGGAAACATATTCATTAACACATTCATTAAAAACACTGTCTAAATGAAGCATTGTTTTCACGTTTTAGCATCTCAACCATCTACCACAGTTCCCAAAACAGAAGACCCCAGGCCACAGCTAGGTAAGTTGTTTTATTTTCGGGAGTTTTTTCTTTACTTATTTAAGTTCATAATATATTTCTTTAGTGGTGTAAGTAGCGTTCAGTGGGCCTGGGTGCAGGATATGCACCCGGCCCCCCCTCTAAAGAGTCACGCGAGATAACACTTTTTACGGCTCTGACAGTAGTGATGGGTGAATCTGTGCTGTGAAGAAAAATTTGCGAAAAGCATAAATTTTTATGAGCACACCAATTTTGACACGCGCCAATTTTTTTGACGCAGTGGATTTTTCACAAATTAATTCGCTTGCAGCTAAATGTGTAAATCCGCCGCAAATTAGTGTCTGACAAATTTATTCGCCCATCACTACCTGGGTGCGATCACACCCCTGCACCCCTGGTAGTTATGACACTGCATTTCTTTTATTAATTCAATTTCCTAGTTTACAAGGTTTTGACAAAGTATTTTAGACATATTGGTGTGGAATAAATAAATACATTTTATAGGGCTCATTACAAACCAAAGACAACTGCAAAAATTCTTAGCTTTTTAAATAGTGATGGGCGAATTCATTCGCCAGGCGCGAATTCGTGACGAATTTGCGCGATTCGCCGCCAGCGAATAAATTTGCGAAAATTCGCGGCCAAAAAACGGGCGCCGGCGTAGAAAAAAACGGCGCCAGCGGCAACAATGAGACGCCGGCGCGATTTCGCGAATTTTTCACCGTTTCGCAAATTTCACGCGAAATTCGCAAATTTTTCGCCCATCACTATTTTTAAACTCTATTCACATAGATACTTCCTATATACTTCCATTAAAACACAGGATAAAGAATAAAATCTTTTAAAAATTATGCTAAACAGTCTGCAGAATAATAAATCTTTCTCTCTGCATTCAGAAGAAATGCATATTTCCTTTCTCTATTACAGCCAGTTCAACTGCAGCTCTTTTATCTTTTTCCTTGTCTGGATTGGTCTCCTCCCTTTTGTTTTCTGAGCACTCCTCTCTTCTACAATCTAACTCAAAGAGGTGCCTACAGTGCACACCTGATTGGTTTCTATTGGAGCAGAGGCAGTGAGCATGCCCAGGTCTTTATAGTCAGAGAGAGGGAGTGCTTAGAAAACAAAAGGGTTTGGAGCTTCATGCTTGGCAAGGAAGGGACTAAAAAAGTTGAAGGCTTTAATAAGAGCTCCTGGCTTTAATAGAGAAACAAAATAAATCTGGAAGGAAGAAAGGAATGTAATTCTGAGGGCTGTTTAGAGTAATTTAAGGGGATTTTGAAATAAAAGGCTTACTTATTCTGTAATGCTGAATAAGGCAAAAATACAGGGAACAATTATGCAAGGGAGCCCTGGAGTTAACATATGCCGTGAAGAGTGTAACTCCCAGGGTTGTCAAAAAATGCATACTCAGAAACATATATTAGTGTATCTAGTGCAGGGGTCAGCAACCTTTACTATCAAAAGAGCCATTTTGCCCCCTCTTCCACTAAAGAAAAATAGTCTGGAGCCGAAAAACATAGCACAAATTACAGACTAAACTTTTAAAAGTTTTAACCTTTTTTTAATTGTAACTGTTACAGCAACGGAATGCAACAAACAGAAGTGCAGTGTGCATGTGTAGGCCTACTTTGAAATAAATTAAACACTGAATAGCCCTATTAAATGCTAGTGTTCTCATTTGTTTAATGTGACTTCTGTTTCTGAAGCTCCATGCTGATCTTCCCTCTCTTGTCTTGAGTGTGTGACCGCGGTAAGGACCATAATGAATCATCTTGCTGCGGCTCGGCCATGCCTGTCACTCCTGGGACGTCTATACAGCCCTCATCCCTGCTGGCGAATTCCTGAGTGTGCGACCGCGGTAAGCTAACCGTTAACTTACCGGGGTCGCACACTCAAGAAGCTGCCAGTATGTGGGAAGGCTGTATAGACAACGTGACCGGCAAAGCCTCAAGACCGAGCCGCAGCAAACAGGATGAAGAGCCGCATGAGGCTCCGGAGCCGCGGGTTGCCTACCCCTGATCTAGTGTATCTAGGGGAATTCTTATCATCCCTACTCTCAACACTTTGTCCCAACTCTGGGTGATCTATAAAAGAGTAAACTATCACTTTACCAGGACCACTGGTCCTAGGATCACACTATCCATTCCCTTCCAGCCTTCTTGGTTGGGCTAAAGTAATGGACCCAGACCGCATGGTTTCCAAGACCTTTATACAGTGCCATCTAGCTTACACTGTGAGAACTACAGGGGTTACATA
This sequence comes from Xenopus laevis, assembly GCF_017654675.1. Taxonomy (NCBI): domain Eukaryota; kingdom Metazoa; phylum Chordata; class Amphibia; order Anura; family Pipidae; genus Xenopus; species Xenopus laevis. Next base: position 11,603,470 of record NC_054373.1, read on the forward strand.
AGCACAAGGTCCCCATTAGGACCCATTTAGGCATTCATATTACTAGGGATGTGCCTGTCAATAATGTGTTAGGGTGTCTAAATTTTCACATCCCTACATTAGTATCTTTGAAATGTCCTTAAATTGTCCCTTTAAATTATCTAAATACACTTTTAAAACTCAAGGTTTCCTTAGATTTTCTGTTTGTACCAGCAGAGTTTGATGTAGGCTGTACGGTACTTAAATATATATTTTATTATTTTTAGATCCTTATCAGATTCTTGGGCCAACAAGCAGCCGACTTGCAAATCCAGGTAAGTTAATAAAAAAATACATTTTAAAGAATTTTTGTTAGTTAGTACTGCTCTATCGTAAGGGTATATATATATTTACAGCCAATAACCGCACTCACAGGTCTTTTTATGATGATGAAAAAAGAAAAAGTTTATTCAATGTTTTAGCCCCTGTTTGAGGGCCTTCTTCAGGAACTTAAAATTTTAAGATTCCTGAAGAAGGCAAACAGGGGCCGAAACATTGAATACATTTTTTCTCTTTTTATGTGAATATGTATGTGTTTTAAACCAGCAGCACTGTGCACCAGTTTTGGGACTGGTATATCTATGTATATATATATAAGTGGTAAAAAAGTACATATGAATTAATAAAAATGTATACATGAGAGATCCATATTTTTTTTTCAAAATCCCACTACAATCTGTATTTTCAAATTCATCTTCTTGATTAATCTATTACACTTTAAATATGTTTGTAAAAATGCTAAAAAAAATATAACCTTTTCCCTTGCTGGGTAATATTCTTTGCATTTATGAAAGGTATTGCCAACATTTTGAAAACTTTCCCAAAAATATTTTCCCAACTTATTTATAGGAAGTGGGCAGATTCAGCTCTGGCAATTCTTACTGGAACTGCTTTCGGATAGTTCCAACTCCAACTGCATTACTTGGGAAGGAACCAATGGAGAATTTAAGATGACCGATCCTGATGAAGTGGCAAGACGTTGGGGGGAGAGGAAAAGCAAACCCAACATGAACTATGATAAGCTCAGCCGTGCACTTCGTTACTACTACGATAAAAATATTATGACTAAAGTCCATGGCAAGCGCTATGCTTACAAATTTGATTTTCATGGGATTGCTCAAGCTCTTCAACCTCATCCTCCAGAATCAACTATGTACAAGTATCCCTCAGAACTTCCATATATGAGCTCATACCATGCACATCCACAGAAGATGAACTTTGTTGCCCCCCATCCGCCAGCTTTACCTGTGACATCGTCAAGTTTCTTTGCAGCCCCTAATGCATACTGGAATTCACCAACTGGAAGTATTTATCCAAATACTCGGCTGCCAGCTAGCCATATGTCTTCTCATCTTGGAACCTACTATTAAATCAAGATCCGAAAGACTATATCGCGGGTAACAGTCCCTAATTTGTTGCAACTGACTCTGACTTGAGTTGACTTACAAGTGCCTTTTACAATAGTTACATGACAAAGGGGACAGTGCAGAAAAGAAATGTTGTAGAGTTTAGGGTTGAAAAGAATTTCTTACTAACGAAGTTCAGATGCTAAAGATGTAATGTAGAAGGCATCAAGGCTTTGGACCAATATATATTTGACATTAAACAGAAGTCTGTAAAGGATTCTCCGAAAATGGGGTAAATTGATTCTACAATGTCATACTCTCTTTCTTTAATGACAGCAATTGAAAAAAAAATCTATATATACAGTAAATATAATTATATATGCCAGACAGTTACCATGAAAATGCCGTTTTTTTACACTTCTGATTTAAAAAAAAAATGAAAGGACCAGTATTAAAAAAAAATGTATATATACACGTTTCATTGAAAAGCTAATGTAAATTGCACATCATCACAATTGAATTCATACTAATTTTATTATTGTTTTTTTGTAACCATGGAGGAAAAAAATGGAAACATAGATAATGTTATTGTCAAACTGTGAAGATTTGATTTTTGATATTCAGAAATAAGAAGTTTGAGCTCTATGGAAATGAGAATGTGCTAAAAGAGAAGTTTACTCTAAGGGGGTTATTTATCAAAGTCCGAATTTATCTCAATATTTTCTACTACAAACTCCGATCAAATCCGCTCTGGTTTTTACGCTTATTTATTATTACATTTTCCCGAAAATTTGCTTTGGATTTTTCACCCGAAAACTTCGGGGTATTGCACAAAACCCACTGCACATCAAAAAATCATTGTGACTTCTCCCATTGACTTATATGCAACCTCATCAGTTCTGAGACACCGGATTTTCTGATTCTGACTTTTCCATCCTCAGGGTTTAATAAATTCCAAAAAATTCAGATTTTATAAAAAAAAAGTCACAAAGTTTCCGTGATTTTTGCATTCAGAGTTTAGTAAGTAACCCCCTAGGAGTGGAAACAGATATGGGAAGAACAGAGAGAAAAATGGTGGAGAATGCGGGATACGTTTCTATAGACAATATGAAGGAACGTTCTTTTTGACAGTATTACTTGTGCCATTACAGTGTTTCATGAGGCAGAACCAAAATACTAAACCTGGATAAAAATTGAAAAGGGAAATAGTATAGGTAAGAAGATTTATTTCTTAATTGTATTATAAAACTGGAATTGTCTGATATTTAAAGCGAAAATTCAGGGTTCTCATTTGTAATTTGAACACAGCATCCTGCATTTTCTTCTAAGAGAAGCATGGCTTTTCTGTGAAAAGGGAGGAGGAGAAATATCAAATCTAAAAAGATATATATATATATAAATATCTTGTGTTCTTTTTTTAACTCAGTTCTCACACACACACATTTTATAACAGTTCCAATTACAATTATTACATAAGCTCTTATATAACATTTGTTACATTAGCATATTCTAAAATACTCGCTGTGCAAGGCAAGAGATTCAATATCGCACTGATGGTTTTTAACAGCAATAAAAATACCTTTTATAGAAATTTATACATGGGATCCTATAAAGACCTTTTCCAGTTTTGCTACCTATGCTCTCAGGGCAGAATTTGTATGTGATGTCTTTTATTTTTCATTTTGAAATCATTTTAACGGAAGTCTGGATAGAGCGTAAAAAAAGCAGCTTCCTCTGAGTTAAAAAATCGGACTTCTTGTGTTATTGTTTTTTTTTTTCTCGAATAAGAAGGCGCCAGTTATACATGAGCCGCGAACGCTGTGCGTTCGTCAGATCGAAGTATACGAGTAAATGGGTTTTTTTTTCATTTTTTTATATATATATATATATATATAATTATATAAGTTATGCATTTATACACTACGAGTTGAACTCGGCCAACCAAAGAAACAAGGGACATTTAAAAGAAAAAAAAAACTGTGGCCTTGAATTTAAACTCTGTATGCTTATTGTTTACAATATGAACTAGTAGTACTTAGACTGCAGTTTGTGAGCAATATAATTAGCTTGGCCTAGCATGGCATTGTAGTTTGCCTTAGCATATAAATATGACCAAAATGACCACCTCTTTCACTTCCACTTTCCCCTGTGGCATTGGAATTTTCCAACCTTGTGCTTCTTTTTTTTTCCCGTGCAACATTCCCATGACTGCCTTTAGAAAAAGTGTCAAGTTTTGACCTAAACTTGAAAATTAGGACAAAAAGTATAATGAAGTTGTAAAATATTATATAAATTCAATTTTTGTATTGCTTTATTCGCTCAACATTTTAAATTTTGAAGTTTTTAGGAGGGCAATTTTTTTATTTCAATCTTCTTTTTATACCTGTGATAAAATGTTTTCAGAGTCTTAATTACAATTAAAACAAATCCAAAATATTTATACTAAAAAAAAGAAAAAGATAAAGGGATAAAGTGAGGGGGAACAATTTTTGCCCCTCCGACACCAAGTGGCGTCTCTGTTTAAAAAAACATGCAATGTTCCTCTTACAGTAGATTTGTCTTTGAGTAAAGATTGCCACTTTGACGATTGGACATCATTTTTTTTTAACTTGCCTGATTTTAAACCAGGTTTTGGTTGGATAGGCCCATCGGGGAGCCCTAACCAGTCCAATAAGCTGGCAATTTAGCCCAGAGAGACTGAGTTGAGTTGTCAGCCAAAGTAGGGCCACCTTAACATAGACCTAACCCAATTTAAAAAAACTGCAGCTCTTTAGAGGGTAGATTTATTAAAAGTCAACTTTGAGTTTTTCTATGTTTCAAGAAAATTGGTAAAAAATACAATCACAGATTTCGAACTTGAATTTTTAAGAGTTATCAAAACAAAATCTGAAAAATTCAAATGCAATCCAATTTTTCAGAATTCAAGGCTTTTCCATAAGTATGTGGCACTTAAGATTAAATAAAAAAAACTCCATTCTAGATTTCATTTCTAGTTTACAGAATTTTTTTTAAAAAAATTAGCAAATCAACCTCCCCGGGTTAACTATATATTTCGCCTGGCTGAGCATATTGTTTTTACGGATTAGTAAATTAAATTGTGTGCCAAATATTTATATTTAAAAACCCAAATCTTCTTCCACGACCAATGGTGACTCAATAACATGACTAAACCAATCGTGTGCTTGTATTACTTGTTCATGCACTACATAAGCTATGCTGCTACCCCCGAAATTTGGCTTGAATAATCAGGTCATTGCAATGATACAACCAAATGAGAATGTGATTGGTTGAATGTAGCAGTGTATTACTATTGTGACCAATTTTGAGCAGCATTTAACAAAACTAAAACCATTCTATTCTTCTCATAAATGATCAAAGATGGTCAGAGCATTCCAGACTACCATACTGTATGTGTCTTGGTTGGGTGATTTTGTTGGGAAGATCGGTTTTAACAATTCCATTTTTTCAGTGCCTATTGGTAAAATGGACTCTGAGTCGTTGTTTTTTATTGCACTAGGCTCAGAATACAAATATTGGCTTTTCCTTTATTCCTTTTGATAAACTTCACTGTAAAAACATTGATGGGGCCACTGCAATCAGAAACCATTGACGCAACAATTATTTACCTTGGTACATTAAAGAGGTTGAAAAATGTACATAAATACGTGGAAGATTTAGGAAATATTTTCCTAAATACATTCTCTCTGAATTAATTAGAAACAGAACCAATAAATGGCCCACTGTTTTCACGGACCACTACAATTGTACTTACTATGTAAAAAACAAAAACAAAAGGGTTGTGTTATATGTGTAACCAGGACCTAACACTAATCAATACTTTGTTGCATAAAAGGCAGCTTGTTAGATGTGTCAGAAAAAAAAGTCTTTGTCTAAAGCAGCAGTACTAATTATTATTTAAAGAAATCAAATATATAAACCAATAAAATCATCAACAAAAAATGCCTTGGTTTTTTTTTTTGTTTTTAATTCATTCTAATTAGTCATTTTAGTTTAATGATGGAATAATTTTGCAGGGTTAAGTTTAGTCCTTGTCATACTGGAATTTTGAGCATCACCCAGTGTCTCAAGGTATCAGGGCAAGAACTAGGGGTGCAACTGGTGGGGCAAAATAATGAATGAATAAGCAAGCTTGGGGGGACTGGGGTGGCATACAGGGCATCTTGGCTCCTGAGTCAAAGGGGAGTTGGTGTGGCTAGCAGGTGGCGTTTCATCCATGAGGCAAGGTGAGCACCTTGCCTCAGGCGGCAGCTCCGCAGACGTTACCATGGGTGGCAAAAAGCCACTCCTGGTAACTTAAAGAGCCGAATTTCCGGTTTTTAAACCGTTAATCCGGCTTTTCTAGTGCAGAGAGCGCAATTTCACTGTCTGCGCTATCAATGCGGCATGCACTAGACCCCCCGTTGGCTATAAAGGTAAGCGTGACGGGCGGCAGGTGGGCGGCATTGCGACTGCCGCCTCGGGCGGCGTTACTTACCGAAGCGCCCCTGGTGGCTAGTGGGCATGAAATACTTGATTTTCTGATTGGAAAAGGGCAGGGCTTGTGGCTAGTGGGCAGGGTTTAGGTGGATCATGGGCATGTTTTTGGCATAAATGGAGTCAGGTGTATGGCCATGCATAAAAGGGGTTTTTACATTGGGCAACGCCTACCTTTTAGGCAGCCCAGGTTTCCAGTGGTCTAATAAATTGGTGCCTACTGGTGGGAGGGCCCTGCTAAGTTAGTAGTATGGGGCCCCATGACTACTGAAGGCAACCTTGACTCAACCTTGAAAAAATTGAAGAAACACATTGAAGTCAAAAAAATAAAATCCAATTTTTACTTTCTTTAATGAAAAAGAAACCTATCTCCAATATACTTTAATTAAAAAATGTCTACCGTTTTTATAATAAACCTGACTGTATGCAGTGAAATTCTCCCTTCATTTACTGCTGTGGATAGGAATTGTCAGACGGTCCCTAACTGCTGAGCAGGGAAACAATCATACTTATGAACAGCAGGGGGAGCCCCCGCCTTACTTCCCAGCCATGCAGAACTCAAGCAGCTTTGTTTGTTTCCCTGTAGAGCAGTTGGCGACTGTAGAGATTTTTATTGGTTTTTATTTTGCCTTTACATCCCCTTTACTGTTTCCAACTCCAGCTGCAGGGACAAAGATCATGGAGCCAGATTTAAACAGATAAACTGGGATTCTATTTGGAGGATTATTTTGCTGCTTCTGCAGAGCTGGAGAAAGTTTGTATTAAACAATACAAAAACTATAAAATCCACATTAGATTACATGACAACACAGGACCCAGTACAGTCTGTATATTCTGATTATTCATCAGTCTTGCTGTATCGTCTTCTGGCAGATATTATATGACTTGAGCCATTTTGACAATTTAGGACGATCCCTAAGCAGCCCAGACCACACTGAGCATGTGCACAGTCTTGGTCTTGCAAAGATGTTTAACAGAGTTACAAGATGGTGACCCCCTGTGGCCAACTTTGAAAGCATAAATCATTTGTTTGATTAGACTTGTGGTGCAGTAAGTTCATGTTTATGTTTAGCATACAAAATACAGCATTTCTAGCCTTATTCTATTTTAAACTTTACTTCCCCTTTAACATTTTCAAAAATGGCACACAATTTTTAAGGAATTATATTTAGAAAGTTTCTTATTTTAGTGGAATAAAGGTTATAGTTTTTATATTCTTGAGACAGTTCCCCTTTTAATTGCACTACTGATTAATGTAATCTAATCAAGCCCAAAGGCTAGAGGCCTCATTATGGAAGAGAGTCAGAGAGCCCTAACATGGAACATTTGACTGTTCATGGTAAAGAAGTACTGGCACCCAACTGATTCTTATTGCGTATATTGAGGTTCAACTGCAATATCCTTCCTCCACCACTTTAGTAGGGGCCAGTGTAAGTAAAGGAGGCCTAAGCAATGCAGGTTTGCTGGGAGTTGTCATCCATGTAACACATGGGGGGGGTTATTTACTAAACTCCGAATGCAAAAATCATGAAAAAATCTGACTTTTTTTTTGGAATTTATTAAACCCTGAGGATGGAAAAGTCTGAATCTGAAAATCCGGCATCTCAGACCTGTTGAGGTTGTATATAAATCAATGGGAGAAGTCCCAATGATTTTTCCATGTGCGCTGTTGGCAATACCCCAATGTTTTCGGGCAAAAATCTGAGTTTTCGGATGAAAAATCCACCGTGAAAATTGGATTTTTCAAGTTTTTTCCCGCAAACAAAATTGTAGGTAAAGTGTATTAATAAATAAGCCCAAAAAGCCTGTGCAGATTTGGTCTGAGTTTTTTCCAGAAAATATTGAGATAAATTCAGATTTTGATAAATAACCCCCTAGATGTGTTAGCAGTGTGCCCCAAGGAAAGGCTGTGCCAGAGCTCACTGACAACAACATATCATTACAATCTGATCTTCCTTTAATCAGTACTAGGTGTCTGTATCCCGGCTCAGCATTTCGACTCCTGAAGGTACTAACTTGCACTTGCCTGGCTGCTCCAGCAGGGGGGAGTAAAGCTTCAGGAATTATTTTTCAGAATGCCCATAAACTCTGAGTTTTCGCCTTGGGCAAATCTGTATCATTTCTAGTGAAGCCAAAGTCATATTTCTGATGGGCCTGTAGCTCATTGGCTGCCTGGGTTTGGATCACAAGACTCAAGACTTTTTACAAGCTCCAAAGCAATTAAATCTGCTGTTACGGCTCACGGCTCACAGTCAATATCAAGCAGGTTGGACTGGAAATAGGAAATGAGAGTATATTTTAAAATTCCATCATTTTTAACCCATTGACTACTAGAAATACAGTTATTTCGTTTTTTCCCAGAATTTTCCCAGTGCACTCTGTACATTGGGTCTGCCACAACCAATATAGACCCAAATTAGTGGCCCTTTTGGTAAATAGTGAGCACATTGTGGCAAGTGTTTTTCCCACTATAATGTTAATACTGTCATTAGTATCGGAAGCACTTGGCTCCAATCAGTTCTAGGTGACAGTTGGGGCCAATTGGGGATTATTGGAAAAGTCACATGGACTGTTGACAGTTTAGTAAATTATCCATTTCTGACCTTTGCCGAGTAAACTCAGTGCCCTAATGTAGTGCCAAGCGCTCGGCTCTCTCTAATCTCAATCTGATTTGCTATAAAGACATATTTGAGCACAGTATTAAATATAGATTAGTATGAACTGGACGGGCGCCTGGAGTTCAGCAGAACACAAGGTGGATCTGATTGTACCGGTACGGACACTTGTACGACTTTCTCAATGTCATCACAGCTCCAATAATGCACTAGTACCAACTGCACTCACTCCTCCATTATACTGTACTGTCATACTGCTACCAACTGTACTCACTCACTCCTCCATTATACTGTACTGTCATACTTCTACCAACTGTACTCACTCACTCCTCCATTATACTGTACTGTCATACTTCTACCAACTGTACTCACTCACTCCTCCATTATACTGTACTGTCTTACTTCTACCAACTGTACTCACTCACTCCTCCATTATACTGTACTGTCTTACTTCTACCAACTGTACTCACTCACTCCTCCATTATACTGTACTGTCTTACTTCTACCAACTGTACTCACTCACTCCTCCATTATACTGTACTGTCATACTTCTACCAACTGTACTCACTCACTCCTCCATTATACTGTACTGTCATACTTCTACCAACTGTACTCACTCACTCCTCCATTATACTGTACTGTCATACTTCTACCAACTGTACTCACTCACTCCTCCATTATACTGTACTGTCTTACTTCTACCAACTGTACTCACTCACTCCTCCATTATACTGTACTGTCATACTTCTACCAACTGTACTCACTCACTCCTCCATTATACTGTACTGTCATACTTCTACCAACTGTACTCACTCACTCCTCCATTATACTGTACTGTCTTACTTCTACCAACTGTACTCACTCACTCCTCCATTATACTGTACTGTCATACTTCTACCAACTGTACTCACTCACTCCTCCATTATACTGTACTGTCTTACTTCTACCAACTGTACTCACTCACTCCTCCATTATACTGTACTGTCATACTTCTACCAACTGTACTCACTCACTCCTCCATTATACTGTACTGTCTTACTTCTACCAACTGTACTCACTCACTCCTCCATTATACTGTACTGTCTTACTTCTACCAACTGTACTCACTCACTCCTCCATTATACTGTACTGTCATACTTCTACCAACTGTACTCACTCACTCCTCCATTATACTGTACTGTCATACTTCTACCAACTGTACTCACTCACTCCTCCATTATACTGTACTGTCATACTTCTACCAACTGTACTCACTCACTCCTCCATTATACTGTACTGTCATACTTCTACCAACTGTACTCACTCACTCCTCCATTATACTGTACTGTCATACTTCTACCAACTGTACTCACTCACTCCTCCATTATACTGTACTGTCATACTTCTACCAACTGTACTCACTCACTCCTCCATTATACTGTACTGTCATACTTCTACCAACTGTACTCACTCACTCCTCCATTATACTGTACTGTCTTACTTCTACCAACTGTACTCACTCACTCCTCCATTATACTGTACTGTCTTACTTCTACCAACTGTACTCACTCACTCCTCCATTATACTGTACTGTCATACTTCTACCAACTGTACTCACTCACTCCTCCATTATACTGTACTGTCATACTTCTACCAACTGTACTCACTCACTCCTCCATTATACTGTACTGTCATACTTCTACCAACTGTACTCACTCACTCCTCCATTATACTGTACTGTCATACTTCTACCAACTGTACTCACTCACTCCTCCATTATACTGTACTGTCTTACTTCTACCAACTGTACTCACTCACTCCTCCATTATACTGTACTGTCATACTTCTACCAACTGTACTCACTCACTCCTCCATTATACTGTACTGTCATATTGCTACCAACTGCACTCTGTTAGTAAAACTTACCCTGGTGGTCTAGTGGGGGGATGGCAGGGACGCCCGCCACGCAGGTCTTCTGCGCGCCAGGCGCCGGCATCTTATGGAGCACGCAGCGCGCCTCCTTTGTATTTAAAGGCGCAGGCGCGTTGACATATGACGCGAAATTTAAAGTACTTAAAAGTACATTTTCTTTTTACACACTGCCCGTTATAGGAGTTTGTTCCTGGTGCTTTCTGAGCTTTTGCTTTACCTGTTTTGAACCTGTTTAATTCCTGTTGTGACCCCTGCCTGGCTTTTGACTATTCTGACGTCTGGATCCTGACCCTTGCCTGAATACCGACTACCTCTTCTGCTTAACCCTTCTGATTGACTTCCTGGTTTGACCCTTGCCTGCCTGACTACATTTATTCTCCGCCTGCCTCGACCAGACCTGATCTGACTACTCTATTGCCTAACGTCTTGTACCGCGACCTTCGACCTCAAAGACTCTAACTAATAGTTGTGCCCCTCTGCTTATCCAAAACCTCTAGCCTTGCACCTCTCGTTTAATTCCTGGTGGCATCCAAGTAGCTGAGGGCTCCTCCCGAGGCCAAAGGCAGTCACACTACAGGTTAAGCACGAGCCGAGACCAGGGTGCTTGGCATTTGTTCTGGTGTTGGGTGCTGACCGTGACACTCTCTCTCACCCCTCTAAAGAGAGCAGACCCTAGAAGTAGTCAGAATAGGTGAATGAGACCCACATTTTGAGTTCACCTCTTTTGAGTTTTCCAATTTTTTGGTTCTTTGTGATGGGACCACATTTTTGGTAAACTTTACATGTACAGTACTTACTCCATAGGAGCAGACATACATGCCATATTTGTTTATTTAACTTGAAGCAGACCCTAGGAATAGACATGCTGGTAGGACCTATAGTGTATGCCCCAAGGTGCCAAGGGCAAGAGCTGAGGCAAGACCTACACTGGGGGTTGCCCAGGGCAATTTGCTTCCATCTCACAGTTTCATAATGTGAAAGATATTGGTGAAAGCTCATTTTCCTGCCACTGATGCCTCTACCTGTAGTGTTACCTGTGTCTCACAGGGCTTAACCTCCCCCCCACAAAAAAAAAATATGTCTTTGGGTTCATAAATGAAAAAACCTCAGAAATGAATTCTCCTGCTTGGCCAGTGTAAGAACCTACAGTAAAAAAACTTGAGTAATACATTGTCTGGGATTATATGGAATGGGATATTGAGCAGCATAGTTACACAGAAGCTATTGTGATCTTCGCCACTGCCTATTTCTGCTCCTAATAAAACGTTGGCACGGTTCTCGCTGGTAAAATGGCTTTTTGTGCAATCTGTGTTTTAATGCCAAGTCCCTGGCCTTTGCTTTGCTGGGTGCCACTCACTGAGGCCCAACAGCCAACTTCCACTCTGTTATTTGATATATTTGTTATTTGATATATTTGTTATTTGATATATTTGTTATTTGATATATTTGTTATTTGATATATTTGCAGTGTGGTGCAATTGGGGTTCATACAAAGGGCTAATTAGTGCGGGGTTTGTATAACCGCTTGGGCCAAAAAAAGCTGAAACAGAATTCTTCAGTGCAAATATACTGGTTTTCTAGATGTTTCTTTGACTGTCGGATGGCACTTCTAGTTTGAAAACATTTGAGGTTTCGGGTTTCAGTGTTGTGATATCATTTATTATTGACACGACTGTCCCACGTATTATCACCTTTTCCTGAAGCCACCTTGCCCTATTATACACACTGTCCTACTGTCCTAAAAGTCTTCCAAAAATGGCTGGAAATGGGTCATCACAACGATGTATTTTTCTTTCTCACACACACAGGCATTCTTTGGTGGCTCGCACCATCAAAGATCAAACATATTGCTAAAGAGTGCAACATGCCTATTGTGACATCATCTGAATAAGAAGTAAACGTGCTTGTACACATTGCATAATCTGATGTCACTGAACAGGTAAAAAGTTGGCAGTTCCTACAGTGACCAAGAATCTGTGCAGGACCCACAGCTCAGTAGTTAGATCCCAATTCAGGAGCTTTACCCAATCAGAATCCTTCCTTTGACAATCTTTCCTCCATTGTTATGTCGCTGTGCTGGACTTTTAAGGAGAGAGAAGATTCATGCAGCCGATATAGATGAGACAGATCTTGAAGAACCCCCTGCTGGTGGTATTATGTCCTGTTAGGGCTATGAGAGGGGCAATATGGCTCATTATGTTAAAGGGATACTGTCATGGGAAAATATTTTTTTTCAAAACACATCAGTTAATAGTGCTGCTCCAGTCGAATTCTGCACTGAAATCCATTTCTCAAAAGAACAAACAGATTTTTTTATATTCAATTTTGAAATCTGACATGGGGCTAGACATATTCTCAGTTTCCCAGCTGCCCCAGTCATTTGACTTGTGCCTCCACTTTAGTATGGATCTACTATCTGGCAGGCTGTTATTTCTCCTACTTAATGTAACTGAATCAGTCTCAGTGGGACCTGGATTTTACTATTGAGCGCTGTTCTTAGATCTACCAGGGGGCTGTTATCTTGTGTTAGGGAGCTGCTATCTGATTACCTTCCCATTGTTCTTTTGTTTGGCTGCTGGGGGGGGAGGAGGGGGTGATATCACTCCAACTTGCAGTACAGCAGTCAAGAGTGAATGAAGTTTATCAGAGCACAAGTCACATGACTGGGGGCAGCTGGGAAACTGACAATATGTCGAGCCCCATGTCAGATTTCAAAATTGAATATAACAAAATCAGTTTGATCTTGTGAAAAATGAATTTCAGAGCAGAATTCTGCTGGAGCAGCACTATTAACTGATGCGTTTTCAAAAAAACATGTTTTCCCATGACAGTATCCCTTTAAAGGGGTTGTTCACCTTTGAATTAACTTTTAGTATGATGTAGAGAGTTATATTCAATTTCCATGAGTTTTCATATTTTATTATTTGTGGTTTTTGAGTTATTTAGCTTTTTATTTAGTAGTTCCCCAGTTTGCAGATTCAGCAATCTGGTTGCTAGGGTCCCTAGCAGCCTAGCATTGCTTTGAATGAGAGACTGGAATATGAAAAGGAGAGGAACGATTAGAAAGATGCGTAATGATAAAAAGTAGCCATAACAATACATTTATATGAAATGGGGTCAGTGACCCCTATTTGAAAGCTGGAAAGGGTCATTATTATTATTATTATTACTACTACTTCTACTACTACTACTACTACTACTACTACTACTACTACTACTACTACTACTACTACTACTACTATTACTACTACTACCAATAATAATAATTATAATAATATTGACCCTTTCCAGCTTTCAAATAGGGTAGTAGTATTAATAATAATAATAATAATAATAATTTAAAGAAAATAATGAAGACTAATTGAAAAGTTGCTTATAAATGGCCATTCTATAACATGTAACATATATTACAGGAATCCTAAAAGAGATTGCAGCTCCCACAGACAATACATTTTCAGGTGGCATTTGCAAGAGCAGGCACCATTACTGACATTTGTAGCTACGGTGGGAGGAGGAAAATGTTCATTTCTCTTTCACCCTGTGTGCCATTGGCCTCCAAGATCAAAACTGGAAGCATAAAAAGCAAACTACAAAAGTGCTCAGAGGAGCGCTATACATGGGTTTCAGACATTTGCAAATGCACCTATATATTGCCAAATCCCCAATTACTACAGAAGGGGTAGTTCGCCTTTAATTATGTTATAGAATGGATACGTTTAAGCAACTTCTCGCTTGACCTTAATTTTTTATAGTTTTTGAATTATTTGCTGCTTTCTTCTGACTCTTTCCAGCTTTCAAATGGGGGTCCCTGACCCCATCTAAAAACAAATGCTCTGTGAGGCTACACATTTAGGGGCACATTTACTTAGCTCGAGTGAAGGATCAGAAGGAAAAAAAACGTTGAATTTCGAAGTTTGTTTTGGCTACTTCGACCATCGAATTGGCTACTTCGACTACGACTTCGAATCGAACGATTCGAACTAAAAATCGTTCGACTATTCGACCATTCGATAGTCGAAGTACTGTCTCTTTAAAAAAAACTTCGACCACTTACTTCGCCACCTAAAACCTACCGAGCACCAATGTCAGCCTATGGGGAAGGTCCCCATAGGCTTTCCTAGCAATTTGTGATCAAAGGAAAATCGTTCGATTGATGAATTAAAATCCTTCGAAACTATTTTTCCTTCTATCGAACAAATTGCGGTAAATCCTTCGACTTCGATATTCGAAGTCAAAGGATTTAACTTCGATGGTCGAATATCGAGGGTTAATTAACCCTCGATATTTGACCCATAGTAAATGTGCCCCTTGTTGTTGTTTCTACTTTTTATTACTCATCTTTCTATTCAGGCCTCTCCTATTCATGTTTCAGTTTCTACCTGAAATCAAAGCATGGTTGCTACGGTAATTTGGACCCTAGCAACTGGATTGCAGAAATCAGCTGGAGAGCTGCTGAATAAAAAGCTAAATAACTCAAAAACCACAAGTAATAAAAAAAGAAAACCAATTGCAAATCAATTAAAGTTAATTTAAAGGTGGGCAACCCCTTTAAATTTGGCTACATAGAACAACTCCAATAGGCAGCTCAGTTATTCCAAATGGCATTTAGTCCTATGGTTCGATTTTGCTCAGGCTCTCTGATATTCTGTAAAGGATTACTAAGGACAGTTACCCTGGCAACCAGATAGCAGAGTTAATGGATTGAGGAGCAACCTATAGAAACTAATCAAAAGCTTACTTTCAAATGAGTGGCCATTAAATGTTGTTGCTATGGGTTACAAGCCCCACATACGTTGTATTGCCTTAGCCAATGAATATTAATTGAATATGTATTTGTTTGTACAATAGTAAACATTCCTTTCCATGGCTTCCCCCGTACTGTACATTATCCTTGTGTATACAATGAATAGATATTCCCCTGCACACAAAGCCCCAGGTGGCTGCACACTATTTGCTCAGCCGCTGACAATTCACTACTGCACTTGTCGCTTTAGCATACAATTCTATCAGTCCTTCCTTATTCTATTCTATCTGGTTACCTTCTGCTCTACTTGCCCTTTATTTAGCATAAGAAAGATGAATAGCCTGGGGAAGCAGAGGATCCTGGGGAAGCTGATGGAAGGGAAACGCTTGACTTGGTGCTACTGTAATTCCACTTCATTAGGCAGATTGTATTAAGCAGATCACGGCTCTAATTGACAACAAATCACTAGAGCAGATAAGGGTAACAGTGCGTAGCTCAGACCTGTGTCATACCCTATCCTGCCTCATGAAATATTGCCATTGCTTTAATAATAACAACAATATCGCCTGTCAGGAGACGCCAACTCAGGCCGCAATTAATGGCAACGTGCAGATTTACTGTTTGTTCCACTTCTCATTGCAAGTGCTACTTAGTTTGAATTATGAGTGTATTATAAAGATGAAATATGTTCTTGTGGTTATTCACTTCATTAAAGAGGCACTATAACATCAAACATTCATGCTGAGTTGTCCTCTGTACAAGCAAATACCTATGGGCCATAGTTTTATGGGATCTCTCTGTACAGACTATGAGCAAACTTAGGGACTGTTCCTGCTGAATTGTGCTTAGTACAGGGAATACCTGTGCTGCCATAGTTTTATGGGATCTCTCTGTACAGGGGTAATCAACTGTGCAGGGGGGGGAGAGGAGGGAGGGGGACTATCTAGGATAGTAGGTGGGAGATTTTCTTAATATTTTCATAAGATATTCGTATGTGTATGGTGGGAAACGACCCTACCTCTATCGGCAGAAGACCTGGATATCGGTAGGCTCAACGATCGGGCTGGATGGAAAATTTTGATCAGGTGCTTTTCAAGGTAACCAAACATTGGCTATTGTTAGTGCTGAATCGTCAGATACAGGTAGAATTCTATTGTTTATATATGCATATCTGATGATTCAGCTCTACCCGTGTGTATTGAAACAAACAATCTTTTCTTGGAAACATCAAGAAAGATTGTAATTGTAGTTACGTCTATGGCCACCCATAACCCGTGTGTGGCTTCAAGGAATTATAACAAACAAGGGAAAGTTGTGCTCACCACTAATTTTTAAAATCATTAGGCGGGGGTGCAATGAGGTTGTGACCACAAAATACATATGGAAAAATACAAGATTCCTCTGCACTCAACCCATTATCAATATATTTAAGACAGAGACATTTTGTGCATATTTAGTGGTGAGCACAACTTTCCCTTGTTTGTTATAGTTATACAGGAGCAGTGACCAGCTCCATGTTGTGGCTCCCACCCTTCCCAGCTATAGTCAGGTGATCCCACTGGTGTCTAATAAAAGGGCAGCCAAGTTTGGGAGTTTTACTTTGAAAGCAGCAAGTAAGTTGCAGGTAAAACGTAGTCCCTTTGTAAAATGTATAATGAAGCAATAGAATTCTTAATGAATCAGATGAAAATTAAGCGTAGGACTGGCCAGATATGGGATGACTTTGACGCAATATATGGACAAACAATCTCTGTTTTGTTTAAAGGGTAAGTCATTTTTCAGTAGCAGTATGCACAAAATGTCTCTGTCTTTAATATATTGATAATGGTTTGAGTGCAGAGGAATCTTGTATTTTTCCATATGGCTTCAAGGAATTGTCATCAATCAAACCAAGTAAACAAACCTCAAGGGTTTTAACCTGTTGTAGATCCAGTTGTTCAGCTAGGTATGCCATCACGTCGGACCAGTATATATCGATATGAATACAGTCCCATAGCATGTGGGGGAAATCTAGAGTTGGTCGGATCTGTTCATTTTTCTAAGTCTAAGTGGTGTCAAGAATGGCTGGTGTAAAATTTAAATTGGATCATTCTATCTTGAGTCGAGATGAGAAAGTCATATAGACGGTCTGTAGCCTTTATTTAGGGTGGTAGGTAGAGTGTAAAGTGTAAAATGATTGAGGATTGTGCAAGTTGACTGCCTTCCACTTTATATAGGACTCTTATGGACTCTAATCCCAGTCTCTTCATGCCTGTATCATCCCACATTTCCCAGCTCTTGGATATAAGGTTGAGTGTTGTCCCTTCACACTCTCTAGGACCATGTACAATGCTGATCCCTTTATTTCTACCCATGTACATTACAAATATCTCCCAATTGTACCGACAGTATTTGTCCTCAGACCCCAAGAGGAGTAGTACTTACCGGAAATGGTTCAGGCAGATGATGGGGGTGGCAAAAAAGGGGTGGGGGTTCTCCTACAATCTGTGTAGAAGTCAGCTGATTGCCTCCTGATTACACTGTTACCTCTTGTTAAATGTACAGCACGTGACTGTAAAAAAAAATTAGATCGTAAGCTTCTTTGGGGCATAGTTTGCTGCACAACCAATGAAGCCAACGCAAGGCACACAAGAGACACTGTATATTCAAATTATCATTTTATTGCCAACAACCCACAAAATGCATAGTACTGGCAATGATATACAGCTGTGAATGGAAATTCTGCAATACAAACAAAGGTTGGCTCTTTAATACAGAAATACCCGCCACCGTATAACAAATGTAGAATTGTGCAAACAAATGGACATTTATTTATTTTTTAAAAAATGGCAAAACAACATTCCCAATAAAGGCAATTTACTGTACAGTGATTCTTTTAATTTACTTCCAATGGATTACTGATAAATATTAGCAGCAGATCAGCTTTCAGAAAACTAATCGTCACAGGATATAAGTTCCTTTTCCATAATTAATATGTGAAATTAAGAAGTCTTTTGAAAAAAGTGAGGAAGACATTTGGTCTTTGATCACAGATTCTTAAAGGCTGCCCATGGTCAATGTGTGTCAATGTGTGATTGGCTGTGAGTATAAGATTGACAGCCACTACAGTTGTGAAAATAGGGGGAAGAAAACCTGTCTTCCCCCAAAGTGCACTGGCACCTGGAAAACAATTATTTCCCCAGGTTTGAGCAATATATATAGATATATACAATGCTTCCCCCTGCAGTAGATACCCATGTAGCCAAAGGCCTTTAACGAGTTATCATGTGACTTCTATGCTATGAATTCATTACAATGCAATTGGTCCTACTTGCTGGGGTTGGAGCAAGGAGGTAAGGTAAGGCTTGATGACATTATTGCTCTAGGATCCCCATGAGATAATTACTTCCTGCCCCTTAAAGCTCATTCACCCCTTGATGTCAACAGTAGAGTCAACCATTAAATTCAATGTGTTTGGCCATTTCCATGATGGCACCCTCCTCAGTATGTTAGTGCACTGCCCATGTGTCATGTGAGATAAAATGTTGAATCTGGGAACTGCCCGGCAATTCATAACACGTCTTTGTTCCACCAACATGCATTTTAATTGGGTGTAGGGCAGTTATCATTACCCTTTGTTCCTACTAGCGCCCTACAGACCGTATCTGTAATTTCAGTAATAAACCTAAAATACATTTTTTCATCCATATTTTAAGGACCACTGTCCTGAAAGGACCCAACAATATTCTTTAATGCATCTCTCCAGAGAAGATTCCTACCTTTGTTTCTAGACAATGTACATTAGAGAGGACCTGCCTGCTCTAAACCTAAGTTCTGGAATCCGAATGGAATGAGTAATTGGTTAAACAGCCATTTGGTTAAAAATTGCCAAGCCTGGAATTCAAAAATAAGCAGCTGCTTTGAGGTCACTGGGAGCATCATCCAAGGGGTTGGTGAGCAACATATTGCTCATGAGCCACTGATTGGGGTTCACTGTGTTAAACACAAAACCTATGGAGCATTAATAAAGAAAGATCCCATAAAACTATGGCAGCTTAGGTATTCCCTTGTATTAAGCAATCATGGGCCCCCATTCTATAAGTTAGAAAGGCCCTTTCCACATGGAGACCCAATTATTAGCCCACCAGTTACCAGGGTTTCCTGGGCATTATCTACAAGCAGAATGGGGCTCATGCATGGTCAAAGCCATGATCTGCCCTGTTCTCCTCAAATCATGATCTCTATCTGCTTAAATTCCACTTACTACCCACAAACCTCACCTTTACATTTCTTGCTGCCCCCAATTCCCACAGGGCCCATGACTAGAATATTTCTGGTACCCCCATGATGACAAGCACAATCCTGCAATTCATTTGGTACTATAGTCGCCTTTGAATCTCCCCTTCTGCTCAGTTGTATTAAGAGTTGTCTAGGGCACTGGCTTTCAAACAACAGAATACCCACATCATCCTACACAGTATCATTTGCTGTTGTTTCTTTTGTTCTTCCTGCTTCATAAAACATTGCTAAGATTGATGTTCCTCACAGAAGCTGGGCTAACAAAGTATTAAGCTTCTCTATGGAAGTAGAGAAGCTGACAAACATTTAGGAAAACAAAGTCAATTATATTCCTAGAACACATTATTTATCAAACAGTACCCGGGGCTGTCAAGCATGATCCAGCCCTTTATTTTGATCAGAATCTTTTAAATTCCAAGGCTTAATTGGTACAAGATGAAGGGAACAAAAATAATAACAGTACCATTATTCTCTACTGAAAGTCTTAATTAATTGACATACTGCCTTATAAGCTTGCAGTATCCATGTTGCCGCCTTGTATCAATACAAGGAGGACCTAACCTTTGTCCACAACTTCTGTTTTGTTGCCTACTACTATATATCTTTTGTAGTGTCAGACTGGGACATCAGGGGCCCACCCAAAAACCTTAGACCAGGGGCCCTCTCTCAGTACTATTATTCTTCTTCTCATTGCTTCTCCTAGTCTCTTTTCTTTACATACTATACTACTATCATCTATTATTAAATCTATTTAGTCTTTTTGTTCTCATAGAAATAAAGAATGACCATGAAATATGCAGCATGAAGGCCCACTGACACCTGGGCCCACCGGGAGTTTACCTGGTATCCCGGTGGGCCAGTCCGACACTGATCTTTTGGATGTGTGTATGTTTTTAATTTTTTTATATAAATGGTCATTTTGGAGACTCCCATTGGAACAAGTGGCAAGCTTTTCAGTTTCCCAGAGTATGGCATTGCTTAATCCAGTTCCAGTGTATCCAAAAAATTAATTTCAGCAAAGAAAAAAGTTTTCTTCTTATCAACCATACTACCCTGGTGCAGCTATTACTGATCAGGGCACACCTATTCCTCAAACCTTTTTATCAGTCAGCCTTGTGTTCTTATGTCACATGAAATAAATACAACTTTGTACTAATTAAACATTTGTTTGCCTCTCTCTGTCCATTAATTCTTGTTTTCTGTACTTTTCCTCCAACTTGTGTTTCTCAAAATGTGCGAGATAAATAGTTTCTATGGCTTTGCATTTTCTGATTTTGTCAAAATTGCTGAAGTCAGCCACATATTTCCCTTGTGAAGATAAAGAAACAACCGGTACAAACTCATAGCCCCAGTAGATCTCGTCGGGGAGGTACGATGTCCTGCTCTGACATACTGTGCTGGTAGATTCCACCGTGGCATTCAGAAGAACAACAAGTTCAAAATCCTTTGTCTTGATATTGTCCACCGTTAGATCCTTAAGCGGACTCTTCTCATCAAGCACATGATAGAATGTCAATGGTAGAATTAAAAATGGGCTTTCAGAAGAAGAGTCCACGTTAAAGTTCATGTTGGCCTGCTGAAGAAGGATCTTCTCACCTTCTTTGGTTTCATATGAATGAAGAAGTTTTCCATAAAGTTGGCATTGTATTAAGAGGCTTTTTCTCATGTTGGCCACTTGCACCACGAGGCAAAGTTTATCATTGTGTTTAGCAATAACAGCCTTGTTGCTGAACTTTATAGTCTCTGCACGCTTTTTGGGTCTAGCTATTTTGGCCAAGAAGGTCCCTGTGATGAATATTTCAATTAATGTTGTAAGGACCAACTGGGCCACCAGCATGAAAATGGCATGTGGACACTCTTCTGTGATAAAACGGAAGCCGTAGCCAATCGTTGTCTGAGACTCCATAGAAAAGAGGAAGGCTCCAGTAAAGGAGTCAACGTTCATAACACAGGGTGTATGATTTGACATTGGTTCAATATTCATATCACCATGAAAGAAGGCAATGACAAAATAGATGACACCAAAGAAGCACCATGTCAGAAAGAAGGTAGCTGCAAAAAGAGTGAGCTTGTACCTCCATTTCATATCAATGACAGTGGTCCACAAGTCTTGGAGGTAAAGCAGGAAAACTCCTTCCACCTTGTCAATTTTCACATTGCTGTGTCCACTTTTTGAGATAACTCTAGGTCTTTCCGGCTTGCCTTCAACATGGATATCATCGAGCACAAGAGGGCAGCTGGATAGATCTGAATGCCCTGCATCCATCTTCTGTCCCGGTTCAGCCCTAGGGAGACAATCACAGTTTAGTGATCATGGGAATATACGCAAAGACTCAGGAACAAAATGCTACTACCTGATGATGACACGTACACAAGATGATCATTTTATCAGAGGAGTAAGATACATTAAGCAGTTAACATCATATTCTGCAATAACCTAGGCTGTTTTACTTCCATACTAAAAAGCAGATACATAGTAGTTGAATGAGTTCAAAGTGCTCAAAATGCTCAAAATGCTCTGTAATTACTTGAAACAAACAAGTCATCTGCAGTATGGAAACGCAACAAACCTTCGGTCATGGAACACGTCTTCATACCTGTACTGTAATCTATACTGTACTGCAAATAAAGACCTTGGAAAAGAAAATATGTTTATTAAACCCTAAAGTATAAACACTAGGGATTCGTGGACACGGTCTGGTTGAAAAGGTATTTGAAAGACAAAACTGGTCATAACGAAGACACAACAATAAAAAATAATTACCTACCTGTTTTATATAGGGAATAATATACACCCTGCCTAAAATCTAAGGCATTTAGAAGTCACCAAGGAGGTGACTACCTTAAATCAATGGTGATTAAAAAGTCACCAAGGAGGTCCATGGAGATCCATGACCATTTATGGTTTATTAATGGCTTGTGTACAAGGTAAGGCAAGGTAGGAACCAAATGGCATCAATTGGGCAAGATGCCAACAGTAGAGCAAAATGGAAAAAGGAAAAAGTAAAGCAAGACGGCTACAGTAACAATGCCTATTGAACCTTTAGATGCTTTTGAAGAAAACTCCCAGCACCAACAACAACGGAAAACCAAACAAAACCCAAAAGCTGGGTGCTGGAAGTTGTAACAATAACATCAACAACTGAAGGACCATTCTAAACCGATCTACTTTTGTAGAATTAATGCAAAGAAATAAAGATGTCTAATACGTCTTGTCTTTTTAGATACTGCTGTGAGTCTTGCATTAGCTCATATCTGCACCTCATGCAATGGGAATTGATTCTCCACTACAAGAATTTCTAAGTATGATAAAACAAGCATGTGAGTTTCATTATTTATAGCCAAGGAATTATGCATTTATGATAATTTATAGGGCATAAGTAATGTCTCAGATTAGCCCCGGCAACTGCGGAGATCACAGGCTTGCCAATGGAATTATTAGTGACCCAATTTTAAAATAGAAAATGACTGTACAGGCTATTGCCCAAAATGGGAACACGTAATTTGGGAGGGGGTCCCCGTTATGAAAAAGCAATGTGCAAACACAAGGTGTAGTATTGCACCACCTCAGGACTGATTTATTTGATTTTGATGTTATTTTGATATAATATCAATAAAAATCTGGGTTGGACAAGGTCTGAGGGGCACTTATTTCAGTAATTATTGAGTTTACCAAATATGGCTGCTGATTTGGACTCTGAGTGGCTTTCGGCCAGTGCATGGGGACTACCTTGTATCTTGCCTGACCAGTCTTTGGCCAAATACCTACTAGCTATCCAGGGAAGGTATTAGGGGTAGTCAGTATTACAGAGGGGTGCAAAAATAGAGGGGTGTAATTCCAAGAGATAAGGAGGGAGTGAGTTTGCAAGCAAGCAAACATGCATATGGCAGGACTTGTGCTTTCTGCAGTGGGGAGCAAAAGGTGGTTGGTCCTATTGGGGTTAGGTGTCAGCAGAGAAATTTTGCCTCCAAATACTACCTGACCAAGCTCTGTAGCTCTATCAATCCGACAGATTCCAGTAGGCTAGAACCGCAATATCCCGTCAATGCAGTCGGTACATGCTATACTCTATACTGGGTTTTACATGTAAGATTCTAGTGTTACATATGGAACTAATTTTCTGGTTTTTTTACATAGCCGTCTTAATTAATACAGGTATGGGATCCTTTATCCATATCCTTAACCCATTATCCAGAAAGCTCCAAATTACCCGGATGGCCATCTCCCACAGATTCCATTTTAATGAAATAATTTCCTTTTTCTCTGTAATAATTAAACAGTAGCTTGTAATTGATCCCAACTAAGATCCCAACTAAGATATAATGAATCTTTATTGGTGGCAAAACATTCCTATTGAGATTAAATACAGTTTAAAGGATTTTTTAGTAGATTTAAGGTATGGAGATCGAAATTACAGAAAGGCCCCTTATCCGGAAAACCCCTGGTCCCGGGCATTTTGGATGACAGGTCCCACACCTGTACATTTGTGGCATTAAAACATTTGCCATAGGTTCTAGATAAAAGGAGACAATTCCCACCTTCTTTGCAGGGAAAATGATCTGGTTCCAACCATACCCAGGGCTTGATTTACAAAGGTGCTTATTTGCATAAGTCATAGAAATCAGTTTTCAGTCTGTACTCTCCCTGTCTCCTGGAAAAGTAAAAGTCATGGAAAGCGGATGAATAGGGCAGTATAGGTTACACTCCCTACATCTGTAAATATAGACTGGCACGCGCAATTTAGCTCAATAAAACAATAAATGTCAGCTTGATCCATGCTAATAACTCCTACTGCCACCTAGCAAAGTCCAAGTTACAATGGAAGAAATAATGGAAATCTTACTTGCACGTCGCAGGCTGATAACCTGTCTAGTACATACTCCGGGTATAGAAGGAAGCAAATGAAAACTAAGGATATCAGCATTCTTTTTGCATAAGAAAAATGGAAGAGTTGATTGACCTTATAGATAATGGGAGTCTTCATGCTTGCTTAGGAATTTGAATGACGTCCTCAGGCAAGAAACCTTGACCCTCTGCAGAATTATTTGATGCTATTGCTCCAACTTGTTCAGCTTTGCTATGATGACATTTTCTAAACCAAATTTTAGAATATACAGTATATATACTTATCCTAAATATTGAAAAATAATGGCTGGCTATGCTGATAAGTGATAATATAACAATCCAACAACATTCATGTATACAATATTTAAGCCAATATGTCAATGTTCAGACCAATAGCACAGACCCCAAATGAATTCCTGGCACTCAGTAATAACTACTTTCCAAACCCGCCCAAATTCCAGCTCATGGTTCACCAATGGGCCAGATCTTCCCTTCGTTCCATGGCTGAGGTTGCATTTCTTGGAAGTGGTTAGAAGAGCTTTTCCATTAGTACAAAATATCTGCTTTTATTTTACTGGAATAAAATCTGGCACGTACATTCCAGAGATACTGTAACAGTAGGAGCTTTCAGCAGATGACGCAAGAAAATAACTCTAAATAGAGAATTGCACCCCACCCCAAAAAAACATTTTATTAGGATTGTGAATATTAGACTCACTACATCAGTACATTTTGGTTCAGTAAATGAGAACTGCACTGACCAAATGCCAATTGCAATCCATTCAGTTGATTGTTGAGTCATTTGTAGACACTTGCTATGGTTTTCCCAAGAGCTCCTTGTCACTCATTGCCAGTGTCTACCATGAGTAGAAGGTTCTTCTTTTCAGTGGGGATGGACTGCAGACAGGGCAAGATTTTTTGGTAGCCACAGAACTGATAACAATCATGTATACTTTATGTAAGGCTATAGTAAATTTACCAGCACTGTTACTCTAACTATAAGCTTTACCCCTTTGTTTTGCTCAGGATCAGATCTATCATTCTCAGGAGATGAGCCCACGCAACAGTGTGGAGGAGGGGTGCAACATACTGTAATCAGTACAATTTTCCAATATTGGGTGCCAGTTGTTCTTGAACCAGTAACCAGAACTGATTTACTATAATATATCCACAAAGGAGTATGTGATAATGATACAAGGCACCGTCATTGAGTAGTCAGTACATACCCACAATTAAGCAGAGCAATCCCTCCAATAGAAGTGAGAGAGGGTATCATACAGAAGGAATCCCTCCAATAGAAGTGAGAGAGGGTATCATACAGAAGGAATCCCTCCAATAGAAGTGAGAGAGGGTATCATACAGAAGGGATGTGAGGGTCGATAAAAACTTAACCTACACCCGAACCTGCCCGCACCCTCCTTTTCAGCTTTATTTACAGACCCGTTCTGACCAAAAAATACAAGTTGTTGAAAAACAATGGTCATTAAAGTGAATAGGAACTTGGACTGTGTCTACACAAGGTGACTTAAGACTTGACATTTTACTCATGACTTCATTGCTGCAGAATATTCTGTGATCGCCAGGATAATTGGGCTTGTGCAGGGTAAACATGTAGTTTATACTCTATATTGCAGTGTCAGGCAGTATGAATTGTGGGTACTTTAGATTGATTGAATTATTTACTTATTTTTGTAAGTCAGATCAATGAAACAAGTTAAACCGTCCATAAAACATTTGAGTTTTCCCCTCCCCATTTGCCCAGTCCTGTATATGGCCACCAGCGATGGACGAATTTCTCCCGTTTCGCTTAGACAAAAAATTAGTGAATTTCCTGCAAAATTCGCAAAACTGTGACAAATTCACGAAAAAATAATGAAAATCTAAATTGCCGCCAGTGTAAATTTTGGACACACGTCCGAAAAGACGCTTACTTCAATTTTGACGCTGGTGTTAAAGTCAATGGGCATCTGAATAGTGTTATATATTTTGATGCGAGCGACTTTTCGGACGGGCGTCCACAGTTCTTTGACACAGGTGAATTTTCGCTGGAGATTCACAAATTTATTCGCTTTCGGCAAAATCTGGAAATTCGCCGCAAATTCGTAAAAGGCAAATTTATTCACCTATCACTAATGGCCACTTACAACCCTAGCAATTGGGCATTTACATCTACATTAGGGAAATGTATTGGTCAGTCCCCTGCGGGCGCACAATCCAATAACAACTTGTTCTCCAAGCAGCTCTTTAGCAATTCATAGGTAACATTAAGTAACAAAGCCGAGCCTCGTCCACAGTGTTAATTAATAATGTTCCGCTGTCAAAGTTCTACCAAGCGTTTTGTCCATATGAAAGCCGAGTCTTGTTCAAGCCCTAAGGCTGTTTGTTTAAGGGGTAAATGTGGGTGAATTGGATTGTATGCATCCACGTTCAATTATTCACATATCAGAGAATACTACCAACACGCATAAAAAACATGAATAATTCATATTAAACAGGGTCGAAAAAAAAAAGAATAGAACGTTGTGTTGTGAGCGTTCCTGTCTACTACATCATGTAGGAGGTTAAATATTAACATAACATGTTTTACAAGACGTGAGAATGAGAGAGGTGAAAGCCATTACAGAGGATTAAAGGGAAAATCCAATGAATGTTATGTGATACTATAGAGCCTATAGGGAAAGCTTCCTTAAGTCTGTTCAGGGGAAACGTAAAGGCAAGCTTTTAATGCAGATACGTATATTTACAGTACCCTTTAAAAAGCCAACCTTTGTTTACTGTGTATTTATCTAATGTCCAATTGTCACTACTGTGCCAAGAAGGGGGCTGTTTAATTATGTTTCTTATCCTTGGTGGTCTGTGAAGTCAGATCCCTTATGCAGTAAACTTGTCCATTCTGTAAACCACCTGCCTCTCAGTATATAAATAGCGAGACTTATTAAAGTATGTTTGATTAGATATAAACATTGATAAAACTCATGTGATCAGCACATGATAGATCCCCTTTGAGTAACCTTTTAATGATAACTGCCTTTCTTTCTATCTTTCTTTCTTTTCCCCCGATAAACCCACTTGAACTGTTATAGTCGAGTTACAAGAAGCAGGGGTTGGCTCAAAGAAAAAAAAACAAAAATACACTAATAGTTTGAGACATATGGGCAAATTCACCAAGATGCGAAGTTGAGCCAGGCGCAACTTCGCCACACTTCGCCGCACTTCGCCAGGCGTAGTTTCGCCAGCGCTTTGCGAATTCACTAAAATCCGAAGTTGCGCATAGGGGTAGCGCAAGGTTGCGGAGTTGCGCTAGCGTTGATTCGCTATATAAAGCGAAGTTGCGCTAGCGAAGGCTAATTTGCATACGGCGCGAAATTCAAATTTCAATGGAGGAACACGTATCTGCACTACAAATGGCTAGAAAACCTTCAAATCATCAAATAAAAATTTTATTTTGCCCTACACATGTGCCCACTGTATAGGTAAGTTGCCATGAGTCAGGAAATGTAGGGGGGAGGAAGGGGAGCCCCAAAAGATTTTCGATCTTTTTCAGCCTATCAGCCATCATGTAGAAAACACGCCAGCGTTTCTTGGGACTTAGAAAAAAAAATTGACTTTTTTTGAAACAATCCCTATCTACTCTATTGCGCTTCGCCAGGTCTGAGGTGGCGAAGGAAGTCTAGCGTAAAAGGTAGCGTTCAGTACACTGCGCAAGTTAGTGAATTTGCGTAGTTTCGTCGCTAGCGAAGATTCGCCTGGCGTAAGGTTGCGAAGTAACACTAGCGAAACTACGCCAGCGTTCGTTAGTGAATTTGCGCAGTAGCGAAAATGCCAAACGCTAGCGAATTAACGCTAGCGTTCGGCGCTTCGCGCCTTAGTGAATTTGCCCCATAGGGTTTAGAAGGTGAACCCCCAAGGCTTGCTCATATACTATATACAATAAAACTATATCAGCATAGGTATTCCCTGTACTAAGCACCCAAATGCAATTCTAAACCCCAATTTTATCTTAGCCTGTAAAGACAGATACCAAACTGTGCTAGAGTAGATAGTAAGCTGGTCGTTCATTGGCTGATAATGGCTGCCATCTTGGCCCCTCCTGACCATGTGTGTAGCTTACTGGCCCTTGTATGGAGACAAATCGACTGTCTCTATGAGTGATATATATATAGAACTGTCCAGATATCTATTAGACAGGTATAAAAATGAGGTTTGCCTGAGCCTGTAGGTGCAATGCTCTCTCAATGAACTTTAATAAGCCAAGGTAATACAACTTAGACTGGCACCCTGTTAACCAGGCTAAGTTGTTTTACCTTGGCTTATTAAAGGCTCCCATAACCCCCAACACTCTTTCCCACCTGCTGCTTTCCACTCTCCTCACCATCAAGTGTGCTCCCCAACTTGTACCCAATGAATGTGCCTTTGCTGCCATAGTTTAAGCCCTGGTTCAGAAGGAAAGATCTGATCATTTGGCCTTCTGTTTGTGCATAGCTTGTACTAAGTACAGTTCAGCAGGAACAGCCCTTTTTATTTACGAATACCCTATACAGGGAGATACAATAGAACAGCGATCCCCAACCAGTGGCTCGTGAGTTGCTCTCCAATCCCTTGGATTTTGCTCACAGTGGCCTCAATGCTGGTGCTTATTTTTAAATTTAGGCTTGGAGGCAAGTTTTGGTTGCATAAAACTATGTTTTTTATTCAAGTAGAGACTCCTGTAGGCTGCCAGTCCACACAGGGGCTACCAAATAGCCAATCACATCCCTTTGCTTGTTTTGCTCCCCAACTCATTTAAAGGTGGCTCATCAGTAAAAAAGCTTGGGGATTCCGGCTATAGAACTATGGTAGTTATCACTAGTGCAGGTATGGGACAACAGGTCTTTCTGTAATTTGAATCTTCATACCTTAAATCTGCTAAAAATAGCAAAATTTATGATGGTGGCACACCGGGAGATTTAGCTGCCTGCGATAAATTTTCACTACATCGGGCGACTAATCTACCTGAAATGCCTTCACACCAGAAAGAATTGGAATTCACATTCTAGCCAGTGGGAAGGCATTTCACAGTAGCGACAATTTATCGCAGTTGATTAAATCTCCCCGTGTGCTGCCACGTTTAAACATTAAATAAACCCAATAGGATTTTTTTTCCTCCAATAAGGATTAAATATTAGTGATGAGCGAATCTGTCCCAATTTGCTTTGGCATAAAATTTGCGAAATGTATGGGCGTTTTTTCTCTGTGGATTCGTGCTGCAGTTTGCGAAAAATTCACACATGGTGAAATTCCAGCAAATCCATGAAATAAATTCACTCATCACTATTAATTATATCTTAGGTGGGATCAAGTACATAGGGACTGTTTTATTATTACAGAGAAAAAGGAAATCATTTTAAACTATTAGAATTATTTGATTAAAATGGAGTCTATGGGAGATGGCCTTCCAGTAATTTTCTGGATAACGGGTTATACAAAATATAAATCTTGCTTTTGGGGCCAAAAATGTGTTTACAATAAGTATAGTCTGCAGTGCAGTAAATCTCAGAGTCGAATGTAAAACGTTAATCAGAACGTGAGTAACTGTTGTACCTTAAGTAGGTTTGGGGTGGTTGAACTCAGTGATACTTTGCCATTAAATTCTAACTTCCAATGTTCCATTAACTGGTTTAATTGGGCTGTAACTTGTAGCCGGCAGAAAAAGAATGCGGAGTTGATTAATCATTGCCAGGGCTCTGCCTCTGAATTAGCACAGGCCTTTGTTGTTACAGCCTTTATTTCACTTATCTACAATAACCTAACGGTGCATTGATTTACTGGATTAACTCAGCTATAGATACCGTCGGGAGGGATGTTGCCAAATGGAGATCCTGCAGATCACTGGCAATGGGAGTTATTATAGAGTAGTCAGGGTGTGTAATACAAGTCACAATTTAATGATAAAACAAAGTATATCCTGAGCCAATTCCTTTCAGGGTGGAATATTAATGAGGCAGCTTCGATGATTGACAGTCGCTCAGTTTGACCGCGAGTCTCAGGATTCTGAACAAAATCCTTAGGGTTTTGGAATAATGACCCCCCCCCGATCCATCAGCAGTGGCCTTGGGTCTATTCACATGTTCTAGTAGTGGATATAGAGAACATGTAAACACCAGCACATTATTATGGGTTTTAAAGATGGAATACAAAGCCAAGGTCAATTTAAAGGGGTGGTTCACCTTTAAGTTAACTTTTAAAATGTTATAGAATGGCCAATTCTAAAGGCCCCCATACACCAGCCTATAAAAGCTGCTGACAGACCAAGTTAGCAGCTTATTGGCCCGTGTAGAGACTGTAGAGACTCCCTATGGGCTTTCCCGATCGACATCTTTTCGTTGATCCGATCCCACGATCTGACTTGGACCGCACGTTTGGCCTCCGTTCTGATCCGATCACTTCAATGTCATCGCCAAACGAGCGAATCTCTACATCTATGGCCACCTTAAGCAGCTTTTCAATTGGCCTTCATTTTATAGTTTTTGAGTTATTTGCCTTCTTCGTCTGACTCTTTCCAGCTTTCAAATGGGGGTCACTGACCTCATCCAAATAACAAATGCTCTGTAAGGCTACAAATGTTTTGTTATTGCTACTTTTTGTTACTCATATTTCTATTCAGGCCTCTCTTATTCATGTTCCAGTCTCTTATTTCAATCAAAGCATGGTTGCTAGGGTAATTTGGACCGGAGCAACCAGATGGCTGAAATTGCTAACTGGAGAGCTGCTGAATAAAAAGCTAAATAACTCAATGACCACAGAGAATAAAAAACTAATTGCAATCTCACCAAATGTAATGAAAAGACTTGCATTTGTATCACTTGAATTTCAACATAATACTGCATGCTGCAAAGATATAATTTTTAGAAGTCATGGGGCATCCACTATGCTGAAATAGGGTTATGGGGCACATGTTTTCATAGCAGATAAGAGATGAGTGCTGTGGAATACAATGGTTTTAGCTCTTACACAAAGTACCAGTGGATCTTGTCTGCAACAGCAGAGGGCCACCACTAAAAGTAAACAGTTTATATCTGGTATTGGTGACCCTGCTTTTAAAGGCAGAGACAAACGATATGATTCGGGGACATTAGTCCCCCGACGACAAATCTCCTCTTCTTCAGGGGAGACTAATCTCCCAGAACTGCCTCCCCTGCTTCCCGGCGGCTGGAATAGAAATTGCCGGCGGGATGGCACTCTGAGTGCTTTGTTTTCCAAAGTCGCCCGAAGTTGCCTCACGAGGAAACTTCGGGCGACTTCAAATCGCTCCGAGTGCCATCCAGCCAGCGATTTCCATTTTAGACGCCGGGAAGGCAGGGGAGGCAGTTTGTTGGCCCGAACTGCCGCATATTTCATTTTTGGGCTGGATTTTCTTAAAGAGCCTTTGGGCAGATGGTCGTTCCTGCAGGTTTTAGAGTCAGACTAGTAAGAATGATGAATTACTGGTTAGAAAGAAAGAGGGGTCTGGGTTCAGAAATGAGACAAACACAGGTCAGGCCAGAAGTCTCAACCAGTT
The DNA here is from genome assembly GCF_017654675.1 of Xenopus laevis. Taxonomy (NCBI): domain Eukaryota; kingdom Metazoa; phylum Chordata; class Amphibia; order Anura; family Pipidae; genus Xenopus; species Xenopus laevis. Next base: position 11,635,259 of record NC_054373.1, read on the forward strand.
TATGGATGGGGGGCAAGAAAAACGAAAAAGGTCATTCTTATTGCATGAGCCCTAAAGCAGGGAATTCTTTCCCTATAGCAGCTGTACCAGCTCAGAGTTTCAAGGAAGGGTCTGGCTGCGTTTTCTGCGCGTGAGAAATACAATGCTACTTTAATGCTCATAGGACTCTATATAAATGATAGCATTTTGGAGTCAATTTGCCCAAACTGGAAACAGCTTCTTTTTTTTTTTTTACCTTTCTCTGCGTCAACTAGAAATTAGATTTAAACTCTCTGAATGAAAGGTCTGAACTGATTTTAAAACTCAGCTTCTATTAAAAAGAGGATTATCTTTTTATTCTCTTTTTTTTTATTTCCTTTCATTCTTTGATAATCTTTTATCGTTTATAACTTATATATTGGAAATAAAAAAGGGACAAAAACATTTGGTGCGCGTAGTGCGGTGAAATATTTTGGACCAGGCCCATTGTTTTGGCCACAGCCCCTAATTACCATGTCCATTTTACAAAATTTGGCAGGTTTGAACATATTTCTGTGTTTTTTTCAGTTATTATAGTTGTGCTAATAAAGGTGAATTGCCCTTTAAGCTGTAAATCTAACTTTTCCCAAGGGACCTCCTTATCTCAATTGTTACAATTATTTATTTGCTTATCTCAAAATTGTTACAAAGTATCTTAGTTTCACCTGGCGGCTGTTCTGGGCTCTCTGTCAAAAGTCAATTAAGTTAGAAACTTGGTTTCTTTTTCTGGCTGTTCAGTGCAGAGAAAGTCCAGACTTTTCAGTACAAACGCGGGACTGCGGGTTGAGCTGTCAAAAGCGGGACTGTCCCTCTGAAAACGGGACAGTTGGGAGGTATGTAGTAAATATTGATTATTAGCTGAAGGAGCACTAATCCACGAATAAGTACAGTTTATAATGAGGTTATAATGAGCCCAATTATGATCTATGTGTAGGGCAGTAGTGCAAAATCCCTGTAATGCCCCCCCGGAGTGCAGATAGGCTATAGACTATTCCTTTGGGGATGTGTTTGTTGATGACCCATTGGGCAGACACCAAAGCAAGGAGAAGATTGAAGACCCTATGGGAGGCATGAGAAGGAAGCTGGATTTGTAGAGACTGCTAGAAGCGTAGAGAGACAGGAAGGCAATTGATGTGACCTGTAGGACAAAAATGTGGTGGGATTTTTTAAGAAGACTCTAAAAGGGGTTGTTCACCTTTAAATTAACATTTAGTATGAGGTAGAGAGTAATATTCTAAAACAATTTGCAATTGGTCTTCATTTTTTATCATTTCTTATTATTTTTTGCAGTTTGCAATTTCAGCCATTTGGTTGCTAGGGTCCTAATTACTTGTGAAATCTAAAATCCAAAGAACAAGAGGAAGGGGAAGGCCTGGAAAGGGGAAAGATTATTCGCCGAAATTGGCAGCCGTTTGATGTATAGTGAGGAAAGAGGGCATGCTCAGGCAAGAACATCCCAGCAACGATTTGAACCCGTGCCATCAGGTATAAATGGCAAAGTAAAAAGGACATTAGTGCCACGGGGTTAGACCTCAGGAAGGAATATATTTGCTATTTATAAATCAGTTTAATATTTCTCCTCTCTCTTCATTCCGTCACACCCAGATGAGTCATTAATTGCTGCTCTGATGGCCAATAAAGGTTAAGCTCTTTTAGTGCTGAGCTTTATGAGCGATAGTTTATTGAGAACACGAATATCACATAAACTGCTTGGGAAATGTACTAGACCAGTAAAACATTCCACAAAACTATTTTTGTTGTCACATGATAATGATAGCATCTTTTCTTTTATATGCTGGCTCCTTGTATTGTTACTCATTTACTGTACGGCCAAAAACAAACAGTCTTATACAGAGTGCGGTGAAGGATTAGTGCTATAAGTAGACTCCCTTTGCTAAGTAAATAATCGCTGGGTTAAAGGGCAAGTATGCCTGAGGCTGATGGCAAAAGGACTGCTTTTTTACACAAGACATTGGGTCTCAGCCAAAGAGAAGCATTTTATATTCCCACCTGCCCTCAGACCTTCTGTAAAGAAAATCAAGCTTTGCATAGTGTACATGTGAATATATAGCTGGTGGTTGTGTTGTGACATCAACTTGTCTTGATTTCACTGTACTTTGACATCATCAGCTTGCGTCAGACATGTTGTGATGTCGCTGCCACCGTTCTGGCACCAAACACATTTATATTCCCAGACGTTGGGAAGGTGCCCAGTTCCTGGGTGCTACCAAGTCCAACTGAATTCCTGGTTTATTACTTTGCCGTGGTCGCAGCTTGTTACTTGGGCTGCTTGTTACTGATTATTTATTTCTGCCTAAGGGCAGAGACACACATGGAAATTCTGGGAGATTTAGTCACCCGTTGACAAATCGCCTCTTCTTCGGCAACTAATCTCCCCGAACTGCCTCGGAGCAGTTTGGCGCTCGAAGCAGTTTGATTTCTGAAGTCGCCCGAAGTTGCCTCACGAGTGCCATCCGGCTGGCGATTTAAGGTGGCCATACATGGAGAGATCCGCTCGTTTGGCGATGTCGCCAAACGAGCGGATCTCCCTCCGATATGCCCACCTTGAGGTGGGCAATATCGGGCTGATCCGATCGTGGGCCCTAGGGCCCAACGATCGGATCCTAACGATGCAAACGGGCGGTCGGATCGCGGGACCGCATCAACGAATAGATGCGGCCGCTATTGTCCCATCCGATCGAGATCTGGCCGACTTTCGGCTAGACATTTCCATCTTATATTCTTTTATATATAAAACTGGGTGAACATTTCATTGTAATAATAATACACAAAAGCACTCAATACCTTGCAAAAGAAATGATATTACTGTAAATAGATCTTTGTGATGTCATCAGCATTAATGGGTCCCTGTGGGTATGACCTGTGCCATGTGACTCATTGAAGACTGTGTATAATAAGGCACAATGAAGCCTATACTTTAAAATATGAGGATAATAAAAGTCAATTTGATTATCTATAGCCAGTATACAATCCCTAAGCCTCATGCCTGTGTATAAGCATGGAACTCCTCAGTGATTATGAATGTGTTTTATATGTGGGTATATTGCTCCTAATATAATACATCAAGGTACATATACAGTGACTCGCACTTTATGATCACAGATAATATATAGTGAATAAATTACCCCCTCTTGTAAAGTATAAGGATATTATAAGTTACCAAGGAGTTCCATGACCATATAAAAGCACAATGCCAAAGAACGCGTGTTTTATTCTGGTCATGGAACTCTGAGGTTACTTCTAATACAGATATGAGAGCTTTTATCCAGAATGCTTGGGACCTGGGGTTTTCTGGATAAGGGATCTTTTTGTAAATTGGATCTTCATACCTTAAGTCTACTAGAAAATCGTGTAAACATTAAATAAACCCAATAGGCTGGTTTTGCTTCCAATAAGGATTAATTATATCTTAGTTGGGATCAAGTACAAGCTATTGTTTTATTATTACTGAGACATAGGAAATCATTTTTTAAAATGTGGATTATTTGGATAAACTGGAGTCTATGGGAGATGGCCTTTCTGTAATTCTGAGCTTTCTGGATAGGCTTGGGCGAATTTGACCTGTTTCATTTCGGCAAAAATGTGCCAACGGCAAAATGACGCCAACGCCCATTAAAGTCTATGGGTGTCAAAAATGTTTTGACGTGCGCCAATTTTTTTACAAGTCTATGGGCATCATTTTCACGCCGAAACAAGTTGAAAAAAATTTGCCCATCCCTATTTCTGGATAATGGATTCCCGGATAATGGATCCCATCCCTGTATCCTCATATTTTGCAACAGGGGGTAATTTATTTATTATAATAAACAATTTTCAGTGAGTCGTGTGACAGAAATGACATCACTAAAACCAGATTATAACCAATGACATCACTAAGCACATTTATAAGGATATAATTTACAGGATATTCATGGCTCTTCTGTATAGTGAATAAAGTACACCGTCTTGTAAATTATAAGGATATTATAAGTTACCGAGGAGTTTCATGACCATATAAAAACATGAGGCCGAACACAAGTTCCAGTGAGTCATATGACAAAAAATTACATCACTACTCACCGTTTATAACTGATGACATCATTACTCACCGTTTATAAGGATATCATTTACAAGATATTCATGGCTTTTGTGTATTATATAGTGGATAAAGTAAAATATGAGGACATTAGAAGTTACCAAGGAGTTTCATGACCATATAAAAGTACAAGGCTGAAGGTAACTTCTAATATCCTCATATTTTGCAACAGGGGGTACTTTATTTATTATAATACACAAGTTTCAGTGAGTCATGTGACAGAAATGACATCAGAACTCACCGTTTATAACTGATGACATCACTAGTCACTGTTTATAAGGATATAATTTACAAGATATTCATGGCTTTTGTGTATTATAAGGTTATATTTTACTGATGAGAGTCAGTTCTGTTGTATGAACATAAATGATATCCAAAATACTCTTTATGTATGGAAAATAAACTGTGGTTTGGACCCATCTCATCATTGATTCATTATTGGACCATGCTCTGTCCACTTTCTACAGTACAGCCAATAACACATCCTGCACATGTTTGGTCTGGTCTGCATGGTTGGCACTGACTTCCCAAAATTCAATCGCCACCTACCATTTCACTGGGGGATTTTTGCCCTAATAACATTCCCCGGTGCAACTTTATCCAAAGCTCCTCTAGCCTCACTTATCCTTCAAATCCCTGGAGCACAACATTCTTGAGTATAAGCTGGTGTGTTGTTGTGGGTGAAAAAGCCAATATGGCAACCATGATCATTTTCATTTCACTCATGTCTCCTAGAACGGAGGAACCAAAACCCTAAGTATGGTTTATTTTGACTTTATTTTTTGGTGAAAAGTGGTGAATTAATTGAGCGTAAGGAGAGATTTGTCCAGTACAATTTGAAAAATCAGCTCCCAAAGTGGGTTTTATTAAAATAGAAGGTATTACTCAGTCACAAACAAGGTTTTTTTTTCTCTCTCTCTTTTTGAATGGTACCAGCTAGTTGGGAATACTTTGAGTTAGTAGTAGTCTGATACCAGCTAGTTGGGAATACTTTGAGTTAGTAGTAGTCTGATACCAGCTAGTTGGGAATACTTTGAGTTAGTAGTAGTCTGATACCAGCTAGTTGGGAATACTTTGAGTTAGTAGTAGTCTGATACCAGCTAGTTGGGAATACTTTGATTTGTTCTCCTACATGCTGGGGGCAATGGGACTGGCATTGTGTTGACTGGGCATTTAATAGCTTCATTTACAGAAGTCAATATACATCATTTTACATCACTCCCCATTATTTCAGATGGTAATCACCTGGTATGCCATCTCAACAGCCAGGAATATATTCCTTGCTTTGGTCTATGGCAGTTGTCGCCAACCAGTGACTCGCGAGCAACATGTTACTCACCAACCTTATAGATGTTGCTCCCAGTGGCCTCAAAGCAAGAGCTTATTTTTGAATTTCTGGCTTGGAGGCAAGTTTTGGTTGCATAAAAATAAAAAACAGTTGTACTGCCAAACAGAACCTCCTGTAGGCTGCCAGTCCATTTGGGGCTACCAAATAGGCAATTATGGCACCTCCAGGAATTTTTTTCATGCTTGTGTTGCTCCCCAACTCTTTTTACATTTGAGTGTGACATACAGGTATAAAAGGCTGGGGACCCTTAGGGGCCGATTCACCAACTTCAAGTGGAGGATTCGAAGTAAAAAAACTTCGAATTTCGAGGTTTTTTTTGGGCTACTTCGACCATCTAAAAGCTACCGAAGTCAATGTTAGCCTATGGGGAAGGTCCCCATAGGCTTGGCTAACTTTTTTTGATCGAAGGATATTCCTTCGATCGTTGGATTAAAATCCTTAGAATCGTTCGATTCGACGGATTTTATCGTTCGATCGAAGGAATTATCCTTCGATCGTTCGATCGAACTATCTGCGCTAAATCCTTCGACTTCGATATTCGAAGTCGAAGGATTTTAATTCCTAGTCGAATATCTAGGGTTAATTAACCCTCGAGATTCGACCCTTAGTGAATCGGCCCCTTAGTCTATGTTACATATGAACAACTCTCTTGCTCACTCAGGCGTCACTGCTTACTGGCAATTTTGGCAAGAAGATGCACTCCATATATTACTGGTTTTATTGCTGTTTCGGTGGGTGCAATATATCCCAATACACAAATGTTCTTCTCATACATACACACACACATATACACATTTCTAGCCCCCAGCCACATTACAGGTATGGGACCTACTATCCAGAATCATGGGACCTGGGGTTTTCCAGATAAAGGATATTTTTGTAATTTGGATCTTCATACCTTAAGTCTACTAGAAAATCATGTAAACATTAAATAAACCCAATAGGCTGGTTTTGCTTCCAAGAAGGATGAATTATATCTCAGTTGGGATCAAGTACAAGGAACTGTTTTATTATTACAGAGAAAAGGGAAATCATTTTTAAAAATTTGGATGAAATGGAGTCTATTGGAGATGGCCTTTCCTTAATTCGGCTATTTCTAAATAATGGATCCCATACCTGTATAATGCCTTTTCCTATTTATATTAGAGTTTATTTACTAACATAGGTTCTAAATTGTATTAGTGCACTTGCCAGACCTTGGCTTTCGAAGGCTTATGGCACCGCATGGAAACAGTCCCCCGGTGCACATGCAGGCCGGATCCATAGCTGACCAATTTTTGGCCTGATATTGATCGCGGAGGCCTGTCAGAATGCCCGATACAGGGGCAGATAAGCTGCTGGATCGGTCTAAAGGACCGTTATCGGCAGCTTTAATCTACCCGTGTGTTGGCCACCCTTAGTTTATCCCTTTTTATTCTCTGCTTCTGATTGTAGAAACAATGTAGCCAAAGTCAGTTCTCCTCCAGGTCTGTTTATCAGCTGGCACATTATTTCAGGAGTCAGAACCAGCAGAGCATACTGACGGCTTTCAATCGCAGTTACATCTATACATCACCAGTGCAAATATGTAATGAATGTGTATTGGGAAGTTGCTTAGACGTTTACTTTCATTGTTGCAGCATCATTTTTGTTTCTCTCCCTACGGCGCAGGAGAGAGGCAGTTCATATATTCAGATCCCTCCCGGCATTTGTTTTCTTTTTGTTTACTCATTTTAGAAAGCAGCACAAAATTAGCCCGAGCCACTGGGAGTTTAAGTACCGGTCAGACTGGTTCCTCTCGCCCAGTTACTTCCATGGCAGGGTTCAGGCTGAGGCTCAGCATCCCAGGCTAAAGCTGATTTCATGCACGTGTTATTTCTATTCACTGCAACAATCACCATTCCACTCATAGCAACATCAAGGGATAAAAACAAAAAACATGAGATTCTGAGAAAGGAGTCAGGTTGAAGAGTAGGGATGTAGCGAACGTCGGAAAAAAAGTTCGCGAACATATTCGCGAACTTGCGCAAAAATGCGAGCGGTTCGCGAACGGTTCGCGAACCCCATAGACTTCAATGGGAAGGCGAACTTTAACATCTAAAAAAGACATTTCTGGCCAGAAAAATGATTTTAAAGTTGTTTAAAGGGTGCAACGACCTGGACAGTGGCATGCCAGAGGGGGATCAAGGGCAAAAATGTATCTGAAAAATCTGCCTGTGTGTGCTTGGAAGAGATAGTGTAGGGGGAGAGCTGTTAGTGATTTCAGGGACAGATGATAGTAAGTTTGCTGGCTAGTAATCTGCTTGATACTGCTCTGTATTGGAGGGACAGAAGTCTGCAGGGATTTGAGGGACATTTTAGCTTAGGTAGCTTTGCTGGCTAGTAATCTACTGTTCTCTTTAAACAACTGCCATACGTTGACCTTGTAGGCATTGTTTGCCCAGTTTTTTTGGACGCAGCCACTGAAGCACAGTTGCCAGAAAAAATATGCCATATAAATGCTGAAAATAGTAATTTTTCGCCATACGTTGACCTTGTAGACATTGTTTGCCCAGTTTTTTTGGTTGCAGCCACTGAAGCACAGTTGCCAGAAAAAATATGCCATATAAATGCTGAAAATAGTCATTTTTTGCCATACGTTGACCTTGTAGGCATTGTTTGCCCAGTTTTTTTGGTCGCAGCCACTGAAGCACAGTTGCCAGAAAAAATATGCCATATAAATGCTGAAAATAGTAATTTTTTGCCATATACGTTGAGTCAACGTATGGCAAAAAATGACTATTTTCAGCATTTATATGGCATATTTTTTCTGGCCTCTGTACTTCAGTGGCTGCGGCCAAAAAAACTGGGCAAACAATGCCTACAAGGTCAACGTATACACTACTACAGCGGTGGATACGGATTACGTAAAATATATGAATGCTGCTTGAAAAAAGTCACTCCGGTGTTTTTTCTGGAGACGGTAATATTATGGATATTTAGACAGAATGTGAACAAGGTCACACAGCTAGATGGCAGTTGGTTGAATAACACACTGGGCAAAAAATGCCTACAGGGCAAATAATGCCTAAAAGGTCAACTTATACACTACTACAGCGGTAGTAAAATAAAAAAAAGTAAAATAAAAAAAAATGAATATTAAAAAAAAAAATTAAAGTTGGTGCTGCTGAACTACTAGGAGCAGCAGATTAGCACACCAGTCCCACTCCCCAACACTGCTAGACTAATAGCACTGGGCTCTTATAGTAGTAGTAGTAGTAGTAGTAAAACAACAAAAAAATAAATAAAAGCAGTCCTTACAAGGACTACTGTTATTGCAGCAGTCAGCAGATGAGATCAGAAGCAGGACAGCTGCCCACTGCAGCTACATACAGAGCACTGCAGTAGAAGGTAGATTACTAGCCAGCAAAGCTACCTAAGCTAAAATGTCCCTCAAACCCCTGCAGACTTCTGTCCCTCCAATAACAGAGCAGTATCAAAACGATTACTAGCCAGCAAACTTTCAACTGTCCCTGAAATCACTAACAGGCAGCAGCTCTCTCCCTACACTATCTCTTCAGCACACACAGGCAGAGTGAAAAAACGCTGCAGGGCTTCGGTTTTTATAGGGAAGGGGAGTGGTCCAGGGGAGAGCTTCCTGATTGGCTGCCATGTACCTGCTGGTCTGGGGTGAGAGGGCAAAAAAAAGCGCCAACAATGGCGAACCCAAAATGGCGAACGTCGCGCGACGTTCGCGAACTTCCGGCGAGCGCGAACACCCGATGTTCGCGCGAACAAGTTCGCCGGCAAACAGTTCGCGCCATCTCTATTGAAGAGGGTATCTAGTTACATATAAGGGGAGCAGAATGAAAGAAAATATCATTCTAAGCAAGTTTCCAATATGCATTTATTCTACATGTCAATGGTTTTAAAAGTTATTTATGAATGCAATTGCAGTATCCCTCTCTCTCTCTCTCTCTCTCTCTCTCTCTATATATGTTATCCAGAATGCTCAAGACCTGGGGTTTTCCAGATAATGGCTCTTTGCGTAATTTGGGTCTTCATGCCTTAAGTCTACTAGAAATCATTTAAACATTAAATAAACCCAATAGGCTGGTTTTGGGTCCAATAAGGGTTAATTATATCTTAGTTTGGCTCAAGTACAAGCAACTGTTTTATTATTACAGAGAAAAAGAATATAATTTTTAAAAATTTGTATTATTTGGATAAAATGGATTCTATGGGAGAATTTCTTTATTTATCCAATCTGTAATTCGGAGCTTTCTGGATATCGGGTTTCCGGATGAGGGATCCTATACCTGTATTTATATATATATATATATATATATATATATATATATATAGATATAGATATATATAGATATATATATATATAGATATAGATATATAGATATATATATCAATTTAGTTTGTAGGCAACGCACACCAGAATTTTTAAAAAAACAGCAATTTCTTTATTTATCCAAAAGTTAAAAACATAGTCAAGAGGAGATATATATATATATATATATATATATATATATGTTTGCACTGCTGGTTCTGACTCCTAAAACAATGTAGCAGAAACTAGCTGATTAACAGGATCAGAGGAGAATGGACTTTCTGCTACATTGTTTCAAGGGTCAGAACCAAAGAAAAGAAAAGGATAAATAAATATTGCTTTGAAGAGCAATCACAATTATGAACAACCTTGAATGCAGCTCAGGGCAGCACTCACACCCCCTAAATGCCAGCTCATTTCTTCAGTAACCCTGCCTAGCCAACACACAGTGGACTTCTCCAACAAGCATAGTGGGGGAGCTGATTTCCCACGCTTGACATTTAAGCTTTTAACTCTGATGAGAGCATTTTCTGTTCTGTTCTGCTGTTTATCCGGCTCACAATCTGCCTTTCTATGGGCGGCTCTGTACATAAAGATCTTCATCAGAACTTCAAAGAGAGTCAAGATGCAAAGATGCATTGAGACAATGTTACAATAACAAGTTATCAGGCTGTTCCCTATTCCCCCTGCAAACTCAATAGACCATGAGCTGTTTATTGGCCTGCCGACCCGCCGTGATACTTCAAAGGAGCGACTCCAATCTTTATCCAAGGAACACAATCGGGCCAGAACATTTCCTTGTGTGTCAGCTCCGGGACCAATCTCTAGCTGCACAAGATGTAGAAGTAATGGATCTGACGGCTTCATACCTGACGTGAGCCCCATTCCTAAGCCTCAACAGGGCCCATTACTCCAAGGACCAGGCCAGACTCCGGACTGAAGCTCTCTCTACCCATTAGTGCTCCTGCACTTCTCTCTGGGGTCTTTGTATAGGACCCCTAAAAAGTTCCTTGTTGGAAGATCATCACAAACATCAAGTGAAGAACAAGTCCCTTAAATTAAAACATTGGAGAACGTATACACCAGGGAGAAGACAAAAACTGTACAAAGGGTGCCAACCAGAACTGAACCTAAGACACAACCAAACACTGTGCCGCCGTCTCACTATAAACCATCTACCCCTGCAGAAGAACAGTGATGGGACAGGGATTGGGACAGGGCAGGGGCATCATTAAAGGGGTTGTTCACCTTTAAATTGACTTTCAGTATGATGTAGAGAGTCAAAATTCTGAGACAATTTGCTATTGGTTTTAATTTTTCATTATTTGTGGGTTTTGAGTTATTTAGGTTTTTATTCAGCAGTTCTCCAGTTTGCCATTTCAGCAATCTGGTTGCTATGATCCAACTTACCCTAACAACCATGCATTGATTTGAATAAGAGACTGAATCGGAGAGGCCTGAATAGAAAGATGAATAATCCAAAGTAGCAATAACTAGGGATGGGCGAATTTTAGTTTTCGAAAAACCTTTTGTTTTCGCCAAAAATTCGCCGATGGTGAAATGTTGCCGACGCCCATTAAAGTCTATGTGTGTCAAAAAAAATTTGTAGTGGAGCGAATGTTTTTTTTTGACGCGCGTCTGTTTATTTTGACGCACGACGCCATACAAGTCTATGGGCGTCATTTTCTCAACGAAACAAGGCAAAAAAATTCACCCATCCCTAGCAATAACAATAGATTTGTAGCTTTACAGAGATTTTGTTTTTAGATGGGGTCAGTGACCCACACCCCCCCCCCATGTGAAAGCTGGAGACCCCGGGGAGCCACAGGTGGTGCATTCTCTAACACTGAAGTGCCAGCAGTCTGGCTCTCACCTTGCATAATTCTCAGTCTCTTGTATGAGTTGATGATCATATTTGAGTGGATTTGGCCCTCACTGCAGACATACCTGTATTCCAGCATGGAAACCCTTGCAGAATGATGAAGGTGACACATGAAATTACCAGGAATTTATGGAACATTACATCTCAAAGCAGCCAGTAGGAAGGCACATTTAAAGACGTAATAACATGATGCAAATAATGAATGGGTTTGGTCACAATAAGTGCTAGTGCTTCAGTAACAATACGATGGTTACAAGCCACACGTTACAGGATACATATACTATGTATCCTGTGCTTGAATGGCTGCCCCCATGGCTACAGAGCAGTTTGTTTATATAAACTATAGTAGTACTTATCTGTTATCTACTGTGTATCCTGTGCTTGAATGGCTGCCCCCATGGCTACACAGCAGTTTGCTTATATAAACTATAGTAGTACTTATCTGTTATCTACTGTGTATCCTGTGCTTGAATGGCTGCCCCCATGGCTACACAGCAGCTTGTTTATATAAACTATAGTAGTACTTATCTGTTATCTACTGTGTATCCTGTGCTTGAATGGCTGCCCCCATGGCTACACAGCAGTTTGTTTATATAAACTATAGTAGTACTTATCTGTTATCTACTGTGTATCCTGTGCTTGAATGGCTGCCCCCATGGCTACACAGCAGTTTGTTTAAATAAACTATAGTAGTCTTTCTGGAGCAAACACACCAGTGCAACCAGTGCATGACAACAGTACATTATAATATCATTGCTTTAAAACACTTTCACTTTTTGGTGTTACTGTTCCTTTAAGTTATCTTTTAGTATGTTTTAGAACGACTAATTCTAAGCTACTTTTCAAATGGCCTTCATTTTCTTTTCATTTATAGTTTTTGAATTATTTGCCTTCTTCTTCTGTCGCTTTCCAACTTTCAAATGGGGGTCATTGACCCCATCAAAAAACAAAAAACGCAGTTAGGCTACAAATGTATTGTTATTGCTACTTTTTATTACTCATCTTTCTATTCAGCCTCTCTCCTATTCATATTCCAGTCCCTTATACAAAACAGTGCACGGTTGCTAGAGTATTTGGACACTAGCAACCAGATTGCTGAAATTGCAAACTGGAGAGCTGCTCAATAAAAAGCTAAATAACTAAAAAAACACAAATAATGAAAACCACTTCACTCTCTACATCATACTAAAAGGTAATTTAAAGGTGAACAATCCCTTTAACAGGAGCTGCAACTCATGGGAGGTGGAATTTAGTGGCACGATTATTTAAATCGTTTAAACCAAGACTTCACAATGGAGTGGTAAAGGGGTAATCACACCTGTGTACTCTAACTTAAGATCAGCATTTACTAATAAGTAATACCATTTATGACTTTATAGACAAAGGAGTCCCAGGCTCAGAGCAAATCTCTTGGCCGATACAGAAGGTTCTGCATCACTGGATATTGTAGATTATACTAATCTGCTTGGCAGGAGGCACGTCTAAGGCTTTGCTCGCTGTCCTTACACAAGCCCAGAGTGCTGGGAATACCCGTAAGTATTCTTTAATACTGTGCAAAGTTTCACTCAGACAATAAAAAACAATCATAATCTCTATGTTTATCAATAAATAACATGTGTTTCCTCCTTGGACCAAACTCAGAAAAAAGGTTCAATAGTACATTCACCAATATATATACCTCGATTTCCCCCGATTTTCACCTAATCAAGTTTAAGCACAATTCAGCAGGAACAGGTCCCTAAGTTTGCTCATAGTCTGTACAGAGAGATCCCATAAAACTATGGCAGCATAGGTATTCCCCTGTACTAAGCACAATTCAGCAGGAACAGTCCCCTAAGTTTGCTCATAGTCTGTACAGAGAGATCCCATAAAACTATGGCAGCATAGGTATTCCCCTGTACTAAGCACAATTCAGCAGGAACAGTCCCCTAAGTTTGCTCATAGTCTGTACAGAGAGATCCCATAAAACTATGGCAGCATAGGTATTCCCTTGTACTAAACACAATTCAGCAGGAACAGGTATTAGAAGTGAAGGAGGCACATTGTTAAAATGTGATTGATGTTGTCCCACTATCTGGTACACTGATTCTCTGACTGTTGGATATGTACGACTGTGTAGGTTCTCTCGTTGTCCTGCTATACTTTGGCTGCTATGTTTATATGTAAACCAAGTTCATCTTTGTCTATGTTAAAAAGTAAAAATAAAAACTTAAAGGAGAACTAACCCACCCAATAAGAAAAGCTCCCACCTACTATCCTAGATAGTCCCCCTCCCTCCTCTCCCCCCCCCCCCGCATAGTTGATTACTCCTGTACAGAGAGATAACATAAAACTATGGCAGCATAGATATTCCCCTGTACTAAGCACAATTCAGCAGGAACAGCCTCTAAGTTTGCTCATAGTCTGTACAGAGAGATCCCATAAAACTACGGCAGCATAGGTATTCCCTGTACTAAGCACAATTCAGCAGGAACAGCCTGCTTGTAGCCTGTAGCAAAACATACCATAAAACAATGCAATCTAGGTATTCGCCTGTACAAAGAATAAGGTGTTAGGGTATAATTAATTTAGCTTAGAGTTATTTTTGCTTTTGATTTTGCTAGTCCTGCCCTCAGATGCTCTTACATATATATATGCCATGTAATTGCTTCTGTACAATACACTACTGGATTTCAGACTGGGGTTTTCACAGTGCAATGCAAATATACTTTCACAGAAGTTTCAACCGACGCCTCACCTTATGCCTGAAGCAAGTATCCGCCAGGATTATCCTGTTCATATGCCGTCACAGGCAAGCGAGCAATAGCAAATAACAGACTGCACCAAGCAGTTTTATTCTCTATGGGATCGACACTTCCATGTGTCACACCTTCCCCTACTATCACTTATGGGACAGGTACTGTGTGGGGCGTGCTGAAGTCTGTAGTCCCTCAGTAGTGAGGTTATGAATCAGTTATATGCAATATCTCAGTTCTATAGCTCAGTGGTAGAACTGAACAGGGAAGTGTCAGGAGATGCTTCCTGCTTCAGTCATATAAGCCTTTTTAGTTGTTCTTCCCGGGAATGGTTTGAGCAATGGCCTTTCCTGTTTCAGCATACAGGGAAGTCTGTGATTTACTGGTTGCCAGGGACCGAAAACAACTATTGTGAAATTAGCATTAGAATCGTCTGACCTGCATAGAACCTGTCAACCCAACTGAAACCATGTGATATGAATTGGGGCCCCAACAGCAGGGTTGGACTGGGCCGGAGGGACAATGAGAAAAAAAAACCCAGTGGGCCCCTGGCCTTCATGTGCCCTATTGGTCCTGACCCGCTTTTGCTGCTGCCCACGACCTCCCTCCCTGACCCTGGTCATGGGTTGGGGGCCTAATGTTTCTTTGCAGCAATCAGACCCTGCCCAACAGAGAGCTAAGCCTGACCTCTAATTTAGTCAGAAAATCCCACCAACAATGTTCAACATCTCGTGGAACCTTTTCGGAAACATAGGTGTGTTATTGGAGCAACTTCATATTGATCCCCTTGGTTTGGGAATGAGTCATTGGACAGGCAGGTGCCCAGATAGTTTTGGACATACCTCCTAACATCTAAGGAACGGAAATGTTGTTGACCACCCCCATTTAAAAGCCACACTTCTGGCAGTTTTAGGGCAATGTTTTATGTGTTATAACAGTTTTGCTAATGAACCTGAATTTCCCTTTAAGCTGTGAGTCTCATTTCTTCCAAGACACCTGTTTATCTTAAATAGTTACAGTTGTATCTTTGCTTATTTCAAATGGTTGCAAATGTATCAAAGTCCAGGTGCTGAGTATCCTGGTCTCTCTGCCAAGAGCTTCTTATTTATTTAAATTTCAGAAACTTTTGTATCTTTTTTCTGGCTGCTGTGGAGATCAAAGAGAAACATTTATGTAACAATCCGGGACTGCGGGCTGAGCTGTCAAAATCGGGACTGTCCCATGAAACTCGGGACAGTTGGGAGGTATATGGTTTTGGGAATATAGTGGGAGCAACCATGATTGGGATATGACCATGAAATGATAAGCAGCTGGCAGTGCCCAATAAAACCTCAGTTGGCATCAAGATCGATACAAGGTACCAATGTGCTGAGAGCCAAGGGTAAGGTTTAACCTCTGTTTGTGATCATTGAATGGTCTCTTACCTGCTGAGAAAGAATGCAGAAATTATATAAAGCTGCAATGGGAGCTGTGAGTCTTTCAATTATTTTAGAAGGAAGTAGACAGTTTTTACAAGCTCAGAGTAAATGGGGTTTATAGTTACAAATCCATTTCATTAGCTGGAGTTACAGGTCTTGTAACCGGTTTCCAGTGCAATAAAGAGACTTTCTGGCCTGAGTTACAACACAATGTAACAGACTGGTGCTTTATATCGCTCACAGGTTACTGCCGCTTGACTCTCAGCCAACAATGTATTTACTAAAAACAGCCCACCTGCCATCATGTGATTGAAGAAAACTTGTGAGAAGTTTCTGGATGTGTCAATAGAATAGCATATAAAACAGGTTATAACTGTTCTACATGAATACACAGAAGGAATCCTCTTCTCTGCCATCCAGATCAGTTCTGACTCTTTCCAGCTTTCAAATGGGGGTCACTGACCCCAACTAAAAAAACAAATGCTCTGTAAGGCTACAAATGTATCGTTATTGCTGTTTTTTTATTAATAGTCTTTCTATTCAAGCCTCTCCTATTTATATTCCAGCCTCCTTTTTAAATCAATGCATGGTTGCTAGGGTAACTTGGGCCATAGCAACCAGACTTGTGAAACTGCAAACTGGGGAGCTGCTGAATAAAAAGCTAAATAACTTTAAAAATAACCAGTTGTAAATTGTCTCTACATCATACTAAAAGTTAATTCCAAGACGAACACCCCCTATAAAGTAGATACTCAGATAGGGGCACGGGTGGTGCTTAGAGGGAGCACAGGCTTTCATTTTCCTTTAAAAAGAATAATTGAGTTGGAAAACAAGCTCAAATCAGTAAGAAAAGAACTTCATAGGATGCAGGGAAAGCCATGGAACAAGAATATCAATCAATATTGGTCAAATATTAAGACAAAATGTAATGGCCATTTTTAATGGGATTCATTTTAATTAGTGGCCATTTAAAGGGATTCTGTCTTGATTTTTATGGTGTGTTTTTTATTTCTAAATTACACTGTTTACACTGCAAATAATTCACTCTACAATATAAAATTTCATTGCTGAACCAGCAAGTGTTTTTGTTTAGTTGTAATATTGGCGTGTAGGTGCATCTCAGGTCATTTTGCCTGGTCATGTGCTTTCAGAAAGAGCCAGCACTTTAGGATAGAACTGCTTTCTGGCAGGCTGTTGTTTCTCCTACTCAATGTAACTGAATGTGTCTCAGTGGGACCTGGATTTTACTATTGAGTGTCATTCTTACATCTACCGGGCAGCTTTTATCTTGTGTTAGGGAGCTGTTATCTGGTTACCTTCCCATTGTTCTGTTGTTAGACTGCTGGGGTGAAAGGAGGGGGTGAAATCACTCCAACTTGCAGTACAGCAGTCAAGAGTGACTGAAGTTTATCAGAGCACAAGTCACATGACTGGGGGCAGCTGGGAAACTGACAATATGTCCAGCCCCATGTCAGATTTCAAAATTAAATATAAAAAAAATCTGTTTGCTCTTTTAAGAAACAGATTTCAGGGCAGAATTCTGCTGGAGCAGCACTTTTAACTGATACGTTTTTTTTAAAGAAATGACAGTATCCCTTTAATAAGAACTACGAATTTTTGCAACTACAAAGTGGAATCTGCATGTTTTGGAGTGGTACCCAGTCCATGTGGCAGTGCCAGCGAGCTAGGCAATGAACTAGAACTGGGCATTACCCGCTCTCAGCTGATAAAATACATATACACATCTCTTATCAACAAAAGCAACCGTTGCAAATTCTTATCAAAATATCATGTTTTTGCACAACACGGACAGGTTTTTACAATTAGACAGAAAAAAAGACATTGTTTATCTTGTTTCTCTGCAGATCAGAGCATTTTCAGAAGAAAGTGAATGAAATGGGAGCCTGATCTGACTTGTCCTAAAACAACCTTTAAACACTGAAAGGCTCTAATGATCCGATAATCCGGCCTCCTTCCTCCAAACCAGGTGCTCTGCTCTGAATCTTGGGGAATGGGCCCAGAGACATAAACATGGGAGCTAAGTGCTTATTAAATGCTTGGGAATCAACTGTAAATATTTACAACATGCACTGTAGTACAGACAAAGTAAATACTCTAGTACAGACAGTAGTGGATACTGATGTGTATATACTATAGTACAGGCTGTAGTATATGATACCGTATAGACTATAATACAAACACTAATATAGACTCCAGTACATACCCTAGTACACAGTATAGACTGTAGTACAGACAGCAGTATAGACTCTAGTATAGACAGTAGTATAGACTCTAGTTCAGACAGTAGTACAGACTGTAGTATAGACTCTAGTACAGACAGTAGTATAGACTCTAGTACAGACTCTAGTATAAGTACAAGTAGTAAATAATATAGTATAGACAGTTGTATAGACTCTAGTACAGACAGTAGTATAGACTTGAGTATAAACTCTAGTACAGATAGTAGTAAAGACTCTAGTACAGACAGTATTATAGACTCTAGTATAGACAATAATATAGACTCTAGTTCAGACAGTAGTATAGACTCGAGTATAGACTCTAGTACAGACAGTAGTATAGACTCTAGTACAGACAGTAGTATAGACTCTAGTACAGACAGTAGTATAGACTCTAGTACAGACAGTAGTATAGACTCTAGTACAGACAGTAGTATAGACTCTAGTACAGAGAGCAATACAGACTCTAGTATAGACAGTAGTATAGACTCTAGTATAGACTCTAGTTTAGACAGTAGTATATAATCTAGTATAGACAGTAGTATAGACTCTAGTATAGACTCTAGTTTAGACAGTAGTATATACTCTAGTACAGACAGTAGTATAGACTTGAGTATAAACTCTAGTACAGACAGTAGTATAGACTCTAGTACAGACAGTAGTATAGATTCTAGTACAGAGAGCAATACAGACTCTAGTATAGACAGTAGTATAGACTCTAGTATAGACTCTAGTTTAGACAGTAGTATATAATCTAGTATAGACAGTAGTATAGACTCTAGTATAGACTCTAGTTTAGACAGTAGTATATACTCTAGTACAGACAGTAGTATAGACTTGAGTATAAACTCTAGTACAGACAGTAGTATAGACTCTAGTACAGACAGTATTATAGACTCTAGTATAGACAATATTATAGACTCTAGTTCAGACAGTAGTATAGACTCGAGTATAGACTCTAGTACAGACAGTAGTATAGACTCTAGTACAGACAGTAGTATAGATTCTAGTACAGACAGCAATATAGACTCTAGTATAGACAGTAGTATAGACAGTAGTATAGACTCTAGTTTAGACAGTAGTATATAATCTAGTATAGACAGTAGTATAGACTCTAGTACAGACAGTAGTATAGACTCTAGTACAGACAGTAGTATAGACTCTAGTACAGACAGTAGTATAGACTCTAGTACAGACAGTAGTATAGACTCTAGTATAGAGAGCAGTATAATAACAGACAGTAACATAGACTATAGTACAGACTGCAGCACAGACTCTAGTACACACTGTAGAATAGACTCTAGTACAGATATTACAGACTCTCAGGGTAGTGGCAATGAATGCCATCTCGCAAGCGATTCACATTCTTGCCGGTGGGAAGGCATATCGGGGAGATTAGTCGCACGAAGAAGAGGAGACTTGTCGCGGGGCGACTAATCTTCCCCGAATTTTCAGGTGTGCCACCACCCTAAGGGTGAAGATACACAGAGGTACTATCCACAGCTACTTGTCACTGCTACTTGTCACTGCTACAAAATAGACAATAGTGATAACTGGCTTTGCTAAGAAACTATGTCTGTTTTAGCAGAGGCTATTCTTAGTATTGTCTATGGCAAGGTATTTTGTAGCCACAACAAGTAGTTGCTACTAGTAGTTACTAATAGCAACTACTTGTCAAAGCTACAAAATGCCAAAAAAAGATATCTGCCATAACAATACTGAAAATTGCCTCTGCTAAAATACACGTAGTGTGTCTTGACCTAATATAGACTGTAGCATATACTCTAGTCAGACTGTAGTACAGACTGTAGTCAGACTCCAGTACATACCCTAGTACAGATGCTACTACAGACTCTAGTATAGACTCCAGTATAGACTCTAGTACGAATTTTAGTATAGACTCTAGTACAGTCTGTAGTACAAACACCAGTACTGAATATAGTATAGACTCTAGTACAGACTGCAGTAAAGACGATATTGCAGATTGTATTATAAACTCTAATACAGATAGTAGCTTAGACTGTAGTACAGACTTAGTTCAGTCTATAATACTGACTGTAGCAGAGACTCTAGTACAGACACTAGTACAAACTCAAATATAGGCTCCAGTACATACGCTAGTACAGATACTACTACAGACTGTAGTACAGACTCTAGTTTAGACTCTATTACAGAATCCAGTATAGACTCTAGTACAGACTGTAGTATGGAATTCAGTATAGACTCTAGTACAGACTGTAGTACAAAAACCAGTACTGAATGTAGTATAGACTCAAGTATAGATTCTAGTACAGACTGCAGTAAAGACTATATTACAGACTGTAGTATAAACTCTAATACAGATAGTAGCTTAGACTGTAGTACAGACTTAGTTCAGACTCTAATACTGACTGCAGCAGAGGCTCTAGTACAGATACTAGTACAAACTCTAATATAGACTCCAGTACATTCCCTAGTACAGACTGCAGTACAGACTCTAGTATAGAATACAGTATAGACTATTTTATGGACTCCAGTACTCACTTTAGTAAACACCGTAGTATAGACTCTAATACAGACTGTAACATAGACTGTAGTACAGACACTACTACAAACTCTACTATAGACTCCAGTAGTACAGACTCTAGTATAGAATACAGTATAGACTGTTTTATGGACTCCAGTACTCACTCTAGTACACACTGTAGTATAGACTCTAATACAGTCTGTAACATAGACTGTAGTACAGACACTAGTACAAACTCTACTATAGACTCCAGTAGTACAGACTCTAGTATAGAATACAGTATAGACTGTTTTATGGACTCCAGTACTCACTCTAGTACACACTGTAGTATAGACTCTAATACAGTAACATAGACTGTAGTACAGACACTAGTACAGAGAATTAGTATTTCAGTACAGAATGCTGCAGGGAAGGGTTTCTCTTTTCTCAGACCGAAATTATCGCAAAAAAGATTTCAACAAGGAAATAGGAAATTGCAGCTGCTGGGTATAAAGATGAAGATGTCCCTGGGGTAATTACTGGCCCTGCCCCTAGACCATAATAATAATAAAGGCAGCGAGGGAGATTATAATTTACTCATGTTAAATTACTTATAATTTAGCCCTCTAAATCTTTGCAGTCTGCATCTAGATACATTATCATATTGGATTTGGATTTCATATGAGTCTTGTTTGAAAAGTCTAGGAAACCCTTTTTCCTCAGTTTTGGGGAATAAGGCCCTAAAATAAGATTCCTCCTGAAAATCACTGTAATAATCTGAAACTTTTCAGCTGTCGACAGACTTGCTGACTAATTTCTACTCTAACATCCATTAACAGCTTAGTAAACGTATACTACTGACTAAAGCACAGAACACCTGCTATAATATTATATATTATTAGAATATATTATATATTGCTTATATGTAGAAACATTCAAGGGTTGTTTGTGTCCTGAAGTCTAGGTAGTGGAAAAGAAAATACAGGTATGGGACCTGTTATCCAGAATTCTTGTATCCTGGGGTCTTCTGTATAACAGAATTTTCCATAATTTGGATCTTCATACCTTAAATATACTAGAAAATTATGTAAATATTAATAAACCCAATAGGCTGGTTTTGCTTCCAATAATGATTAATTATGTCTGAGTTGGGATCATATACAAGATACTGATTTATTACAAGAGAGAAAAATTTGGATTATTTGGATAAAATTAATTCTATGGAAGACAAGCTTTCTGTAATTTGTAGCTTTCTGAATAACGGGTTTCCGAATAATGTATCCTATGCCTGTACTTACAAATTCTCGTAATGTGCAGGTAGCATTTAAGATTTTAAGGAAAGCCCACAACTCATTGGTTGATAAGGGTGTCCAGCCATGCAAACGTGGCACCCTTTATTACATTACCTCTATAAATCATTGGAATTCCCAAAATTGAACCCAACAAGGTTTTCTAATTCATTGATATTGAAGTTCACGGGGGTTCCCACGGGAACAGAGATTCCACTAAAAATGATATCACAATGGAAATAGACAGCTGATTAGCTCACCTCATGTCTCAGTGTAATATCAATAAATGCTGGGCCATAGATATTGGTTATTCTGTGAAACCTCCAAGGGATCCTTGGGTTGTTAATCTTTCGTATGTCCGAATGTCAGTTACCCACTGCTGGCATCCACCTATCCCGTTGCACCGTCTGTATCTAATTCAAGCCAGTCTCTTCCCATTGACATGATTCAATCTGTGTTCCCAAGCGTACAACTGATATGATGAAGGCATAGCACACCTATATATGAGGAAAGCCTTATATAATAAGACTATTGGCTACACCCACTTACCTATTGTTCTGTATGAACATATCCCATAGTAAAACTGAACCAATGAAGGGTCATCCCCATATAAACTTTTCCTTATAGGCCCTACCCACTTACCCATTATTGGGTTTGAATGGACCTCTTCCAATAACTAAGGCAATATGAAGAATATCTCTAAAGATAATCAGAGGGCCCTTTCCATTCAAGCAGAATAGGGTTACAGTGAAGCAACATCAGCTGGTGCCTCCTTAGCAAGACTTGCTTTGCTTACTCAGAAATCACAGAAAAAGAAAATGAAATGTCAATATTTATAGGTTCCATTCCCATGGATTTAGTGCCTGACGTGAACTGGTTATTACACTGAGAGTAACACTGGCCCTTTGTTCTTGCAGACCTTGTTTATGTAATATTTTGGGAATTATGGCCTTTCTTAGATTTCAGAAATTACATTGCACATTGTTTTGTTTTTTTTGTACTGTACATTGTTTTTCTACTAGATGAGGTGGTGACAGCACTAGCGAGGGGGACAGAAAGGGGCAACCAGGGCAGTTTTAAGCATTTTATCCATTGTGCCAAGGCCAAAACACCCCAAAGTTGCCCCTATGGCTGCCTATGAAAATCTTATGGAAATCCTAGTACAGATGGATATTCTCTGTGTGTTTAACCAACTTTGCAGCCCACTGGATAACAATATATCCTTGAACTAACAGGCACCTTCCTCCTGCTTCCCATGCAAATCAATGCAACCCAATCCCCATGATCATATCACTGCCATTTACCATACAAATCACACTTGATCCATTCAGCCAATAGTATCAAAATAAATCAATTGCAATCAATGAACCCCTATCGAAAGGATATTTTGGAAGTGTCCCATCATTCCTCATCACTGGGGAAGTTCTATGCACACTGTAGTATTCCAGTAACCGTTCAATAATTACCGTTAATTATTCTAGTGCGTTGGAATAATGAAAGCAATAGCCTGATTATTTGCTGCAGGCTACAGCAATAACACAACTGCTCTTATATTTGTGATTACATATTACAATTGATCAAGGATTATTGCACGCTGAACATTTTGACAGCTGATGGTCTCTTGGTAAAAATCACTTGGAATTGTAGCATGGATTTACGTTCATTTGAGTAAAATAGAAATGGATTACACAATGTGTTACAACTGCGCAAAACTGAGTCATTAACCAAAAGGCTGACAAAATGCAAAAGAGAGAGGCAAAAATGCATTTTTTCCCCAAAATGGATATTTCTCCCCCTCTATGCCAGAGGCAAAAGAAAGTCAGCTCCTGATTGTAAAGGCAAACTGGTTGCGCCTGCTAGAAACTATTCTTCACCTGCAATGTAAGGACTAGCTCCAGGGGGGCCCATGGGCATCTACATGCACACGCTTTATTTTCTTAGTTGCACGATGGAGCATCTATGGGCACAAGAGCAGTTAGGAATCCTAATATTTACTGTCTACTCAAGGCAGGTGATAAGTACAATGCTCCCTTGTGCTCCTGATCTCTGCACTTTATGCCAGATGTGCCAACAAAGGTGCAGTGCATTTATTATACTGTATCTGGCATAGGCTTAATTGCTAAGTATATGGTGCTCAATGGGGTGCAATTTGGCACCATTTAGCATATACAGGTAGGTATATAAACCCTGTATTTTAGTGGTCAGCTTGTAAGACAGGCTTTCTGTCTATAAGGGTATAAAGGGTATAAAAACATGGGCAGTCGTATTCAAGGTGTGCATGTGTTGCATTCCAGAACAGTTAACTGGGTGTATTATGGAATTTGGACTGCAAACATCTGTGCAGAAACACTAGTATCTATGTACTGTATGTGCAACTGCCACATTCAAATCCTCATCATTTAAAAATGAAATACCTTCACCGTAGCATTCACTTGCCAGGGATGCCAAAATCTAAGTCAAGTGCATGGCAGCCACGTTGGTGGCCTTAATCCCCCTCCTTGGGCGATGGCGGCAATCGCAAGCACCCAGATAAAGGCCTCACACCTAATAACGCAACAATAAAATCCACACAGGCAGCAAAAGTTGTCCCGGAATTGTGATAAATCAGCACTCAGGGTTCAAAGTCTACAATCTCAGGAAGCACAACATGTTATTTCTTGGATAAACTCATTAGCATTCCTTCATCCCATTCATCTATACTGTATGACTAATATATGTCTATCAATCTCATTATTTAAAGAATCACGTTTAGAGATAAATAAAAGTAAATATTCCCATTTTGTTTACTAAACTCATTACATTTGTTTCAGTTCTTTATAAGATTTTTGTTTTTTCCTTTTTTCTTTAATTTCCCCTTTATTCTTTTCTGGGAAACCCACCAGGTGTACGAAAGCCGGGGGGAAGGCGGAAAAATTCCTATGTTTGCGGAGAGCCGCTCAGCTATAAATACAAAATGATTTTACTTTCTACTTTGCCTTTCAAAGCAGGACGGAGAGGCAGCACATGCACAGTCCTCCGGCCGACACGTCAGGCAGCATTTCTTTAAAAAATTGCAATTTGTTCCTTTTCCAGTTCAGACGTTGGAAGGAAAAAAAAATGGTTAAAAAAGTGACATCTTACCTGTTGCAGGGGGGCCAGCGTCTCGCAGCGTTCAGCTTTGGTTAAGCCATGACTTGCTTGTAAACAGAGTTCAAATTATCCCACACACTTGTCGCCTACTGCAGCTCTGAGAGAAAACGAGTTTGCACAAGTTTGGGTTGGATTTACCTGATTGAGGGAAGGCTGGAAAGGAATCTGAGAAGACTCGGTGTGATGTCAGCGGTGTCTATCTGAAGAATCTCCAGCCCTAGAATATTTTATAGCTCTTATTGCTTGGCATAATTGCTATCAACACCCTTTGCACTGCACACACAAACACACACCTGCTTAATAGGGAACGTTGGACTCAACAGGCATGCAGGCAATCTTCAAAATCTGTTTAACCCTTTCCTAAGCAGCCTGTTGTGTTATTTTGCATATCAAAACAATGAAGAGGAGGAGGATTCCAGGCAAGTTAATGAGTAACTCACCCCCTGCAGGGATGCACGGGAGAGCCGGAGAGAAGGTTGAACCAATGTGTGTGTATTTATTGCATTTGCTGTAAGAAATAAACACGCAAGTCATTGTTTGTTTTTGGGAGGGGGGTTTAGTCAGTTTGGCTGATGTGAGTTCATTGAATAAGGGCAGAGACACACGCTCAGGTTCGGGGAGTTTAGTCATCCAGCACCAAATTTCCTCTTCTTCGGGGCGTCTAATCTCCCCGAACTGCCTTCCCCTGCCTTCTCACCAGCTAGAATGGAAATCGCCGCTGGGATGGCACTCGGAGTGCTGAGTTTTCCGAAGTGGCCCGAAGTTTCCTCATGAGGCAACTTTGGGCGACCACGGAAAATGAAGCGCTCCAAGTGCCATCCCGTTGCCGATTTACATTCTTGCCGGCAGGAAGTCACTTCGGGGAGATTAGTCACCCCGAAGAAGAGGAGATTTGTTGACTAATCTCCCCGAATCTGAGTGCATGTCTCTGCCCTAAGGCACCAACAAATGGAAAAAATAAGTGCTAGGGATCCAGGTGCAACACCATAAAAAAACCCAATCCAGACCAGCCTGGAACCATGGGTGTTTTCCCCCAGACTTCCCCCCCAATCACGACTGCAACACAGAACCAGTATATATGGGAGAGAGAGGTGTAGCATTGGAAGAGAACCCGAAGAATGCAGTGGTGGTCCCTGAGGTGGCAGCTCCGGTGGACCCTGAAACTCCCAGTCTGATGTTGGGCTGCTGTAAGTTCCCAAAGACAGCGACTATTTATTGGGCTGGTGGGGCCTTTGTGTACCTGAAATACCAGGACCTATTTTGATTCTCACTCCAGGCCTGTGCTCCTGTGCCCTGAAAATCCACAGAATTAATTCATAGATTCAGTTGAAAGTACAGCATTGTGTATATGTGTGAGTGTATGTAAATTATTATCCTATAGATTACAGAAATTATTCATCATTCCCATCAGTCCCTGCCCCAGTTGTGGGCCACAGTTTTAGGGGTGGCATGGTGCCCTGCCACATTGAATCCATAACTACTACTGGAGTAAAAATAGTGCCACGGGCCAGACCTAGGGGCCCCACAAATATGATTCTGCCCTGCCCAGTCTCCCATCTAAGGATACACACACACTGGGGTCAGTTTTGTAAGGAGCCAATTAACCTACCTGTATGTTTATGGAGTATGGGAGGAATCCAGAGTATATGTATGAAACCCACACAGACTTGGAGAGAACATACAGACTACTTGCAGATAGTGCTCAGGTTGGAATTGAACTCAGGACCCCAGCACTGCAAGGAAGCCACACTAATTTACAGGGTTAAAAGACTAACACGGATAACCTGGGAAATGTAGCTCAGTCTGGACATACACAGGCAGATATTTGCTGCCACCTTGGCCAATTTTGACCTAAAATGACGATCTCCTTTATAATTGATTGTGGCTCATTCACATAATGATCACCTGGGGTGCAAAATGCCATTGACCTGAGGACTGTATTTGACTGTGGATACATTTCTCAATCAATGGTTGATCTGATTGTTAGCCTTTGGGGGAGGCCAGAGGATCAGCCCAAAATGACCCATGTAGGTGACCAAATCAAGCACAATTTGGCAACATTTTCCTGTGTATGCCTAGCTTAAACCACACATATTGGGGCTTTATCCTAATTTACTTACAAACAGTGACTACCACTGTTTCCCCCCAGATGCAAGTGGCCAAAAAGTGCAATTATATGTGCATTGTCTGACCAGCTAATTTACACACTCATTATAAAGTGCATGGCTATAGAATATGGAGTCAAATCTCACCTTTATCTGCTGCCCACTTGCCAAGAAGCATATTTATAATATAAATATTTCTAACACTCCTTTTATGATAAGAGTGTTTGAATATCATTGCACTGCAAAGCTATTTTTCTTCTTCTGCCAACCAATAAAACATACAAAATCTATTAACCCTACTCATACTGTAATGGGATATTTGTAGGGTAGATGGTACTTCAACTCCTGATGTCCCAATGGCATAAGACCACTCAGAACACGTCCCTTGTAATGGAATGTACACAGGCTCCTTATATGGAGGTATTAGAGCAACAGCTGGAGAGCAAAGGTTACTCACTGTGCATCTTAACTACAGGATCTGGCAAGGGCTTTCTTATCTGAAGGTTCCCAGCCAGCCAGGCAGATAATATTATATAACACTTATTGACCAGGTGGAGGCAGTTTCAGGTGTCTCCTTTGTGCAGACACAAGAGAAGATTGTTTGATTGCGGAAGTTTCTAATAGCTCATGGGGCTATTCCTTGTATTCCAGTTTGGCAGGCCATCCACAAAACAACAGTATCACCTATCTGATCCTATGAACTTCTGCACCCGAGGGTGCACTAGGGGATCAGGATAGGAACAGGGATGAATGGAGATGAATTACTGGTGTCTTGTCACCCACACACCAAGCTGAAAACCATTAGGCAACAACATCTTTTGAATTATATTGTGTTCAATTATCTTAAGGGCAGAGACACAGTCGAGAGATTTAGTCGCCTCTTCTTCAGTGTGTCAAATATCCCCAAACTGCCTCCCGCCGGCTAGAATGTAAATCGCCGGCAGGATGGTGCACGGAGCGTTTCGTTTTCCGAAGTCGCCCGAAGTATCCTTGTGAGGCAACTTTGGAAAACACGAAGCACACCAATTACCATCCTGACGGCGCTTTACATTCTAGCCGGCGGGAGGCAGTTCGGGGAGATTAGTTGCCCTGAAGAAGAGGAGATTTGTCGATGGGCCGCTAATCTCGCCGAATCTGAGCGTGTGTCTCTGCCCTAAGAGTGAAAACACACAGATCTACTAGAAGCAGCTACAAAATAAACAATAATGATAATTTGCTTTGCCAAGACACCAGGGGGGGTTATATACTAAACTCTGGTCGGGCTTTTTGGGGCAAAACTCAACTTTTTAGGGGGGGGTTTTGTTTGTTTTTTCTCAAGATTTATTAAAGCCTGATGCTGCATAACGCCTGGATTTGCCATCTCAGACCTGCCATGTTTGTGTATAATTCAATGGAAGAGGTCCTTATACTATTTTGAAGTTTCTGTGGTCTGAGCTGGAATTAGTCCGAAACTCCAACCATTTCAGCCTTTTCAGGTTTCTACTCGAACCAATTAAAGCAAGCTTTTTTAATAATAGAAAATTTAAAATTGGGTATGGGAGTTTGGTCGTGATTTTTTTATTTAAATAATAAGATAAATAGATAAATTTGGATTTTAGTAAATAACCCCCTATGTGTCTTTTTGCAAAGGCAATTCTCAGTATTGTCTATGGCAGGGTATTTTGTAGCCACAACAAGTAGGGTTGCCACCTTTTAATAAAATTTCCACCCGCTGGTGGTGGGGGCGGGAACAAAAGGGTGGGCCGTGATGTAAAAGGGGGCGGGTCATGATGTAAAAAGCGCGGACTGTGACATAAAAAGGGTAGGCCACCACAAGCAATGGCCAGAAGGAGGCAAAAAGTACGATTTGAGCGGATTGGGCACTTTTGTTATGCCGGTAAATTTGTAATACCGGCCCCAGCCTTGGCAGGTGTTTTACCGGCCCGGATGGCAACCCTAACAACAAGTAGCTGCTACTAGTAGCTCATCAGTACACTTTTTAAACCTTTTCAAAATTTTCCAACTTGCCCAATTTCTGAAGTGATTGCCATGGCTGGCAGGCCACCATATACATTCTAATAATCAAGCAAAATAAACCTTAACCCTTTATATTTTGAGAGTCCAACTCAAGCATTAACAATCCCATATTAAACTGTTGACTCTCGTTCTCTTCCAGTTGGTTAGTTCATATTTTTCCTCAAATAAGTTGAACGTAGAGGAGATAATTTTAGGACCTAATTAAGGCTCTTAAGCAACACCCAGTGAGTCGTTACGTGTTCAGAAGCATTCTTTTCTCCAATGAGTAATGCAGGTATGTCCATCCAGCCCTTATTATTAGAATTCATCTGTAATTAATAGGGTGTGGCTTCAGTTGCACTTTGGATATCAGTAGCAGAGACACAACCGGATTTCAGTTGCCCAACTGGGGAACAATATGTGATGGAAATGAAGAGGAATGACGAGCAGGAAAGCCTTATAGAAGGAGAGACCGGTGGCTACAATTCTATGACTCTTTAACAAATTAAACATTTTGGGTTTTGCCTTCCTATAAACAATAGAGGGTGTGTGGCTTTGGGGCAAATATGCGCACATGTAATGCACACGATATCTTAAGGACTAGACAATCTCATTGTACTTATATCTAATTTTTTCTAGTTTCAATAGGCAACATTAGAAGCAAAAGGGTAAATTATATCCCGTCACACCCCAGCAGAAGGAAACAGCAAATGTAATGTTTGTGTGCAAATTTAGGGCATCGCAAAAAAAAGCAGAATTGCTTCCAAAATCCTCAGAAGAGGTTTCAGTAACTAACTTTTTTTTCGGTTGACAGCAGAAGTAGGAGCCAAAGCCAGACATTGGTACCAAGGGCTTGACCAGATGGGAGATATTACATGGCCGTGACTTTTTGCACTTGATGAAACTTCACTGGGCTTGTTTACTGTAGAAGTGGAAAGAGCACAACATTGGAGATTGGGAGCCAGTGAAGGGACATGCATATGGGAGCAGCTGATGTT
Source organism: Xenopus laevis (assembly GCF_017654675.1). Classification (NCBI taxonomy): domain Eukaryota; kingdom Metazoa; phylum Chordata; class Amphibia; order Anura; family Pipidae; genus Xenopus; species Xenopus laevis. The sequence continues at coordinate 11,665,294 of NC_054373.1, forward strand.
GAGCGGTGAGATAGATGAATGAGTCTAGAAACAGCATTTAGAACATATTGGAGTTGTGAAAGGCGACTTGTTGGAATACCTGCGAGCAGTCTCGGACTGGCCCACCAGGATACCAGGAAAACTCCCGGGGGGCCCAGGTGTCAGGCCCTCTTGCTTCTAAACATTTCTTACAATTTCATGTTAATTCCCTAATTATTTATGGAAACAAAGTAAAGTGTATCATGTAAAGAAAAAGTACTAAGAAAATAAAAAGGTTAAGTGAGAAGTGGAAGAAAATTAGATTGGCGAATGGGCCCATGGGCTAAGGGTTTCTGGTGGGCCCCTGGCATCCCAGTCCGACACTGCCTGTGAGGAGTAGGTTGCAGTAATCAAGGCGGGAGATGATAAGAGACTGAATAAGTGTTTTGGTTGATTCTGAACTTTTTGAGATATTGTCATATTCGGGCAATGTTGTGTAGTTGAATACGACAAGATTTTGTAAGTGTTTGGATGAGTGTTGAAAAAGATAGATGCAAGTCTAGTATAACTCCTAGGCAGCGTGCCTGTGTGGTGGAGTGAAAGGTGGTGTTGTTTATTGTGAGTGATATCTGAGGGACAGGGGAAGATCTTGGAAGGAATATAATGAGTTCTGTTTTTGAAAGTTTTAGTTTCAGGTCCATTGTGTTCCTGAACTTTTCCTGAGAGGGAAGCTGCAGCACACACATGAGCCATAGGCATGAATTTCAATTAGATGGCATAACAATGAGACTGTTTGTGACAGGTCTTTCCTGTGCCAGAACATGATGCACCTTATACACCAAAGTAGTTGGAACCAAGGCCGGATTACCCGTTATGATAATGATCCCCAACTCAAGGCTCGTGGCCAACATGTTGCTCTCCCTTCCCATTGATGTTGCTCCCAGTGGCCTCATACTAAGGGGCAGATTCACTAAGGGTCGAATTTCGAAGTTAAAAATACTTCGAAATTCGACCCTCGAATTGAAATCCTTCGACTTCGAATATCGAAGTCGAAGGATTTAGCGCTAATCCTGCGATCGATCGATTGAAGGATTTTTCGTTCGATCGAACGATTAAATCGTTCGAATCGAACGATTCGAACGATTTTAATTCAACGATCGAAGGAAAATCCTTCGATCAAAAAAAGATTAGCAAACCTATGGGGACCTTCCCCATAGGCTAACATTGACTTCGGTAGGTTTTACCTGCCGAAGTAGGGGGTCGAAGTTTTTTTTAAAGGGCAAGTACTTCGACTATCGAATGGTCGAATAGTCGAACGATTTTTCGTTTGATTCGTTCGATTTCGTTCGAATTCGAACGAATTTAACCAATTCGATGGTCGAAGTACCAAAAAAATACTTCGAAATTCGAAGTATTTTTCATTCGAATCCTTCACTCGAGCTTAGTGAATCGGCCCCTATGTGTCCATTTTGGAATTCCTAGCTGAAATTCAGGTTTAGGAGGCAGAGGTTTATTCCAACAGAGCCTCATACAGGCCAGTAGTCCATGTGAGGCTTAAAATCTGCTTGTTTCAAGAGGCTGAGAAATGACTGGGCATGGGCAATGGGCATCCTTGGACCATTGGTGCTGCACAAAATATGCATCACCCACAACCCAAGCCCAGAGACCCTGACAGTCACGATACGTTACCATTCCAACTTTTGTTTATGAAATAATTATGGCTGTTGAATGTTTGAAATCTTTCTATGGTCAGTGCCATATCAGTATGAAAACTAAAAACAAGGCATTGCACACACTTCTCAGCACCTTTCTGGCTCACTTGTGGCTAAAATAAATGAAGTAGATTTAGATTTAGTCGATTATTATGTGTTTGTTTGCCCGATGTCCATAGACAAGGAAGCACTAGGGCAACTGACAGATACTGGAGGTACCACTGTAGACGTTGTCCTTTTCTCTTACCCTGAATGTAGGTCACAAAACTTCATTCGGACAAAAAATACTGACCCTAGTTCAATACAGAAGTGTTGTGAACACAAGTGGTTGAACACAATGGACCTGACTCTCTTTTCACCCTTACGGCCAGGTAAGTATTTAACAATTCACCTATAACAATATTCTGAATACTGATTTCAAGGTCCAATTACTGAAATTACTTTCTCAGAACTCGTTTTTCTCTTAATCGGTACTGAGCAACGCCGTTCCCATGTGAATCGCTTCTTTTTTAGAGGTTACAAATGCCTTTGTGGGTTTCCATGTAAAGCTTACAAACATTTGGAATGATTTACCTCTTTTCAGCACACATTGCATTCATTGTTCTTGTTGCTTCGGCATGATGTGATATGTTGAATATCTGTACACCCCCCTCTAATATTTCCTATTGTACCTAAATAATGCTAGCAAACAAAGATTGGGTTCTTCTCTGTTTAGTAAGAGATCTTTAACTTGTTTGTGTCCTAAATTTTTATATAACAAAGTCAGGCTTAGTAACTAGAGATGCAAGAGTAGTTTTACCACCATGCAAGTCTCTTGTCCAACCACATCTTGTACTGTATGTGCTGCTCAGTTTTTGGCAGTTGCCACCCATCGCATAAGATACACATAGGAGAGCTTAATTGGGTTGATTTAAATTGAGAAAGGCACCTAATTAATGTGACAGTAGGCTGAAATTAAATGGGTTCTATAAGAATTTTCCTTCTTGACGTCCAAGGGTTGGGTTATGTAATCAGCTGACTGGGATGGAAATCATTTTAATCGGATGTCTTCCACTGAAGGAATGTAAATACTGATATGAAAGCAATCACTTTTATAACCTTGACTTGACTGTTTAAAATGTTTGTTGAAAGCGCTATTGTTCATTTTCTTCTGCAGTTCCACTTACTTTGTTCTACACGGCTGGCTGGACAAGGAGCCTTGTCTGAGCAAGGGGTTGAATACAATGTGCCAATGCCTGTAAGGGTTGCACTGTGAAGGCCAATGGCAAGTATATATTCTGTAGGACTGGAGGAGGCCACCTCCCACCTACCAGTGACTAACTAGTTTGTACAGCCAATTCATTGATTGTAGGAGTTTAATACTTTTAGTTTAGGAGAAGCTGTAAAGTAAGGCTGAATATTTTAATGGTCAAGTATCACGTGGAAGGCAGGGTGCAATATGCAAAAATGGGTGCAGTCTGCCATGTTTTTGCATGTATTTTTGCCCTGCACTTACCACCTGCCTTGTAGCTAAGGGCACAGTTGGTCAATTACCGCCAACACTGCATAGACCTTATGCTAGATTTTTTTGTAGGGAATAGCCAGATCCTGGATACTAATGCATATTCATGAGCACTAAGAGACATATTTCTGTCCAGGGTCTTTATATATGGCCCATATAATGTTTCTATAATGAATGTACTATAACCGTAATGCAACATTATCCATCTTTTATTATGTGATGGATGTTCCAGATGAGGATTTACTAGATGTTAACTAGTCTGAACCAGAGCCGGGCCAGGCCAGCCGGGCACCCTAGGCAACCTGGCCTACCCGGCACCAGCTGGATGTGAGCTTGTACAAATTGCTTGGAGCAAGGATTGTTAATCAGAGTGTACATGCGCAAATTGCCATTCGGCACGTGCATGCTAAAACAGAGTCAGGGAGACAGGGGACCGGACATGGGGTAAGCGACAGAGATGCTACGTACCTGGCGCCCCCCCCCCAGCTTTGCGTCCTAGGCATGAGCCTACTCTGCCTACCCCTAGTTCCGGCTCTGGTCTGAACCTATTCAAATAATAGTGCCTTGAAGTAGGTTCTATTGGAAAGACTGTGGGTATAAAAAGTAACTTGGAGGAATGAACAGCAGCCATGAGGGTCACAGACTGGAGATCCCTGACCTAACTAGGGATGCACCGAATCCACTATTTTGGATTCGGCCGAATCCCCGAATCCATCTTGGAAGATTCGGCCGAATACCAAACCGACTCTGAATCCTAATTTGCATAAGCAAATTAGGGACAGGAAAGGAAAAAGTGGAAAAAATTTGGTTTACTTCCTTGTTTTGTAAAAAAAAGTCACATGAAATCCCGCCCTCCCTACAATTTGCATATGCAAATTCGGATTCGGTTCGGCCAGGCACAAGGATTTGGCCGAATCCGAATCCTGCTGAAAAAGGACGAATCTAATATGGCAGTGTTATTTAATGATCATGAAAGGTAGACAAGAGATAGCCTTGATTTACCAAACACTGGTTTTCCTATGTCAATGGTCTAAACACCTGCCGGAGAACTCAACAAACAGCTCTCATACTGCAGGAATACCAGGCACTAAAACAAAAAGTAACCAAGGTTCTTCTATATGTTTACATTATTAAGTTCATAAACCTGTACTGTATGTTCAAATCGAGGCCTCGTGTTGCTTTTGAAGATTATTTTAGTCAGTTAATTAATGCTGTGCTGCAATAGTACATCATCTATACAATTTTATAGATACAGCTAATGATGCAATTTAGCTTGGCAGCTTGGTGCCAGCACGTAACGCTGTTTCTGAATGTACTGTGCCTATTGCTTAACGGCTAGAATAATTAAACAGTTTATTTATTTATTTGCTGAGAATAAGACACTGCCCTGGCCAGGGGAACATATCAAAGGCTTTATACCTGGAACGTAAGTCTGAAACTAATGTGGGGAGGGTGTGAATATTTGTCTCAGGCCAATTATACTCATCTTTTGTAGAACCCAAGTTCTACGCATGCATATCCATTCCCCCCCCCCCCCCCCTCCCTACAAAGGAAGCAGACACTTTTTGTGGTTACAGCATTGGATGGAGTAGAGCAAGTCTGGACTGAGAATCAAAATAGGCCCTTGCATTTCAGGTACCCAGAGGCCCACACAGACCCCACCATCCGACTAAATAGTGAGTGTCTATGGCATCTTACAGCAGCCCCTCAGATTGCCAGTCCGGGCCTGGGGTAGAGTGAGAAAGTAGTGGAACCCCTTCTTCTAAGAGAGACATGAGAGAGTACTGAGAGTCTTTCATCACATGACTTTGTTTCCTTTCCTTAGTACCACCATAAAGTTGACCTTCAGCTTTGGTGGAGGTAAAAGAACAAGAAACCTAGACAATTACTTTCGGTATACGCCTGTAATTAAAAAGACAGATTGGCTTATCCATGGGCACAACAGTGAGTGCCAACTGTTGTCTATGTTTATCTATAGTAATAAGTCAAATCTACTGGACTTTCTGTAGTTTTCTTCTTCCTTGAAGACGTTTCGCTAGTCATCCGACTGGCTGTCTCATTGAGAAAGCCAGTCTGATGACTAGTGAAACGTCTTCAAGGAAAAAAGAAAAATACTGCAAGTCCAGTTGATTTGACTGATTACTATAGATATACCATGACCTGGATGAATGAAAACCTTCACAGACATGTTGTCTATATTGGTGGGTAGACAGATGATTGGGTATGGTTGGAACGGTACTAATTAGTACTAATAAGTGTAAAAAGCCAAGTTCTAAGTGGACTAGTTTTCCCTCAGCTATGCTAATTATACCAGGTCATTCCTTCCAGACAAAGAGATTTAAAGGTTCATTAATATAGTGCAGGATAGGGTGCAAAATGCGAAAGATGGATGCAATATGCAAAAAATTAGTGCAGTTCGCCATATTTTCTGCACTCAGTACCTTGCCCCACACATTGAAAAATTGCTGCAGGTCTCTGACCTCCAATACAAGGTGCAGAGACCTGTGTCCTCCCAGGGCTGGATTTCTAACAAATGTGTCCCTAGGCCTCTCGCCCACCCATCTCTGATCTGTTTGCACACCCCCAGCACACAATGACCAAATCACAACCACCCCACTGCTCACCTCCCTCATAATTCCACCTGGCACTAGGGATCGGGGAGACGGTCAGGTTGAGATGTGGCAAGGGGCAGGCAGGTTTCGATGCAGCAGGCGGGTTCAGTTGCGGCAAGCGGATGGCATGCCGCCCTTGGCACGGGACTTTGTGCCTGCACACAAATCTGGACCTGTGTCCACCATTATCATAGAAAGCGTGAATTGTAGGAATAGGAGGACAAGCTTACCGCTTTCCACGGTGGGTCCGGGTGCTCATGCCCCAGACCTTCAGCAAAGGGGAGCAACACGCAGAAAACTTGAATAGAGGGCAGGCACCACTCTGGAACACCAAAATCATTCAGTCAGTGGAATCCAGGAGCCAAAATTTTTAAATATTACAAAACCATTATTTATTTATGTATAAAAGATAAAAGCCTGACAAGGACACATAATCATAGGCTGTGTCCACCTTTGCCCATAAAAATGGTGCTTCCTGTGTTTTGCAGCCCTATATTTAGAAGGCACCTTGGTGCTAGGTGCAAAGGATAACCAATCCTAAGAAGCACATGCTTTTTATACATGATATGATAGCTAAGCGGTGCATAACATAAGTGACCCCCTTAATCTTCACTACTGGGTCTGTTCTTTACAATAAGGTTACAGAGGTTATGGATATCCTGGTCTATGGATGTAAAATGATTAGAAAATATTCTGTAACAGGACATGGGTGCCCTGTTAGTATGTGTTCTTGTCAATTTGTTATCTAGATTCATTCAGTCTAGACAGAGCCAAGGTTTATCACAAGAAAGGCCCCAAAGAATGGGTTTTAGCCTGAATATTGCCTGGGGCTATTTAACATAACGTCATAAACCAGCATTCCTATACAAAAACACTAGTCATTATCATGGACATAGAAGACTAGCTATGGGAATATGACCTGGCAACCAGGGGTGTTTCTGCCATGAGGCAAGGTGAGCACTCAGACTCAGGCGGCAGCTCCCCAGAAGTTACCAGGGGCGGCAAAAAGCTGCTCCTGGTAACTTTAAGAGCCGAACTTCCATTTTTTGCTTTTCTAGCGTAGAGAGCGCAATTTCACTCTCTGCGCTAGCAATGCGGCCCTCGGACCCCCGTCAGAAATTTTAAGGTAAGTATATTGAACGCCACCTCAGGCGGCATTACAGGCTGAAACGCACCTGTTGGCAACCAGGGCCTTAAATCCATTCTGTTATGATTTTTATGGTTTACTTTTTATTTCTAAATTACACTGTTTACATTGCAAATAATTCACTCTACTATTTAAATTTTTATCCTTGAACCATAGAATGTTTTTTTAGCTGTGATATTGGTGTGGGTGAGCCATCTCAGAACTTTGTACCTGATTCTGAACTTTGAGAAGGAGCCAGCACTTCAGGATGGAACTGCTTTGGGTCAATATGACCAATATGACCAAGCCCAGACTGGCAATCTGTGGGTTCTGGCAAATGCTAGAGGGTCTGCTCTAAGATTCCATAGACAGTCACTATCTAGTGGGCTGGTGGGAGGGCTGTTTGGGCCTCTGTGTACCTGACATGCCAGGGCCTATGTTGAATGCCAGTCCAGACATGACTACGACCCAAGTGGTGCACCTAGTGGTAGACATGAGAATAGCATCCAAGCAGGAAAAAGCAGGAGCACTTTTATAAATGCAAACGATTTCTGACTTCATTTGGATATATACAATGCTCAAATCTTCTCCTGCCTTCAGGAATCCTGTTTTTGGAAGGGTAAGGGAGTCTTGGGTGTCATAAAATCATTGCTTCAAGTTGTAATTAATGTATTTCTGCCTAAATTTCCCACTGCCTCAGAGTGTATTTATTGTATATGGAGCTAAAGTTCCCCATAAAATCATTGCTTCTCGTTGTATTTAGTGTATTTTGGGTGCCATTACTTCTCACTATATAATGTATTTATGATCTGGAATTATTGTTTATAGAAGCCAGAGTATATATATACAGTACAAGCTATTTCCATAGTGTATTTTAACTGGCAGATACATGCCTGAAGCCACCCTCTGTATACCTACTTGGTAACATAAAGGATAGTAGAGCAGAGCTATTAGCCCATGGAGGCAATTGTTCTGTTTATGGGCTGCTCTCCACACATTCCCCTGTTCTCTTTACCATTTAATTGTGTAACCAGGACATGGGGATGGACATCAGGTCCCCCATTCTGGTGCACAAACAAGATTCTGAGATGATGCAAGACTTGTCTTAATAACAGTGTCCACAAAATGGCTGCTGCCTGCTTGCTATAAATTTGAAATCCCAGACTGAAGGAAGAAAGATTCAAATAATTTATATAGTGTAATTAAAGTTCATTTTGCTTGACTAATGTGATAGGATTTTGAATATTTTTTTGGGGTCACGGGTCCCCTTTAACTGATGCTTTTTTAAAAAAGTGACAGTATCCCTTTAAGTTCATAATGAAGAAACTGAATCCAGTGCAATGTTCAACCCTGCACTGGACACTGGCAAGCAGTAAGGACAGCACTTGCTTGCACCAAGTGTCTGAATGACACACAAATTAGGGGGATGTCTACACTATCCCAAATCTTCCCCTTCATGAATACAGCACTGCAGAAAATGGGTAGTCCTATACTCATTGTAAAGAAGCAGGTCCTTGAATTCCATAATGGAACACCAGAACCTGCATCTGTAGAAACCCACTGTAGGGCAGGGTGCACCATGCCCCTCTGTTTTTAATTGAACCCTTATGCACTCATCCTAAAATGTTGTGTTTCTGGGAAACATATCAGTTCAGAAGCACACAAGGCTACAAAATGCAAGAGGGGATAATAGTTACATAGTTAAATCAAGCTGAAAAAAGTCCATCAATTTCAACCCCTTCAAATGAAACCCAGTGCCCATACATGCACACACTCACAATGGCCCCTCCATACACTCACATAAACTATATATACCAATATCTGGTTCAAGTTTGTTAAAGAAGAGACTGAGACTTTCGCTTGGTTCTTTAGGGTTCTTCTCTGATGTTAGAATTTTATCCCAATTCCAGTGCACTTTAAAGGAGAAGGAAAGGCTAAAATTAAGTTAGCTTTATCAGAAAGGTCTATATAAATACACCAGTAAACCCTCAAAGTGATGCTGCTCTGAATCCTCTGTCAAAATAAACACAGCATTGTTTTCCTTCTATTGTGTACTCATGGGCTTCTGTATCAGACTTCCTGTTTTCAGCATAAACCTCCAGGGCTAGGGCTTGAGCATGCTCAGTTTGCTCCTCTCTCCCTCTCTCCTCCCATCGCTGCTGAAATCTGAGCCCAGGGCTATAAGTGAGCAGGGAGAGACTCAGGCAGGAAGTGATGTCACACCAAGCTTATATGGCAGCTTCTGTCCTAAACAAACAGAGACAGTGTCTAGGGCTGTTTACTCAGTTATGGAAAAGCATTATGCAAAATAAATATAGCATTCTATCTTGCACTATTGTGGCTAATCTGTTGGCAATAAACTGTCTTGGAGCTTTCCTTCTACTTTAATGGGAGGCAAAGGCTAGCATTGCATTGCTTTTTGGAGACAGTGTTTGTGTTCTAGTTAAAGGCTTACTGCATGTGACATGTCTTATCACAGCTCTTTTATGCCATTCGATTTTTAGCTGGAGATTAGTAGAATAACCCTAAAGGCCAGATGTAGGGTAGGGCAAAAAGGCACCTCTTGACCTGTAATTGCACTTGTTTAAACTACAAAAACACTATTATTACAGCCTTTGGAAGACAGAAGAGAGCTGTAGCTCAACACCAGCTGTGGTTACTTCTGACACAAGGTTGTTTTTCCCATATACCTGCATAGATAGAAATGCAAAGTCACATTGTACATATAACCAGGTCCAGATACCATAGACATGGACCCCATAGCTCAGCTATCTGCCTTGCAAATAGAAACACATGTATAGTAAACAAGCAGTTAGATTACATTATACTAATCGAGAATACGTTTCCATATGTTGTTAATAGAGATACAATATAGTTAATAAAGATATTAACACTCACGTCAGCTTCGGGCATTTTTGGTTATCTGCAATGCATGCTTTGCTTTGATTAGAAGGAAATACAGTATGGAGATAAGCAGCCCTCACTTAATAAAAAACGCATTTGGACAGGCAGTCTTGTGTGTTGCTAACAGTGCGTGCCGATGCTGCTGATAAGGTGTGTGCAAGGTGTTTGCTTTCCACGCTATCATATCTCCAAAATAAAGACTGATTGCCAAGCCGTTTCATGCTTCTCAGTCTCCCTAAAAGCAAATGTTTCTCTTTGCTCCAGAAATAAAAAAAGATATATTCTCCATGAACTTGATGTCCGAAGCTACATAAACAAGGGTCAGCTTATGGATTTCTAGGGATATGTGAACTGAGATCTAAATAAATATATATTGAATATGGAATCCAGATGCCCGTGGAGTGACCCTGGGACAGGTGGAGCAGAAACAGGGCATAAATGAGGGATGAGTAGGAAAGTCAGTGGGGTTTTTAATGAATGGCATTATGGGGATTGTAGTGCTTTAAATAGAGGGTAAAAGTGCAGAAACACAGCATATTTTGGGGACTACATGGGTAGTCAGTGTTTCCCTCCCGCCTGCTGGGTAGCTGAAAGGTGGCTGTAGTGTTAAGGTGAGATTGGCCTGGGGCTAGAAATAGGGGCGAGGAGGCAGAGTAGGCGAGGAAGTAGGTGACGGAGGCTTAGCTTTAGGCTGGGGAGCAGGTTGGTAAAGAGGAGTACTGTGAATTTATTGGAAGTACTGTTAACTGTTATATGCAGCTGTAAGCGGCTAGTGTTTTCCACATGTCAACATGGAAATCATTTGTTATAATAATAAGAGTAATGTTGGGTTCTTTGATGGATATTTTACCCTAAGCTTGAGTGAAATTATGTATTAAAGCAAGCTGCAGCCTTTTCCACCCTAAAATGTTGTGGTTATTATTTACTGGGGTAAGGGGTTGGGGGGCTGACATTGAGTCATACGCAAGTCAAGGCAATGTTGGACTCATCCACCAGGTTACCGGAAAAAAACCCCAGCTGGCTCCTATGACTCAACCCATCAAGAGTAATTTCTTTGTTTGCCCCCAGTGACATTGGCATAGCTATATAACAGGTCCAGCATGCCAGTTTGAACCGAGTCTAAGTTGGGAAAGGGTGGGTTAGGATTGGGGCGGTTGGGCACAGGTCCGCCATCAGAAATCTCAGGGCCCTGTACAACAAAATTTTCTCCACCCCTATAAATTGGTGCCAGGCCCCCCATAAAAGTTTTTAAAAAAAACATTGGTGGCTATGGGCCCCCCCCTTACAAGTTATAAAGAAACATTGGTGGCCAGGAGTTTAATAACAAAATTTTAAAAAAAACACACATTAGTGTTCAGTGCAACTTACCTTAGGCTCCTTTCTTGGTTTCGGGTCTTTTCCAAACTTCAAGGCTTCAGCTTTGGCTCCTTTCATGGCTTCAGGTCTTTTTGCATCTTCAGGACTTCAACTTTGGGCCTTTTTCTGGCTTTGGGTCTTTTCGCGACTTCAGCTCCATTTGCTTCAGCGATTCAGGTCTTCGGCACTTTGGGTCTTTGGCACTTTGGGTCTTCGGCAGTTCATGACTTCATTGGTTCGCCGCTATCAAGGGGGCCCGGCTAATTCAAAAAGAGCAGCACAGCCGGCCTCCCTTCCAGCCCGGTACAAGTGTACCCCTTTTGCACTCTGATGGCGGCCCTGGTTGGTCAAACATTTGGCAGTCCTTGTGGGCACAAGGTACCCAGTCCAACACTGAATCAAGGATTTGTCCAATACACAAATATTTTTGCCAGTGAATTTTTGTTCACAGATTATGTCATCATTTTACATTACTCATATATGAGTCAATTAGGGTTCACCTCATGTTTGGTAGCCAGCCAGACTGAGGATTTGGTACTTGGCCAAGTTTAAAAATTATGGATTCAGTACATTCCTAAAAAGCAGATATTTTTTTAAAGAGCTTTACCGTTGAATAAAATAATTTTAGTGTTAAGAAAAAAATCATCAGCATCATAGCTCCCTACCAGGGCCGCCAGGGGGGCACTAGGGGGACAATTGTCCTGGGCCTGGTGGCTTCTAATTGTTAAGGGGACCCGGCCGTGCTGTGTTTCCTGGATTAGCCGGCCCCCCTTTAGTCGCCGAAGCCACCATCGAGACTCGGCACACTGAAGTGGGAGCTGAGCTGAAGTCGCTTCCAAAGTAGGAGCCGAGCCAACTAAAGGAACCAAGGAAAAAGAAAGGTTCCACTGAACACCAATGGTCTTTTTTTTGGGGGAACTCATTTTTTTTTTGAGTACCAATGGTTTTTTTTAAAAAAAAATTTACTGGAAGGGCCCTGGCCACTGATGTTTTTTTTTAACTTGGGAGACCCTTGCCACCATTTTATTTTAACTTGGGGGGGTCTGGCCACCAATGGGATTTTTTTAACTTGAAGGGGGCCCTGGCCACCAATGTTTTTTTTACTTGAAGTGAGGCCCAGAAAATGTTGTCGTACGAGGCTCTATGAATTCTGATGGTGGCCCTGCTCCCTAAAATTTGATAATATTAGACCACATCCCAATCTGCTTTGGCCATGCAGAACCATACCCCATAGGCTCTGCCCTTTTATTCCTTGTAAATAGAATAGTTCCACCTAGAGGTGCATGTCGATGGTGTATGTGCACTTACCCATTGTAGTGATTTCTTTCCTCAAATAATTGCACTTTAAATAAAATGTTTTATACAGTAAGGCCTCGTGTAATTTAGTCTTGTAGTGAAGACCTTTACTTATACATAGTTATCCTATATATCTAACAAACACCAGCATCTGCCTCTGGTAGAACCGGAATCTGTGACCTGCTACTTATTGACTGCATTCCATACCTCTGCTCTAAGAAGACTAGTTGCTACCCCACTTACCGAACATTATTTCGTTTTTTTTAAACCCTGGAATGTAATATATTTAGCATTACATTGCTTAGGCATTCAGGTTAAGGCATACCATTATAGTTATATCTGATTACATGATCTGTCCTGCCATCCAGCTGAACATAACCTTCTTGACCCAACTGATCTGTTGCTTTACTATTACTGCCTGATCACATCCCAAATTGTTCCTTCCCTGCCTATTGACTATATACTTTTGGTGCCCTCACTTGCAGGCCTCCGTTGGAGTACTGGGATCTTAAGCAACATGTCCTAGGGTTAGTCTTTAGCCAAGGTCCTTGCCAAAAGGAAGTCATATTCACAGACAAAATTCCCAGGGCTCTATTGGGTTATTGAGTGAAAAGTGATACCATACCTGGCACAGATGGGCTGGAGTGTCCCTTAATATCAACAGATGATGATGATAATGATGAATCTCTGAATTCTGATTGGATAAACATATTATCCATCCCTAACGCAAGGTGGCCATACACTATAAGATCTGCTCGTTTGGTGAGGTCAACAAACGAGCCGATTTTAACCCAAAATGTCTACTAACAGGGCCGGATTTACATAGCAGGCTCCCCTAGGCCCACTGTTGTTCATCGCCCTGTCCCCTCCCTTTTAGCCGCTCAAATTTTCATCTTTGGGAAAAGAGAAGTAGGGATTGGTACACAGGAAATTTTAAAAACTATAATATCTCCTGTGCCTCCCCAGTGTTTCTGAACCAATGTGGGTGTGGTTGGGCAGCATGCCGCCCCCTAAAATCCTTCCGTCCTAGGCCCGGGCCTTGGTGGCCTCTCCACAACTCCAGGCCTTCCTACTAACGGCAAGGCGATATCGGCTTATTCCGCATGTTCGGCCGAACGGTCCAATTACAATGAGGAGAATGGGTACCAACAGGTCGTAGGACCATATCAACTAGCCAATGCAGTCCACAGTTGCAGGAAAAATCAAACTTGCCTGATCCATATCTGGCCGATTTTTGACCTAATTTCGATTGCAGGGACCCGTCGGAAGCCCCCACACATCGGCAGATAAGGTGCCAAATTGTTCGAAAGGACCGATATTGGCAGCTTTGATTCTGCCCATGTATGGCCACCTTAAAGGAACAATAACACCAAAAAATTTAAGTGTATTAAAGTAATTAAAAAATACTTTACTGCTTCCTTGCACTGGTAAAACTGGTGTTTTTGCTTCAGAAACACAACTATAGTTTTTATAAACAAGCCGCTGTGTAGTCAGGGGGACAGACATTCAAGGCTCAGGTTACATAGCAGATGCACTTTGCTGAATCCCACATTCCCACTGCATTCAATTACAGAGTTTATCTTCTATCTGCTAAGTAAACTGTGCCGTTTCTCCTTTTTCAGCTAAAATGGCTGCCCCCATGGTCACATAGCAGCTTGTTTATATAAACTATAGTAGTCTTTCTAAAGCAAACACATAACTTTTACCAATGCACGGCAACAGTACATTATATTTTAAATACTTTAAAATGCTTTTATTTTTTGGTGTTACTGATCCTTTAAGAAGATTCCATGACTATTGTATGTTCCTTAGAACCAGTATAGTCTATAGCACCAGACGTAGGTTCATTCTGGGGCTCAGGGCTCATTTATAAAGACCAGGCAAATGTGCACCTGAGCAGTCTCCCATAGCAACCAATCAGCAATCAGCTTTTCTCAGCAAGCTGCAGGTAGAACAATTAAAGCATACATCTGGTTGCCATGGGTTTCTGCCCAGGTGCACATTTGCCCGGTCTTTATAAATGAGCCCTGAGCACCAGAATGAACCTACGTCTGGTGCTGTGTTTTTATAAATGATGCCTACTGTCTTTAAAGGAATTTTGTCATGATTTTTATGATGTAGTTTATTTCTAAATTACACTGTTTACACTGCAAATAATTCACTCTACAATATAAGATTTCATTCCTGAACAGGCTAGTGTATTTGTTTTAGGTGTAATATTGTTGTGTAGGTGCATCTCAGGTCATTTTGCCTGGTCATGTGCAGAGCCGTAACTAGAGGGGGGCGGGCCCTGGTGCGGGACGTGCAGCCGGGCCCCGCCCCCTCCGTACGGCCAGAAACGCCCACATTAGAATAGTGGCGCAAGCTGCCAGGGGCCCTGAGGGGGGCCCTGGCCCAATCGCACCCCTGCTCCCCCGGTAGTTACGCCACTGGTCATGTGCTTTCAAAAAAATCCAGCACTTTAGGATGGAACTGCTTTCTGGCAGGCTGTTGTTTCTCCTACTAAATGTAACTGAGTGTGTCTCAGCGGGACCTGGATTTTACTATTGAGTGCTGTTCTTAGATCTACCAGGCAGCTGTATTCTTGCATTAGGGAGCTGCTATCTGGTTACCTTCCCATTGTTCTGTTGTCAGGCAGCTGGGAGGGAAGGGGGGGTGATATCACTCCAACTTGCAGTACAGCAGTAAAGAGTGACTGAAGTTTATCAGAGCACAAGTCACGTGACTGAAAACAGCTGGGGAACTTATATATAAAAAAAATTAAATATAAAAATCTATTTGCTCTTTTTAGAAATGGATTTCAGTGCAGAATTCTGCTGGAGCAGCAATATTAACTGATGCGTTTTGGAAAAAAAAATTCCCATGACAGTATCCCTTTAATGAACATCCCTGATGATGGAACATTAGTTTCACACCCTAAAAATAGCATAAACCAGCCAGTCTGTACCCGGGGATCCAGATGTGCCAGAAGTTATGGAGAGGTTAGTGACACTTCATGTTAGACATAACTTGTCTGCAGCAGCACTGCTTAAACATAACAACAAGACAAGGACGCCCATTGTGCCTTCACTCGCTGCTCCGAGCCTTTATATCTAAAGAGAGGCAAAACTGGAAAATGTAAAGAATCTTTTCCCTGGTCATAATTTCCAGCCATAAAAGGATTTAACTGTTGAACCTCTCATAACTCTCCAGCTGGGACAGACTCACTCTCAGATGTGTTTCTTCACATTATTCTTTTATTTACAGTATTATGGAAAGAAAGGGAGAGATACTGATCATTTTCTTTCTCATTTTTTACATTTTTAAAGGGAAAATGTAAACAGATATAAAACTTTTTAAAACATGTTTTTTTACAAAATAGTTAATAGTCCTCCTCCAGTAAAATCCTGCATTGTAATCCATTTATCAAAAGAGCAAAGAGATTTTTTTTATATTTAATTTTGAGATTTGATGTGGGGCTAGATGTGTCCTTAGTTTCCCAGGTGCCCCCAGTCATGTGACTTGTGCTCTAATATGCTTCAGTCTAGATAGAGTCCGGCAGCGGGTCGGGTACCAGCGGGTTACCCGCAAAAACCTGATGTACCCTGCGGGTTGCAGGTAGAAGTTTCAGGAGGAGGTATAGACGCGGGTCGGCGGTTCTCCGGGTTTGCGGGTCGCGGGTCTTCTCAACAGCGAGTTTTACTCCTTTTTTTCTGATCACGCCTACTTCTAATGATGTTACTTCCAGTTTACAATGACAGCACTTGCTGTTTTACTCCTTTTTTTCTGATCACACCTACTTCTAATGATGTTACTTCCAGTTTACAATGACAGCACTTCCTGTTTCTTGATGGTCAGCGGGTCGCGGATCGGGTTGCAGATAATGTACTTGTGGGTTGGGTCCAGTAGCGGGTCCAAGCGGGTAAATATGCGGGTTGCAGGTCCAGGTGCGGGTAGCGGATCAGGTTTGGGTTTAACAAATTTGTTCTGTGCAGGACTCTACTTCAGTCCCTCTTTTCTGCTGCACTGCAAGTTGGAGTGATAAAAAACCCTCCCTTTCCCCCAAACAATGGGAAGGTAAGTAGATAACAGTTCCTTGACACCTGCTTCCTAAAAATGCTCTGTCTAGTGGTAGGGATGAGAATAGCACTCAACAGTAAAACACACAAGTCCAGTCATGCTTCAGTTACATTGAGTAGAAGAAGCAATAGCTTATCTGAAAGCAGTTCCACTGTGAAGTGCTGGCTCTTTCTGAAAGTACAAGATCAGGCACAATGACCTGAGATTGCTGCCTACACACAAATATTACAGCTAAAGAACATTGTTGGCTAAGGAATACCATTTTAAATGCTTGAATGAATTTCTTGCAATGTACACAGTGAAATTTAGTAATAAAAAAAAACGACATCATAAAAACCATGACACAATCCCTTTAATTGCTTGCGACTGTGGGGATTGAAGGTTTTTTCCATCTTGTGAACCTCATCTTCGCATTAGGCTAAACAGTACAACCTGCGCATGTGACTGGGGACTTCACAGGGAATTTTTCAAATAATGTATTTAGTAGATAATATAAAAATGTAATCATGTGCATGCTAAAGATGACAAGAAGCGCAAGTTCCCAGACATTATTACAGAGTGCCGCCCGTGTCACACGTAACCTTTGAGCACCAAAATATCCAACGTGGAAATTTTTTCTTTTTTTTTTTATATAAAGATGACTCAATACGACCTGAGGACAGTAGGAAAATAATTAAACATAATGGAGAATCTAAAGCAGGAACACTGAATAACAAGTAAAAAACATACAAATATTCATTTGTATTATGCCACTGTATTTGGTTATCAGCTGTTCAGCTTTAGACATCTGTTGTATACTGTACATCACCAAGCAGTAGTGATGGGTCGAATAAATTCGCCAGGCGTGAATTCGCTGCGAATTTCCGCATTTCCCATAACTCACATTTCCATTAAAAAAACTACTTTTATTCAAAAGGTCATATTTAAAGAGCAACAATAAATAACAAACATACAGACCCCATGGTATTCCATTTTGAAAAATCTGCTGCGTCAAAAAATGTGGGCGCGAGTCAGAAAAGTCGCGCGCATAAAAATTATTTGGCCACCCGTTGACTTTAATGCATTTGGACAAAATAGGCGCGCGTATAAAAATTGTTGCAGGCGTCGAAATTGATGCGCGTCAAAATAATTGTGATGCACATTGACTTCAATTCATTTTTTTAATTTTTTCACTCGAAATTTGCGAATTTTTATGCAAAATGGGACAAATTCGCCCATCACTACCAAGAAGCTCTTTCGTTTTAAAGTGCCCCTATATTCTCAAATTTCCCATCAGAACTGCACCAACATATCTATGCTGGCATAGACTTATGGGCTCTTGCTGTAAGAAAATAGAGGTTGTCCCTGGAATGAATTTATGGGCTTGTTTGGCTCGCTACACCCTCAGTTATGGCATACCCCTCCTGGCTTCTTAAAAAAAAAACACTGACAAGACAATGGTTGTTTAGGCAAGGCTGAAACTGCAGGTAAAGCCTTCACAGAAATAGTTGGCAAAATAAAGCAGGTGGACCATAAGTATGTTCAGACTTTAGTATTGTTTTTTATGCAATCCCACTGTGTATATATAAAATATTAAATATAATACATACCTCCCGACTGTCCCGTTACCAAATGGGACAGTCCCAATTTTGACAGCTCAACCCGCAGTCCCGGATTGTAACTGAAATGTCTCAACTTTCTTTTTGATCTCCTGCACTGAACAGCCAAGAAAAGATACAATGTTTCTAAAACGTAATTGGCTTGTGGCAGAGAGCCCAGAATACGTGGCAGGTGCACTTTTGTGATACTTTTGTTACGATTTAAGATAAGCAAAGAAACAACTGTAACTATTTAAGATGAGCAGGTCTCTTGGGGAAACTGTGCCTTGCAGCGCTCCGTGGGGCCAATCTTTTTGTCCGTCTTTCTATTTCTAAAATGTTGGGAGGTATGTATGATGGGCTTTTAAGCAGTGAAACAACAACAGCTGGTTTGATCTAGTAATGTATGGGAAAAAACCCCTCCCTATGCTCCCCTCCAGCCTGATTTCGTCACCCACAGCAATCCTTTGTATTTATCGTATAACAAACAAAGGAAACTTGTGCTCACCACTAAATTTTCAAACCATTAGAAGGGGGTGCAATGAGGCTGTGACCTCAAAATACATTTAGACAAATATTTGTCTATTGTATTCATCGTCCCAGGAAGACAGGAGAGTATAAAACCTGGTGGCCAGAAGGAGAGGTAGGACAATATTTGGGCATGAAACCACTGAACAGGACTGTAAATGGCACAGGGACAAATTCAGCGGCTTTTTTATACCCATTACAGCAGGGAGCAACGTGTAAAAAAAAAGTTGGAGCGCAACACAAGCATGCAAAAAGGGGTAGCCAATTATGGTCTATCATTGACTGTAGGTAGCCCCTATGAAGACTGGCAGACTACAGGAGGTTCTGTTTGGCAGTACACCTGGTTTTTATGCAACCAAAACTTGCCTCCAGTACGAGCCACGAGTACGAGACTGTGGTGTTTATACAAATGGCCTGTAGATGTCACTGTGCTCAGACTTATACCGTGCATACTTCCTGTCAGCTTAAAAGTGAAAGTTACTGTTGTGTAATGGCTGCTTGAATCTCCCAATAAAGCTCTGTACTCTATTCATCCTCGGCTACCCAAAACATAACAAAATGGCCACAAGGATGGCTCTTCTACCTCTGCAGCAGCCTGCACCTTTTCTTCCAAACCCTGGTGAGCCTACCATACCTTTTACTGCTTGGATCCGTATGTTTGAAAATTACATTATTGCTGCTGACCAAGGGGAGATTTCTGCTGCTAGAAAGTGTGCTTTACTAATTCACTGCCTGGGAGCAGAGGGACAGCGTATATTCTATACATTACCATTACCTGATGAGAATTATGAAACTGCTCTTACTGCTATAAAGAACTTTTTCGTGCCAAGAGTAAATGTGGTTGCTGAAAGATATAAATTCCGACAACGTAATGGCAAATCCACAGAACAGTTTGTAGCAGCTTTGAGAGAGCTGGTTGTTACCTGTGAGTTTGGGAATCTAACAGATGAAATGCTAAGAGACCAAATTTCTTGCTCCTGTTAGATATGACTTTGGAGAAGCTCCATTTGATGAAGGACATTTTCCTACTCCTGTCAACTGCAATAGGCCTGAGGAAAGTGAACCTAAACGGCGTACTGAGAGAATCAGAAAACTACCTGCATGGACCCAGGACTATGTGATGTGAATAATGTATATTATTGCTTTAAGATGCATTGTTGTTGTTTATTACATTTGCCCAAATGCTTTCCTACTATAGGGGGAATATGTGGTGTTTATACAAATGGCCTGTAGATGTCACTGTGCCCAGACTTATTCTGTGCATACTTCCTGTCAGCTTAAAAGTGAAAGTTATTGTTGTGTAATGGCTGCATGAATCTCCTAATAAAGCACTGTTATACTCTACTCATCCTCGGCTACCTAAAACATAACAGAGACACTAGTTGGGGATCACTGCATTACAGAGTAATATCAAAATTCTATTCCATCCTAGCTATTGCTCTGGGATTACCTTAAATCTCTCCAATTTATAGTGGCCCTCTACAATTGAATAGCTCCTTGCTTATTAAACAGTCCTTGGACAATGTGAATGGCATTTGTCCCTGCACCTAACAGAACAAGCCCAAAGCACAAATCACATTTTTGTTCATCCCATACATGAACCAGTAGACTGCTAAACAGGTCAAGAGTGATCAGGTCATCAGCCAGTGCCCCCTTATGGTCACCTTTAAGTCTTCTTAGTAGCAGTGATGATATATCGCAGACATATCATATTCTCTGGCCTCAGATTTTTAAATTCCCAATTGTGGTGCCTTATACTACTTACCTTGGGGTCCTCTCTTCTACTGTGGCTACCTTTAAATTAGGCACCATCTGACCACCTCCAATGGATGCAGTTTAAAGAGAGAAAACTGTGAAAAAATGTACATTTATATGCTGGGATAGAAATGGCTAGTCAAGCAAAAAAAGGGCCATAGTTACTGGGACACAGCCGCCAGTTCTAAGGGCACATAAGTCAAAAAAGCAACCCATAACTCATATTTCCATGAAAAACTTTTATTCAAAAAGTTATATTAAAAGAATAGCAAAAATAAAGACCCCATGGTATTTTGCTTTACGCATTTCATACCCTACGGTACTTAATCATAGGCAATTGTTTAATCATGCCTATACTTAAGTACCAGATGGAACGCGTAAGCTGGAATACCATGGGGTTTGTATGTTTGTTATTCTTTAAATATGACTTTTTGATTAAAAGTCATTTTTTATGGAAATGTGAGTGTGCTTTTTTTCTGTTCTTAAAATGGCCTTAGATGTGCAGATTATCTAGTCTGACAAATAGTAGTGACAGTCTCTCATTGATATCATCGTAGAGTACAGCATACCTCCCAACGTTTTGGAAATAAAAAGACGGACCAAAAAGTTGCTGCGCAGTGCTGTGAATTTTTTGACCATGCCCATTTTGTGGGCACACCCCGTAATTACCATGTTCATTTTACAAAGTTTGAACATATTTTTTTTTCACTTATTACAGCTTTGCTAATGAAGGTGAATTGCCATTTAAGCTGTGAGTCTAACTTCTCCCAAGAGACCTGTTATCTTATATTGTTACATTTACTTATATGCTTATCTCAAAATTGTTACAAAAGTATCTTATCTGCAGCTGTGGCTGTTCTGGGCTCTCTGCCAAAAGCCAATTAAGTTAGAAACATTGTTTCTTTTTCTGTCTGTTCAGTGCAGAGAAAGTCGGGACTTTCCAGTACAAATGAGCGTTAAAAGAGGGACTGTCTAAATACTGGACAGTTGGGAGGTATGGTACAGCCAGTCCCTGGACAGAAGTTCACTGTGCATGAGCACAAAGGGGAGCACTCCTGGAACCCCTTAGTGCTCTTGTTCTTTTGCCTGGGGACATCATAAATGACCCCTACTGAGTTCCCAATATAAACTAGTAGATATGAGTGGAATTCAAAAATAGGTAAAAGGCAGGGGTTCCCAAACGTTTTTACGCATGAGACACATCCAAATATAAAAAGACTTGGGGGAGTAACCCACATATGAAAAAAAGTTCCTGGGGTGCAAAATAAGGGCTGTGATTGGTTATCTGGTAGCCTTTTTATGGAATGACAGCCTACAGGAGGCTCTATTTGGCAACCAAAACTGAAATTAAAAAAGAAGCACCTGCTTTGAGGCTGAGTGCAACATCCCCTGGGTTGGTGAGCAACACATTGTGTACAGCCCACTGGTGTGGGATCACTGGTATAAGGACTTTACAGGAACAACAAGGAGTCCATCATAAACACACTCACACACATAATAAATGCCTCCAGTGGTCACCTGGACCTGGTTGCTTTTTTTTGACATGTATGTGCAGGAGACCAGCATTTTCCACGTGGAATTTATGGAATTTGGTCACAAACATGTCCAGAGGGTTTTAGATTGTCTACGATGTAGACAAACCCAATCAGAGCCAGGTGGTTGGTCCTGCTTCATGGAAATGCTCTTTTTATGAAATACTTCTGTTATAGAAGAGAATTTGACTCTGCCCCTATCACTCAAGGCGCAGACCTTTCAATTATTTCTGGCACCAAGATCTGTGCAAACAGGTTCAAAAAGGCAACTTTACTTTTCTCTGAGAAGGGATTTCTGCAATCCAACTGATTCAAAGTAAAAGGTTTTTTTTACAAGAAAAATGCACTTTTGGAAAACAACTTTACCTTGATTGTAATCCCAGTCCTTAACGAAGCTGGTTTAAATGCACTGGTTATACTGACTATTATGGTTTGTACAAGATATTAGGGGTAATTCAACTGTACCATCCCACCGCCACCTGGACCCTGTGGCTGCAGCCCTGTTTTTGCACCCAGGGCCGTAAAGCTGGGGGGGGGGCTCCAGACACGTACCTCCTCTGACACCTACCCCATTGTCCGGTCCCGTCTCTCCCTGACTGGCACTAATATTTTTTTTAATAATGTGCTTCAACGCATGTGCGCTTGTACTCTCGCGCATGCTCGCTTGAGCACACGTACATTCGCGCATGCGTGCTTGAGCGCACTTTCGTGCATGCGCACCCAAGCACACACGCAGCCGGCGCCGTGCCCGGCCAGGTTGCTTAGGGTGCCTGGCTGGGTTGGCCCGGCTCTGTTTGCACCTCTGCAGCTTGGGTGTATTATAGTCTCTCAGCAGGAAGAAATCAGGAGGAAAATCACGATGGGCACCACTGGAGCTGTGTCTCCTCATGGTTGTGCTGAACCTTTGGACAATAACAGTAACCAAAATGCTTAACAAACATTTCCATCACAAATTGCTCTTTTACCTCTCAGCCATCAGCAAGATTCTACCTCAAAAGATAGCCGATTCTTTCTGAACTTTTCTATACTTTATATAGAAAACCTGACTGTATGCAGTGAAATTCTCCCTTCATTTACTGCTGTGGATAGGAATTGTCAGACGGTCCCTAACTGCTCTGCAGGGAAACAATCATACTTATGAACAGCAGGGGGAGCCCCCGCCTTACTTCCCAGCCATGCAGAACTCAAGCAGCTTTGTTTGTTTCCCTGTAGAGCAGTCGGCAACTGTGTAGAGATTTGTATTGGATTTTATTTTTGCCTTTACATCCCCTTTTCTGTTTCCAACTCCAGCTGCAGGGACAAAGATCATGGAGCCGGATTTAAACAGATAAACTGGGATTCTATTTTGTGGATTATTTTGCTGGTTCTGCAGAGTTGGAGAAAGTTTGTATTAAACAATACAAAAACTATAATATCCACATTAGATTACATGACAACACAGGACCCAGTGCAGTCTGTATATTCTGATTATTAATCAGTCTTGCTGTATCGGCTTCTGGTAGATATTATTTGACTTGTGCTGTTTTGATCATTTATGATGATCCCTAAGCAGCCCAGACCACACTGAGCATGTGCACAGTCTTGGGCAAAGATGTTTAACAAAGTTATATGATGGTGACCCCATGTGGCCAACTTTGAAAGCGTAAATCATTTGTTTGATTAGGCTTGTGGTGCAGTAAGTTCATGTTTATGTTTAGTATACAAAATACAGCATTTCTAGCCTTATTCTATTTTAGACTTTACTTGCCCTTTAAAGACATAAAAAAGTAATCAAGAAGAAATCCGTCAGTTGTCAGAGAAAGTAGCTCAGATATTCAGTATATTATACAGTATGAGGCTTTGAAAGTAAATGCTGCAGTAAAATGCCATTAAAAAGGACACATGGGTGGGGAGTGCTTCTCCATACACAATGTTCACCACTGTCATTTTGTGTTTGGGTGTGTTTAAGTGAGAATTGTTATAAAATGATGACTTGAAGGATACACATCCAAAGGCTGAATCTAACCCAGACTTGGCTCTTGAGTCTTAAAAATCTTAAACTTCTCACTGTAGTTTGGGGACAATGGTCCATCAAGAGCATTTGATATTGGAAAAATACCAGCAGAAACTAGTTTGCGTCTTATAAGTGTAGTGCCCAAATCCAGCTCTTTTGTGTCGTAGGTAGAGCGTAGAATACTATGTTAAAAATGTTCTGTCAACCATCTTTGACAGCTTTTACTCCTGTGGAATTTGAGCGACTCAACAGGTAACACACACCTGAACTTACCTGCACTCCCACAACTGAATTCAAAAATTGCATAAGTCACATAATATTGTGGCTCATGTATAAACACTGGGCAAACATGCATCTGGACCTTAACCCATAGCAACCAATCAGAGTTTAGATTTTTTTCTCAGCCATATTCTGGTTGAACACTAAAAGCAATCATCTGGTTACCATGGGTTACTGCCCAGTTGCAAATTTGGCCAGTGTTTGTAAATGACCCCCAAGGACACTCTTGGACTTGGACTTCAAATGTGTGGTAGCTTGGGGAATGTCTTATATAATTATAATAATAGTTGTGCAAATATAAGAGTTTTGCTGCTTGCACCATGTTACAACAGAGAAGGCATCTTGCCAATGCCGCCTGCTTTATAAAATAAAGTCATCTTGTTACTTAAAGCAGCTCAGATAATCAGAATAGTATATACTGTATATATATGAGGCTGTACAAATTATAGTACATTCTGCAGAAAATGATGCTAAAAAAGTAAACATGGGCAGGGAGTGCATCTCCATTCACAATGTTCACCACTGTCATTTTGTTTTTGGGTGTGGTTGAGCAAGAGCATTCCTTGAGATATATACACCCTAAGGTCAAATCTAACCATGGCTTGCCTTGTGAGCCTTAAACGAGAAGGAAAAGTTAGGTGCACGTGGGGGTGCCAAATGTTGTATTTACTTACCTTAAACCCTGGGCTGGTGCTCCTATCAGCAGAAAACTGCACCGGCCTGGGGTTATACCAGTGAGCACCACGGAGTGATCCTCTTCTGTCTTCCTCCTTCTTCGCACGGCTGAACATGCGCAGTCAAACGAAAAGCCAAACTTTAACTAAAAAGTCGCATATTTCGTTCAACTGTGCATGCGTTTGCCCCAGGAAATTTGAAGCAAGAAGAAGACGGAAGAGGATCACTCCGTGGTGCTCACTGGTATAACGCCGGGCCGGTGCAGGTTTCTGCTGATAGATTGCCAGGCTGTGAGAATTATATTAGAGGTTCTTATCTTTTAGTACATATAATACTGTAAGTAAATGTATAGGAGTTAAATAAATAGGCTCTATGTAGAAGTAGCAGTAGCTATAGCCATGGATGAGCATTAGGAGGGCCTCTATTTAGAAGTAACAAGCCATGTAAGGGGAAGCCCTGTGTCAGAATTTCCTCAGCTCTTGCTCCTTAAAAGTCCAATTATTGGCGAAGACCCCCACTGGCCAAAAATAACAAGAGATAGAGATAAACATTTGTATATCAGCACTTCTTTCAAGAATATCTAGGGTAGCACATCAATCTTTGACCCACATTTTGCCCCAATTGACTTTTAAGTTGGACTTCTAGATGATCATGTAAATATGGTAGAAACTAGGGTAGCAGTAGCAGTAGTCATAGCCTTGTATGGGGGAGTAGGAGAGCCTTTATGGAGAAGCAGGAGCAACTGTTGTCAGATTTGTGGAGTAGAAATGCTTTATATAGAAGCAGTAGTATTTATAACCATGTACATTATGTGGATTATATAAGGTCTATATATAAGTAGCATTAAAAATAGTTATGGATGAGGAGTAGACAGGTGCTATATATTATAAGTAGCAGTAGATATAGCCGTGTTTGGGGAGTACATAGGCTCTATATATAAGTAGCAATAGATAAAGCCATGTATGAGGAGTAGATAGGCTCTATATAGAAGTAGATATAACCATGTATGAGGAGTAGATAGGCTCTAAGTAGATATAGCCATGTATGAGAAGTAGGTTCTATATAAATTAAGGCAGTGATCCCCAACCAGTAGCTCTTGAACAACATGTTGCTTTCCAACCCCTCAGATGTTGCTCCCAGTGGCCTCAAAGCAGGTGGTAATTTTTGAATTCCAGGCTTTGAAGCAAGTTTTGGTTGCATAAAAACCAGGTGCACTGCCAAACAGAGCCTCAATGTAGGTTGACAATCCACATGGGAGGGTACCAAATGGCCAATCACAGCACTTATTTGGGACCCCAAGAACATTTATTATGCTTGTGTTGCTCCCCAACTCCTTTTTCTTCTGAATGTTGCGCAAGGGTTCAAAAGGTTGGGGATCCCTGGATTAAGGTATAGCCATATTTGGGGAGTAGATCTGCAGGGAAACTATCATACTTTCGAACAGCAAGGGGAGCCCCCACCTTACTTCCCAGAACTCCAGCAGCTTTGTTTGTTTCCCTGTAGAGCATTCAGCGACTGTGTAGAGATTTGAAGAGATATTCTGATTATTAATCAGTCTTGCTGTATCGGCTTCTATGACAGATATTTTTTGACTTGTGCTGTTTTGATAATATATGACGATCCCTAAGCTTAACCGCCCAACTGAAGCTCAGACCACACTGAGCATGTGCGTAGTCTTGGTCTTGCAAAGATGTTTAACAAAGTTGCAAGAAGGTGACCCCCTGCGGCAAACTTTAAAAAAACATAAATCATTTGTTTAACTAGGCTTCTGGTGCAGTAAGTTCATGTTTATGTTTAGTATACAAAATACAGCATTTCTAGCATTATTCTGTTTTGGACTTTACTTCCCCTTTGTAGGAATATGCTTAAAATCATGCTTTCACTAATAAATCCTTACATTACATGGTTAATTGCTTGTACCCTTTAACTGTCCGTTTTAAGTATGCCTTGTAAAAGGAATGCCAGTAGGCAACCTTGCGTTGCACATGACAGTTATATAACTCACCATCTGGAATTTAGTTCAACAGTTTCCCACTAGTGTTTTTTACTCAAAGAAAATAATTCAAACCAGTCTGACAAGTCTAACTCATGCCGTTCCTCCTTCAAGTAGGCAAATCCAGAGCATTCCAGTTATTACATGAAACTTGTCCAGCAGTGTACCATGAGTTTTATACTAGTTTGTATGGATTTTAATCTAGGGAGTAAGAAGTCAATAGACTATGCTTTCCAATGGTCCCTAAGGGTTAGTTCACACGAGGAGATTCAGGGGGAGATTTTGTCGCCTGACGACTAATCGACTCTTCTTCTGGGCGACAATCTCCCCCAACTGCCTCTGCGTGTCTTCCTATCTGCTATAATGAAAAGTCGCCTGCGCTAAAGCACACGCGGCGCTGTGTTTTAAGAAGTTGCCTCACGAGGAAACTTCAGGCGACTTCGGACAACGAATCGCCGAGTGTGCTTTAGCGCAGGCGACTTTTCATTATAGCAGACGGGAAGACACGCAGAGTCAGTTCGAGGAAATTTTCGCCCAGAAGTCGCCAGGTGACAAAATCTCTGCGAATCTCCTCG
The DNA here is from genome assembly GCF_017654675.1 of Xenopus laevis. Lineage (NCBI taxonomy): Eukaryota > Metazoa > Chordata > Amphibia > Anura > Pipidae > Xenopus > Xenopus laevis. The sequence continues at coordinate 11,692,725 of NC_054373.1, forward strand.
TGTGAGCTAACCCTAAAAGGCTAAGAATGTGCAAACTACAAACTAGAGAGCTAATTCACTCACCACGTCCAGTGGCTAATTGCTTATAATTAGTGATGGGCGAATTTATAAATTTGTGACTTTGCCGCACAAATTCGCTGGCAAAAAAAAATTTGACGCCGGCGAATTGTCACCGGCATCAGAGTTGCAGTTTCGGCGAATTTTGCAGGAAATTCGCGAAAATTAGTGGCGAAGCAAGATAAATTCGCCCATCACTTAAGTATTCCACTCAACATTCAGGGGTATCCTCCTTTCCTTTTTAATATAACATTCACAAAAGAGACTTTTGCATGGGGGCCTACAAGAAATGAAGGGAAACCTGTACACTGGCCGCATAGAGGTTTAAGACCTGTATGGTTTACGTTTCATTGTAAAGGGGAACTCCGGCTTCCAAACCAAAATTTGATAAAGAAGCCCACATAACACAGAAACCCCTAATATACCCATCACAGTTGAAGTATAAATAAATGCCATTTTCTATGCTGAAATCCAGCTGTTTAACAGTTCTTCTCTTTCTGCATCATTTGAAATCCTGGCAGGGAAGGAGGGACTAAACACTGATGTTACAAATTGTAACAACTTCTCCACAGCTTACAGACAGCATGCAGGAACTACATAACCCACAATGCATTGCACTATGATGGGCCTTTCCTTATTGAAATCACATGTGCAGGGAATTGTGGGGTTTGGAGGATGCAGGTTAAGGACAGATGGCTGTTGATACAAAGTAACAGTAGTCAGACAGCTCAGAAAAGTAGTCAGAAAGCTAAGCAGAAAAGCAGGGGGCTAGGCTTAGGGAACTATCAGAAATCATTAAAAATCATGAAAAGTCTGCATATTTCTTTATAGGTGTATATTGCAAAGTTGCTTGAAATTACGTTTACTTTTCAAAAAGCTTATGTTTTTGTGGAGTTCCCCTTTAAGCAAGTCTGTGATTGATCCTTCTGTCTTAGGCCTATGTAAATATGGGCAACAATCTTAAATCAAACATGTGCAACTGGAGGCCCTCAACAACACTAGACAGTTACTATTTCTAGTTTTAGAAGTTTTCTTTCTTTTTTCTATTTACTTTCTTTTTTTGGTTTTCTCTTATTTCTATTAATCTGTTTTACCTCCATTTAATTAGTGATGCAAAAAAAACAGTATATAATTCTGTGTAAATAAAGGTACAGGGTTCTCCTTACGCCTGAATTGATACCCTGCTTGGAGATCCCTGTAGTGGCATATTCCTTGCAATCGGCCCAAATCATGGACCCCAAAACAAATGAGGGATTACTGAAAATGTTGGAATAAATTGGGGTATAGCTAGAGACAAGAGAACAGATTATAACACACAGCAAAAACATTTTTTACAAACAGTAACCTGAACCTACACCCATTGAACCCACCCTCCTCCACCATTATTTTATTCCAGATGCAACCTAAATAATGTCATCAAAGGGTCAAGAGTGCAGTGTTGTCACAGAAGATGATGGGCCCTGCATGAATTAAGGGTGGCCATATACTGGTAGATAAAATATGCCGATATTGGTCCTTTAGACCAATTCGGCAGCTTGTCTGCCCATGTATGGGGCGATCCAACAGGTCTTCCTGATCGATATCAGGCCAAAAATCTGCCAGATATCGATCGTGCAGGTTTGATTTTTCTTGGCGATTGAGGACCACATGGCCCTAGGGCCGAATGATCGGATTAACCCGATATCATAATGCCTTTGGTGGGCATATCGGGTTAAGATCCGCTTGTTTGGCGGCCTTGCCAAACTTGCCACCACATACATAACAGAACCAGGTTATTCAGCAAAATAATCACGATTGACCAAACAAACTAGTTTCTAGATCAGTGTTTCGCAACTAGTAACTCTTGAGCAACATGTTGCTCTCCAACCCCTTGAATGTTGCTTCCAGTGGCCTCAAAGCAGGTGCTTATCTTTGAATTCCAGGATTGGAGGCAAGTTTTGGTTGCATAAAAACCGGGAGTACTGCCAGAGTCTCCTGTAAGCTGCCAGTCAACATAGGCGCTACCAAATGACCAATCACAGCACTTATTTGGCACTCCCAAGAACATTATTCAATCTTCTGTTGCTTCCATGCTCCTTTTACATCTGAATGTTGCTCACATGTAAAAAAGGTTGGGGACCCCTGTTCTAGATGATTGTGCTGGTGGAGTTCTGAACCTACAGTTGGCTAGTACATGCTAGTACGGCATATTAATCTCAGGGTGAACACTCTAATGACCTACATTATGGAGTGCTCAAAAGGTTGATTGTGACAAACCATTTGCTCCTCCTTAAATAAATATGGCCTAGGGTTCAGGCACCAATGCAAGTTCTATGGTTCGGGGAAATATTAAGGCTGACAGGTACAGTTATGCATGGAGAAAAAAGCAGGATAAAAATACTAATTGTTTCCAAACTTAGAATACTATAATTGCTCTCACTGGCTATTCAGCATTCCTTTCTTCTTCATCATCTGTTTTTGACTTTTCTTTCCTATATTTGAGGGTTTCCACTGTCCTTGGGCTAGTTAGTATGTCACATCCCCTCAGTTCCCTCCATAAGAATGTTGTTGTGTTGTTAACTTGCCCCCAAGCCCATTTACATAGTGTGCATTCCGGAGATATCCGTGCACAAGTCAATCAATTTTAGCATTACCACACATGAGTCTAGGCACATGGAAGCCAGAAGTGAAGGCCCATTTATGAAGCAAGTGCAAAATTTGCACCAAATCTGCTGTTTTTTTTTTTTACTGTGGATAGTGTTTATGTTGGGGCTCCATTGTATCCATGTGGCTTGTACTTTGTACCTTATTCAGCAAAGTAGCCACAACCTGCCATATGGTGCAGAGCACAAGTATAGAGGGGGGAATCGATGCAAGTACCCTTGTGAACATGGATAGATGCAATTTGGTGCTTTGTCCTGCTCAGAAAATGTCACAACCAGAAAAGGCATGTCTTCAATGATATAATATGCAGCAGGGCAGATAATGCATAGCCTGAGATGATCAGGGTGGGGTCAACCAAAACTGGTCACAATCCCAAATCATTGTTCCTACTCAGTGGTAGGCCGTTGCATTTGGTTGAATGGGTTCTTAGAACTTATACAGGTTAAATGACCCATCCTCTGTCTCCTCTGTATCTCATGATGATCTTTTCTAGTTAAACCCTGATGTCTAGTCAACTCATGCCGGTGTTGGCTTATGGCCAAAGCTGCCTTTTGGGATGTTCAACCTGGCTACATATGAAAGAGAAGCAAAGATCTATGATTACCTGCTATCAAATATCCCTATAAATGAGCATAACTAATATTGTAGAGTACAGAACTTTTGGAAAAGTCAAATTCAGTTCTAAAAAGGGTTCACTCATTTTAAAGTTGACATTCAATAAATACCATTTTAAATTTCACAGGGAGTGGGTAAAAAAACCATTGACATCACACATTGCCAGCTGGGCTTTGGTGCATCTGCCTAAAGATTGCAGCAGAACAATAACTCCAATAAACAATAAAAACTGGGTGGGAAAATTGCAATTTTTTTCCACCATTAGATGGGAGTGTTTCAAAACATTCTGACACGGGTTCCCATGCCACTTCATGAATCCAGACCAGAATATTGTGAGAGCCATTAGTCATAGTTCATTGTTTTGGGGTTCCCTAGGCACCATCATAAAGGAATCACTGTCTGCTGCCTTGTGTTGGATGGAACATGACTAAGAATGTGATTGACTCCAATACACTGAATCACTGGGAAATATTATTGATTGACCCACTGACTATTGTTCTCCCTGGATAAACATTTTATGGCTGCTCCACTAACCCACAGCATCTAATGTACAGATCATTTCACCAGTAAAGTTTAGAGGGCCCTGTATATATTACGAAATATACATCTCTTGCCACGCCACTTGCTTCTGGAATGACAGTATGGTTTTTAGGTCTGAAGTTGCTTTATTTAGCTTACAGCCCAATGCTGATCTGGGGCAGTAGGGATGTCGCGACCGTTCGCGTCCGCCGAATGTTCGCGAATGTCGCGCGACGTTCGCCAATGTAGGTTCGCCTTAGCTGGCGCTTATTTTTGCCCTCTCACCCCAGAGCAGCAGATACATGGCAGCCAATCAGGAAGCTCTCCCTCCTGGACCACCCCCACACCCCCTGGACCACTCCCCTTCCATATATAAACTGAAGCCCTGCAGCGTTTTTTCATTCTGCCTGTGTGTGCTTGGAAGAGCTAGTGTAGGGAGAGAGCTGTTTAGTGATTTGAGGGACAGTTGATAGTAACTTTGCTGGCTAGTAATCTACTTGATACTGCTCTGTATTGGAGGGACAGAACTCTGCAGGGATTTGAGGGACATTTTAGGTTAGTTAGCTTTGCTGGCTAGTTATCTACCTTCTACTGCAGTGCTCTGTATGTAGCTGCTGTGGGCAGCTGTCCTGTTGCTGATCTCATCTGCTGACTGCTGCCTGTAACCCAATAGTCCTTGTAAGGACTGCTTTTATTTTCTTTTTTGTTTTTTTTACTTTGCTACTGTAAGAGCCCAGTGCTATTAGTCTAGCTGTGTTGGGGAGTGGGACTGGTGTGCTGCTCCTCCTAGTAGTTCACCACTACCAGCACCAACCAGAGTCAAAATTGTTACAAAGTATCTTATTTGCACCTGTTAGCTGTTCTGAGCTCTCTGCCAAAAGCTAATTAAGTTAGAAACTGTTTTTTTTCTGGCTGTTCAGTTCAGAGAAAAGAGGGACTGGTGTGCTGCTCCTCCTAGTAGTTCACCACTACCAGCACCAACCAGAGTCAAAATTGTTACAAAGTATCTTATTTGCACCTGTTAGCTGTTCTGAGCTCTCTGCCAAAAGCTAATTAAGTTAGAAACTGTTTTTTTTCTGGCTGTTCAGTTCAGAGAAAAGAGGGACTTTCCAGTACAAAAGAGGGACAGGGGGTTGAGTGGTCAAAAGAGGGACAGTTGGGAGGTATGCAAGTGCCACCTAGCTGTGTGAGCTTTTTCACATTCTGTCTAAATAACAATAATAATTCCGTGTCCGTAAACATCACCTGAGTGATGTTTTTACAGCAGCAATAATATATTCCGTATCCACTACTGTATACGTTGCCCTTGCAGGCATTGTTTGCCCAGTCTTTAACCAAGTGCCACCTAGCTGTGTGAGCTTTTTCACATTCCGTGTCCAGAAACATCACCTGAGTGACGTAGTGTGATTTCTGCCCTTTACAGCACAAAACGCAGCGCTGTGTCAACAATGTATTTTTCAGATACATTTTTGCCCTTGATCCCCCTCTGGCATGCCACTGTCCAGGTCGTTGCACCCTTTAAACAACTTTAAAATCATTTTTCTGGCCAGAAATGTCTTTTCTAGCTTTTAAAATTCGCCTTCCCATTGAAGTCTATGGGGTTCGCGACGTTCGCGAACCGTTCGCATTTTTGACGCAAGTTCGCGAATATGTTCGCGAACATTTTTTCCGCCGTTCGCTACATCCCTATGGGGCAGTAGGACCTACAATGCACATAAATATATGCGCTTGAGAGTCCGTGCCTAGGATGGAAGTTTTAGGGGGGTGATCTATTCTAGTTATGTGGTGCCTAGACTCCGCATATGTAGAATACCGGGTCCTTCTGCTCATGGGTCTGGAGGCAGGATTTATTAGATTCAAGCCCCTCTTTGAGGTCCATCATTTGGCCAAGGCCTCCATTAGCTCATAACAAGGTTTTAAATTGCTAAATCAGTCATAGACCAATAATATATAGAACATCAAAGAAAAATGCTCCCTCAAGTCTTATTGACCTATGAAATAGGCACATTAGCATTCTTCCTAAATCTTTTCCTAATTAACCTTCAGGTCACAGATACACCTATGACTAAGCGCCGGAAGGTGCGAAACGCGTAAGGTGGGCCTGGTGGGGTTAGTTTGTATCTGAGTTTTAATGCTAATTTAAATAAAATGGAATTTTTTTACTGAAAAAAGCCTTGGGACAGTTATCTTTGGATAGAGGAATTTTTTGTAAACCTTCAGGTCAGGCCTCCTAACCAAGGCTCTGGTTTCCCGCAGAGGGGACAGTTGTGCAGTTTAGGAACAACTTAAAGTTCATATTTCACATACTTATATATTTTAAATTATTTTTGCCTTTAAAGTATTTATAGGCTACAAGCAAACTCAAAACAATAGTTCTCAGAGCCTAAATAATTTCCCTCATTATAAACAGGGTATCAAAACAGCCAAAATACATGAATTGCATGTAAACAAGGGAAGACAATGTTCGTAGGAAGCACTGAGAGTCCTGTAAGGAAAGCTGCTGAAGGTTTAAGTACTTTTACACAAATTGAGTGGATCGCATTTCCAGGGCAGAGAGGACAAGGGGGTGTGAGGGATCTGGGGAAAGTGATACCTTATTTAACAGCAGCAGAACATGCGCCTTGGGGAAGAAACAAGAGATTTGTGCCTTATGATGCCAAAATAATGCGCTCATCCCTGCGCTGAGTGGTACAAAGGTTGATAAGAAGCAGCCACACGGGGCATGATGAGACTTGCAGTTTTAATGGAGCAGCCAAGACACAACTCCATTTACAATTTCTCCCTTTTTAATCCACATTCTAAATCTCAAACTGAAATCTAAATCGACAGAAATCTTAGGAGGTATGTAGAAAAATCGGTGAGGTTTAGTTTAATTTGGGACCCGTAGGTCCCTCCACCATCCAGAACCGCAGGATTGTGGGACATGACTGGAGGCAGGGGGTTTAGGGTCATTACAGGGGCCACTCACAGTCACAGGGTATCAGGTTCTGTGTCAGAATGAAACAACGTTTTGTAAAGTAAAATATTTTTCTTAAAACATTTTAATACATACACATTTTAATAAATACACATTTTTTAATGGGAAAAATGATTTACACTTGGGGCTCCCTTACCAGAATTGGGCAAATTTGGGCAGTAACCCACAGCAACCAATAAAATATTTGCTTTCATTGTTCGCCCTGCAGCTGGCTCTGAAAAATAATTTTTATTTATTGTTTGCTATGGGTTTCTGCCAAGGTGTTGGTAATTAATTACATTAATTACATTAATTACTTACTGCCCTAGCCTTAGTATATATTATGAAATGGGCAATGCGAAATAGTTTTTCCCATTTTGCATAGTTAAAGGGGTGGTTCACCTTTAAGCTAACTTTCAGTATGTTATTGAATGACCAGTTCTAAGCAACTTTTCATTTGGTCTTCATTATTTATTTTGTATAGTTTTTTAATCATTTGCCTTTTTCGTCCGACTTTCAAATGGCGGTCTCTGAGCCCATCTACAAACAAATGCTCTGTAAGGCTACAAATGTATTGTTATTGTTTCTTTTTATTACTCATCTTTCCATCCAGACCCTCTCCTATGTATATCCCAGTCTCTTATTCAAATCAGTGCATGGTTGCTAGAATAATTACGACCCTAGCAACCAGATGGCTGAAATTGCAAACTGAAGAGCTGCTGAATAAAAAACGAAATAACTCAAAAAACACAAATAATCAAAAATAATAACCTATTGCAAATTGTCTCAGAATATCACTCTCTACATCATACTTAGGGGCCGATTCACTAACTTCGAGTGAAGGATTCGAAGTAAAAAAACTTTGAATTTCAAAGTGTTTTTTGGGCTACTTCGACCATCGAATGGGCTACTACGACCTTCGACTACGACTATGACTTCGAATCGAACTATTCGAACTTAAAATCGTTCGACCATTCGACCATTCGATAGTAGAAGTACTGTCTCTTTAAGAAAAAACTTCAACCCCCTAGTTCGCCATCTAAAAGCTACCGAACTCAATGTTAGTCTATGGGGAAGGTCCCCATAGGCTTTCCTAAGTTTTTTTGATCGAAGGATATTCCTTTGATCGTTGGATTAAAATCCTTCGATTTTATCGTTCGATCGAAGGAATAATCCTACGATCGTTCGATTGCACTATTTGCGCTAAAATCCTTCGACTTCGATATTCGAAGTCGAAGGATTTCTTCCCAGTCGAATATCGAGGGTTAATTAACCCTCGATATTCGACCCTTTGTGAATCGGCTCCTTAAAGTCAATTTAAAAGTGAGCAGTCCCTTTAAAGCCCGAGAGTGTCTGTTTATTTGACTGACCGGCCTTTATATTTCCCATGCCTTTCTAACCAGATAACAATGGGCCACTCAGCAATATTGTCCCAGACATAAAATATAAATAATCTGTTTTCATAGAGTTTGAGCAGCTGAGACGCCCACTGGATGAGTTGTTTTAATGTCTACAAAATGTAATATTTAATTATCCTTTAATGCCCCTTGTGAAGCATGTAACATTATATTTAACAGCATGAAGTATGTTCCATAAGCAGACACTGCACTATAGAGGTACATCAGCTGGCTGGGGAGTCTCCTGTATCGCATGGGAAAGTCTGATGTTAATAACATCCCTCTGAATACGCTTACCCCAAGAAATCAGAGTTTTTTTGTCTTTTTTCTATACATTTTCTATAGGTATAGTACAGGTAATGTGAATATACTGTACATATTTGTATTTTAGCAGATTAAAGGATAACAAAAACCCCAAACGCCAGCTTTTCCATTTCAATGAATTAATTCCATAAGGCTGCTGTAGGGATCAATGTATACAGCTACCCTGTACAAAAGAAGATATGTCCCTAAACTATGTGTGGACGATCTGTCATCATCTAACAACACGTCATGAATGTAAAGGTCCATTTATATAGGACTTATATGAGTTTATTTTATGCAGGTGAAATACAAAAAGCAGGTAAATCCATGAATTATCCCATCCCTCTTTTAACAGGTACCACAGCCCCCTCTACTGGAGAGCTTGGGAAGGTTTGTTCTTGTATTTCAGCAGAATGGTGCGGCACTGTATCACTGGTTTCTATAATGTAATGCCATTGATTTAATTCAATGCCCTGCGCCTGAATGAGTTACTGAAATAAACAAAATCTATTTTCTAGCAACTCAACAGCCTGAAGGTCAGTTAGGAGGAGATTTGGGGTGAGTGCTTATTTGTACCCTGGGTACCCCTGGAACTATAGCAGGGTGACTGTTACCCCAATGTTTCTATATATCTGTAACCTTGTTATGAGCTAAGGGGGCCCAGGGTGAAGGCCAGTTAGGGGGAGATTTGGGGTGAGTGTTTATTTGTGCCCTGGGTACCCCTGGAACTATAGCAGGGTGACTGTTACCCCAATGGTTCTATATATCTGTAACCTTGTTATGAGCTAAGGGGGCCCAGCCTGAAGGCCATTTAGGGGGTGATTTGGGGTGATGCTTATTTGTACCCTGGGTACCCCTGGAACTATAGCAGGGTGACTGTTACCCCAATGTTTCTATATATCTGTAACCTTGTTATGAGCTAAGAGGGCCCAGTCTGAAGGTCAGTTAGGGGGAGATTTGGGGTGAGTGCTTATTTGTGCCCTGGGTACCCCTGGAACTATAGCAGGGTGACTGTTACCCCAATGTTTCTATATATCTGTAACCTTGTTATGAGCTAAGGGGGCCCAGCCTGAAGGCCAGTTAGGGGCAGATTTGGGGTGATGCTTATTTGTACCCTGGGTACCCCTGGAACTATAGCAGGGTGACTGTTACCCCAATGGTTCTATATATCTGTAACCTTGTTATGAGCTAAGGGGGCCCAGCCTGAAGGCCATTTAGGGGGTGATTTGGGGTGATGCTTATTTGTACCCTGGGTACCCCTGGAACTATAGCAGGGTGACTGTTACCCCAATGTTTCTATATATCTGTAACCTTGTTATGAGCTAAGGGGGCCCAGCCTGAAGGCCAGTTAGGGGGAGATTTGGGGTGAGTGTTTATTTGTGCCCTGGGTACCCCTGGAACTATAGCAGGGTGACACCCCAATGTTTCTATATATCTGTAACCTTGTTATGAGCTAAGGGGGCCCAGCCTGAAGGCCAGTTAGGGGAATATTTGGGATGGGTTATTATTTGTGCCCTGGCTTTTCCTGAAACTATAGCAGGGTGACTGAAATGTGGTCAACAATCTCTGGTCCATATATTTTTATGGGTGGCAGTAAGGTCAAATGCACCAAAAAGGAGGATATGGACAGCCCCAGATGTGCTGATCAATGAAACTGAAGGTTAAACATGTGACTGGAATTAATATAGTTCAATATGAAAGGGCGGAAGGTATGTAGACAGCTGCCTTTCCAACATCTCATTCCAAAACCAAGGGTAATAATATGACATTGGTCCTCCCTATGCTGCTATATCAGCCTCTGCTCTTCTAGGCAGATTCCCACTAGATGTTGTAGCGATGTTAGATGGAATTAATTTCCATTCGTACATAATAGTTTGGGCCCTGATGTTAGGGATCAGGACTGGCCCTCAGTTCGGGTTCCAGTTCATCCGAGAGGGGTTCAGTTAGATTGACCTCAGGGCTCTGTGAAGGCCAGTCAAGTTCTTCCACTCCCATCTAGACAAACCCATTCTGTATGCTTTGTGTATAGAGGAGCATCATGGTGGTGAAATAAGAAGGGGCCTTCTACAAACTGTTGCCACAGTAGGGAGCCTGGATGTATCATGAATGTCATTGTATGATGTAATGGGACCTGTGGCTTAAATAGGCAATTAAAGTGATTCAAATTGTCCAGATGCCTATTTAATATTAACATTCATATAGACAGTTTTTTTTTCCAATTTCTATGTTTATAATGTTTTTCCAAAAACAATTTAATAGTACATGAGAGAATCTTTTTCCCATATAATGACAAAATAATACAGAATGTCGCTGTGCCAGGGAATTATGGGTATTCTATTGGCTGTGGTCGCTTAAAGAAGCCAAAATAAAGTATTTGTTACAGTGAAGTTGCTGAAGCTTTTTATATGTTCCTGCCAAAGCCATTAGGGCCTATGGACTTTCCATGCTTAAGCTTTTTAATGAATGTAATGATTTATTTTGCAGTTATGGGGAAATTAAGTATAATGGGATGCTGCTTAATGAATTTAGGAAGATCAACGGTGTTAAGAAAACGATTCCATTGCTGGTCGGAGGGTAGACGTGCTCCAGGTATTATGGATGTGTCTGGAAATAAATACTAATTGACTCATAATTCAGCAGCACCATAGGGCTTTGTGTTTTAATTCTGTCTGATAAATATAATCCTACTTTGTCACTTGTTTGCTGTATAGAAGTGTATCTGTCTGGCACAAGAATGTGACTTGTGTGTGACAACAGGGATTCATCCATTCTTGCCCTTCTATCTTCCATTTAGCTTTAACCATACAGACCAGACTCCTGTGATGGAACCTCAAGAGACAGCTAAGTAGAGTTTGTGCCTAAGGCTATACATCTTGGCCTGGCACCCCACTTATCTCATGTCCCCATTGCACTTTTGCTCCCTGCTGCACACAGGCCCTGCTACTCTGGAAATCCATCACCCCTCAACCCCTGTACCATGGTACTGGTCATTTGTGAGTTCATTCCATACCCCTGCTTTCACTCCCCATTGGATGATCTTCCTCCATCAGTCATTCATTGAGTCCTAACTTCTCTCCCTCTGAATGGCACCATTTCCCTTTATGCCCTAGGCAGCTGCCTACCCTGTATCTCCAGCCCCAGCAGTAGGGTTGACAGCCCTCATGTCTGCTAGTGTCTCCTCTAAAGGCTTATTTACTAATGCAACTGGATGTACAGCTTGCAAATGTGACAACTTATTGACACTATGCAAAAGAATGTACTTGTACCCAAATATGCACCTTGCACATCGGTTACTTGCCCTGAGTGCCATTGTGCCCACCCACCCGGTGCTGGCTCATCTGCTACTGTTCTTCTGTGTTGCAGTGTGCTTCAACTTCTTGCACGTATGTAGTGATGTGGGCAGTGTTGCACCAAGGCTACAAAAAGGCCTAGGGGTCAACCATGGCTGGGGCCCACTGGGCTTTTACTCAATGCCCCAGCAGGCCAGTCCAATCCTGCTCTGACAGACCTTGGCACTGCAGAAACTATGGCATTGCTATTCTGAAAGTGCAAGCCACAACTTGCAGTTGAGGTACAGGTAATTTATTTAACGGGGAATTCCACAAAAACATAACTTTAGCTTTTTAAAAAGTAAACATAATTTCAAGCAACTTTGCAATATACATCATTTAAAAATATGCAGAATGTGCATGATTTTTAATGGTTTCTGACAGTTCCCTAAGCCTAGCCCCCTGCTCTCCTGCTGATCTGTCTGACTACTTTGCTGAGCTGTCTGACTACTGTTACTTTGTATCAACAGCCATCTGTCCTCAGCCTGCATCCTCCAAACCCCACAATTCCCTGCACACGTGATTTCAATAAGGAATGGAACATCACAGGGCAATGCATTGTGGGTTATGTAGTTCCTGCATGCTGTCTGTAAGCCGTGGAGTAGTGGTTACAATCAGTGTTTAGTTCCTCCTTCCCTGCCAGGATTTCAAATGATGCAGAAAGAGAAGAACTGTTAAACAGCTGGATTTCAGCATTAAAATGGCATATATTCATACTTTTTGAATAAACAGGTAACTGTTGGGTATATTAGGGGTTTCTCTGTTATTTGGGCTTCATCATCAAATTTTGGTTTGGAAGCCGGAGTTCCCCTTTAAGGTTTTCTTTTGTGCAACTGTTGGCCAGCCTGCAATTGTACAGGGATGCACCTGAACCTGCTATTTGGGATTCAGCCGAATCCCTGAATACTTTATGAAATATTCATCCGAATACGGAACCAAATCCTAATTTACATATGCAAATTAGGGACAAGAAGGGAAAAAGTGGGAAAATGTTACTTCCTTGTTTTTTGACAAAAAGTTACGTGATTTTCCTTCCTGCACTTAATTTGCATATGCAAATTAGGATTTGGAATTGGTTCGGCCAGGCATCAGTATTCAGTGAATCTGAATCCTGCTGAAAAAGGCCAACTGCTAAACCAAATCCTGGATTCTGGAGAAAAAACACTTTTCACACTGCATTATGTAAGTAAATGAACCTTCCTGTCACTGGTTCCCAGGTGCTGATTGCTGACCAGAAACAAGTGCAGTGGAAACCAGGAACAGGTCTTCTTCCAGTGATCATGCTCCTATTGGGCAATATGCTCTTTAGATATCCAGTAAGCATTCACAGCATGACCAGAGCTGACCCTTACTGGCCTTCAGGCTGGAAACCAATTGTTCTCTTTGAATGGGACCTGTCCAACCAAAGTTTTTGAGCTGATGAACTTATTTATGTTACTGGGCAGATGCGTATTTTAAATTATTATTTTCACTTTAACAACATAGAGATATTAAATGTATTTTAAAAAATGCCAAACCCAAAATGACCCTGTAACAGTGAGTTAGTTAAAGCCAGTGGAACTGGATGATTGTCTATTCACTCATCTCCGGTGGTGACCTACAATTCTCATTCAAACTGCACTCGAGCACAGAGATCCGCTCTCAGCTTCTGCAGATGCTGCTGGTTTAATAGCTTTGGTAGGGCAATTAACATGTGAACATTGTTGATTTCTATAAATCATTTATGTAAGGAGATACCTCACATAAATGGATTGCTCTAGCTGTGATCATATTACACTTTTCTCACCCATAAAGCATCACCCCTGTTGGTCTCAGCACGGTTCCTCAGTGTGGTTCCTCAGCTTGCTAGGTGAATATGTAAATAAATCGCCTCCAGCCTAGGCACGTGATTAACATTCTGATGCATAGACTATGTGTTACTTTGCATTCTAATAACAGTAGCATCCATTGCAGAGAAGACTGGAGTTGAGAAGCCTTCAAGAGGGAAATGGTAGGTATTTCCAGGAAGCCCAATTACAACTATACTGCCTGTGATAGCCAGGCAAAAAGGACACTTTTTACCAAAGCCCTACCATGACAGGTCCATCAACACCTTTTTAACTCCCAAGGGATGTTTGTTATGAAGAGCAGCTTTAGCATAGATGTTCTTGTCCCATGAAGAGGTACTGTAGGTTCTGAGGTTCTGCACACTTGTATTTTAGCACCTGTATTGGAATAAGCTGGGATATATGATCCCATTCTGCTACTTCTTTTTGTTAATTGAAGAGCTGAACCCTGGGGTATTATGCTGGGGTCACTGGGTCATATATTGCCGGGGGCATTGTGTGATGAAATGCTGGAGCCGCTGTGTCTTTTATTTCTGGAGCCACTCTGTGTCATATATTGTTGGGGCCACAGCATACTATATATATTGCCGAGAACAATGCCATAAAATTCTGGGTCCATTTGATGCTAGTATCATGTATGTTGGAGTCGTGAATTGCTGGAATCATTATGTTATAAAATGATGGGGCCAATTTGACATATATTGAACACTGGGGAGTTGTCCTGGGGTCACTGTGTAATATATTGCTGGGGCCACGGTGTGGTTCTCTGTCACATGCGTAAATGGTAACGTATATTGCTGAGCCAGTTAAGGACTGGGGATACCAGGAAAACTCCTGGTGGGCCCAGTTGTCAGTGAGCCTATTGCTTCTAACCATTTGGCCTATTTCATGGTCATTCCCTATTTCTTTATGGGAACAAAGAGGCTTAATAATATAATAATAGAGATTAGTATGTAGAGAAAATAGACTAGGAGAATAATGAGGTTGAGTGTGGAGAGGAGGTATAATAGTTTGGAAAGTGGGTCCTCAGCCTAACATCTTCTGGTGTGCCCCTGGCAACCCAGTCTGACACTGTGCTGAGCTATTAAATGTTGGGGGTCACTAGTTGGGGTTTCCAGGTGTTGGGTGTCACTAAGCCCTAGGAACTGCCAATGGGAAGGGTTGAAGTTGCACGGTGTGACCCTAAACACTCCAGTGAGGTAATACAGGGATATCAAAATACAGGCATCTACTCAAAATGGTGGCACTTGGGTCACCCACCCATGTTTGAACCCACATGGGGAAATTAATTATGCTAAAAAAAAAATTGGTTCTAAAACAGTTACAGTACCAGTGCGCTTGTGTTTTTTCCCCTCTTTTTTCATATATCATATTTCATATAAGAAATCCCGCGCTGTTTGCCAAAAAGTCCTCATTAAGTCCATTTGACTGATGTTCAATTTAATATTCCAAGTTGGCTTCAGATTATGCAAATTAAATTTATGGGGGGAAAAAAAACATTTTAAAGGATGCAAATCGCTCAGAGACAACGTGCTGGAAAATTGTCACTGTATGGGGCTAGTGAGGATTAGCAGTCCTCTGAGATCTATTGTAATGAGATTAAAGGAACAGTAACGTCAAAAAATAAAAGTGTTTTAAAGTAATGAAAATATAATGCAGTGTTGCCCTGCACTGGTAAAACTGATGTGTTTGCTTCAGAAACACTACTATAGTTTATATAAATAATCTGCTGTGTAGCCATGGGGGCAGCCATTCAAATGAGAAAAGGCTCAGGTTACACAGCAGATAAGCTCTGTCTGTCTAATAGTGTTATCTGTTATCCATTAGTTAACCTGTGCCATATAACCGTTTTTCAATTTCCGCCATTGCTACACAGCAGCTTGTTTATATGAACTATAGTAGTGTTTCTGAAGCAAACAGATCAGTTTTACCAGTGCAGGGCAACCGTACATGATATTTTCATTACTTTAAAACACTTACATTTGTTGGTGTTACTGTTCCTTTAAAGGGAAAGTAAAGGAGAATATTAAGCTACAAAAATGGCACATATCTGCTTCTGCCGTCCCTACATATCACACTGTGTCTATGTGTAAGATACATATCATGAATTAAAAGAGTGTCAGTAGAGAGAATGGGCAATGTAGGATACAAACTAACATACTAGTAAACATACTGTATAACCAATAATTAAAAAGGAAAAAAAACATTCCTAGTATAGTTATGGGATCATTAATCCGGAAACCCATTATGCATAAGGCTCTGAATTATGGGAAGGCTATCTCCTAGACCTATAGACTCAATTTTATCCAAACAATCCATATTTTTCTCTGTAATAATAAATAGTAACTTGTACTTGATCCCAACTAAAATATAATTAATCCTTATTGGAAGAAAAATCAGCCTGTTGGCTTTATTTAATGTATATATGATTTTATAGTAGACTTAAGGTATAGAGACCCAAATTACAGAAAGATCCCTTCTCCAGATCCTGGACATTCTAGATAACAGGTCCCATACCTGTACTATATAGAAGCTCAAACCCTCACAAGATCCCACTGTATCAGACCCAAAAGGCATCAAAATAACAAAAGAAATGGAGGGAGCGACACCCAGAGCAGTGCTAAAATGAACTCCCTCCATATTTTTCCTATTTACATAGTCATTATTGTCTATGGATATTCTGTTAATAGTGAACCAGGCGTTTGATAAATGTCAGCAGGAAAGATATTCATTTAATTCACTGCGTCTTATTGAATCACAGCAGATCATTGCTTCCTACCAAGCCAAATTATATATCTACTAATCCGATTCTTAGGGAAATTTCTAAATATGTTGAGTCTTGAACTAAAATTAATTTATTTTGTGTTTGTTTCCCTTATGAACCATCAAATGTAGCCCCTTGGCTGGGTTCAGATGCCTTAAATTGTCATTTTTTGTGTCATAACAACATAAGTTCCATCTTTCTCTCTGAATCATCTTAGAACTGTAAATTCACCCCTGTTTTTACCAAATTGAACCTCAAAACGACAGCGTCATGGGCAAAACCAGCTCTTACACTTCTGCATAGACCCAACATACCAATATCATCATAATTACATATACAGGTGTGGGGCCTGTTATCCAAAATGCTCAGGACCTGGGGTTTTCAGGAGAATCTTTTGGTAATTTTGGTCTCCATACCTTAAGTCTACTAAAAAATAATTGATTAAAAAAACATTCATGAAACCCAATAGGACTGTTCTGCCTCCAATAAGGATCGTATTTGGGATCAAGTACAAGCTACTGTTTTATTATTACAGAAAAAAAGGAAAAAGTAGAATTATTTGCTTAAAAAGGAGTCTATGGCAGATGGTCTTCCTGTAATTAACAGAGCTGTCAACTGTCAGCAGGATGGGGGACGTGCAACACAGGAAGTGTGGCGTGATGTAATAGGAAGTGACGTAACAGGAAGTGGTGCCATGCACATGCGCAGAACCTCTCCTGAAGTCACAGAAACAGCTTCACTGATATCAATGACATTTTCAGATTTTTTGCCTGTAAATCATCAGAAATCAGGGGAATGTGTGAAAGTGATGGAAACCCGGGGGACACAGAGTAAAATCCAGAACTCCCAGAGTTGACAGCTCTGAATTAAGGGCTTCCGGATAGGGTTGCCACCTTTTTAAAATATTCTTACTGGCCAGTGGGGGCGGTGAACACCAGGAGGCTGGCAATGATGTAAAGGAGTGGAATGATGATATCACCAGATGTCCGAGAGAGTCTATGGGAAGGATGAAGAGTAAGAGACTGGTAAGTTTTTACTGGATGAGGGCCTTAAGGAGCTAAGGCAAGTGCTTAATGGAACAGATCGGGGGCTGGCCAGGGGCTGCACTTTGGGGTATCACTACATTGCCGGTAACTTTGTAATACGGGCCCCGGCCCTGGCAGGTGGTTTCCTGGAAACCCTACTTCCGGATCGATGTAAGACTGGGCTGGGAGACCCTGTCCTTGCACAGAAGCGGCATCCGACCTCCCTCCCTGGCCCCCAGGGTGGCTGAAAGGAAAAAAAAGCAGGAGCAGGGGGCCTGAGGGGGGTGGTTGCGGCTCTGGGAGGGGAGCCAGAAGGCACTTTGTGTCTGATACTGTTCCTGATAACAGATCAATACATGTATTATGTAACAATTTCTTATTATTATTTTCAGGAGACCAGACTAAAACCCCTCTGACCTATGAAATAACTTCCTTTCCCTCTGCTTTCTTGAATGTTCCCCATCCTAAAACGATATAGGTTAGTGATTTGTGGGCTGGCCCAAAACTTGCGGTTGGTTAGGTTCATGCCAACACTCAAAATATTCGCACAGTTGGAGGGTTTGGCCTGAGTTCCTCCTGCAGCCCTTCCCACCCAAGACCTAACGGTGCCTAGGGTTGGCATCTGTCTGGATTTCACCTGAAGCAGGGCTTGGCAGGTGAAAAGTTCCTGTCCGGATTTCCAAATTAGGAAATCCAGACAGGACATTGAAGTGAATCAGTCCCTGATGTCACCAGTCATGCCCCTAGGGTTGCCACCTTTCTGGAAAAAAATACCGGCCTTCCTATATATTGATCTTTTTTCCCTATTAATAACATTGGGATCAGCCATCATTTTTACCGGCCAGGCCAGTAAAATACCAACCAGGTGGCAACCCTAGCTGCCCCCAACATCATCCGCCCCGCCCCTGACATCACCTGCCCCACCCCCCATCACCAGCCCAGGCCCCCTGCCCGTTTTCACAAAAAAAAGTTGGCAACCCTAACTGTGCCCTACTTCTGCATCCGATGGCATCTATTTATAGACAGGTATAAAAAAGAAGTGGGCCCATAGGCCAAGTTGGGCATGGGTTCTGAGTGAATTTGTCAATCCACACATCAGTACTATGGGTGGCTCTATAAAGGGTGCTTGGCACCCTATTCTATGTTGGGTAGCACATAGGACTTCTCTGGCTTATTCCTCAGTACTCCTTTATAGTTCCTGAGTACATATCCCCTGGCTCTTACAGTTACATTTACCCTTTAATGATTACCTTTATTAGGTTCTGTCCCCAGAATGGGCCGGTGTCTGTGAATTGTCTCCAGCAGCGAGCAGCTCACTAAATTTAATTGCCTTTGAAAGCTGCCAAGGTTTAGTGTTAAGAGACACAGGCGTCCTCTCACTTTGCTATGATTTACTAGCACCCAGTTGCTGCACCCATCGATTTCATTGCTTCAGTACTAAGGCACCGAGTATTTTCATACACAAGTATGACGTGAACTCAATGGAGGGTTATATACTCCCGGAGGGGTTGTTTTACCAACATGTAATGAGCCTAATTAATCATCAGAGTCCAGTAACTTGGAAAGCTGTTAATGAACATTAAAAGCCATTGGATTTCCATAACCCCCCCGGCTTCACCATCCATCACATCGGAGAAGCGTCCTGGCGTCCCGTGCAGTGTAAAATCTGGAGTGGGAGATAATGGCTCGGCGACTCCACAGAGATTAACTCTGCATTCGGTTCTGCCCAAAACTGCAGAGTCACTAAATTAAGCACCTGCATACTAAACAGTCATTAAAGGGAACTGGTGTTTTACCGCTACAATGTGGGATGGGATCTGTTTTCCGGAAACCCATTATCCAGAAATTTCCGAATAACGTGAAGGCCATCTCCCTTAGACTTCATTTTAAAGGGATCCTGTCATCGGAAAACATGTTTTTTTCAAAACGCATCAGTTAATAGTGCTACGCCAGCAGAATTCTGCACTGAAATCCATTTCTCAAAAGCGCAAACAGATTTTTTTATATTCAGTTTTGAAATGTGATGTGGGGCTAGACATATTGTCAATTTCCCAGCTGCCCCAAGTCATGTGACTTGTGCTCTGATAAACTTCAATCACTCTTTACTGCTGTACTGCAAGTTGGACTGATATCACCCCCCTCCCTTTCCCCCCCCCAGCAGCCTAACAACAGAACAATGGGAAGGTAACCAGATAACAGCTCTCTAACACAAGATAACAGCTGCCTGGTAGATTTAAGAACAGCACTCAATAGTAAAATCCAGGTCACACTGAGACACATTCAGTTATATTGAGAAGGAAAAACAGCAGCCTGCCTGAAAGCATTTCTCTCCTAAAGTGCAGGCACAAGTCACATGACCAAGGGCAGCTGGGAAATTGACAAAATGTCTAGCCCCATGTCACATTTCAAAATTGAATATAAAAAAATCTGTTTGCTATTTAGAGAAATGGATTTCAGTGCAGAATTCTGCTGGAGTAGCACTATTAACCGATGCGTTTTGAAAAAAACATGTTTTCCGATGACAGGATCCCTTTAATCAAATAATTCTAATCTTTAAAAATTATTTCCTTTTACTAATGAAATAGTACCTCGTACTCTACCCCAATATATCAAACAATCCTATTGGCTCAATTTAATTTTGAAAGGATTTTTAGTAGGCATAAGTATGATGATCAAAATTACCCTTTGTCCAGAAAATCCCAGGTCCCAAGCATTCTGGACAATAGATCCCATACCTGTATCAAATTAAATGTATTTTAATTGAAATATATTCTCAGTTTAACCACTGCATATATGTATGACTCATGTAATGCTATGCATAAGTATGGATAGCATAAATACAACTTGACTCATGGGAAAAAAACCTGTGCCACTTGCTGTTCAGCTAGGCAGGCTGATCACCCTGTAGAAAATTAAGTTGGTGAGCAGAGAAAAGTCTTGTGATGTATTTGTGCGCAGAAAATTAAGTTAGTGAGCTGAGAAGAGTCGTGTGACATCTAAGTTCTAAGCAGAGTCACAATGGATAACTCTTCCCCTGCTCACTAATTAATTTTCTGACATAAGGAGGTGCTGTTGTTTTATATTCATGCTAACATCTTGAAAACTATATAAAAAAAAAGATAAATTGCAAAAATGAGCATTGTTTTGAGGGTTTAGATAAGTACAAACCAGCGTTCCAGCTTGGCCAGTGATATAATCCTCTACTTATTTTGTCAGTGCCACCCCAACTTGGTCAAGAGCTAAGTGTACATGAACAAACATCATATAAAGAACTGTATTTATCTCGCTGTTGGTTTGAGCTGGATATTTCAACTGATGTGCTACTCTACTCCACTGACTGCAGTCGAGCTGACCCCTTTTAGAACCAGACACATAATTAGCAGGCTAATTAGCAATCAATTGAGATGCTTTCTGCAGAGTTAGGCACAATCATGCATAGAATGCCATGGTATCTCTAATACATAGCAACACAGAAACTCCAGGATATAATGCTGCAATAGGCTAATTTACAAGTGCAATCTGTAAAGTGCAAAACTGGTAAAGATTTCCCCAGAATTCCAGTGTCATTAGTTGCATCCATACATTAGTGTATGCAGCAATTAGTGCCCGATTCAACAGTGCAGTAAGTAGGGATGCACCGAATCCACTGTTTTGGATTCAGCTGAACCCCCGAATCCTTCACGAAAGATTCGGCCGAATACCGAATTGAATCCGAATCCTAATTTGCATATGCAAATTAAGGGTAGGAAGGGGAACAATTTTTTTTACTTCCTTGTTTTGTGACAAAAAGTCATGCGATTTTCCCTCCCCACCCCTAATTTGCATATGCAAATTAGGATTCGGATCCGATTCAGCAGAAGGATTTGGCCGAATCCAGAACCTGCTGAAAAAGACCGAATCCCGAACCGAATCCTGGATTCGGTGCATCCCTAGCGGTCAGGTGATTTTAGATGATACTCCTGTTTTTGAATTTGCTGACATTTAAATATACATATTTGGTTCTGAATTTGGTCAAAATGTTTTTGGAAGGATTCAGTATTCAGCATAAACCAGAAATTATGAATTCAATGCTTCTCTTATAGTGGCACATAGACCACCCAGAATATTGTGACTCCAGTATAATATTGCACAATAGCTTGTCTTATAATGGCATAGTGTCCCCAGTATATACTGGCCCAGTGTCCCCAGCATATATTGGCACAGTGTACCCACTATATATTGGCACAGTGTACCCACTATATATTGGCACAGTGTACCCACTATATATTGGTTGTGTTCCCAACATATGGCACAGTGTCTCCAGCATATATTGACAAAGTGCCCAGTATATAATGGCACAGTGTCCCCAGTATCCTATATAATAAAGTTGAAGTGTCTCTGCGTCCAGTCCCTGTGTCCTTGGGATTGCGCTACTGCGCATGTGCCCCACGGACCGTCTCTGGCGAATTTACGCTAGCGAAGTAGATAGACGCGCAACTTCTGTTTTTATAAATGCTTGACTACATATGTTCTAGCGCCCGATAATTTAACGGGCTTAATGTCTAGTACTGTATAATAGTACAGTGTCCCCAGTATATAATAGCACAGTGTTCGCAGCATATAATAACACAGTGTCCCCAGTATATAATATCACACTGTCCCCAGTATATAATGGCACATTGTCCCCAGTATATAATAGCACAGTGTTCCCAGCATATAATAACACAGTGTCCCCAGTATATCATAGCACAGTGTCCCCAGTATATAATGGCACAGTGTCCCCAGTATATAATGGCACAGTGTCCCCAGTATATAATGGCACAGTGTCCCCAGTATATAATAGCACAATGTCCCCAGCATATAATAGCACAGTGTCCCCAGTATATAATGGCACAGGGTCCCCAGTGCATATTGGTACAGTGTCCCCAGCATATATTGGCAGTGTACCCAGTATATAATGGTTGTGTTCCCAACATATAATGGCACAGTGTCCCCAGTGCATATTGGTACAGTGTCCCCAGCATATATTGGCATAGTGCCCCGGTATATAATGACTAGTGTTCCCGGCATATAATGGCACTCTGTCCTTAGCAGTTATTGGCACTGTGTCCCCAATATATAATGTCACAGTGTTCCCAGCATATACTGTAATGGCACAGTGTTCCCAGCACTTATTTGCACAGTGTCCCCAGTGCATATTGGCACAGTGTCTCCAGCATATATTGACATAGTGCCCAGTATATAATGGCACAGTGTCCCTAGCAGTTATTGGCACAGTGTCCCCAGTATACTGTAAAATGGCACAGTGCCCCCGGTATATATTAGCACAGTGTTCCCAGTACCGGTATATAATGGCACAGTGTCCCAAGTATATAATAGCACAGTGTCCCCAGCATATAATAGCACCGTGTCACCAGTATATATTGGCACAGTGACCCCAGTATATAATGGCACAGTGTCCCCAATATATATAGGCACAGTGATCCCAGTATATATTGGCACAGTGACTACAGTATATATTGGCACAGTGACTACAGTATATATTGGCACAGTGACCGCAGCATATACTGGCACAATAACTGGAGCATAAATTGGTAATAGCTCTATGCTCCTGAAACACAGAGGCAACAGTCCAAAATAAATGAAATAATGGTACAATATAGCACAATGGACATTCTAAGACCGCTGAGTAGACCTCACCTCCAGATCTACCAGAATAAATACATTCAAATTGCATTTATGGAAATTGCTTAATTTTTTTTACCTGAATTCCTAAACAAGTGGCAAACGTAATTTGTTCCATTTTTCAGCCTGAAAAGAAAAAAAAGACAATTGGGTTTTGAAAAACAGAAAGTGAAAAGTAACCTGAGAGAATAGCAGTAACCCCCCCCCCCCCGTATATGGCCTCGGGCCCAACAGGTAAACCTAGCAGGTTGTAAAATCTGCACATTTTGTGCTTGTGTTTATTACACCTATTCCAACGAGCCCTTTCTGAGAGCACAATACTAACTAATGTACTGAGCTATAAAAATGAATGGGGAACATTTGACTCATGCCATCTATGCTGTAAATTCTTTCCAGTGAATGCTATCGGCACCCCCTTCCCATTGTATTGCTCCAGCAGGACTCGGGGTGTTGTTACGTTTCCCTCTGCAGTAATGTGCCGTGCCAAGCTGCAGAACGGTGCCCTTTGGCAGTGAGACAAAGAGCACAAAAATGAAGGTGAAACCGGTCACTGGTTTCACTGCTGATATTCTGGAGCGTTGCTTGAGCAGCCAACGATGTGGTGCCCTGGGAAACATGATTTGTGGTCCTGGACTATTAAAGGGAACATTAACCCTCTAGACATTTTTTTTTTGAGATACATATATGTATCTCTCTGCAGCCCGTTCCATCTGAAACCTGAGCCCCATTGTCATTTAAAAGAGAATTAAAACCAAAAATGAATCTGGCTAGAAATGCTGTATTTTATATACTAAACTTACTTTACCAGCCCAGAGGTTCAGCAGTCCTATGACAGTCATGATCCAGGCCTTCAAATTTGTCCTCAGCAGCTCCCCATCTTGGATCCTGTTAGGCCATCTTTTGAGCGTCAGTGTCACTGCACATGCTCAGTGAGCTCTGGGCGGCTGGGCTAAGCTTAGGGGTCGTGTGAAGCTAATGCTTCAAGGCTGATTTTTAACTTCTAGGAGGTTTGGGCTGGGTCAGCAGGACACTAGGAATAAACTCAGATCCTGCCCTTGGCTGCCACTCCCCAACAGCCCTCCCTCCACAGATCAGGGCAGTTTGTTAAAAGAGAACTAAACCTTAAAATTAATATGGCTAAAAATGCCATATTTTATCAACTGAATTTATTGCGAGCGGCAGGGGCCCCAGAAGAGGTGTAGGGTCCCCTAGGGGTAGGTGCTAT
The DNA here is from genome assembly GCF_017654675.1 of Xenopus laevis. Taxonomy (NCBI): domain Eukaryota; kingdom Metazoa; phylum Chordata; class Amphibia; order Anura; family Pipidae; genus Xenopus; species Xenopus laevis. The sequence goes on from NC_054373.1 coordinate 11,717,048, forward strand.
GGTGGTCCTTTCACACCCCAGTTCGATCCCAAATTCTGATGCAGAATGCACTGGTGTCTGAGCTGCCAAGTAATGAATTAATTGATAATTAGCCTTGTTTCTTCAAATTTTATATAATATATACAGTATATTCTGAGTGGTCCCTAAACTGAGTAAGTCACAGCAGCACAGAGCATGTGCAGTGAATCAGCAGAAAAGAAGATGGGGAGCTACTGGGGCATCTATGGAGACACAGATCTTTACTGCTAAAGGGTTGTGGTGGCCTTGAGCTGGTACAGATGTCCAAAAAATGTGACGCATATTTTAGCCTAATTAATTTAGTTCTTCTTTAAGATGCAAGAACAGTTATCCAATGAGAATCCTATTTACTCTCAGCATTAGCGAGCCTTATTATGTCCTACAGCACTTCCCTACTGTTGCCAGCAAATCCGCAGAATTATAAACCGAAAATATATTCATGCACTCATTTCCTTCTACTGTTATCTAGGGACAAATTGGGAAATTACATTATAAAAATAGTTCTGTTCCTTTATGGCTTCTAATATCCCTGACTCCTGTGATCCGTGGTAGCACTGTCCTTATGATATTCTCAGAGATGCAGCTCATGAAATTTAGTAATGTCAGGATTGTTCATGCTGTTTTGAATACACATTTTGGAATTTTAACTAAAAATCTTGATGTTGCTGCTCTTTTTTGTATTATTTTAAGGGGTGGTTCACCTTTAAGATAACGTTAAAGGGATACTGTCATGGGAAAAAAAAAAATTTCAAAATGAATCAGTTAATAGTGCTCCTCCAGCAGAATTCTGCACTGAAATCCATTTCTCTAAAGAGCAAACAGATTTTTTTATATTCAATTTTGAAATGTGACGTGGGGCTAGACATATTGTCAATTTCTCAGCTGCCCCAAGTCATGTGACTTGTGCTCTGATAAACTTCAATCACTCTTTACTGCTGTACTGCAAGTTGGACTGATATCACCCCCCTCCCTTCCCCCCCCCCAGCAGCCAAACAAAAGAACAATGGGAAGTTAACCAGATAGCAGCTCCCTAACACATAATAACAGCTGCCTGGTAGATCTAAGAACAGCACTCAATAGTAAAAACCCATGTCCCACTGAGACACATTCAGTTATATTGAGAAGGAAAAACAGCAGCCTGCCAGAAAGCATTTCTCTCCTAAAGTGCAGGCAAAAGTCACATGACCAGGGGCAGCTGGGAAATTGACAAAATGTCTAGCCCCATGTCAGATTTCAAAATTGAATATAAAAAAATCTGTTTGCTCTTTTGAGAAATGGATTTCGGTGCAGAATTCTGCTGGAGCAGCACTATTAACTGGTTCATTTTGAAACAATTTTTTTCCCATGACAGTATCCCTAAGTATGTTAAAGAGAGGCCAGTACTGAGCAACTTTTCAATTGGTCTTCATTATTTATTTATTTATAGTTTTTGAATTATTTGCTTTCTTTGTCTGACTCTTTACAGCTTTCATATGGGGGGTCACTGACCCCGTCTAAAGATGCCCTGTAAGGCTAAAAATGTATTGTTATTGCTACTTTTTACTACTCCTCTTTCTATTTAAACCCTTTTCCGACTGTAGCGGTGTGCTGCTCTTGGTTATATTTATATATAAATATATACTGTATGATATGTATCCTAGAGGAGAGTGGCATTAAACAGACCCAAGCAAGAGATATATCCACAGAGAGATGATTCTTTATTGTTTACAGTTCCTGCCCCTGTCATTACACCGGGAGAAGATCCTTTAATAGCAATTAACTTTCCTATTTATCTTTGGCCACAATGATATTAACAAAGATTGCACGGCTCCTCTGCTAGGAATGATGGATTAGGAGCCGGCATGTCATAAAACCATGTTCATCATGCTGGTAACTCAAACAAGATTATTCCTTTGCAAATGGGGCCCTACTGCGGAAACTCTATAATTGCTGCTAAAAATAGATGCCTTTGTTTTTTCAATTTTTTTTTATTTGCTGGGGTTATTGACCTGATCTTACTTGCATGACATAAATAGAACTGCAGGTGGCCAAAAGTCTGTTTTGCGGTGGCATGTGCTGCAGCACTAAATCTATATGCAACATTATTTAGGAGCTGTGCCACGTAGTGTAGTGGTGTAACATGATCTAACTTCTTACTGGCTAGTTCTATAGTTTGGATATTCTACTCCTACAAAAGGCTTCCTATCTCAGGCTCTCCAGCACCATCCACCCCTCCAGCAAGCGGGCTCTGTAGAGAGAGAACCTCATGGTGACTCAGCTTTCAAAGACTAGGGACATCTGATGCATCTGGCCAATAAGGACCTACCAGGGAAACTTTAACCTAGAATAAGAAACAGCTTCCCCGTCCCTACCCTAAACAGACATGGCTCAATGCTGGATTAACCTTTAATGAGTCTTTCTAAAGTAAAGCTTGGAAAAAAAACCCTTATTCTCCTATGTACAGTAGAATTGTCCATCCCATCTTCATTGATTTTTCCTACTGTTGTCAGTCATCTAGCCCTAATGTCTACTGTTGCCATCATGCTCTAGAAACTTCATCCAGCTCTGAGGCCTCCATCTTGCTCTACTGTATCTGACCCTACTGTTGCCCTCTTGTCCTGCTCTGTCATCTTGTCTTGTCCTCCTCCATCTTGCTCTTCTATCACTGTCTTGCCCTGCTGCCTTCTTCCCATACTATATCTCCTGTTGCCAGCCTCCCCAGATACAAAATACTGTTCTGCCAGAGCTTTGTGCACCTTTCCCATTTGCACTTCCCTAAAATCTTCTACAGGTTCTTAGAATGAAACTTATAACATCAAGATGAGTTTAACATACACAACATGTGATTATTTAGCTAAAGAGGGTAAACACTAATCCTGATATTACCATGAAGGTTCCTTACAGTAATGAAAAACTAAAGTGGTTTAATTTTACCTTAAAAGATCCAGATATTTCTTCCAGGTAAAATTATAATTTCTTCTCACCCTTAGCTATGGATGATTTAACAAAGGGACAGTGGAATTATGAGGAAGTCCACCCTAAGCTATAATCACAAAGCTCTCTAGTAACCAATGACAATTGGGCATTGGCTATCATGTAAACAAGTTGTAACTTCCATATGTTCATTATAAAGAACAGATTCTTATCACATTCCTTTCTCCTCTTGAGCAGAGTGATGATAAGATTGGTGGTAAGGAATTGTTCCTCAGGTAGGGCATTTTTCTTTAAGAGAACCTGGCAGGCCCATTCTCCGTAAGATTTCCCAGTCCTCTCCTTGATTTATGGTCACCCTAGTTATGGTAGCATAGCGATGGCAAACAGCAGGCTCTCACTTATTAAATTACATACAAGAGAAGGAGACGCCAGATCCCTCACCCGGCTTCTAGCATTCAAGTAGTGAATGGTTTCTGAATTGCTGTTCTCAGAAGACGAGGCACAGGCTTTTAAATGACCAGCACTGCATTATAAATGAAGCAATCAGCACTGTGCAGGCATTTTTCTTTGTAGGAGCTGGATTGAAGCTTAAATATTATTATGGGCCTGTTCTCCTAAAATACAAGTTGGTCCAATAGGAAAGTCTATTTTACTTTTCAAAAAAGATTAAACTTCTGCAACCTGTGCTAGTGACTTCTAGCACTAGATCATTGATCGTGGCTGTACCAATTTTCAGACAGCGTTTACCGTGTGCCATACTTATGGTGATTCCTACTGGCCACAATGCAGTCAGACATTTTCCAGTGATGTCACAGTGACACAATAGCATATGTGACATTTTCCCATGGGTACAATCCACAATTGCCTACAAATCAGTAATTCAAAAATCAGCACGAGGTCACTGGGAGCAGCATACAAGGGGTTGGAAAGCAACATATTGCTCCCGAGCCACTGGTTGGGGATCACTGCTTTAGATATTACAGTGGGGTGCATTGCCTACCCCTTTACTCATCTCGTTGTAAATTTGATTAAACAGGAGAAACCTCTGCTTGCTTATCTGGCTTCTCAGCTATTTAGTTAAGTAAATATACATATAAACACTTTGCCATGAACAGCTGGAAGAAAAGGCTTAATAATAGTGTAAACTAGACAATTAGGTCAGAAAAATATTTACTACTTTTGAAGCGCACAAACAGTGGAGGTCATTGTCTTACCCTTTACTAATCTGCATTGTAAATTAGAACAAACAGGAGAAACCTCAGTTTGCATCTCTTGAATTCAGACGCTCGATTGTTTAACATACTATACAAACATTACATTAGTAACTATATAACGAAAGCTGGCCATACTAAGGGAGATCCGCTCGTTTGACGACATCACCAAACGAGCGAAACTCTCCCCGATACGGGGTGATACTTCGGGCTGATCCGATCGTGGGCCCTAGAGCCCAGTGATCAGATCTCATTGAGAACAATACGGGCAGCCGGATTGAGGACCGCATCAACTAACTGATGCAGTCATCAATCCAACAGGATCTTTCAACTTTCGACTTTCAGACAGACATTGATCAGGGAAGCCCAATCAAGGGCCCATACACTGCCCAATAAGCTGCTGACAATCTGTTGGCAGTTTATATCTGTCTGCATATTTCTGTATACAGTATATCTGTATAGGGCCTTAAATGGAAAAAACGTTTACTGACATACCAGACATGACATTTATTGCATGACAGTTAGGAAAGAACTTTTTTAAATTAGATTTTTTTTTTTTACGGAAAAAAAACGTTATCTTGAAAAGAATGCATTAACAGCTAAAATTGCCAAATATTGGACCATTTTGTGCTTATTTTACTCTTTTAATTGAAAAGAGAGGAAACCATCGCATTTTTGTAATATGGAACCTATTTAACATAGACCCTGCTCTTGCTACTCGTATACTAATGTGAGTTTAATCCATCTGTATTTTTATTTTAATCATTATATTGGCACATTAGAACAAGGAAATAAAAACAAATGAAAGATGGTGGGTATAAGGGAGTCTGTTGCCCCGGGGGGATTTATCCATCCTTCCCTCTGCCGCACAGAAAACAGAAACTCCTGCAGGACTTGTATTTTCCTTCCCCCCATGCAACACAATTCATAACCCTCGCTATAATCTGATAGATGGCTTTGCAGCAGAATTCATAAACTTCCTTTCCATTACCAAACGTTCTTACTTTGAAGGATAACCTGTCACCGCCTGATTCTACATTTTCATAATCCTTTCGAGCTTTCACAATAGGTTTGAGAAGAATTGGCTCAGTTTTATGTGTTAGAATTGTGCCGCATTTTGTAATGCCGTTTCGTCAGCATTTTCTGTTCTGCAGTTTTTTTTGTGTTGGTCTCCAGTACTGGGCAAGTATTAATGTGATGGATGTTAAAGGTATATAGAACCTACTACTGTTCTGTGTTACAAGGTGGAGCTCCCTTTGCACACTGCCAGTACACATACAATTTTCATCCCAATTAAATCATCCCAATTGAAGGCCATGTAAGTTCTCAGCCGTGGCCAACTCACATATTCACTAAGCGTCGAAGCGCCTAACGCTAGCGTGAATTCGCTAGCGTTGGGTGTTTTCGTTACTTCGCAAATTCACTAACAGACGCTGGCGTAACTTTGCTAGTGTTATTTCGCACCCTTACGCCTGGCGAATGTGCGCAACGGACGTAGATAGGGATTAGAGTAGATAGGGATTGCTTCAAAAAAAGTTACAATTTTTTCTAAGTCCCAAAAAACGCTGGCGTTTTTTCTTTATCATGGGTGATAGGCTGAAAACGCTCAAAAAAATTTTTGGGGCTCCCCTCCTTCCCCCCTACAATTCCTAACTCATGGCAACTTAACTACACAGTGGGCACATGTGTAGGGCAAAATAAAAATTTAATTTGCTGTTTTGAAGGTTTCCCAGGCTTGTGTAGTTCTGCTACGACTACTTCCATTGGAAATTGAATTTGGCGCTGTATGCAAATTAACCATCGCTAGCGTAACTTCGCTTCGCTTGGCAAATTAACGCTAGTGCAACTTCGCAACCTTATGCTTCCCCTGAGCGCAACTTCGGATTTTAGTGAATTTGAGGAGCGCTAGCGAAAATACGCCTGGCGAAGTTCGGACGAAGCGGACGCCAGCGCAACTCCGAATCTTAGTGAATGTCCCACATAATGTCAATTTTGTCTTGGGTGGAACTTTCACCCAACTGCATGCAACTGTGGAAGGGGAACTCAAATACTAGAAGAAAATGCTACATAATGGAAAAACATATTGATTTGCAGTGATTAGTGTACTAAGCACAAAGTAAATTGTTTGTCAGTACATGGAATGAGAATGACAGCACTGGGTTCAGGTCACACGGCTGGTCCCCAAAGAGAAGAAACAGCACCCAGATCTCTCTTTGGGGTAAATTTATCAAAGAGTGAAGTTCCGCCACTAGAGTGAAATTCCGCAGCTCTCAATTAATTTCTATGGGATTTTGAAAGGCGTATTTATCAATGGGTGAAAGTGAAAGTTCACCCTTTGATAAATACGCCTATAAAAATCCCATAGAAATGAATGGAGACTGGCGGAATTTCACTCTAGTGGCGGAACTTCACTATTAACTTCACTCTTTGATAAATATACCCCATTATGTTTTGTATAACAGCTCGGTGGTTCTGAATTCTGCAAGCAAAGGAGCAGTATCTGCAATGGGCACTTGCACAAGAAATGACTTGCTTCCTAAATTGAAACTGTCAGTTCAATCATAAACAGTGACTTCTCACGGACACGTGCAACACCATCATTGGTATCCATGGAGTCAATGAACTTTAATGAATTTTCAGATTGTCAGATTATCATAAAATTATTCTACCCAATTATTGCTGCCATGATTAATGATTAAACAAAAAGGAATTAAAAAAAAAAAGGAATTGAACCATTTTCCAATAAAAACTTTGCGCTTTGCTGAGGGAGCCCCTGGGATAAAAAAACAACTATAACTGCTGTTTCGTTGGGTTCAAAGACTCAAATGCTAATTTTAATGTGATATTTATTAAAGAGCGTAAGGGCAAAGAGCAACTATATATGGAAGGTACATGCAGCATTCAACCTTTGATATTTCTTTGCTTAAGACCTTAAGCAAGGATTATATCTACTCTGCATGAGCAAAAATATGTGGACATCTATTCTACGTGTTGGAATCGGTTATTTAAACCAAACTCATTATTGGCAACTGCTACCATCACATCATACAATAGCAATCTTGGTTAGTCCATACCACCTACTTTGGGAGGCACATAACTAGGTTCATAAAGAATAGATTTGGTGAGATGGGAGTGGAAGAACTTGCAAAGAGCCCAGACTTAAACCCAAATCACATAAAATAGAACTCAGAATGGGTGCAAGTCCAATTCTCAACATCATTGCCAAACCTCTTACGTATAAAAGCAAATCTCACAACAAATGTTCCAACATCTAGTGGAAACCTTCCCAGAGGAGTGGAGGAGAATAGAAAGAGAGGTCCAACTTCATATTAATTCCCTTGTTTCCCAAGCAGGTGTCCACATACCTTGGTCCATATAGTGTTGCACTATATTAAAGAATGCAGATGGATCTGCAAAACCTCCTTAAATCTCCTATGCTGGGAATTATTCTCAGGCGGGATTGAAAAAAACCCAATAGCACAATCAAAATCTACAAAATAAAAAGGAGCACATTTTAACTGGATAGTTTGTAAAATATAAGTAACAGATTGGGTCATTGGCAACAAGACAAAATGGCCAGATTTTGTGGAGTCTAGTCAAGTACATGCTGCTAAAAGCTAGGGAGGTAATCATAATTAAAATATATACATTCGAAATCACGCACAAATAAAAGGAATTAGGGTAGGTGCAACGAACCACAAAATTAGCTTATATGCAGATGACATTCTCCTGACTCTGAGTTCACCCCAGACCTCCCTACCACACCTTAACGAGCCGTTAGACCAATTCAGCCTCATATCAGGGTTCAAGATTAGTGATGGGCGAATTTATTCGCCAGGCGCAAATTCGCGGCGAATAAATTTGTGAAACGCCCGCGAAAATTCACGGCATAAATTCGCCGGCGTCATAATTTTTTTTCCGAAAAAACGGGCGCCGGCGTCAAAAACGGGCGCCGGCATCAAAAACGAGAATTTTTCACCGTTTCGCGCAAATTCGCCCATCACTATTCAAGATCAACAACTCCAAGTCGCAACCATTATCAATCAGAATGCATCCTATAGAGAAAAAAACTACTTCAAGCCAACTTTGATTCCAATAGCAAGAAAAGGCCATTAAATACCTTGGAATACAGTTAACCGTCAAGTATGACTCCTTATATAATAGCAACTATGTCCCACTAATCATCTCCTTAAAATCAAGTCTACAGACTTGGAGCAAATATGGGTTGTCTTGGTTCAGCCGTATCTCAGTGGTTAAGATGACATTGTTCCCTAAGATACTGTACCTATTCAGAGTTCTTCCGATACACTTCTCAGAGAAGACAGCCAACTCCCTCCAAAAAGCCATCACGCAGTTCATTTGGGATAATAAGCGTCCCAGAATCAAATTGGATATAATAACGAAACCGAAAAGCATCGGAGGACTAGGGGTTCCACATATATTTAGATACTATATGGCAGCAAGATTATCAGAAATGGTGGCTATGTATAGAAATCCGACCATGCCGTGGCTAGATATCGAAAATACGTACTTGACTCCACTTACAATGGATCAGATCATCTGGATCCCGGAAAAAGACATACCTGATCATCTTCCCCCTACTTCAACACACTCTATACAAATTTGGGACAAATACAGAGAAAAGCTACACCTATCCCCATGCAACATTTGCACTTTTATGGGAAACAAAAAATTTCCACATGGGCTAGAAATACGAGACTTCCTGCCCTGGATTGACAATAAAGCCCATTTATGATCAACCTTGGTCAAAGGGCGAGAGATACGTACCTTCCAAGACCTCAAAGACAATCTCCACATACCGAATGGCCAATTCTTCCGTTATTTACACATACGCCATTTTATTTCTCAAACCTTTCTTCGGGGCAATACATTTCCACCGCCCCCTACACAATTTGAACTCTTGTGCAACTCCTCGGACCGAACTGCCCACCTGATCTCAAGTCTGTACAACAAGCTCTCTGAGGACAATACTACTTTAGCACAAACGTATATGATCAGATGGGAGGAAGATGTACAGGTGACAATTGAAAATGAAAGGTGGCGGAAAATATGGGAGATGGCCAGTAAGATGTCAGTATGCACTATAATATTGGAGAAGGCCTATAAACTGGTATTTAGATGGTAAATTACCCCATCAAAGCTGGCCCATCTATATAAAAACACCCTTTCCCAGTAATGTTTTGGAGGGTGTGGAGAGAGGGGAACATTCTATCACACGTGGTGGACCTGCGAGATAGTTAAAGCATTTTGGAAAATGGTAGCCCATACCCTGTCAGCTGTCTTCAAACAACACATTGAGCCAGAGCCTTTATCATTTTACCTAGGTCTGCCTATTAAAACATTGAAATCCTCCGAATCCAATAAACTAGCGACACATATACTTACGGCAGCAAAAACATTAAGGGTGTCCAAGTGGAACGGCATCCCTCTACCAAACCAACCGACTCTTATTACTAAAGTGAAATGGATTGGAAATATGGAGACTATTAGAGCATATTTGCAGGGCAAAGACTATCAAAATGGTCTGTTATGGTTCCCTTGGGCGGAATACGAGACAACTCAGACAGAAACGAATTGACTCACGGACTTGGCTCCTCTGCACTCACCTCCTGACCCCTTCCCTAGTTACCTTTCTCCCTTTCTTTTCTTCCTTTTCTCCCCTTTGAGAAATATAGAAAAGCATCGTTAACAGATTAGGCAATCCCGACCATGTAACACAGGTTAAATCAAAGTAGATGATGATGATAATAAAGACAATGGCACGTTTATCTGAGAAATGTGAAGGTTTAATTGCTGTATAGAGTTACACGTATAGTAATGCCAACAAATATGTAATGCCAATCTGTGATAATGTTACCAGTTTTACAACTTACATGACCATACGTGTGCTAATAATGTGCTTGTTAAAGTTTTACAGAAAATAAAAAATCTTTAAATAAAAAAAAAATATATATATATACATTCACCACCTACTATTTACATTTTCCTTGTACAAGAAGAACAGTACTCAGATTATTTTGTGGACCTTCTGAGTTCTAATCTCTATCTAAGGTTGGTGGATTTAAAAAAAAAAAAATATGTCTGGACAAAATATGGACAAAATAGACAAAGGACTGATCCATCAAATGTATTTTTCATGGAACCCTAGTAGAACTCCAAAACTAATGCCACGTCCAAGCTGGTGGTAATTCCTTTGTGTCAGTGTGTGTAATTGACCAGTGCGTTGGGCAGGTCTATTAGTGCTGATACCGTTGGGAATGGCATTAATGTTTGCTCAATTTTTCATCCAATAGCAAAGGAGGTTTCATGTGTTATAACACAAGGTTCTCAAGGGCCCAATTACAATATGTTCAATATGTAAAGTGCAAACCTCTGGCACAATTCAGCGTGTATCAGTATGTTCCAAGAATTCCAGTGTAATTGCAGATGCAGATGCCCAATAAAATTGAACACCTGTTTTTCCCTACCTTTGTGTTCAAATTGCCTCACTTCTGATGCACGGCATAAGTTAAAGCATTAGTGTTCAATTCGGGCAAGTCAGTGGTGGCTTTTAATGAACATGATAAGGAAACTAAAGGTAAAGGCTGATGTCTAAAAAGGTAACACATTTGATGTGCATGAGGCCTACAAAAACCTTTAATGCTGATTTTATTACTTTTCCCTCTTCAGAGATTTTTACAAATTTTCCTAAATTATAAGTTTATATGGGTAGAAAGGCAAAAAAGGACCGCACATGCTCACTGCTCTCCCCTCAAGTCAGGTGCTCCGTCCAACAGTGTCCCCACTGTAAACACGTCAAAAACTCGAAAGGCAGACGGCACTTCTGAAAATAGGGTTTATTGGAATTCCTGATGGAAAAACCTAACGCATTTCGGGAGTTATCCCTTAGTCATAGGTTACTAAGGGACACCTATGACTAAGGGATAACTCCCGAAACGCGTTAGGTTTTACCCAGCAGGAATTCCAATAAACCCTATTTTCAGAAGTGCCGTCTGCCTTTCGAGTTTATAAGTTTATATGACTTTCAGCAAAGGGGCCGTCACTTGCTACTCTTTGAGAGTGACTTGCATAGACATATACTGATACTTTCCAGTACTCAGAGATTCTTTATGCAGATCGCAGCCTCAGTATATTTTTGCCCTTTTATTAGTGAATTTGTTACAGTTCCCTGTGAGAATTTGATTTTATAGCATAATCCTTGGAAAGGAGAATCTCTCATCATCGGGGATTAGCTTGTAAGGAGCGACCTTGGCACATCATGCTTTCCAGCCTGGAGATTTTTCATCTCCTACTCTGACTGTTGACCCGTTTCCAGCTGTTTGAATGTAGATATTCCCAAAGCAAATAGAGTTGCTTGACTGGTTACTGCCGCAGGGTTGTAAAGCCTTCAGTATTCATTATAAGATGCCACTAGAGGATTAGAATCATTTTTTAAAGTTGACTTCTCTTTCCAGGGATGGTAATTTTCCTTGTTCTTGACTAACAGCGAGCATATTATAGTAAATTAGCACTTCTGTGTCATACCCTAACCTTCATCCCACTTACCTTTTTTATCTGCTATGTACAGAGAGTTCATTTTTCCTACAGAAAACATCCCTAGTAGGGGGATAGGGCCAGATTTACATAGTGGGCACCCCTAGGCCCACTGCTGTTTGTCACCCCTGTCCCCTCTCCTTTATTCGTGCAAATTGTCATCATCTGCACTGGAGCAATGGAGAAATCTAAAAATGATTGTATCTCCAACTCCTTTCCACAAATCTTGCCCTGGATAGGGCCCATACTTTATTTTTCTGTGGCACCATGTTCATATAGTGACCTAAATTATCTAAATTAAATTTCTAATGTCTAAATTGTCTAAAAGTCTTTGTTTTAAGAAATTCGTCAAATTTTGATCATGTTGGATAAAAAAATAAATGTGTATGTGACCTGTATTCAAGCCTAATAAATGGGGCATGCACAGCGTTGAAAATGTTTTTTTTCCTACTAAATCAAACACAGATCTATATTCTTTATTTGTAAAGCCAGACAGAACACAACAGTGTCTTTGTAGAACATTTTTAGTTTGAGCCTCTATGGTATGGGAGGAGACATCATTTTCAGCTTATTGGTTCTACTTAGAGAGCCACTGTACCATCAATTTTTTTTGTTTTCCTATGGGTTTTCCAAAAGGAGAAGAGGTAACAAAATAAAACCCATGAAGAGGTACTAAGGGGCATGAAAGCACTTGCCACTCATGAATACAGAGCTGTCCAGTGAGCCACCGCAAGATCTGAAATACTTCAAAGATCTTCAAACACCTGGAAAACAGGCTGCACATTGCAAAAAATTGTGGATTGCACCTTTTTTTTTGCACTTTTCATCCTGTCCTCCACATTTTCCTTACTCAGGTCAGCTGAAATCTGCATTCTGCCTAGCTAATCCCGAGCAGACCAAAAATGGTATGAAACTGATTTATTTGGTTTCAGTCCCCTTGGACGTTGAATCGTGTTTTGGCCTCTCTTCTCTCATTGCAAGGTTTTAGGGATAGGCAAATAATGGCATAACAATGTCCTTTTAACCAGAGCTCCAAGCAGTGGTGGGCTCTAGACAACCCAGCCGGTAACCTTGAGCGAGCATGCAAACACAATGAAGACCAGGAGGTGGAGCTAATTGAGCGGGTGGTGGAGGGACGCTCAGCAGAAGGCTCCTGTGCAAGACTTAATGGTCCAGACCAGGAGTAAGCAGAAAGAAGAGGTACATGTCTAGCACCCCCCACCGCTGCACCCAAGGTACGTGCCACTTCTGTATGTTGGTCCTGACAGCAAAAGTTAACCAATTGGATTTACAAGAAAGGCTTTCAAGTGTATCTAAGAGAACAAACACTAATTCTCCCCAATATCACCCTAAATGGCCTTCAGGCTGAGCCCCCTGTCTCTGCTTCATCCTCACCCCACAGTATAGAAACTACTTCACTGGGGGAAAGATCAGCTGCACTGGAATTCTTATGCCAGCAACATCTCCTGGGGTTTTCTTCCAACCTCTGAAGAGTAAAGACTGATGGACTGTAAGAATCAATGTTAAAGGGTCACCTTAGTGTTACTGTACTTTCAACTCCAAGCAAGAGCCTTTGTGGCTTAAGGGCCTATTATGAAATAGACAAAGGCCTTCTATAAAGCTGTCTCTGTTTAGCTTGGGGGTTACCAGGCACCTCTGCTTCTTTATTTCAATACTGTTCAAAGTTTCCTGCAAGAACATTGCACACGGGCTGCACAGAACATTCTACTTGTGACCCCAGGCAAACTAATGGCCTGCCTTAAAATAAAGTAACTGAATAGTAAATGACAGTTAAAGACAGCGATAAAATGGTCCCTGCCGAACTGCTTAAATATAAATGACAGTCACCTGTGCCACCGACAAAGGGCTCTGCTGAGCGAGAGTGTTTGGAGCCGTCAGCGCATAAATCATTTATATCCCCTGTTTTATAGACATTTCCTTACTGATTGTGGAGAGAAGCCGGGGCATATTTCCAGAATGTTAATCTGATACAAAATGTAACGTGTTCCAGCCGATGAACCCAAATGCTCCGCTCTAGACTCAATGCAGAGAAATGTTAAATCAATAGTTTCATTTATGGCTCTATAATATCTGCATATTGGTAGGGGCACTTTAAAGCTGTGGTTCACCTTTAAGTTAACTTGTTGTATGTTATAGAATGGCTAATTCTAATCAACTTTTCAATTGGTCTTCATTTTACTCTGTTATAGTAATTGTATTTGCCTTCTTCTGACTCTTTTCAGCTTTCAAATGGGGGTCACTGACCCCATCTTAAAATACAAATGCTCTGTAATGCTACACATGTATTGCTAATTTTTATTATTTGTCTTTTTATTGAGACCCTCTCCTATTTATGTTCTAGTTTCTAATTAAAATCGGTGCATGGTTGCTAGGGTAATTTGAACCCTAGCAACCAGAGTGCTAAAATTGCAAACTGGAGAGCTGCTGAATAAAAAGCTAAATGACACAAATAATAAAAAAGTAAAGACCAATGGCAAATTGTCTTGGAATATCACTCTCTATATCATACAAAAAGTTAATTCAAAGGTGAACAACCTCTTTAAGAAATGGGCTAAAGGGGCATTGCCCAGGGCCCACCATCACCATTTGCAATAACTTCTTGACCGGTATCTTTTGCTCCTTAAAAAAGGCATTTGATTGAATGAGATTCAACTGGTACAACACTGGCCATATAAAGTGCATCACCCAAAGGAACCTGTGTGTTTGTTCAAGGTCAGTGTTAGGAACACATATATGCCCTCTGCATCATGCAACAAAGTAGGTGGTGGCATGGAGTGTACTTTAATATGGGCTGCTACCCTAGGGGTCCCCATACCGGATCACTCGCTTCTCACCCACCACTAGCCCCTCTTCCCATGCAGGGCTGGTCCTATCAAATGTGGGGCCCAATTGGGACCATGTTGGCGGGGCCCCTAGACAAAGTGTTGCTGGCTACTGACACACCAAGTATTTAGGAAAATAAGGGCATACAGGCACAAAATAGAAAGGAAAGGGGCAGACAAGGTAACATAATAGGGGCACACAGGGTAAGAGAGAGAGGGAGGAAATAGGAGAGTGGACTGGGCCAATTAGTTTGGGGCTGGGCCGATTCAGCTTGGGAGCAGGCTTGGTTGGATTGGGGGCAGGCAGGGCCTATCAAGGTTGGAGGAAAGCTGGGCCTATGAGAGTTGGGGCAGGCTAGACCTATGGATTTGGGGATGGGCTGGACTCTCAAAGTTGGGGGCAGGCCAGGCAGCATCATGTGCTGAGGGAAATATTATCTGTGCTGCCCTGTGGTGCGGGGCCCCCCAGAGGTGCGGGGCCCAATTGGCCTAAGGCCGGCCCTGTTCCCATGTAAGCTGTCCTTATACTTGCTGTTGTATATAAATACAAAGATTGGGTCCGGGTCGGCAGGGCCCACAAGGACTGGGCCGACCAGGTTGTTTCCAATGTCCCGTTGACCCTGTCCAACCCTGTACGTGCCCTTAGGAGACAGTCCTGCACAAGTCCGAGTTCTAAAACCTGGACCAGCACCTGGATCTGCATCTCACAGTTTTACTTACTACCCAATCCACCCTGCAAATGCATACCCAGGGCCGGATTTACATAGTGGGCACCCCTAGGCCCACTGCCGTTCGTCGCCCCTGTCCCCTCTCCTCTATTTGTGCAAATTTTCATCATCTGCACTGGAGCAATGGGGAAATCTAAAAATGATCTCCAGTGCATCCCCAGTGTTTTTGAACAAATGTGGGCATGGTTGGACACAGGGTCGGCCTGGGGGGCTTGGGGCCCACCGGGGCTACTACTCCTATTCTACCGCGACCCCGACAAAGTGGGGTCGCGCCGCCCAACTAAGTACCGGATCTGGGCCGGCGGGGCCCACCGGGTTTTTTCCCGACACTGGTTGGACAGCATGCCGCCCTCCTAAAATCCTGCCGCCCTAGGCCCGGGCCTAGGTGGCCTTTCCACAAATCCAGGCCTGTGCATACCTCCCAACAATTTGGAAATAGAAAGACGGACAAAAAGATTTGCAGCACGTAGCGAGAGCAAATTTTTTGACCATGCCCATTTTGGTGACTACGAACCCTAATTACCATGTTCCTTTTTACAAAATTTGGCAGGTTATGAAAGTTTGAAAGTTTTGCTGTTGAAGGCAAATTGCCCTTTAGGGCAGAGACACACACTGCTATTTCTGGAGATTAGTCGCCCAGCAACAAATCGCTTCTAACTCAGGCAACTAATTTTCCCGAACTGCCTTCCCGCCGGCTAGAATGTAAATCGCAGGCGGGATGGCACTTAGAACGCTTCATTTTCCGTAGTCGCCCCGTAGTCGACTCAGGCGACGTCGGGCGACTTCAGAAAGCCAAATCGATCAAAGTGCCATCCCCCCGGCAATTAACATTCTAGCTGGCGGGAAGGCAGTTCGGGGAGATTAGTCGCCTGAAGTAGAAGCGATTTGTCGCTGGCCGACTAATCTCCCGAAATAGCAGCGTGTGTCTCTGCCCTTAAACTGCAAGTCACAGTTTTCCCAAGAGACCGGCTTATCTTAAATTGTTACAATTGTTTCTTTGCTTATCTGGTTATAAATGTATCTGCTAAGTGTTCTGGGCTCTCTGCTAAAAGCCAATTAAGTTAGAAACTTTATATCTTTTTCTGGCTGTTCAGTGCAGGAGATTAAAGAGAAAGTTGAGACATTTCAGTAGCAATCCGGGACTGCGGACTGAGCTGTCAAAATCGTGACTGTTTCACGGAAAACGGGACAGTTGGGAGGTATGCAAATGCTTTATCTACAAACCGTACCCACTAGACACTGGTCACCATGAAAATGAAAGTCATTTCAAACTGGCAGTGACATCATCAGAAGATGAAAAAAGGACTAAAAGCTGCTGACCCTTTGCTTAGAGAGGGAGCCCTCCCATACTCACCCAACACACATTTGGTGACTTGTAATTTGGGCAGCATGCAGTCAGTAGGCAGAATGTAGACTTTAGAAATTAATTGAGTTTTTCTAATAAGGATTCTGGGCACGGGAAAAGACTCGCTGAGAACCATAAATGTTATGTGACAGGTCACTGCACCTCTGCCTGAGTCACTCAGCTCCTGCCGTACCCATTCATCTCTCGCCCCCATAACCGCCCCCTCGTGTGACAGGGCAGATATAGGTTTTTCATGGTTTAATTACTTTACTGACTGTGAATTAACTGCGTCATGATTTGATTTGTTCAGCATCACAGTTCATTTCCAGTACAGAGAGGGACAGTGTTTATAAGGGCTGCTTATTGGCCGACACAGACACAAAGGCAAGAATTGTAACCCTAATTATTAGTGGCATTTCATTCATTCAGAGATGCCCATTTATTCCTCTTATTGCACCTAGAGAGTTAAAGAGCCTTTATACTGTACTTACGACAGTATTCAGAGACTGGTTTAGCTGCAGATCCTAACTGAAGCTAAAAAAATCAGACCAGATACTAAGTTTTTTTATAACCAAAGAAACAGGCCATCTTCTGACTCATACCAAGGTGACACCTTCATCTAAATTATATATATATAGAGATATATATATATATGTTATGGTTCATTAGCCTTATAGATACATATCTGCACTTCTGCACT
Organism: Xenopus laevis; assembly: GCF_017654675.1. Classification (NCBI taxonomy): domain Eukaryota; kingdom Metazoa; phylum Chordata; class Amphibia; order Anura; family Pipidae; genus Xenopus; species Xenopus laevis. The sequence goes on from NC_054373.1 coordinate 11,734,360, forward strand.
TTCTTTCCCCAAGTTCTTCTCTCTTTTTGTTTCTCTTTTTGTTCATTTTTTTATCATCCCATTACATTTCCTTTCCTGTATCTTTTTGTAACACAATAATTAATAACTGCTAAAGTGTATCTTTATAACAGTGTTTAGTGATGAAATATATTCTTATCTGTGTTAAGTGTGTTAAGGAACATAATAAGCAATAATAGATCCTGCAGCTGCTGCTGAGCAAGGACCAGATACAGAAGAATCCCAATTTTACTTGTACCAGGGGACCTCGACAAAACTACATCAACTCAGAGAAAACATAAAATCTGGGGACAGAACCCCTCAGTGACTTCTAATATCCTTATCATTTACAGTAGGGGGTACATTATCCCTTATAATACATGAGTGATACTCGGAGTTCCCTGTATAACTCAGCCTGCAGCCTTGTGCCTTTATATGGTCACAGAACAACCCCTCAGTGACTTCTAATATCCTTATCATTTACAGTAGGGGGTACATTATCCCTTATAATACATGAGTGATACTCAGAGTTCCCTGTATAACTCAGCCTGCAGCCTTGTGCCTTTATATGGTCACAGAACCCCTCAGTGACTTCTAATTTCCTTATCATTTACAGTAGGGGGTACATTATCCCTTATAATACATGAGTGATACTCAGAGTTCCCTGTATAACTCAGCCTGCAGCCTTGTGCCTTTATATTGTCACAGAACCCCTCAGTGACTTCTAATATCCTTATCATTTACAGTAGGGGGTACATTATCCCTCATAATACATGAGTGATACTCAGAGTACATTATCCCTTATAATACATGAGTGATACTCTGTTCCCTGTATAACTCAGCCTGCAGCCTTGTGCCTTTATATGGTCACAGAACAACCCCTCAGTGACTTCTAAAATCCTTATCATTTACAGTAGGGGGTACATTATCCCTTATAATACATGAGTGATACTCAGAGTTCCCTGTATAACTCAGCCTGCAGCCTTGTGCCTTTATATGGTCACAGAACCCCTCAGTGACTTCTAATTTCCTTATCATTTACAGTAGGGGGTACATTATCCCTTATAATACATGAGTGATACTCAGAGTTCCCTGTATAACTCAGCCTGCAGCCTTGTGTCTTTATATGGTCACAGAACCCCTCAGTGACTTCTAATATCCTTATTATTTATACAGTAGGGGGTATATTATCCCTTACAATGCATTACCTTGACCTTTATAAATAAAAACCACTTTGCTGTGTTTAACCTTTTTAGTTCTGCCCACCACAGACTCTCTGACTTTCAAGTCCATTCAGCAAAGACCGTAGATTCTGTCTTTGATCTGTTATGCCGTTTGTTTACTAGCGATACATAAGAGATCACAGAGAATCAGCACTAAAAGAGCTAAAATAAGAAATGACCATATTCATAGCAAAGGCTGGTATTTTATGATAGTATCGCTTTAATCCCATCAGTGAAGCTGAGAAGAGAATTAAATACTTATGATGACACAGGTCAACTCCCATGGAATACTGAAGTTCTGCTGCTGGAGTTACTGTTCCATTTACATGGCTAAATACAGATTAACAAGGATTCAGATCTGATGTTACTGCTGCAGCAGAAAACAATGGCTATTTTAAATACATTCCTTCCAAATAACATGTAATGTTTCTGCATTTTACCCTTTAGATCCACCTCTGAATGATGAATCAATGCACCCAGGCTTTCTTGCTTCACAGCCAAACGTATAATTTATTGAAGATGAACTATTTATTTATTAGAAAAACTACATGGTATAGTAGGGAGAGATGGTGCCTATAATAGTCTGGGGATAATAGTCTCTGGGAAGGGAGTGTGACTGTGGGATAGCAGGTATAGTAGGGAGAGATGGTGTCTATAGTAACAGTGGATAATAGTCTCTGGGAAGGGAGTGTGACTGTGGGATAGCAGGTATAGTAGGGAGAGATGGTGCCTATAGTAACAGTGGATAATAGTCTCTGGGAAGGGAGTGTGACTGTGGGATAGCAGGTATAGTAGGGAGAGATGGTGTCTATAGTAACAGTGGATAATAGTCTCTGGGAAGGGAGTGTGACTGTGGGATAGCAGGTATAGTAGGGAGAGATGGTGTCTATAGTAACAGTGGATAATAGTCTCTGGGAAGGGAGTGTGACTGTGGGATAGCAGGTATAGTAGGGAGAGATGGTGTCCATAGTAACAGTGGGGATAATAGTCTTTCGGAAGGGAGTGTGACTGTGGGATCGCAGGTATAGTAGGGAGAGATGGTGCCTATAGTAACAGTGGATAATAGTCTCTGGGAAGGGAGTGTGACTGTGGGATAGCAGGTATAGTAGGGGGAGATGGTGTCTATAGTAACAGTGGGATAATAGTCTCTGGGAAGGGAGTGTGACTGTGGGATAGCAGGTATAGTAGGGGGAGATGGTGTCTATAGTAACAGTGGGATAATAGTCTCTGGGAAGGGAGTGTGACTGTGGGATAGCAGGTATAGTAGGGAGAGATGGTGCCTATAGTAACAGTGGGATAATAGTCTCTGAGAAGGGAGTGTGACTGTGGGATAGCAGGTATAGCAGGGAGAGATGGTGTCTATAGTAACAGTGGATAATAGTCTCTGGGAAGGGAGTGTGACTGTGGAATAGCAGGTATAGTAGGGAGAGATGGTGTCTATAGTAACAGTGGATAATAGTCTCTGGGAAGGGAGTGTGACTGTGGAATAGCAGGTATAGTAGGGAGAGATGGTGTCTATAGTAACAGTGGATAATAGTCTCTGGGAAGGGAGTGTGACTGTGGGATAACAGGTATAGTAGGGAGAGATGGTGTCCATAGTAACAGTGGGGATAATAGTCTTTGGGAAGGGAGTGTGACTGTGGGATCGCAGGTATAGTAGGGAGAGATGGTGCCTATAGTAACAGTGGATAATAGTCTCTGGGAAGGGAGTGTGACTGTGGGATAGCAGGTATAGTAGGGAGAGATGGTGTCTATAGTAACAGTGGATAATAGTCTCTGGGAAGGGAGTGTGACTGTGGGATAGCAGGTATAGTAGGGAGAGATGGTGTCTATAGTAACAGTGGATAATAGTCTCTGGGAAGGGAGTGTGACTGTGGGATAGCAGGTATAGTAGGGAGAGATGGTGTCCATAGTAACAGTGGGGATAATAGTCTTTGGGAAGGGAGTGTGACTGTGGGATCGCAGGTATAGTAGGGAGAGATGGTGCCTATAGTAACAGTGGATAATAGTCTCTGGGAAGGGAGTGTGACTGTGGAATAGCAGGTATAGTAGGGAGAGATGGTGTCTATAGTAACAGTGGATAATAGTCTCTGGGAAGGGAGTGTGACTGTGGGATAGCAGGTATAGTAGGGAGAGATGGTGTCTATAGTAACAGTGGATAATAGTCTCTGGGAAGGGAGTGTGACTGTGGGATAGCAGGTATAGTAGGGAGAGATGGTGTCCATAGTAACAGTGGGGATAATAGTCTTTGGGAAGGGAGTGTGACTGTGGGATCGCAGGTATAGTAGGGAGAGATGGTGCCTATAGTAACAGTGGATAATAGTCTCTGGGAAGGGAGTGTGACTGTGGGATAGCAGGTATAGTAGGGAGAGATGGTGTCCATAGTAACAGTGGGGATAATAGTCTTTGGGAAGGGAGTGTGACTGTGGGATAGCAGGTATAGTAGGGAGAGATGGTGCCTATAGTAACAGTGGGATAATAGTCTCTGGGAAGGGAGTGTGACTGTGGGATAGCAGGTATAGTAGGGAGAGATGGTGCCTATAGTAACAGTGGAGCTCTGATAAGATGAAATACTGCCTCCTCCTTGTTGCACCTGCCCTAGACAGAATGATTGCTGTGTATCTGTTGTGCTTAAATGAAAAGCAAACAACCACTGTCTCTTATCTGAAGAACAATAAACTCCTCAATAGAAACACCTTACTAAACACATAAGAGGATTTATTGCTTTATGAGATGTCACATACAGGCACCACATCTTCCAGACGCAACACAACCGGGGAAACTTTTGCCAATGGGTAAAAAAAATAGGTAACACAAATTTAGAAGAATTAAAGGAAATTAGGCATGATCAAATAATATTTATGAAGATGAACTATTTATTTATTAGAAAAACTACATGGTATAGTAGGGAGAGATGGTGCCTATAATAGTCTGGGGATAATAGTGTCTGGGAAGGGAGTGTGACTGTGGGATAGCAGGTATAGCAGGGAGAGATGGTGTCTATAGTAACAGTGGGATAATAGTCTCTGGGAAGGGAGTGTGACTGTGGGATAGCAGGTATAGTAGGGAGAGATGGAGCCTATAGTAACAGTGGGATAATAGTCTCTGGGAAGGGAGTGTGACTGTGGGATAGCAGTTATAGCAGGGAGAGATGGTGTCTATAGTAACAGTGGATAATAGTCTCTGGGAAGGGAGTGTGACTGTGGGATAGCAGGTATAGTAGGGGGAGATGGTGTCTATAGTAACAGTGGGATAATAGTCTCTGGGAAGGGAGTGTGACTGTGGGATAGCAGGTATAGCAGGGAGAGATGGTGTCTATAGTAACAGTGGGATAATAGTCTCTGGGAAGGGAGTGTGACTGTGGGATAGCAGGTATAGTAGGGGGAGATGGTGTCTATAGTAACAGTGGGATAATAGTCTCTGGGAAGGGAGTGTGACTGTGGGATAGCAGGTATAGTAGGGAGAGATGGTGCCTATAGTAACAGTGGATAATAGTCTCTGGGAAGGGAGTGTGACTGTGGGATAGCAGGTATAGTAGGGAGAGATGGTGCCTATAGTAACAGTGGGATAATAGTCTCTGGGAAGGGAGTGTGGCTGTGGGATAGCAGGTATAGTAGGGAGAGATGGTGCCTATAGTAACAGTGGATAATAGTCTCTGGGAAGGGAGTGTGACTGTGGGATAGCAGGTATAGTAGGGAGAGATGGTGTCTATAGTAACAGTGGATAATAGTCTCTGGGAAGGGAGTGTGACTGTGGGATAGCAGGTATAGTAGGGAGAGATGGTGTCTATAGTAACAGTGGATAATAGTCTCTGGGAAGGGAGTGTGACTGTGGGATAGCAGGTATAGTAGGGGGAGATGGTGTCTATAGTAACAGTGGAGCTCTGATAAGATGAAATACTGCCTCCTCCTTGTTGCACCTGCCCTAGACAGAATGATTGCTGTGTATCTGTTGTGCTTAAATGAAAAGCAAACAACCACTGTCTCTTATCTGAAGAACAATTAACTCCTCAATAGAAACACCTTACTAAACACATAAGAGGATTTATTGCTTTATGAGATGTCACATACAGGCACCACATCTTCCAGACGCAACACAACCGGGGAAACTTTTGCCAATGGGTAAAAAAAATAGGTAACACAAATTTAGAAGAATTAAAGGAAATTAGGCATGATCAAATAATATTGCAGTTTGGACTGCTGATACTGTCCCCTCAAGGTGACTTAAAAATTTTCAGGTGGTTGGGTAGCATGGTTAAAATCAACCAAGCTGCCCAACCATATCTGGACATGAATGGCCAGTGTAAGATATGGCCATGGTTTTGTTTCATGGCTTTTAGCAGAACAATTCATTTGGACTCCAAGGATTTGCACAATGGATGTCAATGACCATACATAGGATGGTCCAGCATAGAGATGAAGCTCCTACTCATTAATAATAGCAGAAGCCTTCAGTTGATACTTGGACCTTAGACCTTGGGCATTGCAAATAATAGCTTGGAAATTAAACCTCCTAACATTACCTATGATCATGACTAAATATATTTAAAACAAGGTGTGAGAGTCTTTGAGAAGGCTCTTCCCAAGGTCTATTAATTGATAGTGTGTTTTATTTCTGGCTAGTGGGTTTTGTTTGTGGTTATTTGGGCATTCTCCTGTTAAGTGGGTCCAATTACTGGTTGTTATAAATTACTCCTGACTTGTGTGTGTGCCATTTCTGGTTATAGGGTTCTTCTGGTTATTGGGTCCAGTTGCTGGTTGGTATTCTTTATGCCTGGCTGGTGTGTCCTTCTTCTGGTTGTTGGGTTCTTCTATTGGTTAGTGCGTCCAATTGCTGCTTGGTGTAATTTACTCATGGCTTTTGTGTCCTGCTTCTTGTTATTGGATTCTTCTCCTGGTTAGTGGTAGTGATGGGCGAATTTATTCGCCAGGCACGAATTTGCGGCGAATTTGCGTGATTCGCCGCCCGCGAATAAATTCGCGAAACGCCCGCGAAAATTCGCGGCAAAAATTCGCCGGCGTCAAAAAAATTTTTTTTCGAAAAAACGGACGCCGGCGTCAAAAACGGGCGCCGGCGAAAAAAAATGGGCGCCGGGGTCAAAAACGAGACGCCGGCGCCGTTCCGCTAATTTTTCGGCGAAGCGAAACGGCGCAAATTCGCCCATCACTAGTTAGTGGGTCCAATTGTTGCTTGGTGTAGTTTACTCATGGCTTGCCGGAGGGGAGGGCAAGGGAAAGTGCCGAAGAGGAGAGGGAGTAGGAATCGTTGGAAGGGAGGGGAGAGCAGCAAACATGGACTAAGGGTAGACAGAAGACAGGTACCTGCCCAGTGCCCCCCTTTCATTGCCCCTAGGCAGGTGCCTCTTCAGCCTACCCCTATTTCCGGCCCTGGCAACATGTTACTCACCAATCCCTTGGATGTTGCTCCCAGTGGCCTCAAAGCAGGTGCTTATTTTTGAATTCCAGGCTTGGAGGCAAGTTTTGGTTGTATAAAAACCAGAGATACTGCCAAACAGAGCCTCCTGTAGGCTGTCAGTCCATATAGGGGCTACCAAGAGTCTATTATAGCTCATATTTGGCACCCCTTGCATGCTTAGGTTGCTCTCCAACTTTTTTTACATTTGAATGTGGCTCACAGGTAAAAAAGGTTGGGGAGCCCTGATATAAAGTATGAGTGACTAGCAGAAGGAGTTGATGGATATAATGCATTGTGATATAACAACTGGCCAGTACAAACCACCAAACTGCCCTTTGGCTGGTGCTGTAACTCATTATTCTCATTCCCATCCATTATGCCCCTTTGGGCTTCAGATTAAAATAGACACTTAAGTAATTTAACATACATGTGGGCCGTGACCCGCTCCGCCTGATTGAAGATGTTCCTCTTTCACACGGCTTGTTCCGACTGCATGCATGCTTGAACTGCAAGCTTCACTGGTCACAACACCATCTGATATTAGGCTCCTCCATTTAATTAGTCATTAGGTCTTCAAAGCATCATTTGCATATTCCAATGAATGAACCCCTGTCCCTGTCCTTCTTCTCCCTCAAGGAACACTGAGGAGTTGCATCTGTTGGGAAGTTGGATACTTGGGGTTTTATGTCAGAGGAGAAACCGCAATCCAGTTGCACTTCACTAAACTTCAAAGTCAATTTTCCCTGTGAAAGCCCTTCAGTCGAGTGAAGAGATCTAATGCACTTGTTTAGATCATGTCAAGGACCTTATCTCAAGTGCTGAGAGATGCCTGGTAAATATAGGGGATATTGCTGCACTTTCATTTGATTTGGCCTGAGTGCATTTGGAAAATTCATATTATAATTTTGGCTTGAATTGAGGCGACAGCTCAGTACATCACATTCCCCTCAATCCTGAGTATTATTTACTAGCACTTTACTATTGCCATGTTAGATCTGCATTCAGTCGATAGGCCAGCTAATGAGCATTCCTATTGGATGTTCAGACTGCAGAGATAAAAGCATTGGGAACATTATTCAATAAAGAGCTTCCTTCTTGTGCTCACCGGAGGCATTAAGGGTAATGATATGCGTTGATTCATCTAATGTTACTTTATGTTTCTTTACATTTAGATGTTTTTTTCTATCTGGAATCCTCTTTAGTTTTTTTGTTATCAACTCTGGGTAGATAAAAATGACACCTAGATAAAAAATACATGTGATGTAAAGTACCCTCTGCAATACATTATTTAGGGAAGGGTGAGATATACTGGGGAATTATATAAGCAAATAGGTCATGGAACTCTGAGGCTCAATTATACAGGTCAGGAAAGTCTACCACTTGTGTATTACAAAAGGAATAATGTAACCCTTACCATAAATGATAAGGATATCAGAAGTCACTGAGGGGTTGTTCTGTGACCATATAAAGGCACAAGGCTGCAGGCTGAGTTATACAGGGAACTCTGAGTATCACTCATGTATTATAAGGGATAATGTACCCCCTACTGTAAATGATAAGGATATTAGAAGTCACTGAGTGGTTCTGTGACCATATAAAGGCACAAGGCTGCAGGCTGAGTTATACAGGGAACTCTGAGTATCACTCATGTATTATAAGGGATAATGTACCCCCTACTGTAAATTATAAGGATATTAGAAGTCACTGAGGGGTGGTTCTGTGACCATATAAAGACACAAGGCTGCAGGCTGAGTTATACAGGGAACTCTGAGTATCACTCATGTATTATAAGGGATAATGTACCCCCTACTGTAAATGATAAGGATATTAGAAGTCACTGAGGGGTTGTTCTGTGAACATATAAAGACACAAGGCTGCAGACTGAGTTATACAGGCCAGGCAACTCTCTACTCTTACTCTTAAAATGCAGCTGAAACCTTCTAGAGGCAGTTGTTTGCATTACTAGTTTCCCCTCTGCATTGCAGCTTCTTAAACAAGTTCCCTGGGTTCCTAGTGCTATTGCGTCCCAGCTGCACGTCATAGAGACCAAGACTTATTTTAACACAGTGTCAGTTCACAGAGTGCATATTAGAGTGCGCTGGAGTGTTACTTGATAAATGCAGAATAGAGAAGTATTGCTGTGTTTGCTGATAGATCTTATTAAATAAGTCTGGGCAAACAATCTAATGCAATAACAGGAGCACAAGTGTTCTGGAGACTGTGTATTCCTTTGCCATTTCATTATGACGCACGTATTTTGGTATATCTCAGCAATACAATATCTCATTGCGTCTCAGACACCAAAAGTAATTTATTCATGAGAGATTACAAATATCTGCGCACTCTATCGAGCCACGTCCCAAACAAACGGCGTGTCGGAGACAATGGAGAAAAGCAACAGAACGATCTGCAGGTCAGATGCCCAATTACACTTACGTAGATTCTTTTCCGCAGGTCATTTTCTCCATTGCTGTAAGCTTGGGCATATATGGGTCTCAAGTAACAAATTGGAATGTAAATACATTATTTCTAATGGTTAATTTGTTTGTTTGTAATGTCAGCATTTATCTGCCATAGAGCGAGAATTCCAGGTGAAGTGCAAGTGATTTCACATACGAGGGGTTATTTATCGTGTGATAAAAGAAAGGGTACAACGAAATATGTGAATCTAACATGTTTTTATACTTTGCACCTGCTTTTAAATTCAGAGCACAGACACAGGGTCAGACTGGACTGGCAGGACACTGGGATAAAACCCGGTGGGCTCTAGCGACCCAGACCTGCTCCCTGCCTGAGCCCTCCCTGCTGCCTGACCTCCCCCTGCTCCAATTGTGGTTGCAGGAAGGATACCCCCGTGGGGTGGGGTTGCATTGGTGTAGGGGGGTTGTGGCTGGGGTTGCCCCCAGTTCAACAATGCACAAAGACCTGCACCAACCCCAATGTATTCAGTATTTGATTTATAAGTGGCAGGTTGGTGAAGCCATTTTGGTGCCCCCCTCCTGCTTCCTACCTGTGCAGTGGCGTAACTAGCAGGCTTGGGTGCGGGATGTGCACCCTCTAAAGAGTACAGCAGCGCACTCCAGGCACACGCATCAAGAAACACACGATAACACTTATCGAGGCTTCGGAGGGCCCCAAGAGGGTGCAGGCCTGGGTGCTCCCCCAGTTACTTTTGCCACTAGGGTCAGACTGGGCCGGCAGGACACTGCAGAAAAACCCGGTGGGTTCTTGTGGGCCCTGCCAGCCAGATCTGCACCCTGCACCTCTTCATCTCTTCCATACAAAAAACAGTGTGTAAGCGCGATTTTCATGAACGCGCACACGCCTCTTCCTGTCTGCCGCCTCTTCCTGTCTGTACTTGGAGTGGTAAAACTGGCTAAAATAAGCCATAGGGGCAGATTAACCGCCTATGGGCCCCTACATATGCACAGCAAGAAGTGGTGAAGTGCTTGCCTTTCCTGTGAAATTCTTCAGCCTTTGGCACAAGAAAACCTTCAAACCCCAAATATTCTTAATTGTGATACACCAAATCCAGGATTCGTTTCGGGATTCGGCCAGGATTCGGCCTTTTTCAGCAGGATTCGGCCGAATCCTTCTGCCAGGCTGAGCCGAAAACTGAATCCTAATTTACATATGCAAATAGGGGTGGAGAGGGAAACTGCGTGACTTTTTGTCACAAAACAAGGAAGTAAAAAATGTTTTCCCCTTCCCACCCCTAATTTGCATATCAGAGCCGCCCGTGCCTTCTGCACTTGACTTAACAAATCCTCCTGATCTGCGGCGCTGCCCGACTGTCCCACTTGCCCACCGTGACCCGCCCAGCCGACACCAGGCACCTATACTGAATCTGTGAGTCAATTATGTGCTGCTGTGGGTTCGGGCCTTGGGGGAGATTTATCCATGGAATTGCCCCTGTGCCATCCTGCTGTGGGTTTTGGGGGGCATTTATACATGGAATTGCTACTGTGTTCATCCTTCAGTTTCTACAGTGATTATACTGGGTTAATATACTAATTATCCATTTATATGAAGCATACTCACAGATCTGTGTTTAATATTCTGATTATTCATTTAATACTGGCATGACTGAATTATGTTGTGTTAAATGGGTGTGGTATTTGGGGGTGTGGCCAAAAGTGGGCGTGGTTCCACTATGGGGCCTGTAGGTAAGTATTTTAAGATGTAATTCTTATATAGAGACTTTTTTTTTTTCTATGAAATGTTGTGCTACAAGAAGTCTTTCTTCATCATCCCACACAATCTGCCAATGGAGAGAGAGTTCATGGAAGGAATTTCAAGAGCTAATCCATGGACAAGTGCCAGGATATTGTTTCATTGATTGTAAAACTATAATCAAGGTGAATCAATCTGTTGTCCTTTACAAGACCATCTCTATGAGGAATGATGAAATCATTTTAGATTAATATGGAGAAAGCTCAAGGACTCCTCCACTTGACCCATTTCATGGCATCAGCCATGATGCCATGAAATCATTTTTTTCCTAAAAAGAGCATCTCTGGGGGAAATCTTAGCCTACTCTCCCCCTCCCCCATTAATGGGGTTTTCCTTGTCTTTTAAAATCACCTTTATGACTCTGGGGAAAAACTGATTGATAATACAGGTATGGGATCTGTTATCCAGAATGCATGAGACCTGGTGTTTTCCTGATAAAGGGATTGTTCCATAATTTAGATCTTCATACTTTAAATCTACTAGAATCATGTAAACATTAAGGGGGTTATTTACTAAACTCCGAAAGCAAAAATCACGAAAAATTTGTGATTTTGTTTTTATAAAATCTGACTTTTAAAAAATCACAAATTTTTCAGAATTTATTAAACGCAGAGGATCGAAAAGTCCGAATCTGAAAATCCGGAATCTCAGACCTGTCGAGGTTTCATAAAAGTCAATGGGAGAAGTCCCAATGATTTTTTGATGTGCGCTGAGTTTTGTGCAATACCCCAAAGTTTTCAGAGTTTTCAGGCAAAAATCAGAGTTTTCGGGTGAAAAAAATTGTGGAAATCGGATGAAAAATCCGAAAAAACTGGAAAATATGATTTTTTCCCACAATCCAAATTTTCGGGGAAATGTAATAATAAATAAGCGTAAAAACCCGAGCGGATTTGATCGGAGTTTGTAGCAGAAAATATTGAGATAAATTCAGACTTTGATAAATAACCCCCTAAATAAATCCAATAGGCTGGTTTTGCTTCCAATAATGATTAATTATCTCTTAGTTTGGATCAAGTTCCTGTTTTATTATTACAGAGAAATAATTTTTAAAATTTTGGATTATTTGGATAAAATGAAGTCTATGGTGGATTTATCTGTAATTTGGAGCTTTCTGGAAAACTGGTTTCTGGATAATGGATCCCATACCTGTAATATAGCCAGTATTCAGCCCAAAATAATCTGGCCCACCTTGGAATGGGATTTTGCTAGCTCCATAAGAAATGAGAAAGTTGATTTCTATCGAGTTGAAATAAAATGAGGAACAAATATGCTTTTTTAACATTTTCTGCCAATTTAGCTTTAATTTCACCAGAGAATGACAGGTAAGGGTATGGGATCCATTATCCGGAAACCCATTATCCGGAAAGCTCCGATTTACAGGACAGCCATCTCACGCTTTTATATTTTAAAATAAATAATTTTAAAAGTAATTTTTTTTCTCTGTAATAATAAAACAGTAGCTTGTACTTGATCCCAACTAAGATATAATTAATCCTTATTGGAAGCAAAACCAGCCTCTTGGATTTATTTCATGGTTACATGATTTTGTAGTAGACTTAAGGTATGAAGATCCAAATTACGGAAAGATCCCTTATCCGGAAAACCCCAGGTCCTTATTAAATACCTGCTCGCCAGTAATTATTGTATTCATCGCTAGTTCATCGCCATTTCTAATTATGCAACCCCTCGTCATGCTATCGGTAATATATTTTTCCATCCAGATCTAAGAGAGAGAGAAAAGCCTCTGTTTATCAGCTCTAATATTTTATTTCTCCTGCTACAAACACAGGCAGACTGCTTAATGCATGTGGGGCCACACAGATAATGTGCCTTTTTTATGTGTTTAATATCGCTGAGATGCTTCTGTTGCACTTGAAAGATGAAAGTAGAATTGATAGTGTTTTGTGTTTTAACATGTCGGATATCCCAGAGCTCATAAACGCCTGGACGTGGGGTTTATGGGCCAATCTGGTAATTATTCATATTAATGCTGATAAAATCTCACTAATAGGGCACATTACCACGCTAATAAAAATTTCATAGCTAAATTACTGCATGGAGTTTTTTTTATGTTGTAAATGGTTTGTGCTGTCAAGTCCCGGCCCAGCAGTTGTACCTCAACATCAACTCGAGGGCCGCAGTTTGGCCGAGGCTAATTATTAAAGGGATGGTTTGCCTTTATGTTAGCTTTTAGTATGTTATAGTATGGCTAATTCTAAGCAGCTTTGCAAATGGTCTTCTTTTTTTAATAGTTTTTTAATAATTTGCCTTCTTCTACTTCTGACTCTTTCCAGCTTTCCAACAGGTGTCTCTGACTCTATTTTATTTTATGAAGCTTTCCCAGGCTTGTGTAGTGCAATGTATTTGCTGCTACATATACGTCCATTGTACTTTAACTTGGCGCCATATGCAAATTAGGCATCGCTAGCGTAACTTCGCTTCACTTGATGAATTAACGCTAGCGCAACTTTGCTACCTTTCACCTCCCTGAGCGCAGTGAATCGGTGGCTCCCTGGCGAAGTGCGGCTTAGCCAAGGCTGGCGCAACTTCAAAGTAAATGCCTTCGCCGCACTTCGCCAGGCGTAGATTCGCCAGGGCTGCGCAAATTCACGAAGATCCAAAGTTGCGCACAAGTTACCGATTGTTTGCGAAGTTGCACTAACGATGTTACGATCAGCGGTTCGAAGTTACCCTAGAGATCGGAAATTTGCATACGGCGTGCAGTTAAAGTACAATGGCCGTATATGCAGCAGAAAACACATTACACTACACAAGGCCAGGGAACCTTAATAAATGTGTTCTAATGCCCTACACTTGTGCCCACAGTATAGTTTAGGTGCCATATGTTATCAAATGTAGGGGGGAAGGAGGGTACCCTAAAAAAAATTCGTTCTTTTTCAGCCTATCACCCTATAAAAAGTAAAAGACCCCAGCGTTTTTTGGGACTTGGAAAAAATGTCAACTTTTTTTGGAGCAATCCCTATCTACTCTTCGCCTGGTCTGAGGTCGTGAAGTAAAGTCTGGCGCAAGAGGTAACGTTCACGAAAGTCCGCAACTTAGTAACAGCGCCGATTCGCACCTAAGCACCGCCTGAGGCGGCTCCTGCAATGCCGCTCCCCCTCGCCGACTTACTTGTCGGGAGGGGAGGCAGGAACACTAATGCGGAGAGCGCAATTGCGCTCTCTCGCATTAGTAAAGCCGAATTTCCGGTTTAAAAACCGGAAATTCGGCTCTTAAAGGTGCAGGAGCGGCTTTTTGCCGCCCCTGGAAACCGCTTCGGCGTTGCCGCCTGAGGCTGCGTCTCAGCTCGCCTCATTGGCGGCGCGCCCCTGCTTAGTAAATTAGCGCAGTTAGGTCCCTTCACCATATCGCAACCTCGCCTGGCATAAAGGTGCGAAGTAGCGCTAGAGAAGGTCACTTCACTAGCAAATTTTTACGCAAGCGCCCGTTAGTAAATGGGTGAAGTTCCATGTATGGCCACCTTTATTCTGGAATTCTGGTAAAAACGATGGTAAAAGTGGCCAATTTTTTTAATCTTACCTACCCCCTTAGAAACTGAGGCCGTCTCTATTCTAAATTTTCTTTCTTGATAACATAACCAATAGGATGAAGGCGGACACAGAGGGGCAAATTCACTAACACTAAAGGGCGAATTTTCTCCTGCGAAGGCTTCAGCACACTCCGCGCCACTTTGCCAATCGCCAATTCATTACTGCTACGCTAATTCACTAAAATGTAAAATTGCATCTCGGCAGGCGAACACTGGCGAAGTTTCGCTAGCGTTAATTCGTCAGCTCGAGCATTTCATAATGAATGTTCGCTACCATTAATTTCTGCCTATCAAAACTTCATTAGTACACTCAGGCCCGGATTTGTGGCGAGACCACCAAGGCCCAGGCCTAGGGTTGCAGGATTTTAGGGACGACATGCTGCCCAACCACACCCACATTGGTCCAGAAACACTGGGCTTGCACAGGACCTATGATAGTGTCTTACATTTTCCGTGCTCCAATCCCCATTGCTCTGGTCCCGGTGATGAAAATTTGAGCGAATAGAAAGGAGGGAACTGGGGCAACGATCAACATCGGGCCTAGAAGCGCCCACTATGTAAATTCGGCACTGAGTACACTTACGCTGAGGTCAATTTGAATAGGGCGGGTACATATAGGTCATATATATGTCTTTATTAGATATGTTGGTGCAAATGCTTGAAATGGCCACTTATTATTACACATGTCCAAGGAAGCAAAATAAAGACAAAAGAGAAACTCTAATGTCCTAGATTTGAGCCCACCCTAAAACAGTGGGAAGGCACTCGGATCAATTCGTTTTCCGAAGTCTCTCGAAGTTGCCTCACGAGGAAACTTCGGAAAACGAAGCGCTCCGAGTGCCATCCAACTGGCGATTTAGACTCTAGCTGGTGGGAAGGCAGTACGTGGAGATTAGTCGCCCAAAGAAGAGGTGACAAATTTCCCCTGAATCTCCACGTATGTCTCTGCCCTTATGACTCTTTGGCATACAGGATATGATGTCACTGACATAACACTGAGGAGGATGTAGCTTCATCTTATCAGTTCATCAGGGTCTAAGGTGGCGAAAGAAACTCTAGAGATAGCGATAACGTTCTGTAAAATTCGCACTTTAGTGAATTTACAAAAATTCGCCTGGCGATAGAGCACAAACCTATGATAGCGGCGGTCTCGTTCGCTAGCGAATTGTCCTCTATGCCTGTTAGTAAATTGGCGATGTCCCAATTTCTGGCAAATTTTTGCTAGTGACGGCCGCTTTGCCCTTTAGTAAATCTGCCCTATAGATTCTGTTCAATTAATCTGAACGCAATACTTTTAGTGATATCTCCCCATGCAAAGCCATTGGCCCATAGCGATTGTCATTCTATAAAGAAACACTGATATTTCTCCCCACATCTTGGCACCTTGTAACAGAAAAAGTAATTACAGTAGAAACTATGGAAATGAGCTCCTGAAACAATTAGCCGCCCCTTTATAATCATGAAATAGCACATTGTGTTCTATATCAAAAAAGTTACTCATTTAAGGAACAGTTCAGTGTAAAAATAAAAAGTGGGTAAATAGGCAGGCTGTGCAAAATAAAAAATGTTTCTAATATAGTTAGTTAGGCAATAAATGTAATGTATAAAGGCTGGAGTGAGTGGACGTGTAACATAATAGCCAGAACACTACTTCCTGCTTTTCAGCTCTCTAACTCTGAGTTAGTCAGTGACTATAAGGGGGGGCCACATGGGACATAACTGTTCAGTAAGTTTGTAATTGATCCTCAGCATTCAGCTCAGATTCAAAAGCAACAGATATGTCCCATGTGCCCCCCTCAAGTCCCTGATTGGTTACTGTCTAAGAATCAATCAGTGGAAACCAAGAGAGCTGAAAAGCAGGAAGTAGTGTTCTGGCTATTATGTTACACATCCAGTCACTCCAGCCTTTATACATTACATTTTTGGCTAACTAACTATATTAGAAACATTTTTTATTTTGCACATCCTATCTATTTACCCCATTTTTTATTTTTTCACTGAACAATTCCTTTAAGCCTATATTAAAAGGCCAGCCTGTAGGCACAGAGTGGGAGTATGCCAGTATTACAAATTTACTGACAAAGTAGTAGCCAATACATTTGTAATCCACTTAAGTTCAGCCCCTGGCCTACCACAAATCTTCCAAGAATCTACTGGAAACATACTATTTACATTCCTTTATCTCTTCCCTGATTCTCCTGGAGCCATCCATGATGTTATGCCCCACCCACTTTGATGCCAAAAATTGCCCCTTTGATGCCTCCATCCGCCTCTAAAAATGACTAGGGTTCAGCTGAAAATGATGAAGGTGAGAGCGTTTGGCAGAACATCTTGAATTTGGGCATCAGAATACTTTTAGGTGCTTGCTCTGTCCATCTGTCCTGCTGACTGGCAGTCAGGCCTCCCCTATCAGTGACTGTCAGTTCCAGTTGCCTTTATTCACTTTCCCCCCTGCAAGTGCGCCATAATAGATACAGTGGGGCTTATTAATAATCACTGGGCAATTTGCAACGGGCAGTAACCCATAGCAACCAATCAGTGATGAGCTTTTTTTCAGCGAGCTGCAGGTTGAAGAGGGAAAGCAATCATCTGATTGGTTGCCATGGAGTGCTGCCCAGGTGCAAATTGCCCAGTGCCTATAAATGAGCCCCATTGTTTCTACTTCATTTGATTTCCAGCCTAATTGCTGCTCTTTCCTTCCTTCAATTCATTTCCATTGACAATGGCCGCTCCCCCATGTATATTTATTATCTTTATTGTCTCCTTGCCTCTGTTATCTGGACACACGACTCTTATGTCAATCATTTATGCTGCAAATGTGCAGGTATTATAGGAAAACACTGCATTATAGGTGAGGAGATTAATGGTCAAAATTGGGATTACCTACCTAGGCTGATTTATTATGAGGCACTCCAAGAGTCTGCCTGCCTATACACTACACACCTATACCTGCCTATACACTACCCACCTATACGTGCCTATACACTACCCACCTATACGTGCCTATACACTACCCACCTATACCTGCCTATACACTACCCACATATACCTGCCTATACACTACACACCTATACCTGCCTATACACTACCCACCTATACCTGCCTATACACTACCCACATATACCTGCCTATACACTACCCACATATACCTGCCTATACACTACCCACCTATACCTGCCTATACACTACTCACCTATACCTGCCTATACACTACCCACCTATACCTGCCTATACACTACCCACCTATACCTGCCTATACACTACCCACCTATACCTGCCTATACACTACCCACCTATACCTGCCTATACACTACCCACCTATACCTGCCTATACACTACAACCTATACCTGCCTATACACTACCTGGTCATACACTGCCTGCCTATACCTTCCTATACACTGCCTGTCTACACACTACCTGCAGTACAGAAATATTTGCTTTGAAGGCTGCAATGTATATTTATAATCTTTCTCCAGCAGTACGTGCAGTTAAGCTGCTGCTCTCAGTATATTTATTCTGTGGCCCCTTTGATATAACTGACACACAATGATTTCCATGGGAGCGTAAGGCAGAGCAATATCTGGACTCAATGTAAAGTGTCATGTATTATTTAGCTCAGAGCATCTCCGCTGCCAGTTCATATGGGGATATAGATGTGGAATGCTGGAAGTAATGACAACGGGTTACATTATACACACTTGTGTCTGTGTGTTTTATTTTGTGCATGAGTGAGTGAGTGTGTGCTAGTGAGTGAGTGAGTGTGAGCTAGTGAATGAGTGAGTGTGAGCTAGTGAGTGAGTGAGTGTGAGCTAGTGATTGAGTGAGTGTGTGCTAGTGAGTGTGTGCTAGTGATTGAGTGAGTGTGTGCTAGTGATTGAGTGAGTGTGTGCTAGTGATTGAGTGAGTGTGAGCTAGTTAGTGTGTTTCCTGTGATTGAGTGAGTGTGTGCTAGTGATTGAGTGAGTGTGTGCTAGTTAGTGTGTGCTGGTAATTGAGTGAGTGTGTGCTAGTGATTGAGTAAGTGTGTGCTAGTTATTGAGTCAGTGTGTGCTAGTGATTGAGTGAGTGTGTGCTGGTAATTGAGTGAGTGTGTGCTAGTGATTGGGTGAGTGTGTGCTAGTGATTGAGTGAGTGTGAGCTAGTGATTGAGTGAGAGTTTGCTAGTGATTGAGTGAGTGTGTGCTAGTGATTGAGTGAGTGTGTGCTAGTGATTGAGTGAGTGTGTGCTAGTGATTGAGTGAGTGTGTGCTAGTGATTGAGTGAGTGTGAGCTAGTTAGTGTGTTTCCTGTGATTGAGTGAGTGTGAGCTAGTTATTGAGTGAGTGTGAGCTAGTGATTGAGTGAGTGTGTGCTGGTAATTTAGTGAGTGTGTGCTAGTGATTGGGTGAGTGTGTGCTAGTGATTGAGTGAGTGTGAGCTAGTGATTGAGTGAGAGTTTGCTAGTGATTGAGTGAGTGTGTGCTAGTGATTGAGTGAGAGTTTGCTAGTGATTGAGTGAGTGTGTGCTGGTAATTGAGTGAGTGTGTGCTAGTGATTGAGTCATGGCATATCTGTAGAAATAAGTGAAATCAACTGGACTTACTGTATTTGTTTCCTTGAAGAATTACCAGTCACCCAACTGGCTTTCTCAATTCAAAATAACTAGTTATCAAATATATCAAATATATTCGCGCTAAATAAATACGTGTTAATAATAAATTCTGAATTAAGAAAGCCAATTGGATGATTGGGGAAACGTCTTCAAGGAAAAAACACAGCAAGTTTAGTTGATTTGATTTATTTCTACAGATACCCCAGGCATCATTGGCACCAGTTCTCTGTGTTCTTTTCATGAATAGCAGGAAGAGCAGTTGGCAGTTTAGGGGGGTGGCACAGGAAAAAGACAATCAAGCCAAGAATTTTGGCCAAATCCTGTACTGAATCTGAACAATAATTGTGCAAATTAGGGTGAGGAAGGTTTACATTTGTAATTTCCTTGTGACAGTCACCTGATTTAAAGCATTTGGATTTGGTTCTGCACTTTGATCCATCTGAATCCTGTTGGAAAAGCCCGAATCCTGGCTGAATGAAAAGCTAAATCCTGGATTCAGTGCTACCCTACTCCATAGATTCACCTGGAGTTCTATAACCAGAATAAATGTTGGGTGCGGCACCAGCTTTCTCTAGGGGTATGTATAGACAAACTGCGCCATAAATGAGACTTTAGATGATTTAGGGGGTTATGTAATAAAATACACTAAGTTTGCCCAGGAGCCATACCTAGTGTTGCCACCCGGCCTAGCCGGTAAAACACCAGCCAAGGCCGGGACCGGTATTACAAATTTACCAGCAATGTAGCTGCCGGTAAATTTGTAATACACCTAAAAAAATCCAGTGGCCTGCCCCGAGCCTGCTCCAAACATACCTTTTTTCCTGGGCTTCTCGCCAAATTTGCGCGTTTTGGCTCCGCCCCCTTTGACATCACGACCCAGCCAGCCAATGGTGTGTCGCGCCCCGCCCCCTTTATTGCTACCACACGCCCTTTTAACCCCGCCCCCTCCACCTGCCAGTAAAGATTATTTTAAAAGCTGTCAACCCTAGCCATAACCCATAGCTAACCAATCAGAAGGTAGAATTTACTAGTCACCTGTCTAAAAGCAAACATCTTATTGGTTGCTATGGGTTACTGCCCCTGGGCAAACTTTTATTATATATAAATGTAAGTGTCATTTGTAATTCTTTTGATTTTACTGCGTCACTGCCGGCTGAACAATTTCTGTATATATCATGGAAATTATCATCTAAAAACCTCCAAACAGGAGCAAGATCCGGCAATTTGTCACATTTTTTTATATTCCTAATGCTACGTTGGGCGGCGCCAGATTAAATTTCTATGTGGAATTAATACTAATTTCATTAACTCAACATATAAGATTATTTTCTGATGTGTGATATCTGTCCCCTTTTTTTTTGGTTTTAAAATTATAATTGCGTTTCCTTCGTGCAAGTCCCCGACCATTGCAAATCGTTCACTGGCAAAACAAGAGCTAAATGCCCATTTGGAAAGGTGAATATGCTCAGGCTAATTTCCCATTGGACCAGCAAGTGTCTTCCCATGGGCAGTAATAAAAGTTACTCCAATCTTTCATTACCTTGTCTGAACCCCTTATATTAACCCCTCAAATGCTCACACCGAGTGGAATTGCAGTGTTAGTTAAGAGTCGATTATTCACTTGTAACTGGTATTTTAATACCCCCCACTCTAATTAGCATTCTTCAAATTCTATCTTTAACCCACTGGTTGCCATAGCAATGAACCTTTCCAACCAAGGGAACCACGTATTTCCTTAATAGGTTAAGCACAGCACTGGCTGCCTAAGTAGGTCAGAGATACTCGGTGCTGCACAATTCCCAGCATGCACCAATATCATGCAGTGCTACAAGTACTGTAACTTGTAACGTTCACTGCCAACATCAAACACAGAGGGACGTTAATCTGCACATGGAACGGGGTGATAACAATTATAATATATATATATATTGTAGGCATTGGAGAACTGGGGTACAGCCTGTGGACTGGGCCCCTCTTAGGGCCAAAGGTGATTTTCTTGGCTAAACTTGCCTGCGTATTACAAGTTGCAAGAATTCTCCGCTGTTCTTTATACGAGGGGCAAGAGAACATCATGCTGTAGATATCAGTGTTATATGTTATGCTGTATATCTGTATCGCTACAGATAAGATGTTCCCCAAGAAGCTTTCCACAAAGGAAATTCTGGGGGGCCCATAGAGCACCATGGCTGCCCTACTCGGCCATGGAATCCTAATTCTTGTTGATAAATCTTCAAAAGAACAGCAGAAAGTTCTGACTCTTTGTGGCCTCTGCAGAATCCCATTTCATTGGGCTTTAACCCTTTATAGTAGGGGGTTATAGTTGGAAGATTCATGGCAGCACGCTGGTGAGGTTTATAGCCGTGCTTAATATGGGACAGGCATGAAATAAAGTCAATGATTAATGAACGCTGAGCATTTAAATCAAAGCAGAGCTGGGCAGACGGGGATAGGCAATTGGATCTTATCTGTTCTCAAAGCCTAAATCATAAATCACATACAACCGCTATCAATATAATTATATTGACTATGTATCTTATGATTTGTGACCCAATATAATAAGTGTTGTGACCCAATATAATAAGTGTTGTGACCCAATATAATAAGTGTTTTTCTAGTGTAAATTCAAGGAACGGCAAAGACAGTCGACAAGTTGCATAAGTAAGTGAACCAATCAGGCTACACGGAGGCATGTGATTGGCTGCCATACTCTGAATTGATCGTGAGTCGCTTAATCCA
Organism: Xenopus laevis; assembly: GCF_017654675.1. Taxonomy (NCBI): domain Eukaryota; kingdom Metazoa; phylum Chordata; class Amphibia; order Anura; family Pipidae; genus Xenopus; species Xenopus laevis. The sequence continues at coordinate 11,756,106 of NC_054373.1, forward strand.
GGCATGGGCTCTGGTAAAAGTTGTGTAATGGACTGTTCCACCGTATAGTTTACAACGCACTGTGATGTTTTCACATATCGAAGACAAACTAGCAGTGGTGTAACTAGATGTTACTGGGCCCCACAGCAAATTTATTCTAGGGCCCCATTTTAAAGCTGGAGAGAGTCAGAAGAAGAAACTTTACAAAATCAAAAATGAAGACCAACTGAAAAATTCCTTTGAATCGGCCATTCAATAACATAATACAAGTTAACTTAAAGTAATTCTGTCATGGTTTTTTATTTCTAAATCACACTGTTTACATTGCAACAGTACCATTTAAAATGTTATTCTTGTACCAACAAATGTATTTTTTATTTAGCTGTAATATTGGTGTGGCGGCGCCACCTCAGTACATTGCGCCTGATTCTGAGTTTTGCAAAGGATGAAACTGCTTTGAGAAAGCTATTGTTTCTCCCCTATGCATTTTACTACAACCTAGGTCATGCCCCTAGCCCCACCTATTGGTAGACATGAGAATAGCACCCACACAGAAAAAAGCAGGGTTTTTACTGCTTGGTGCTATTCTCATGTCTATCACTAGGTGGGGCTAGGGGCATGACCTAGGTTGGGGTAAGCAAACAAATCCTTCAGCAGAGGTGTCAGGTAGCTGCTATGTCGTTAGCTGCCCATTGTTCTGGTGACAGGCTGCTGATGGGCTGCTGATTGGCTGCTGATGGGCTGGGAGGGAAGGGAGGGGGGTGATATCACTGAAGTGTATCAGAACATGTCAAAAAACACGGGCGAAACGCGCCAGGCTAATTATGCCACATGTGTTTTAATGCCGATAAAGATACAAGTTTTTAAAGACGCCCGGTGCTGTGGTGCTCCATTTTCTTTTCCTCCAACCTTAAAAGTAAGTATCAACTCACGACTGGGGTGTATATATATAGATATATAGATAGATATATATATATATATAGATATATATATATAGATATATATATGTGTGTACATTATGATATAAGATATAGGTGTATATATTTGTTGCACCATACATTTTCAGAAAAAGATGGTGACTCAAAAGTTTTACTGTTCCTTTAAAGGGCAAGTAAATCCAAATATAACGGTAATTTTAGCTGAAAATGCATCTGCACTTGAATTCAGTATTTGCCCTCATGGTTTTGACTCAAAAAAAGTCAGCTCTTCTCCAGCCAAGACCCACAATGCCTTGATTGCTTCTTTACCGGTCTGTTAACCCGCTTGCTTCTGCTACATTGATTCAAAAGTCAGACCACCAGTGCGGGCAATATAAGGGGACAGTCAGATGCAGCTTTCAATAGCAAATACCTTTAAATAAATTGACAGCATTTCATTTATGTATGTCTGAAAGATGCTTACAATTACATTTCATCTCTTTTTTTTTTATCCCTTTATTACTTAACTCTTTAACTGGGGTTTCCTTTAGGCGCAGTGATCTTCCCAGTTATCTTACTATCAGACCCCTGCAGCTGTGGGTTGGGTAAGCTTTATATTTATTCTTAGCTAATTGAAAGTCATGGAAACATGTTCCGTTATGAGAATATGCTCATATAAACACTATACATATGGATTGATGGATCAGCTACTGGATTTATAAAGGCGATTCTCAACCCCTGCAATCCCATCCTTCGTCAGTAGGTGGCAGAGTAAGTGCCAGGCTTTATTTCCCTTGCTTCCCAGGCTGAGCAGCAAGAAGATGCAGCTCCTGTGCAATTGAGTGCTATTCATTCAATCTGCGGATTTCACGACGTTGCACCTGCCTGGCTCTCATCACTTTCCCTCTTTCCTTGACCGTTTTTATTTCCCCTCGTGGCAGTTTAAACACCCCCACCCCCACCCTGACTTTGTCAGAGCAACACAGTTGGTTGTACTTGGATAATTATCATCTGCTTAGAAATATATGAATGTTTTGAGAGAGGGAGAGAAATGTTGGAGCTGGAGCAGCAGCAGTGATGTGTGTGCGGGAGGATCGGAGCCCACTGAGGGCCCCAAGCTTCTGATCTTAACTCTTTCACTCCTGAGCAATCACCCTACTGAGCAACTGGTCTCTGGCTAATTACCCACCAAAGCAACAGAACGTCATGAGAGGCTGATCCAGGGCATCAAAATAAGGTAAAGACTCCCAGCCTGTCACTAATACTTTACTTTGGGTCTAAAGATCAAATTGTGCTGGTCTGCTTTAGGTCTGTACTCAAGGCAATGGGGATTCAGCAGCACGGTATGTCATTAATTGGACTAGAAATGTATATATTTTAAATCTACTGCTGGGCAGAAGAGGGGTCCATAAGTGGGAATTCTGTTGGTGTTATTCAACACTTGTTTGTGTTTAATATATGAACATAATAGATATATGTGTGTGTGTGTAGTATGCAGTCTTATAGATACTGCTAAACTACAACTCTCACACTCCTTGGTTTTCAGGGTGCAAAGGGGTCTGGAGGCCCCAGTGTCAGACGTACGCACATAACCAGGGACTTCAGTTATATTGCCATTTGTTTCTATTGATCTGATGAAAGCCCCTATGCTTATCTGAATAGACCAGGCATTAACTGTTGATCTGTAGACACATCCAGATTGTCTCTGAGATATTATACAGCCGCCCTATCCCCAAAACTGTTTCAATAATGTGCTTTAAAAAAAATAATGATGTTGTGATATGGTGTATTTTTGTATTTGGGCTTGGAGATTCACAGCTCGGGTTGCAATAGTCTGCTGGCAGCCGACGTTGGATTATGTAACTTGTGGGAGGGTTGCTCGGTGCTGTTCCCACAACTATGCTGTTGAGGAAGGGGCATCACTACAAACCTCGAGTGATGACTTTAGCCGCACGCATTGCAGAGCCTTAAAGTTTCTATTCAATACAAAGGCAACTGCGTTTTTTCGACCAACTGCATCCATTTTTTTTTCAGGCTTCTTCCTTCCCCCCTCCATTGATTAGGGAACGACGCTGATTATTAGGCAGTTCAAAGGATAGAACAAAAAGCCACATCTGCTGTGAGAAGGTGATAATTAAGTAATACCCATCTCTGTGTCGCCATGGTGACTCCAGGGGGGAATCTGTTGTTAAAAATAAAGGCTTAAAATTTAAGTGCTAATTAGTTCATTCGCAATAAAAATAGCAACTTGCCCATGCAAAAAACTTTTAAAGCCCTGACAATTTATTTTATTTTTGCTATCCATGAGACGTTGTGTATTAGACATGGACATCGTTAAAAATATATAAGGGGCTCAGTTACATCCCAGATGCAGTGGGCAACTTGCACTTTTCACTATAATGAAAGGCACTTTTTTATTAAAGGTTCAAATGTGCTCTGCATACTTCCGTATAGTTGTGCTTTACTGCAATCAGTCCCAACCGCCTTCCATTCCGAATTGAATGCGCTTGCGCCTTTTGACGTGCAGAACTGTGCAAACCCTGCAGCTACTGTCACCTCTTGACCAGGCAGAAGCTCCAGGATTCCCTCAATGCCCTGCATCAAACCCTGCGGCACAGTTGCAGACATCACTCACACCCGAAAATTGCAAATAATGCCAGACAGACTTTAAAAATATTCAAGGAAACTCCACATACAGTGGCATCTATGTTGATGAGTCGGATGCAGTTTTGCCAGTCACATCATGAAGAGCCAGGTACAGTGAAGTGATGTCAGATTTGATGCCAGCATTGTGGGTGCCATGATGAACTGCACTATGCTCACTGCATCAATATAAGTGAAAGAGACCTATGTAGTTTTAGTCACTAGCGTGACATATTTGAGCGCCCTGGACAGAAGCAAACACAGACAGAGGTTGGAACCATTTTACCTATTTGTTTAGCACATTTGACAGTTCACAGCTTGAATCTATATACTCATTGGTTCAGCACCCTGGACAGATCATGACTTTAAACCATTGGTTCAGCATCCTGGACAGATCATGACTTTATTCCCTTGGTTCAGCACCCTGGACAGATCATGAATTATGCCTATATTTCCATTGGTTCAGAACCCTGGACAGATCATGAATTATGCCTATATTTCCATTGGTTCAGAACCCTGGACAGATCATGCCTTTAATCCATTGGTTCAGCACCCTGGAGAGATCATTACTTTATTACCTTGGTTCAGCACCCTGGACAGATCATGACTTTATTACCTTGGTTCAGCACCCTGGACAGATCATGACCTTAGGCCTATATTTCCATTGGTTCAGAACCCTGGACAGATCATGCCGGTAATCCATTGGTTCAGCACCCTGGAGAGATCATTACTTTATTCCCTTGGTTCAGCACCCTGGACAGATCATGACCTTAGCCCTATATTTCCATTGGTTCAGAACCCTGGACAGATCATGCCTTTAATCCATTGGTTCAGCACCCTGGAGAGATCATGACGTTAATCCCTTGGTTCAGCAGCCTGGACAGACCATGATCGTAGGCCTATATGTCCATTAGTTCAACACTTTGGACAAATGATGTTTTAGATCCTGCATGGCTCCTTTACAATGCCCCGCACAGTGTGCATGGTTAAAGTTCACATTCTGCCCCCCTACCGCCCTCTACTTTCCACATTGTTCATAGGTGCAAGGTAGGGAGGGACCGGCCACATTTGGGACCCTGTCCTTTGCAAGTGGTAAGGACAGGGCTGAGCTGCAACTCTAACACTGCTCTCTACACCAAACACCAGATTTTTGATTCAGCACAAAAGAACACTGTGCACTGTAAGTGAGCACTAAGGGGCGACTTCAAACCCCTGGGGTTCGTAAATGACCCCTTATACTTGCCTTTTTTCAGTAACTTCTACAGATCACAGCTTGAATTCTGTATATCCATTAGTTCAGCACTCTGGACAGCTCATGGCTTGAAGCCTATATACACATCGGTTCAGCACCAGTACAATTCACGGCTTGACTCCTCTTTATCCACTGGTTCAGCACCCTGGACAGATCCCAGACTGAAGCCTATACACCCCTTGTTCTAGCACTGCAATACAGCTCTAAGATTGTAAAGCTACACTCCAAGCAAAATCTCTCTAATAGGGCCATGAAAATGCTATTAAACATTGACAAATTGCTGCATGTTAACCACACTTACAAGGTGCCTTGCAGGAAAATGAATATCTCTTGTCATGGGCTAAATTATAGACTTATACACAGTAGCTTATACGTATGATGCTGTGGAAAGTGATCAAAAAGAAAAAATCTGTAAATCCAGTTGGATAATACCAGCAACATGCAGAGGGTTAACAAGCTAGAGCGAAATGTACATATTCAGTTGTAGAAGATACAGTATATGCTGTAGTTTTAGATTGAGGACAATAGCCTGCAGGGTTTTGTGGTATTAATATTTTGGTCACAGAGACAGGGCAGATTTCTCAAATTCGCTTTGGCTGTGCCCACATAAAATCTCTACCTAAGAAAACATCAGGCTAATTTGTAAAAGCTAAGGTTCCCAGTGCTGTGTGCTCTACTTGCTGAGCAGATTGGCAGAGCTCCAGGCAACAGTGTTGTAGCATTCCAGATCGATCTTGCTGTCAGGATGGATCTAAAGACCATGTTTTGTTGCTTTTGGCCTTGTGTTGGGCTTCTGTGTTGCTGAGCTTGGCCATTTTGGGTATGGGATGCTGAGTATCCTATATACTAACCGAAGGCCTATCTATGTCCCGAGTGGAGGGGAGGCAGATGCGCACGCAACTTCGGTTAGGATCTATGAGATGCGCGCGCAACTTCAGCCGAAAGACATAGATGCGGCCTTCGATTAGCAGATGTGCTGGAAGGTTAGGATCAGAACAGGTTAGGATCGGGGAGGCAGATGCGCTGGAAGGTTAGGATCTAGGGAGGCAGATGCGCTCACCGTCTCCTTCTGCCTCCCGCCGCCTCTTCTTTCCTGCTCACTCAGGCGGCGACCGCTGGAAGGTTAGGATCTAGGGAGGCAGATGCGCTCACCGTCACACTAGGGGAACCGGTTGCGTACCTGCACGAAAGTCTGTATAAGCGTCGGCCATCTTGCTACTCCTCTGCGACTTTGTCATCCGCCCACTGCCAAATCCGCCCACTAAAGTCTGTATAAGCGTCGGCCATCTTGCTACTCCTCTGCGAGTTTGTCATCCGCCCACTAAAGTCTGTATAAGCATCGGCCATCTTGCTACTCCTTTGCAAGTTTGTCTAATGGCGGCGCTAGCGTCACTCTAGGAGGGGAACCGGTTGCGTACCTGCACGAAAGTCTGTATAAGCGTCGGCCATCTTGCTACTCCTCTGCGACTTTGTCATCCGCCCACTGCCAAATCCGCCCACTAAAGTCTGTATAAGCGTCGGCCATCTTGCTACTCCTCTGCGAGTTTGTCATCCGCCCACTAAAGTCTGTATAAGCGTCGGCCATCTTGCTACTCCTTTGCAAGTTTGTCTAATGGCGGCGCTAGCGTCACTCTAGGAGGGGAACCGGTTGCGTACCTGCGTGGGTGGCCATTTTTAGCAAAACGGGCTATATTATCTCCAAAAAATATTGATGTTGACATGATAAACAACCAAGTGATTGCATTACTTCCTGGACAAAGCTGTGTCTTTCTGAGTACTGACTGTATTGATTCTGAAGACGAAAGTGAGAAACTTAACTTCCCATTAGAATATTTAAACACTATCAACAATGCTGGATTACCACAACACAATCTTATACTCAAAGTAGGAACAATAGTCATGCTGTTAAGAAACCTTAAGGGTAGGGGCACACGGCGCGATTTCGCCGCGATTCTGCGCTAAGCGAGTTGTCGCTGCGTTTTTTAAGCCGAAATAGCTTTGCTAACTTTGGCGCTGGCGTCAATGCAAATCGCGGCGAAATCGCTGCGCTAATTCACACGCGGCGATTCGTTTTCTATTGTCGTCCGAAGTTGCCTCGCTGAGCGTTTCCGGGCGACAGTAGAAAAAGAATCGCCGCGTGTGAATTAGCGCAGCGATTTCGCCGCGATTTGCATTGACGCCAGCGCCAAAGTTAGCAAAGCTATTTCGGCTTAAAAAACGCAGCGACAACTCGCCCAGCGCAGAATCGCGGCGAAATCGCGCCGTGTGCCCCTACCCTAACACTAAGCAAGGTTTATGTAACGGTACACGGTTGGTTGTGAAGAGCATGAGACAAAATGTTATCAAGGCAGAAGTGCTTACAGGATCCCATAGCGGTGATACTGTTTTGATTCCCAGAATTGACCTTACCAGTTCTGACCAGGAATTACCTTTTAAACTTAAACGACGACAATTCCCCATTAAGGCTGCATTTGCCATGACAATCAACAAATCACAAGGACAAACATTGGATAAAGTCGGCATTTACCTATCTGAGCCTGTGTTTGGTCATGGTCAACTTTATGTTGCATTTTCAAGAGTGCAGCGTTCATCTGATGTTAAAGTCAAGATTTTAAGTACAGCTCACCAGGGAGAACTCATTCAAGGACAGGAGAACATTTTCACAAAAAATGTTGTTTATAAAGAAATTTTTCAGTAACACTTTACTACCAATAAACTCAAAATTTAAGAATTCTAATAGCAGATAGGTAATAACAAGCAATAGGCACAGATTCACTCTACATCCCCACAAATTAGCGTCGCCAGTTGCTGCCTGGGGATGCCGAGTGAATCAGCACCCATCGCATTTTGCTGCCTCACTGTTGTTACCATTCTTTCATTAACGATTCTTTAGAGAATCGGGGGTTTACTGGTTGTTTATAACCTAAACAATATTATTTGTTTTAAAAGTTTGTCACCAGTAGTTTTATATTACGTCTCTACAGTGTTCAGTGCACTTTTTCCCAGTAGACCCCTGCAATTGATTCTGAATAGCCAATAGTGAAGAGTAAGATCATGTGTTTAGCAGTAGCATAACTTGGGCGCACTGGGCCCCCCCGCAAAATCTTCTGAGGGGTCCTCCTCCACTGCCCCCACTCCTGGCTCATACTGCACCACTGTGTAAAAGGTAACATGGGGGTTTGGTAGGGGTACTACAATACAGCAGACCCCACGGTCTAGGCCCACCCATGAATATGAGGTTTTCCGTATAGGGGGTTACTCCAATACTGAATAGTTCATCCACATGCCTCACCTTACCAGCTTGATATTGAAGTGCATCTGTGGGTGCAAGGAGCAGCAGGAACTCGGAAGAGTGCACCTTGACTGCAGTATGGGTAGGCAATTGTTAATAGGGCTCTAAAGGGCTACATTTTGCACCCATTGCCATGCCTAGAACTTGTGCCTAACCTATATAAACAAGGCCTATGACCTCAAAAGGTGGCTGATCCCCCATATCCTTGATCTTGTGGCCCTGATTTGTAATTGATCCCCTTGATCTCAGCCGATGGACAAAGTGGTCTATGGGAAATAAAAAAAAACTTTCCAAAGTCCTGCGTTTGATATAAAGTTCTTTTTGAAGTCTGCAGCTGTTAACAGGTGCTGGGAGTTGTACCTTAACACCAACTGAAGGGCCTCAATCTGTCATCCCCATACCTTTCTATGGTGTTCTATAGAGGTCAGGACCACCACCCTTACCTGCATTCCCTACAGACTTGCAGTGATGGTCTCAACTCCCAGGACATAGCAGGAATGACTGTATAATGATAGTGTTAGGCGTTCTTTATTAATTACTCTTGAAGGAAATCAGGGCCCTCGGCAGAATCAGAAACTTTGATAAATGGCATCATTAAAGCTGGGGCTGCTCAGTGTTAATGTTGCACTGCAGAGAAGCTGAAGCTTACAATCCCCGCGCTCCTTCTCTACACAATGAATTATTTACTGAACCGTAAGAAGGTGCAGGATAATGCAGCAACATTTCCCCACAGTGTTTAAAGTTCAGACTGTAAAACACACACACGGGCACTTGTCATGCAATAAACATGTAGATGCCGTGTGCATTCCAACAGCTTTTCCCAAGGGCTCACTCTTGCAGCAGGAATATCCTGAGGGGGTGCATTCCCAGTGCAGAGCATGTAACTGTCATGTTTTAGTAAACATCATTTACCTACGACTGTGCAATTAATGACTGTATTTATGTACATTCACAAAGGTTCTCAGTTTAGGTAATATACAGCGATGATGATAAGTGCAGGCAAATAAAGAAAGGATTAGGGGGAAAGACTTTAATATGTTCTTGCAGGGTGTTCTTTAGAACAAAATATCTGTATTATTATCAGCAAATAGAAGCAGCTGCTCCTGACATTTTGCTTGATTTTCTCCTGTTTACCCACTGGCCATACCCAGTAACACTAAAACATCTTCCATGGCTTCTTTTAAGGGGGTTGAGGGGTCAAAGGAAAGGTAATAATGGTGGAATCAGCATTGAGATAAGAAAAGAATGTTTAGTGGCCTTTTAACAATTTAGACCTAATATATAATAAAATTGTTTTATACAAAGCATTTGTAGCAGAGGACAGAAGGCATGCTGGGACATTGGGGTGCAAGATAGGATCCTCTGTTCCACAGTCCAAGATGGGACGTTCAGGCCTTGTAACCCCATTGTAACCCCATTTTACACACAGGCCTCAGTTACACAATAAGATAAACTGTCCTTGGCCTCTGCTGGGGGGCTTGGCCATTTAGTTGAGGGCTCCTTTCAGTTGTTTGTGAACATTCTGTTTCCCTAGACGTCGAGCAACAAAGGTTTAAGCGTTATTTGCCTGCAGCAAACAGATTGTGATAATAGCAATGCCACTGAAGAGCAATGATATCATTATTCATCTAAACAGCTCAGTGCTGGGATAAAGCCATTACTGCAACCGATGAGCAGGAAATAGCAGGGACAATATGAGTAGGAATGTCAGCACTTACTCCACTTCACTACTCAGCAATGACATCCAATGTGGGTATTCCTTGGTTATAGTGCCAATGAAAACTAACATAGTCAAGTCCAACAGCCTGCAGCCTTGTGCCTTTATATGGTCACAGAACCCCTCAGTGACTTCTAATATCCTTATCATTTACAGTAGGGGGTACATTATCCCTTATAATACATGAGTGATACTCAGAGTTCCCTGTATAACTCAGCCTGCAGCCTTGTGCCTTTATATGGTCACAGAACCCCTCAGTGACTTCTAATATCCTTATCATTTACAGTAGGGGGTACATTATCCCTTATAATACATGAGTGATACTCAGAGTTCCCTGTATAACTCAGCCTGCAGCCTTGTGCCTTTATATGGTCACAGAACCCCTCAGTGACTTCTAATATCCTTATCATTTACAGTAGGGGGTACATTATCCCTTATAATACATGAGTGATACTCAAAGTTCCCTGTATAACTCAGCCTGCAGCCTTGTGCCTTTATATGGTCACAGAACCCCTCAGTGACTTCTGATATCCTTATCATTTACAGTAGGGGGTACATTATCCCTTATAATACATGAGTGATACTCAGAGTTCCCTGTATAACTCACCCTGCAGCCTTGTGCCTTTATATGGTCACAGAACAACCCCTCAGTGACTTCTAATATCCTTATCATTTACAGTAGGGGGTACATTATCCCTTATAATACATAAGTGATACTCAGAGTTCCCTGTATAACTCAGCCTGCAGCCTTGTGTCTTTATATGGTTACATAACCCCTCAGTGACTTCTAATATCCTTATCATTTACAGTAGGGGTAGATTATCCTTTATAATACATGGGTGATATATATTTTTCATCTTTCTATTCAGGTCCTCTCCTATTCATATTCCACTTTCGTATTCAAATCAATGCATGGTTGTAAGGAAATATGGACCCTAGCGATCAGTGAGCTGCTGAATAAAAAGCTAAATAACTCAAAAACCCCAAATGATAAAAAATGAAAACCAATTACAAATTGTCTCAGAATATCACTCTCTACATCATACTAAAAGTTAATTCAAAGGTGAACAACCCCTTTAAGGTTAGCATTGTTTTCCCGAAGGTTTTTAAGGTTTACCACCTAGTTCCCAGAAGCTCATAGTCACCAACCTCTAATCTCTTATTAATTAGCCTGTAATCATTTTGGCAGTTTCCTATAGCTTCATCTAAACATGTTTAATAATCCGTACAGGCCGTGTAACAAACAAACAATACAACTGTATAGAATGTCAGCCGCAGCTGGGAAGTGGGTTATGGGTAGCCAGCAAGGAACACATCAGCCATAAAAGGCAATTAGCTAATGAAATAGCACGGGGGCATTACTTCCGGCAGATTTACTCGCATTCCAGAAACAAGGCCAAACTGTTTAACACATAGTGTGAACTCTTTGCTATTTCTTTCCTTTGCTCTGTGTATAAATAAATAGGCCAAGCGTTTATCTCTATATAGATACCCGGTCAGATACCTGAGCACTTCAATGGCTGAAAAGGAGATTTAAATATTCCCAAATTAAGGTATTAGAGCATTTGATGAAAAGGCATTGTTAATTGGTTGCTATTGGTAACTGCAACTGTCAATGGAGCGCCTGTGTTAGTACCTTATGTGATAGAGCAAACCCATTATTTTGGGATTTAGTCCAGTACCCAACGCGTCACAAAAGATTCCAAACCTGATTTGCAGACTGAAACGTGAACTTCCTAGTAGCAATTCCATGGAGGGTTCATAGAATCAATCATTTTAAGCAGAAAGCAGAAAATTGGCAGTTTGGGTCGAGCTGTTAGTCTTCATCTACATCTCGTTGAAGCAGAAACGATCGGAAGGTGCTAAACCCTGTCTCCTTGTTTGGAAATATGACGGTCTGATGAGAATATTTCTGCCATATCTTTTCTAGACAAGATCAATAATGAGCGAATCATTACTTGGCAGCTTACTGTGACTGTTTTATGTATTTGGAAAACAGCGGCAATACTCGGAGACAATTTTCAATTGGTTTTTTAGTTATTTAGCCTTTTATTCAGCAGCTCTACTGTTTGCACTTTCAGCCATCTGGTTACTAGGGTCCCGACAATCACTGCCATCTTAATGCATCAGACAATGAGATTATCTATCTATATACAGGTATAGGATCTATTATCCAAAATCCTTGAGACCTGGAGTTTTCTGGATCAGGAGTCTTTCTGTAATGTAGAGTTCCATGATGGACATTTAAACAGTATGAGGTCGAGAGACAATTTGCAATTGGTTTTCATTTTTTATTATTTGTGTTTTTTGAGTTATTTAGCTTTTCAGCAGCTTTCAGGTTTGCTGAAAGGGTCCAAATTCCCCTAGCAACCATGCATTGATTTGAATAAGAGACTGGAGCATGAATAGGAGAGGCCTGAATAGAAAGACGAGTAATAAAAAGTAACAATAACAATACATTTGTAGCCTTACAGATCATTTGCTTTTTAGATGGGGTCGGTGACCCCCCCTCCATTTGAAAGCTGGAAAGAGTCTGAAGAAGGCAAATAATTCAAAAACTATGAAAATTAAAAAATGAAGACCAATTGCAAAGTTGCATAGAACTGGTCATTCAATAACCTACTAAATGTTAATGTAAAGGTAAACCACCCCTTAAAAACCACTGAAAATGTGTAATGTATGTATAATGGGAAGTTAGGATGCCATCATATTGGCTGGATGTGATTCTGTAGGTGCAAGTCTGCTGTACCTATTGATTTTGGCTACTGGGTGAACCCTAGAATTACCCCCAAGGTTGTAGGTGGCGGTAGCTCCAGCTCTATCATGCACAATTTAGCACAGGGGGCAACATGAATGGCATCCATTTGGGCAATGCCCAATGCACCCATGGTTGCAGTCGTAAGTGAGGTCTATAGTGTTTTTTTTATGTGGTGTTCCCCTATAATAGTGTTTTTTTTTTACAGACTCAGAATTGAAAATAAGAAAATATAGAAAAATTGTGAAATTGTGACATATCTCATAGCTGCCATATTTATTGGGCTCATACATTATGGTGCTTTCCATCAAATTTCCTCTCATTTATCAGCCCAGGCACTTCTTGCTAGAGGTATTTATACAGAACTCTATTCTATGCCTGCTTTACTCCCTGCTCCTACAACCCCCTTCGACTTTAACATCGCTAAACAAAAAAATAAAATGCCCTCGGGGCTGTGCTCTATTATTCTGGTGACAAAAAGAGAAGATTCTCCAGAGAGGAGTGCTCAAACTCTCGGATGAGAATAAGAACCTTTATAGGAACACAAAGAGGTAAATGGATCAGGAAAATGAGGAGTTGACAGCATTTAGCCGCCTGCGTGGCTCCTATGTGAAATATGTGTGCGATTGAGGATTCTAGCTACACTTTATGAGCAGCCTTTAACTATATGTTACAGAGCTGTAATTCGCAAACAGTGGAACTGGCACTTAGGGGGATCTTGGTGGGGTTGCAGGGAAGCTCAGGCTGAAGGATGAGACTTGGGGGCAAATTTACTTACCTTCGAAGTTGCGCCAGCGTTGGCTTTGCCGCACTATGCCAGGCGAAGTTTCGTTAGGGCGCAGCTAATTCACTACAATCCGAAGTTGTGCTCAGGGAGGTGAAAGGTAGCGAATTTGCGCTAGCGTTAATTCATCAAGCAAAGCGAAGTTACGCTAGCGATGACTAATTTGCATACGACGCCAAGTTAAAGTACAATGGACGTATATGAAGCAGCAAATACATTACACTACACAAGCCTGCGAAAGCTTCATAAAATAAAATAGAGTTGTTATATTTCCCTATACATGTGCCCACTGTATAGTTTAGGTGCCATATGTTAGGAAATGTAGGGGGGGAAGGAGGGTACCCCCAAAAAAATGTACGATCTTTTTCACCCTATCACCCTTAAAAAAGTAAAAGACGCCAGCGTTTTTTGGGACTTAGAAAAAATGACAACTTTTTCTGAAGCAAGCCCTATTTACTCTATTGCACTTCGCCTGGTCTGAGGTGGTGAAGGTAAGTCTTGGGCAAGAGGTAACGTTCAGTAAAATGCGCAAGTTAGTGAATAAATGTAGTTACGTCCCTTCGCCATAGCGCAGTTTCGCCTGGAATAAGGGTGTAGTGCTAAAGTAGGTCCACTTCACTAGCAAATTTACACCAGGACCCGTTAGTAAATCAGCGAATTTGTGCTAGTGTTAGCTGCTTTGCGCTTTAGCGAATTTTCCCCCTTGGAGAGAATGGCCATTTTCTCTGTTAGATGCACCTTGAAGGTCAGTTAGGTCGAGATTTGGGTTAAATATATTTTCTTCCCTAGATATTCTTGAAACTATGATTGAATGACGGATACACTGATATTTTCTAACATCCATACTCTATAGCTGAAGTGGGCTTTGGTCAAAGGTTGGAGCTTCAAATGGGAAATGAGGTGAGGCATGGGAAACATGAGTTATGCAAGTCCATGGGTCAACTTTCAGGCTTTTTTAAGGGCCTAAAAACTTGGTTCCCAAATCTCCCCCTTATTGTGTTATAAGTGTATGAAGCACTAGAGGTTCACAATAGGAGGGGGATTCCTTGGGCGGAATCCTTTACTTTTGGATCCACTTTCTGAATCTATCATGAGTGAATTAGAAAACCATGCACTTCACTGATGAACCCCAATAAGGGCAACATCGGTCTTTAGTTGGGGTTCTGATCACCAGCCATCCTGCATATGCTTTAGCCTAACTGAGTTACACTGGTTTTCCTTCCCAAGAATCCTTCTGTTTTGTATCATATCGTACATCAGCCCCCCTACTTGTACTTAGCAGGGGAATATTCGCAGATATAAATATATGCACATTTATATGGTGAACATTTCTCTCGTTGGTGCATAATAAAGCTCCGTGAAACAAGTCCGTCTCTGCTGCAGTGGAACATCCATTATTGCTGTGCTGTGTAATGGTATTGGCGTTGAGATTCCTGTGTTCATCTGTCTCCGTGATTCAGGGATCATTATGGTACCAGCGAGAGCCCGAGCGCATGCTAATATCTACTCTGCAATGTTGGTTTTCTCTTTTAATTGCAATGCTAAGGCTGAAACTCATAGTGCTCTGTTATAGGGGAAATAAAGCTTTGGAAATAAAGTTTATCTTCAGTTCATTTAGTGTGGGGGCTGAACTTATTGTATGTTCAGAAGATTTTCCTCTGTGTACAGAACGTGTGTATATTTAAAACTACTATACTGATTCCCTAAAGCTGCCCGTACAATGGAAGATCCCCTCAAGTGTGGAAGTATCCCTTATTGGGTCAACCTGTTGATGGGCCCAATTGAAATCTAGTCCAATTATTGGATCATAGGGAGGAGATGGACATTTTCATACTTATTAGAGGAAAATATTTAACATGGACCCAATTCAGTCTCCACCCATCTCAGTTAAACCCTGGCTAAGCCCAAATCAGATATCAGCTGGGGAGGCCATAGGGTTTTTGCTTGATGTGATGTTCTCCTATCTGCTGATGAACTAACCTCATTGAGTGCCTCTCTATTGAGCCAGTTATAGGTAGAGAAATGTGCCTCACTTGAAAAAAGTGGAATTTTTGAGAAAGAAAGATGTTGGTTGCTCAATAATCGACCCACAACCACACCACTAAGAGGAGACAACAGAGGAAATCAGGGAGAAGAAACCCAATAAATGAGGATTAGCTAGAGGAGTCTAGATGATATGTGTATTCATTATCATAAGGGTTATTTAGGACAATATGAGGTTCTGGTATCCAGGCAATAGACCCTCTCTAAGAACTCCCAAAACAGCCCTGACATTTAGACAAAGAGTTAGGCTTTGTCATTGTTTTTCTCTTTATTCCTGTTTGTGTTCCCATCCGATGTAAGAAGCTCATTAGGCAATAAGCCGGCATTCTTTGCGGACCATTAGCCAGTGAGATTTAGGCTGCCTTCGACATTGCTGAAGATTTTTCCATCTCAGAGATACAGTGTATTGTTGAGTGCCTTTAACAGAATGGAATTTAACTGTATTCCATCTGAAGCAATTGTAAAGCAGTACAATAATACTGTGATACATAGAGAGGATTCGCCTAGCACTTTCCTCGGTCAGGCCAAAACCAATTATTGCTGCATGGCACGGGAATCATAAAATCGCTAGGGCAGTAATAACTCGGCATGCATGCCATAAATGCATCATTTTCGAGAAATAAGGGGGGGGCACAGAAATTGCAGCTGCAACAACAGAGTCATAAGTAGCAGCTCTTACATAGTAAATACTCAGTAATTGTTTCCAAACTGGTTCCTATGAAACTGCTTTTCCTACCCACGTATAGTGCAGTTGTGGCTGTGTTGTACCTTACTCCAATTTGGAAGACATGGCTTCCAGCATACACAGGGTTCCATAACAACCCAGCCAGAAGAATCAGATGGAAGAGCTGCACCTGACATATGGCAGATCTGCAACATGCAGATAGAATCAATGTTTGCCATTTGTGCTCGTGCCATTGTATCATACACCCCTCCCCCGTTTGTGCGCTGTTATACAATATGCTCATTTAACTGTCTTTATTTGACTTTTAGAAATTGCCCATTACAAATGTCTGTCTGTCCCAAAAATAGGCTGTTCCCACTTACACATTAATTTGGATGTGTCATTTGGTGGTATAGGGATTAGTAAGTACCCATCCATATTATACATTGTTAGTGCCCCTTAAGAGAAGAGGGTGGCTAAGTTGTATGAGAGGGTGAAGAGCCAGTGTAGTTCCACCAGCTGATCTCATGCTCCATGGGTGGGTAGACTCCCATGCATACAGCTACGTCAGATGCAGTGGTGTAACTGGTGGAAGCCAGACCCCCTACAAAGAAATCTGTATGGCAATCCCTAATCACCCCCTGGCCGCCTACTCCCCACCCACTGCCAGTTTACTTCCTCCTCTTCTGCCCCCCCCCCATCAGTCCGTTCTGGTGGTTTCCTGAATCCTCCCTCCCCAGAGTTCCTGTCCAAAGGCACTTTAGAACTTCAGAGGAAGCGGACCCCTCAACCTTGGCCCCATGCCCCCCACTTCATGGCATCTGCTTCCTCTATAGTTACGTCACTGGTCAGATGAGTCCCCTAAAGTTTATTAAAGGGAGGGGGTGAGTCAACAGTTTTTTCATGGATCATTTTAAAGAGAATAATAGACTTGTGCCCAGGGCCTGCCATGAGAAGGTTCTGGTGAAGACTAAGCGCTAATGAAGTCAGGGAGAAGGAACCCAACAAATGAGGATTGGTTAGAGGAGGGTTCGATCCTACATGTAATCCCTGTAGCAGCATGAGATAGTTGGTGAGCAGTCAGAAGCTCCAACATGGGGGTATATTTATAAAAGAGGCCTTGGTATAAGATAGCATTTTAGAACATTGCTGCCTCTTGCACCATGGTAGCAACCACATACCTCCCTGACTAGGGTTTCCACTTTTCGGCTTGAGAAAAACTGAGCGGGGGAGGAGGGCGTTGATGTCACCAGGGTATATTTGTGATGTCAGGGGGTGTGTGACGTCGGATGGATGGGCGATGATTTGGCGATCTGCCAGTGGTGTAACTAGATATTATTAGGCCCCATAGCAAATTATTTTTCAGGATAGAGATTGACCTGTTTTACAAAGTTTTATTTAAATGGTATATGAATTAGGGTCCCATATACCTACCGGGCCCCCTGCAGCCACAGAGTCTGCTTCCTCTATAGTTAAGCCTGTGCAATTTGCTATTGGTTGCAGATCGTTGTGTCAATCTAAGGAAATCCTGCCCAGGTTTCTTAATTTTAAAAACCAGACAGTTTTGATCCAGACAACCCAAAAACCAGGCTGTCAAGGTAAAAAACAGACAGGTGGCAATCCTATCCCTGAACATGATCTTCCAAATCACAGAGACTGCCTCCCCCTGTTGCCAAGTCTATCTGTTTAATTCATGAATGTTTTATTTATCTTCTGTAATTTAAATTCTTTATTTGTGAATTCTGTAATGAATGGGTAATTGCTAGTTCATTTGGGAAGGAGAGAGGCAACTGTCCATCAAGGATCAACCCCAAGTATCAACCTATGGCACTTGAGGGAATAAAAAAAAATATATATATATATAAATATAGGTATATATACATGTATACACACATACAACTGTAGCCCTGGATATTTTGCATATGAAAGAATACATCCATATTAAAAGCATTAAGGGGCTTTTAATAGTACTTCATAATCTGTCCTCATAGTTTAATTCTCAACCAGTTTAGCTGCATGTCTCTGCAATCTTTCCATCTCAATTATATCCTTCTTAAGAACTGGAGCCCAAAACTGCATTGCAGACTCCAGGAAAAAAAACCTGGTGAACCCAGAAGCGCTCCCCACCAACCAGACCCACACCCTGACCTCCCCTGCTGTCTCTGATCGTTTCACGTCAAGAAGAAAAAACGAGGTGCACAGGAGATTGGAGGCTGGTGGAGGGGAGTTGCAGCTGGGGTGGGAGACCAGGGGGTGTAGGGGCCACGGACCCCCAGACCGATGTTGGTGAATAGTAAAACAATGACTCAGTGCTGCCTTTTTTTTTGTACTTTCCACACTGCATCTTGAATTGTAAATGACCCCTCGTGTTTCATTTGTGACAGTAACTCATGAAAGGATCAGCGCTTAATCCAACAGAAAATGCTCAAAAGTTGCTGGAAAGGGACAGTATGGCTGCCTACTATAGACTTAAAGGGATACTATTTTTTCAAAATGAATCAGTTAATAGTGCTGCTCCAGCAGAATTCTGCACTGAAATCCATTTCTCAAAAGAGCAAACAGATTTTTTTATATTCAATTTTGAAATCTGACATGGGGCTAGACATTTTGTCAATTTCCCAGCTGCCCCAAGTCATGTGACTTGTGCTCTGATAAACTTCAATCACTTTTTACTGCAAGTTGGAGTGATATCAACCCCCTCCCCTTTCCCCCCCCCCAGCAGCCAAACAAAAGAACAATGGGAAGGTAACCAGATAACAGCTCCCTAACACAAGAAAACAGCTGCCTGGTAGATCTAAGAACAACACTCAATAGTAAAATCCCATGTCTCACTGAGACACATTCAGTTACATTGAGAAGGAGAAACAGCAGCCTGCCAGAAAGCATTTCTCTCCTAAAGTGCAGGCACAAGTCACATGACCAGGGGCAGCTGGGAAATTGACAAAATGTCTAGCCCCCTGTCAGATTTTAAAATTGAATATAAAAAAATCTGTTTGCTCTTTTGAGAAATGGATTTCAGTGCAGAATTCTGCTGGAGCAGCACTATTAACTGATTCATTTTGAAATTTTTTTTTTCCATGACAGAATCCCTTTAAGGTTAACACAAGAGAAGCCAAATCACAGACCCTAAAATAGTCCCACCTACCGCTTTCCTGGTTTTCACCCCTAACTGTGCGCGTGTGTATATTTGTGTACTCCATTGACTATATATACTGTAACTGTATGTTGGAAAGGGAGCAGATGTACAGTTTGTTTGTCCCAGAAAGTCTTTTCGAAATTCCCAATTTGAAAACAATTAAAACCTCGGTACTGAATGTTCTGATTCATTTGAGCAGCAGCAGCAGAGCTACATCTGATCTGTCAGGATTATATTCACCGCCCTGCTATAAATACATCCCTATAGCTCTCTGCGGCTGTGTGTGTAGGAAGCATCTCACTGAGCTATTCTGAAAGCCCAAACCATCAGTAAATAAAGAGCGATTTGGTGGGAAGTTAACACAGATTAATGGGTAAATGGTTCAATAGACAATAATGACGACCGATGTTTCTCTTACGTTGTCGGGGATTATGAAAGTGCGCACATTGTTTGTAACATAACATGGAACTTTACCTAAATACACCGGGTTTTATTGAAATTAGTTTGGAAACATGAAAGAGAATGGAAGCAATTTGAGGGCGCCAATGCCAATGATAGAGTAGAAGGGGGTTCAATAGCCGCCAACCAGTAGAACACTATTACATTGTGACCTGCTCTCTCAGCTGGGCTTTTGAAAAGTTGCGGATGAAAGGTTCTTAAACATAAGGTGATTTTTTGAACAGTTGCAAAGATAGGTCCTTAGTACAACAAATGGTGAGGTAGTAGGAGCATCAGAGGTTTAGCAATGGTCATGTAGTTTACAAAGGTTTAGGCACCAAAACTCTTAGGAGATAGAAATTGTGAAGGCATAATCAAGTCAAAGCTTCTCTGGGATAAAACTAGCCCCCTGCAAGTGCCTTTCCAGTGTGTGGTCTCTAAACTTAGGGCTGGTGACATCTTGCAGTACTAATTTCACACTACAACTACTCAGTGGAGCTTAATACTGCCCTTCTTAAGATGGCCTGTCTAACTCACAACTCCTGTAAGTGGTCAAAGACAATAATTGCTATCCACCTCCTTTATCCCACTCATGGTGTCCAGACTTCTATAAGGTTACTGGCCTCCAAACTTGATACTGGGACCTTTCTCTCCACCCGTGATACTAAGTGGAGACCAAACTGGAAGAGTAAAGTGCTCCCTCCCATTTCTGTCTATAACCTAAGAGGAACTAGTCATAAGATCCCAAGGGCACTTGGTCTGTCCCACAGAGCACAGGATCCAAGACTTCCTTTACTTTAGAGGGAATCAAACTTTGGATCCCCTTCTATTATCCTTATAGTTACATTTGGACCTTAAGCTATGGCAATCTGGCAAATTTAGGAACCTTCTTCTGTAGTAGAGGGTGGAACTATGAAATCTGTTACACCACTGAATGGGGCCATGGTATGCATTTTGGTTGTGTCCCACTAGTTAATAATAATGAAAACATATTGTATCAACATATAGTTAGTACTAGCTCCACAGAAGGACCTTTCCCTTGAGGAATAACTGCTCACCTGGGCAATGAACAGTGGGATGACAGTCCTGTATGTCTCCTGGTGCAGAACTGACACTGGGAATCTCAGCAACAACTTGTGTCATATCTTGGCAGTTTATCAGAGTTGGGTTGGAGATGAAGGTTCCTCCCTCTGACCTTCAGGGAAACCTCTCCCTGTATCTCTGGATGTTCTCACATCAAGGATGGTGGTAAAGGAAGGATGATTGAACTGCTTAAGAAGTGATTACTCTTTACAAGTACATTAAAGGACATTATAGACAAAGAGCAGGGGAACTTTTTCAGTTAAAGAGGATCATCACACCAGAGGCCACCCCTTTAGACTAGAGGAAAAGAACTTTCAGTTGAAGCAGAGTAGGTGGTTCTTCACATTCAGGACAGTGAGGTTGGGGAATGCACTGCCGGGTGATGTTGTGATGCTAATTCTGTTAATGCTTTTAAGAATGGCTTGGATGATTTCTTGGACAAGCATAATATCAAAGGCTATTGTGATACTAAAATCTACAATCAGTATAGATATTGGTATATATAGTATATGTGAGTGTATGGAGGGGTCAGTGTAAATGTGTGTGTATGGATGGATGCTGGGATTCATTTGGAGGGGTTGAACTTGATGGATTTTGGTCTTTTTTCAACCCGATTTTATTTGTAACTATGTAACAGTGTAGAGCCCCGTTAATGGAGATGAACATTTTATTTCTGGCTCTCTTTAAGCTGTTCATTTCTCCAGCTTTCTCTTCATTATAGCTTTGACCTGACCCTTACACCCTGGGAAGTCCCAGTTGGCTGCCGGAGTTGCCCTTCTATGTCACCCATGACCCCTGGCTTAGCTGCGCTAGTCAATAGAACTTTCATTGGAAACTGCAGAGCGATCCAGGAGGGACCATTCCACACGTACCTACCTCAGTACTAATCTGCCAGCAGCTCTCTGGAATAATCCCAAAGGCTTTTATTGGCTCTGGGTTATTGTTTATAATTGAGCTTTTAGCTGTATTTGTTCTTGCGTTTCCCGCAGCAGAATTCAATCAGCATTGATCCCTGGGAGAATATTCATTTCCATTGGCTTTCGTGTCGTTTGGACTGAAACAGCCCTGACTCTCCAATTGTTTTACTTGAGACTAGGGTAACCCTGAGAGGGAGGGAGGGACACATTATATAGATAGAGCTCATTATAGAGATACAACTCATTTTATATAATTAAACCAAATCGGCTGATTCCAGGGCCCATAGACACAGTAAGGTGCCACTGCCTCTTACGTTTTTTAACAGGGGAGGAGGGGATGTCAGAGTCCAGTACAGTGAGTTTAGATCTGATCAGTAAAGGCTCCTACAATGGGGCACAAAAAGTTTCTCCTAGATCTTTATGCGGAGGAGAGTAGCAGATGGGCATCCCAACTAAATTACATGAAGGCTACAGGAATCATTTGCACCTGATAATTCTACGCTCTGTGCTTTGTGCCACATTATCTATTCAGATAAAGGTACAGAGCCCAGCTTACAACTCTGACTGCTACATGTGATCCAAGGTCCAAGTGATCCATTAATTTTGCACCCCATAAGGGTCATTCATGAACACACTTGCAAGTGCCTGAATATTGTTAATTTACACATTTTAGCAATATTTATTAGAGGAACCTGCATGGATTGCATCAAGCACCATGTGACCCTGAACTGTGTGCCACCCTGAACATGGTGATAATTCCACGGTTCCCACAGCAA
Organism: Xenopus laevis; assembly: GCF_017654675.1. Lineage (NCBI taxonomy): Eukaryota > Metazoa > Chordata > Amphibia > Anura > Pipidae > Xenopus > Xenopus laevis. The sequence continues at coordinate 11,778,502 of NC_054373.1, forward strand.
GGGACCTGTTTCCAAAGAATCACACACTAATTACATTTGAACACCTTCTTCTGAGGTGACACTGGAATTTTGCCAATGCCTATTGCTTAATCTCATTCCTCTGTAGTGTTTTCAAAAGAGCCCCCTTGTTCCAGTCCTATACAATAATACATGTTTTCTGGGACGTTCCAACCCCAGCAAACCCCTAGCACAGTAGTCCCCAACCAGTAGCTCATGAGCAACATGCTGCTCCCCAACCTCTTGGATGTTGCTCCCAATGGCCTTAAAGGCAAGTTTTTGTTTTATAAAAACCTGGTTTACAGAGCCTCCTGTAGACTGCCAGTCTACATAGGGGCTACCATATAGCCAATTATATCCTATATTTGACACCCTATATTTGTGTTGCTCCCCAACTCTTTTTACATGTGAATGTGGCTCATGGGTAAAAAAGTTTGGGGACCCCTGCCCTAGCAGCTGCCACACAGAGGCTTCACTTTGCTTGTTCCAAGTTATATGAGGAAAACCAACCTCTTCCCATTACTGGCTGACACAGAGCATGTGTAAAAAATAATAGCTGAACAGCACAGAGAGCCAAGCTGCACTTCCATCTAATGAAATGAATTATCGGTGTCAGGGAGGCTGAACTTCCCATCGTTCCCCATCAATCAAGGCCGTGCCAGACCTCATTACTGCTCCGAGTGGGATGAAAAGCACAGATGAGGAAGATAAATGAGCGAGGCCCAGACATTATCACAGAGTTCCCTGTACGCAGGATTGGTGGTCTGTTTGTCACCTGCACCAACATATAAGGGTCTCAGCGTTGTTCTTATGAATTAGTCCATAGACTCAAATGGTGTCCTATGTGGTTGCCATTTAGAGAGGTCATATATATATGGATGTCATATTCCATTCTGCAGTTGTACAAGACAATTCCACGAATCCTAGTAGCCACTGACTGCTATGTGGACTGCTTTATTGAATTCTTATTTAGAAATTGGCTAAGAAGGATAATATGTGCACCACCTCTTCCACACTTTAGTCCTGACTATGCTTTTAAGCTCTGAGGTTTTAAGGGATACCAGGTAAAAGAAGAACTTTTAAGATTCCTAAGATTCCTAGAAAAAGAAGAATGAGAACACCACATACCCCCTGCCAAACTGCATCATATGCCTACCTGAGATCTGCTCACTTGCCAAAACCACTTCATGAAATACAGAGCCATACAAGAGGATGGAAATTGCCATTATAGGGCCATGTCATTTCTGGTGCCCATGTTCCATTCTAGTGATGATGACAGGGGCATGGGCACTGGAAGTCACAAGATTAGCTTTCACTATGCATCTGCTGCACCAGGAAGCCTGAAACCAGACTTAGGCTGCTGAACAGGGCAATGGCCAACTACCTTTTGCTGTTCTACATTTCCCAAATATGTATAGGAGAAGAAGCAGATCTCATGTGAGCAGATAATGAGGTTCAGGCATTGGATTTGTTGGGAAGATGGGGGAGCAGGGGAATGTTTTGTGTCGGGTCTGTGAATCATCATTCATGTGGCTTCGCATTTCTGTAAACGTGATAAATCAGCTCATCATAAATAAACAATTTAGCTAGAACAATGGCTTTTTGGGACCTGTTGCACAACAGAACTGTCTCCCTAACAATAAAGGCAATTCAGCTTGGCAGTGGGACAGTCTGGTCCTCAGGTGTTTTACATTACACAGCCATACCAAGTTAATGACTCTTCACTGCTAAACAGCCATAAATAAAGGATGATGTTCCAGCTCCTCTTGAAGCTGCTCACTTGATTTGCAGAAGCACAATGCATAACAAAATCTCATCTACAGCGTGCACTTTGTAATCCTAAGAAATAAACCCACGTGTATTGGAACCACAGCCGATGCAACAATACCTCAGAGCAGACTGTCTCCATAGATTTCCTAATGTCTCTTGTCTTTGGCAGGAGAATGCAGATAAGGGAGACCTTGCTGTTGCTGTATGTACTGCTGCTTAGTACTATTTTCGTGCAAGAAAAATATAATATTTTAATCAAAATAAAAGTTGAATAAGATAGATAGATAGATAGATAGATAGATAGATAGATAGATAGATAGATAGATGATATATTGATGATATATAGATAGATAGGGATAAATAGATAGATAGATAGATAGATAGATGATAGATAGATAGATAGATAGATAGATAGATAGATAGATAGATAGATAGATAGATAGATTAAGGGTAGAAGTGTTGGAGTACTAAGAGTAGTGACTCCCCTATCGTCTAAAAAAGAATTGTCTAAAAAGTGAGGCACAATCTTTGCCTTGGACCCAACAGCCAAAGAGGAAGGATGGAGTTCAGTGTCTGTGTAGGCAGCACGGGTGGAAAGTTAGGTACAAGCCAGGTCACAAACAGAAGATCAATCTGTAGAGGATTGCCCTACTTCAAGGACAGTTCCACTTGCTAAAGATCATGATATAGGGATAATCATGTAGGATAGGAATAACACCAGGACAGACCCCACATTAAAGCGTGGGCATATGTGCGATGGAAAGATCAGTCGGACACATGCTCCAAGTCACATGCTGGAACCATCAACGAGGCAACAATACAAGTGTGCAACAGCAAGAACTCATGAGACAAGGAACACAAGTAAGAGTTTTCTTACATACATAGAGGGTGGGTAAAACCTTGGTGATGTCAGAGCAAAGGATAGTGAGGCTCTCTAATGAGCAATTGTGGCTCGAAGAACCCAAGAGCATAGACTTAAGAGTCACCCAAGAGTCATTGTGTGTAGACATTGTCACTAAAACTTTGTATAAGGGAAGCTTTTCTTGGTCCTTAATAATGATCAACTGTTTAAAACCCCCACCAAACCCAAATACGAATCCTGAGAAAATGACATCTTAAAAAACCTTCTGGAGTGATTTGAGATCAGTTTCTCAGAATATTTTAGCTTGGAGGCCATCAGTCCCTTTAGATAAACAACTATCAGGTACCAAACCAAACAGATTCTTCCACCTTCTTCGTTTTTGTTTAGAGGAGTCTCTGTTAATTTGCATCATGTTTACTAAGGTTATTTTATTGTTTAAATGGCATTAGATGTGTTTGATTTTGTGTTTGTCTGCTTGGTGAAATGACGGTATTTTCCCTTGAGCTTTATCGGGCAAGGTGGGAGATGCTTCAGAAGTTCTTATTTCAGGGGCAAGATCTGACATGTCAGGTATTATCATAAAACTGTCAATTCAATATAAAACAAATCTCCATAGTGAGGCTTGGTACATGTTTCATTAGCACACAGTTTAATTGGCTTGGGAAAATGTTGTGATATGTCATGTCTTGATGTAGGCTAAGAAAATGTACCAACGAATCTACACCTCCTCTTAACTCTTAACTAAATGAAAATATCTGCGTACAAGTTGTTTGATCATAGTTCCAAGAATACTTAGTGCAGCAAATGATTATTCACCCCAAATCTCACTCTAACTGACCTTCAGGCTGGTTTATCTAAACGGCTTTAAACTTAACTGGCCTTCAGGCTGCCACTGCTCCAGTTCCACAGTTTTGGAACCACTGAGCTAGTCTCTCCTGTTTGAAATTTTGTTAAGGTTCCAATTACCTCAGTAACCCTACAATGGTTTCCATGCCATTCTGCAGTATGAACAGAAGGGGCCTGAACTGAAACATATGTGATTCAAAGTCAAATTATTATGCTTTCTGGAAACTGGGATTGACGTCTCCAGTAACCAAACAATTTGACATTTCAGGCTAGAAAAAAATGCAAACATACATTAATAATATGCTGAAACATTTGGATAAAATTAATATTTGAAGAAACATGGTCAAAGCTTTCCAGTGTCACATTCTCTATTCCAAGACTAACATTGGAGAAGATATGGTGAAGGATAAGAAATTATTATTAATTAAGATTTTCTAATGTTAATGATGGTATGGGAGTGGACAGAATGAGCCCATGGGTTTAGCACATAAATAATGATGGCAGAATGAAGAGAATATCAGCTCTAGAGATACTAGGGATGCAGGAATCCAAGGGTTATAAAAAGGTGTGTTTCCCAAACCCAGCTAGTCAAAGGCTGGTTGTAGGAGAGCATCATTAATTGGTTGTTTTGTCCTGTGACTCCCTAGGCAGGTGCCAGACAGTTTATTGTTTCTTCTACAAAGTACATTTCTCCAGCTCTGACAATGGTGACATTTATTGGAACTGACCTCGTATGAATCCCTAATCTAGGATGGAATAAATGTCAAAATGCACTAGGCTCCTAATACATCTGTCTGTGCAAAACATTATACTCCTTATCCATTTATCTGTGAAACACACTACATCTGTGGAATCAACTAGTGAGGATCTCCTAATCATTTTTGTCCAACACAGATAACATGAAGGGCAGAAATGTGAATACAGCAGCCTCAAATGTTTCTCCTCGTCTTCCTCAGGTAGCAATCAAATGATTTTGAGCAGAGAGTCCCATGCTCACACATTAGAGCCCTTGTTTTTAGACTCTTCTTCTTCAAGCACTCACTTTGAGGTCCAGCCTTGCCCAGGGCACCCTTAGCTCATTACCAGGTTCAAATATATGAAAACATTTTTACATCGTCCATTCTGCCATATTTCCAAAAATATCTAGGACATCAAATAAGCAATCACCTCAAATCTCAACCTAGCTGGTTTTCAAGCGAGACTTTCAGTAGTATCTAGGAGAGGTAGCAGATAAATGTGACCTTAACTGGCATTTGAGCTGCTCCTCGCCAACCACTATTCTTGGCCAGCATTTGAGAGTATAAGTAGTCATGACATTAGCTGCCAAATGAAAAACATTAAACTGCTCCTGGGTCCTGGCAGTAGTAGAAAACTGTAGAAGTAAAGGTAGTACTGTAGTTTAATACACACAAAAACACAAATGTATCATTTTAACCATCTCTAATGAAATGGAAAATATTTATAACCATATATTAAATATCAGCTTTATATAAAAACCGGTTTTGGGCTGGAAGTTAAAAAACCAAAAAAAAAACCCTCCATATCAGGAAATAATTTGCGTTCTGATGACTCTGCTTCATCGAAATAATAAAGGAGCATGAAGAGAATCCATTTAGGCAATGCTTGGTCAGCCAGGAACTCATGATGACCTTGTTATGTGGGTGTAGAAGTTCCACATGGCTGCTGTTGAGTCCATTGGCATGTAAGGGAGCAATGTCAAGTACCCAGCACATTCTTCTTAGCATAAGTCACTTACTACTGAACAATTTATGGTACTGCAGTGGTGCTAAATACTGTGCAGTATGAATTTTATTGGACCAAATGAAACAGGCTCCCAAATGGAGTGGCTTTGGCTAGGCCTGGCTAGATGAGCCTGAAGGCAATTTAAGGTGTGATTTAGGAAGTAAGATTATATGTTCTCCTAGATACACCTCAGAGACCAGCTTGAAGGTCAAAAAGGGTGAGATATGGGGTAAAAATGTATTTGCTTTCCTAGATATTCTTGGGAAAGTGATGAATAGTGGAATGTTTTCCTATATCTACATCCTTGTTTTGAGATAACAGGAAGGGGGCTGACCAAGGGTGACCTCCAAGATGGTCTTGAACTGCTGTATATGTACATTATATTGATGGAGCAAGAAGTTATAAGGTCCCAGTGCAAGAGAGAGTATGCGTGCTTCCTACTCAATCCACCATCACCCATAAATCCAAATTGACTCCTTAAGTTTCTTGGCCCCAGTGTCAATGCATTGACAGGATGCTTGATAGTTCCAGGCTCAGGGTGGTACCATTTTGTGTATTTGTGGGGGAGGAAGTTGGTCTGTTTTTGGCCTGGCAACCTCATAATTGTAGCCTAACAGATCCAAGTCGAATCTGAAACTTCACAAAAGGTTGTTGTTTGCAGAAAGCCTTGGTTGCAACTTTCCACATTTTGAAGGGCTTTATCCATACCTCCTTCATGTAGGCCAGTTAGTGTCGTATAGACAGTTGTTGTCTACGGCACTCTGACCTGACCATGCTTTATATAAACAATGACATTCAGGGCTATGTTCCTCAGTAACTGATTATACCATCGGTACTACCAACCTGCTATTTATTCTTGCTAAAATTCTGACATACGGAGGACTTAATTTGGACGTGATAACTATTGTCATTGTTATGCATATATTTTTTTCCCTTATCATTATTCATGATGGGTTGTGTTGTTGCTTATGTGAATTTCCACAAGGTTTTGTTTGTGTCTGCAGATTTCTGACTCACTGTCGTCTGTAAACCAACAGAACCGCGCGCCAAGCCGAGGTTACCAACTGCCAGTTTGATTGGCCAAAACAATGTATTCTGATTAAGTCATACATAGGAATAGCCTATAAAGACTTCCCCCAAGGCAAATTTTATATATATATATACCAATAGTTTCCAGACCAGCACTCCCTTTTATGTAAAACAAATAATCTTTTATTGTTGCATCATTATCCAACGTTTCGGTCCCTGTTGGGACCTTTTTCAAGGATGAAACCGAAACGTTGGATAATGATGCAACAATAAACAATTTATGTTTTACATAAAAGGGAGTGCTGGTCTGGAAACTATTGGTGTATACAAGATTTAATGTGCACCCCTGCTTCTATTAGGATTGACCTTGGAGTGCGGATACTCGTCTGGAAGTTGTATATATATATATAATACACAAAAGCCATGAATATCCTGTAAATTATATCCTTATAAACGGTGAGTTCTGATGTCATCAGTTATAAACGGTGAGTTCTGATGTCATTTCTGTCACATGACTCATTGAAATTTGTGTATTATAATAAATAAAGTAGCCCCAGTTGTAAAATATGAGGATATTAGAACTTACCTCGGAGTTCCATGACCTGTATAAAAACACTCGGCCTTCGGCCTCGTGTTTTTATATGGTCATGAAACTCCTCGGTAACTTATAATATCCCTATATTTTACAAAAGGGGGTACTTTATTCACTATATATATATATATATATATATTACTTTAACATGTAAGATGAGTAAGATCTTCTCAGATCTTGTATAGGTTAATGCATAATGATATGATGGGAACACTTTTATTTGTACCCGCATCTTTCTCTAAATGAATAGGCTAGGCATGTGTATTTTGTGATGAAATAAACAGAAAATATCACTCTCCCTGTAGGTTCCCAGCAGCAGCAGGATATTAATTCAGTAGACTGTAAAGATGGTGAGTCTCATAGAAACAGGTCTTCGTTTAATTTAAGGTTTAATTTTATATATAGTTACCCTATTGCTAAAGGTTACTCCATTCTTCTATAATATACATTCTTCTATAATATATATATATTTAGCATCCCTGGGCAATACTGGGCATTATTTCATCCGCCATGAACTCCCTATCACTGCAGAGCAGGAGTATCTGAATCAGATTTAATAGACTTTTCTTCAGACTCTAACCTATGAGATCAGCTTGTTTTTTTTTTCCCAAAGTCTCCATTACTGAATCGGTTTTACCCTTCCATGCCTAGTTTGCTTGAAGCCTTTGTGTAGTGAAGAATAGGGGCGAGTGTTCATCAATTTGTCCTCCAGGGAAGTCACCTGCTGTCAAAGAAGAGCTGAACAGTGACAGATTTGTTTCTGTAGAAGGATAATCAATGAGGAAGAGGGAAAAAAATAAAGTTGCTGAGCTCTATTTATCAAAAAAAAGTGTAGCACAGCTTTGTAGAGCTTGCGGTGCGAGGTCCGGGCTCAGAGAGAGGCTGACAGACTAATTGTAATGGACTGCTTGAGTCAAGAACTGCAGAGTCAGTTTAACTTTTCTCTGATACTTTCAAATGAACAGCAGGAAACCGACATGTTTCTAAAGGTGCCCAGGACAACTCTGAAGTCCTAACCAAATTAAAACCCTGTTGGATCCTGTATGAACCCAAAACAATTAGGGCTAATTGAGACATTAACAAGACTGGGTGGAAAATTCCATTGGCCAAGAATTTCTGGTCTACAGAGAGTATTGGCACAAGGGCCACCAAACAAGCAGATGTTTGCCTGACTTGACCCACCAGTTGAAAGCCAACTTAAGCAAAGATCTACTCAGTTGATAAGCTTACCCAAAGTAGTAACTCTTTCTGTGCACATCCAGCTTTGCATGCTTTTACCTTGGCCAAGATCACTGGCTCTTTAGAGCAAAGGTCTCCAACCTATTGTAGAAAGACCAGTATATATAAAGTTCTTAGGGGATGATAAATAAGGGATATGGCTGCTTGTCCCATGTGCATTGCCAGTCTGCTTCTATATGCATCCAATGCTTGCGTTCAAGCCATGGATATAAAATGAGCACCAGCTTTGAGGCCTTTGAGGACAACATCCAAGGAGATGATAAGCAGCCATTGCTTGCAGCCAAGAGGCAGTAGATATTCAGTTGACCTTTTGCATGAAGATGTTTGTATTGACCAGAGCCCTACAGCCCTTGCTCCTAGGATCTACTGTACATAGAGACTAGACCCATGGTCCTTGTGTTCTGGGGCATTATGTATGAAAGTGGCACTGCAGTTTGCTTTCAATATTTTCTTGCAAGTATTTTATATGTAGGAACAAAAATGTTCTATGCTGCAAGTAGAATCCAAGATAAAACACTGATGTTTTCTACCTCTGTGTTTGATATTAAATGGATCATTTTAGCAAAAACAACAACAAAAATGCAATGTATTGAGAAACATAAACAAGCACAATGTGTGCTTGTGCATTCTAAAGCTAAATCACGACGAGCCAGAGCGAGAAGCAGACCATATGTTTGATTTCTCCGTGTTGCCTGAATGCGGGCCAAGTCCTATAACCTTGGAAGTTTGGCTCCACTGAGTATTTTGTCTCCCAGACCATCTCTATGCCGGCATATTTGCATGCCATTAGGGAATGAGGAAAGTTAAATCATAGGAGCAACCATTGGTGTATCCAGCCAACCTATACTAGCTGGGCAACCCTAACTAGTGGTGCTGAATATGGCTGGGTCTTCCACCAAGAAGGCTTGGGGGCACTCAAAAACCATGAAGGTCACCAAAACATAAGTTAAAAAAAAAAAAAGCTTTGTTTGAATGACATCTCTATTATCTTACGCGTTTCATGCTCTCTGAACTCTCTAACTTATTTTTTGGTGAGCTTCACGTTTGTAAAATGTATATGGCTATGGCACTATGGTTTGGGGGAGGGACAATTAAAATGGGCATTCAGACACTCAAAAAACCACAAAGGTCACCAATAAATGAGTTAAAAACAAAAAGTTTTACAACATCTCTATTGCCTTATGCGTTTAGTACTCTCTGAACTCTCTAACTTATTTTTTGGTGATCTTTATGGTTGTAAAATGTAAATCAGACCCTCAAAAACCACAAACAACAGACAGTATCTATTGCCTTATGAGTTTTGTGCTCTCTTATTTTTTGGTGACTTTCATGGTTGTAAAATGTAAAATCTATGGCTTTGGAGAAATTGGGGGGGTGGGTTGATTAAAATGGAATTTCAAAAACCATGAATGTCACCAAAAAATAAGTTAAAAGCAAAAAGCTTGATTTGAACAAAGTCTCCATTGCCTTATACTCTCCGTGTCCTCCAAACCCTCTAACTTATTTTTTGGTGACCTTCATGGTTGCAAAATGTAAAATTCATGGCTATGGCACTATGCTCTCGGAGCACGAAACACATAAGGCAAAAGAGATACTGTTCAAACAAACTTTTTATTTTTAACTTGCTGTATTTTTTGGTGACCATGAAGGTCACCAAAAAATAAGTTAGAGAGTTCAAGGGATACTGTCATGGGAAAAAAAATTTTTTCAAAATGAATCTGTGCTGCTCCAGCAGAATTCTGCACTGAAATCCATTTCTCAAAAGAGCAAACAGATTTTTTTATATTCAATTATAAAATCTGACATGGGGCTAGACATATTGTCAATTTCCCAGCTTCCCCAAGTCATGTGACTTGTGCTCTGATAAACTTCAATCACTCTTTACTGCAAGTTAGAGTAATATCATCCCCTCCCTTTTTCCCCCCAGCAGCCAAACAAAAGAACAATGGGAAGGTAACCAGATAGCAGCTCCCTAACACAAGATAACAGCTGCCTGGTAGATCTAAAAACCCATGTCCCACTGAGACACATTCAGTTACATTGAGAAGGAAAAACAGCAGCCTGCCAGAAAGCATTTCTCTCCTTAAGTGCAGGCACAAGTCACATGACTGGGGGCAGCTGGGAAATTGACAATATGTCTAGCCCCATGTCAGATTTCAAAATTGAATATAAAAAAACCTGTTTGCTCTTTTGAAAAATGGATTTCAGTGCAGAATTCTGCTGGAGTAGCACTATTAACTGTTGTGTTTTGAAAAAAACATGTTTTCCAATGACAGGATCCCTTTCAGCTAAGCACGAAACGCGTATGTTTGTATGGTTGTAAAATGTAAAACCTATGGCTATGGCACTTTGGTCCTTTAGAATCTGATGCAAAGCACGCATGATGGATCCTCCACTGTCTTGAATTGAGGCCTTGACTGATTTATGTATCATATCGAAATCCATCACTGACCAACCCAGGCAGCAGTGGAACAAGCAAGTGTTTTAGATAAGGACAGAACTATTGGATTGTGCCAGAAATTAAGTTGGACCAGTCTAATGGGTATAACTATAGGTATAGCCTGCAAGTTCCGTATAAAGGGAAATAACTGAAAGATGATAGGGTATCTTTTTCCTTCTGGGATTGAGGCTTTTATGAATTGAGCCTCCAGTCTAATTCTGACAATATAGAAGTCGCATCAACATTGTCACCGTAACCCATCATATCAGCGTGAGGTACAAAGGAGTAGGACGCGCTCCTTTTGTTCAGAGAAATGCTAATTATTTGCAAGGCAGGAATGTGTCAGGTACACAAATATCATGCATCAGATATGATACACACCCCGGTGGCGGGGAACAATAGATGGCACATCTCTCCGAATGAGTCAAAAAGATGAAAAGCACCAATGCCATGTGTCACCTCTACAAAGGGAATACAATGCACCTTGATGAATATTATGGCAGGGAATGGAGTGGCAGCAACTCATCCCTGAGTAATATATAATATTGCCGCCCAATCTCACCCTAGACAATCCAAGCCGTGTCTGATATATGAGTGATGCAGAGACATGCCCTAACAAGATGGAAGCCTAATTTAATCACCCATCGTATAAAAGCGCTGGGGAAACTGATGAAGAGCGCTAATCAGATTGTCTAATAGAATAAGCGATGTGTTAATAGACACTTGTTTAATGGTTCCAGGGGAGCAGCATGTCGGCAAGGAAGCACCAGGGAAAAGACTTTTCATTTTTTGATTATTTTCCTGTTTCTGCCGGAATATACAATATATCTCATGCAGGATATTTATAGTGCTTTCACTATGACTGTGCCTTGAGCATGCCACCGATGGGAGCTGTAATGTTCTTGCCGCAATACATGAGCTCTAATAGTGTGTGTTTGTTAACCCACTGGCTCCCAGACTTGTCACAGCAGCAGCAGCCAGGGGTGGAACCAGTGTCGGAATGGCCCACAGGGATAACAGGAAAACTCCCGGTGGGCCCAGGTTTCAGTGGTCCCTCATGCTGCTAAACATTTGGCCTATTTCATGGCCATTCCCTATTTCTATGAGAAAAAAGAGGCTAAATAAATGAAATAATAGATTGTAGTATATAAAGAAAAGAGACAAGGAGAATAAAGGTTGAGTGAAGAATAATAGTACTGAGAGTGGGCCGATGGTCTAAGGCTTTTTGGTGGACCCCTGTTCGAATGTTTTTGAGTGGGCCCCTGGAGTCCCAGTCCGGAACTGGGTGGAACAATAGAGGGAGCAGATCCTGCCACTGTGAGGGGGTCCCGCAGCTTCCCTAAGTAGAAGTGCGTTTTATATTTTAAAGTTCACATGGTTTGCTCCGTAGATAATCAATGTGCACCCAATTGGTCCTCTGATATCCATCCAAAGCAGTGGAGCATTGCAGGGTGCCTGGGCAGAATGGACGGGGTGAGGCAAATGGGGCCAAGATGTTCCCGGTTCTTGTTCTGTGTTTCCAGGGGAAACATTTCAGAAACGTAGCAGCCTAAGTGCCAGTTGGCACAGCCTGAACAGGGGTAGAGCTTCCATCTAATTGGTGAGGTTTGGGGTTGGATTGTAGGGGAAGTTGGCTGTAACTATGGCACTTTTATCGGAATGACGGGGTATTTGCATTTCCATAAGAGCCGCCATGCGCTGAGACCTGTTTATCATTTTTTTGAAAAAGTATGAATCTACCAGTTTACTGGTACTCGCCCCCAGTACCTTACTCTCAGCAGCATTCATACAGGAGAGCATTGCCCATGTTACTGCTGTTTTGTGCCCCAGTATGGAGATGTGCCGTTGCTGATTGGGAGGGGGTTACTACATTGTTCATAGCAAGGCCCTTTGTGGTGCTCAGATCAATAAGGCGAGTGGAGAAAATCAATTTGAAATTGGAGTCGATCGGAGATAGGGCTGAAATCCATCTTCTGAACAAATACCCTTCGAGTGATTAGCCATATTATGTGGGGCAACAAAAGAAGAGCAGGTGCTTAACAAAGGCCTCCCTAGAAGATCCGTTTAAGAATACAATGGTATTGCTACAAAAAGATAATTAGCAGTGTAAACCTTCCAACACTTTTCCTTGCCTCTATCATTATATATTAGTTACCTAGTGCTGCCAATCCTTATTTCTGTAGGGAAATGAGAGAGAGCAGACAGTAACCCTTCCAACACTTTGTCCCTATATATTAGGTACCTATCTAGTGCTACCAATCCCTATTTCTGTAGGGAAATGAGAGAGAGCAGACAGTAACCTTCCAACACTTTCCTCTTGTCTCTATATATTAGGTACCTATCTAGTGCTACCAATCCCTATTTCTGTAGGGAAATGAGAGCAGATCAGACAGTAACCTTCCAACACTTTCCTCTTGTCCCCAGGGTCGGACTGGGGGGCCCGGGGCCCACCGGGACTGCTGTCCAGGGGCCCCCCGCCCCCCTACTAAAACCCGTTGGGCCAGCCGTTCGGCGCGCATGCGCAACAACGGCGTTTGACGCGCATGCGCAACAACGGCGTTTAGCGCGCATGCGCAACAACTCAGTTCGGCGCACATGCGCAACAACGCCACTCGGCGCTGCGCATCGCCGAAAATAAAAAAAAAATTTCCAAAAAAAGGTTCTGGCCCGGCGGGGGCCCACGAGGGTCGGGGCCCACCGGGTTTTTTCCCGGTATCCCGCCGGGCCAGTCCGACACTGCTTGTCCCTGTCCCTATATATTAGGTACCTATCTAGTGCTACCAATCCCTATTTCTGTAGGGAAATGAGAGAGAGCAGATAGTAACCCTTCCAACACTTTCCTCTTGTCTCTATATATTAGGTACCTATCTAGTGCTACCAATCCCTATTTCTGTAGGGAAATGAGAGAGAGCAGGTCTGTAATTTGATCTCTCTGCATGACCAGCACTAGCCCAAGACCAGGAGGCTCTGTGGAGCCAGCTTCAGTACTCCAGGCTCAGGCTTTTGGGCCCAGCCTGGAGGAAAGTTTGGATTGTGGTTCTGACTCCAAGTCATTGGAGTTTGGATCAGTTGGAGAAGGTGTGGGGAGACCTGCACAGCTGAGTGGAGGCCATTGTGTTGCAGTGGAAGTGGAGGCAGGTGAGATGGAGGCCCAGGCCCCTGCCAAACAAACTGCAGACAAAAAGACTTCTGGAGGCAGAAAGTCTGAGCCATCAGAAACCAGAAGGAGTGGAAGAAACACCCAGAGGCAAAAGAAAGTGGCTGAACTTACCCCGGGAGCAGCTGAGGAGGAAACTCGTACCTTACGTTCTGGTGCGGTGAGTACTAAATCCCCTCTTCCCAAAAGCAGAAAACACCAGCGCTCTGCATCTCTGGGGGCTTCACCTTCTGGTGTTACAGTGAGGGCTGAAGCCAGACTGGATGCTAAAGGCACATGTCATGGGGAACCACAGGGTGGAGGCGTGTCTGTGCATGAACTACAACTCCCATCATCCCCTGTAAACATCTCTTCTGGCAGCCAAATAAGTCAGACTGGGGGTGATGAATATGTGGTGCCAGAAACACCCCTTGAAGACTGTGCTGCAGGGAAAAGTCCAGCTGGAAAGGGAGAAGTTGTTATTTTGTCCCAAACTGTCAGATCTGGGGCTGCTGCTGCTGAGGTTTCACAGGCCGGGGAATCCACTGCTCAGGATCCTGCAGGTAACGAGACACCTGAACCCAACTCTCAGCTTAACCCTTTACCTGCCCAACTGACTGCAGCCACTAGAGGGAATCAGGGAAGCTCAGCTGTTGCTGCTGGCAATGTGATGCCTGATACAGACAATGAGGCTGAGGATTCAGAGGGGGAGCAGAAATCCCAGGACTCCAGTGATTTAAGTGCAACATATGAACCAACTTCACAAAGGAGAATGGGTGAACCCACTGATGTAAACCCCCAGCTACCCAGTCATAAGGATATTGCTCCTATCCTGCAGCAGCTGTCTGAGGCCTATAAGCAGAAAGGAAAAAAAGAGGCAGAAATTGTTGCGCAGCAGAAGCTGATCGGAGCTGCTTATAAGAGAAATAAAGGCAGACTGGAACTGGACCTCATTACACTTAAAGGGGAACTCTTTGAAACCGAGGTCTCCATAGAGAAACTGTTGAGCAAAGCAGGGCCCTGGAGAGAGACTTTTGAAAACAGGGAGCGGTTTGAGAAGCTGCAGAAATCTCTCAGGGAGGAGGTGCCATACCGCAGCCGCAAGCTCAGCACCACCAGCTACTCTGCCTCTTCTGATACAGAGGGGGATTTCAAGAAGCCACAAGCTCCAGCCAAGAAAGCACCAACAAAGAGCAAGAAGAAGGACGGGATCCACTGGCAGGAACTGGCATTTGATGTGCAGGAGGTGACAGAACAAGAGAAGAAGAAACAGCAAAGGGAAGAATTTAACATCATTCAGGAAGATTTCCCTCCTTTGTCACCTGCCGCCCAACCAACCAAGTCACCTCAAGCCCAAGCCCAGGTGTCGCAGGAAGATCCAGTTGCCCCAATGGAAGTATCGTCCAACCATTCAGCTGCGAGTGGCATGTCTGGGGTGGTGCATGGAGATGCTGTTGGCATGAATGATGGTGCGGCTGATGCTGTGCTTGTGGGAGCGAGTGCTCACGGAGAGTCAGTGGTGGTGGGTACACAAGCGGTGCTGGTGGCGGGTAATGATGGCAATAAAACCCAAAGCCATCTGTAAGTGATGGAGGGAGAGATGGTAGGGCCCAGGCAGAGAGACAAAGACAGCAGGGACAGAATGGTAGGGCTCAGCAACCTGGTGAACAGGCCTCAACTTCTGGGGCAGATGCCGGCACATCAGGCAATTTCTGGGAGCGCAGGCGGTTTTTCCCTGCAGGTGCAGGTCCTTCTTTTGGGGGTCAGGCTTTCCGTAGGCAAAACTGCGTTAAACTGGTGTGGGAAGGGAAGAAAGAGGAGGCTCCTAGTAGAACCTACATTATTAAGACACTGCTGGAAAGGTCTGCCAAGTTTAAGGCCCGTGAAATGGAGGCCTGCATTGTCCAGTCCTCTACAGAATGGGATGTCAGCTTTAAAATACCACAGGGACTGGATGCATTTTGGCGCCTTTTTGACACCCTTAGAAATCAGCCAGAATGGAAAAATGTTGATGCCGTTCCAGTCTCCAGACCTGAGACAAAAACTGTCACTATCATTGTCAAAAATGAAGGGGTGCCAGTTAATGATGTGGCGTTGTGGCTGCAGCGCCAGTGCACTGTCCTCTCCCCACTGGCCCGTATATATGAAGATGATGTGTGGACAGGGGGGTGGAAAACAGAGGTAAAACTAAAGATAGTTGATAACATCCCCCAACATCTGCCCACAACCTTTTTCATTGGCAAAGAGAAGTGCGTTTGTTTCTATTTTGGCCAACCGAGAAAGTGCTTCAAATGTGGTTCCCTGAATCATCTCGCTAGCTCCTGTCTGGTGGAGAGGTGCACTTACTGTGGGAAGATAGGCCACACAAAAAAGGTGTGTAAGATCATTATGTGCAACCTCTGTGGTAATATAGGTCATGCCCACCGCCTGTGCCCTAAAGCCTGGCACAATAACAACACCCAGAGGGAAGATGTGTTGGAGCAGGAGGAAGATCAGCTACTGATTGATGCAGTTCAGGAGATAGAGCAGCAGGAAAGGGTGGAGATAAACCACAGACAGGAGGCTGCAAAGGCCATTCAGGCCCAGCAGAGAGACCCCGGGAAAGATCAGAGCAGTAAGGGCAAGAAGGCACAAAGTCAGGAAGGGAGCTCTAATGATCAGGAACATGATGTTCAGAGACCACAGGCAGGCCCATCATTGGCTAAAAAAGGCCCGTCAAAGGCTGTAATTCCCCCAAAAGCCCCTGATCCCAAACAGCAACCAGCTACATCAAGGGCAGTAACACCCCAGCAATCTCAGGAATCCAGCCTGAGCCCTGCACCCACCTTGCAGGAACATTCACCCAAAAAAAGAAGAAGAAGAAAAAGGGTAAATCAGACAGTGAGCAGAGAGACACCCAAAGCCCTGAGGAAGGGGGTTGGCAGTTTGTTAAGACCTCAGGTAAAGGAAAGAAGTCCCCTGGAATCATGTCTTTCAGCCCACAAACATCCAATCGATATGCCCAGCTGCAAAGCGAAGGCGATGATTTGGATAATGATGATGATGATTCTTGGGGGTCTAAAATGGAGACCGAGTTTCAGAGAATAGATAAAGAACTTTCTCTACAACAGTCAGTGCAGCATTCATCTCCCATTAGTCAGTCAACACCTATGGGTGGTGGGACCATATCAGATGATGTGGTGTGTAGTGAAGCCTTGTCAGAAGTGGTTGGACCCACTATGGCCTCTTTAGAAGAGGTTCAACATGTCCTGGCATCGCCAGATATGGTTATCTCTCAGCCTGAGATAGATCCAACCACAGAGGACGAGATGGTCCCTCTTGGGGATGAGGACCCTATACCAGCAGGGGTCCAGATCAAGAGGTTTGGAGAGGGGGTATGTGAAGATGAAAGAGAAGGAAAAAAAGCCAAATTAAAAAACCAACATGGCTACGGTACCAGTTAGGATTTACACCTCTAATGTCTGTAGCATCCGCTCGCCCAGGGCTAGATTTCTGGCCTTCTCTAGTCTCTCATCATCAGATGGAGACATTTTTTTCCTTCAGGAGACTCGATTGACCACCAGGGCTGACATTCGGAAGGCGACTTCTGAATGGTGTCATGGGCCTTCTGTCTGGTCAATAGCGGCTGAGCCATGCGGTGGTGTTGGGGTGCTGTTCAGAGCTGCATTAAATGTTGTCATTCACCGTCTTATTGAGATCCAGGTAGGCAGGTGTCTGCTCCTTGATGTCACAGCTGGGGGTAGGAGGATACGCCTCATTAATATCTATGGGCCCCACAATGCACAGGAAAGGAATACGCTGCTGTCTGACATGAGGCAGTACCTCCACACCTCTCTCCCAGTGGTTCTTGCTGGCGATTTTAACCAGGTTTTAAGGCCACAAGATAGGACAAGTGCTAGAGTCAACAGGGCAGAAGGATATTTCCTTAATAATATTATCCAGCAGGCAGGCCTGGTTGATGTTGCTACCAAGGATGGCCGTATCGGGCGGCATACTTACCACAATGCAGGGCGATCTAGTCGTCTAGACATGGCCTTTGTTAGGGGAGGGGAGACCTTTACCGATGTACGTGAGCAGGCTGTTGAATACTCTGACCACTTTACAGTCTCTTTCTTATGGGGGGCTTCTTCTATCCCAGCCAGAGGTAGAGGCCTTTGGAGGCTTAATGCAGATTCCCTGGCAGGGCAGTCAGCTCAGCGTTCCTTCAGGATGCGTCTTCAGAGCGAGATTGATAGGGTTGACTTTTATGACTCTGTGTCATTGTGGTGGGAGGATGCCAAAGAGTCGTTCCGAAATCTCTTCAGAAAGCTATCTGTACGTAGGGAGGGAGAGAAATACAAAAGATACCTGTCCCTACGAAAGAAGTTGGAGGCCTGTATTTCGGACGGGGTGGATGGGCCAAAGTTGAACCAGCTGAAGGCCGAGATCAGGCGGCATCAGTACAGCCGGTACAGATCTTTGGTTCTGGAGAGGGATTACGGGAGTTTTCACTCGCCGGACCCTTTTCAGAATTACCGAGAATCTGTGGCCAGGAAGTTAGTAACAGGCCTCAAGGACACCCAGGGTAAGTTGCAAACTACTAGGGAGGGCATCCTGGGTGTTGTGAGGTCTTACTATGCCGACCTTTTCCGGAACAAGGCTTTGGATGGGGACTGGCTGACTGACTACTTGGAGGCGAACCCAGGGCCTGATACATCTAATTTGGACTTTTCCCCTTTGGAAGCAGAAATAACGGAGGCCGAGGTAAGAGCAGCTATTGACAGCCTTCATAAAAAGAAGGCTCCAGGCCCAGACGGCTTAACAGCCGAGTTTTATAAGATTTTCAAAGAGGAGTTGGCCCCGGTCCTCGTGGAGGTCTTTAGAGACAGCCTGGTGGAGGGCATCTTGCCCCCCTCCATGAGGGTTTCTTCTTTGATCCTGCTTTCAAAAGGTAAGGACCCAGAGCATATTGAGAACTGGAGGCCTATTGCCCTTCTCAATAACGATAGGAAGATTCTCGCAAGGGTACTTTTGATAGACTTATTCAGTTCTCAGGCACGTTATTGTCAGGCTTTCAATTCGGCACGGTGAAAGGGCGGAGCATCTTTGGGGCTCTTCTTACTATCAGGGAGACCTTAGAAGTATGCAAAGCTCAGAGCAAGGGCTGCTACATTGTCTCTTTGGACCAGGCCAAGGCTTTTGACCGGGTGAATCATCAGTACCTGTGGTCTACTTTGTCAAAGTACGGCATCCCGGGCAAATTTATCCAATGGCTGGCAGTTTTGTATGAAGGGGCCGTAAGCTTCCCACTTGTCAATGGTTGGAGGGGAGATGATTTCAATGTGGAGTCTGGAGTGCGACAGGGTTGCCCCTTGAGCCCACTCTTGTACGTATTTGCCATAGACCCATTCCTGCGCGGTCTGGAGAGCTGTGGCTTGAGGGGTATATCGGTCCCCAGATGCCAGACATTGACATCCCTCGCCTACGCGGACGATGTGACAGTTGTGGTATCCAGTCCGAAGGACAGGAGGCTGCTTAACGAAACCATCGAAAGTTACTCTGAGGCCTCTGGGTCAATGATTAACCGTGACAAGTCGGAGGCTTTTTGGACGTTGAATGGTGAGCCTGACTTCCAGCTCCCTGAATTTTCAACTGCCCCATCCCACATAAAGATCCTGGGGATAAAGTTTGGGAGGGAAGACAATTGCAGGCTAAATTGGGATACAAAACTGGATGTCGGAACAGCAAAGGTCCAGCGATGGAAGGGATGGAGGCTGGCCTACAGAGAAAGGGTGAAGCTCATCAAGGCCTATCTGGTCCCTCTGTTTTTGTTTGTAGCGTACGTGTATCCATTGCCAGAATCTCTCTACGCCAGGGTCCACAGTCTGTTTTTCCAGTTGCTCTGGGGACACAGGCTGAACCCAGTCAAAAGGGGGATAACGTACCTGCAGCGGAAGGAGGGTGGTTTGGGCATGTTGTGCCCAGTGGCTTTCTTTGGGTCACTTTTCCTGAAGTTTAACTTTGGGGCTTGGCCCAAGGAAATGATTCCCTGTGGGAAGTCTGTATCAGAAACTGGGTATCACCTTTTGTAGGAACATGGTTTCAAGGCGGTAGAATGAAGAGATTTCGGGATAGTACAGGGATCCCTCCCATCATACCTAGTTCTCGCTCTGAGGATTCTGAAGAGGTGGGATGTCAGGGTGGGTGAGCTGGCCACATCTTCCCGAAGGCAGTTGTATCACAGGGTGATCAGGGACTATTTTGCTGCTCCTCTTGCTCTGAGAGACTGTGTGGGTGACATCCTTCAGAAAAGCCTTCACTTTCTTAATGGCAAGAGACTCCCCCCTAAGTTTTTTGACAACTGTTGGCTTTCACTCCAAGGGAAACTCTATGTCCGAGGCAACTTGACTTATCTTACCATTGGCAGCAAAGATTGTCCCTGGGGGTGTGGGGAGGTGGAGACCCAAGAGCACTTTCTTGTCAGTTGCCCAGTGACTAGAGATGTCTATAGTCAGATGGCAGCAGCTCTTAATATCCCACTCCTGAACAGTCTGAACTATGCAGACTCAGCCTATGGGGTTCCCGCTGTACACCACCCACTGGACCGTGAGACAATTTACATCATACTTGCATGCACACGGTACCAGATCTGGCAGCATAGGTGCAGGAGATCTTTTGGCCAGTTGGGTGGTACCCCAGATAATATAGTGAAGGCAGCTCTGGCTCAGTTGAGTTTTCTGAAGGGAATTGAGATAAAGAGGTCAACATCAAATCAGAACCTATGGCGAGGGGTGAACCTTACTCTTTCATCTTCATGAACATGCCCTCATCTCAAGGTATGTACCTATTGCATGTATATGGCTCCCTGGGCTCCTCTCTTTTTCTATAGGCTGGAGGTGCAGCTTTCTGTAGCCTGGATTCAGAATATGAATATGAAAGTATTATGTTTTTGTTGGGTGAGAAGTTTGGTCCAGGAAAGACTTTTCTGGAATGCTCATTTGGGTTGGTGGTGGGGGAAGGAAGGCCATATGGACAATCCAAGACTTTTCAAACTGGCCTTTGATTTGGTGTGTTTGATGGAAAAGTTGCCAATGGACAGAGGGATGGACTCTGCGGGCTGGAGGGTGTATGGGTGGGTTTGTGGGATTTTTGGTTATTTTTGTTTTATTGTATGATTTTTGAATTGTTTATGAATTGATTGAATTGAATTAATTATTGTAAAGTGATCTTTTAAATAAAAAAATCTCTATATATTAGGTACCTATCTAGTGCTACCAATCCCTATTTCTGTAGGGAAATGAGAGCAGACAGTAACCCTTCCAACACTTTCCTCTTGTCTCTATATATTAGGTACCTATCTAGTGCTACCAATCCCTATTTCTGTAGGGAAATGAGAGAGAGCAGACAGTAACCCTTCCAACACTTTCCTCTTGTCTCTGTCCTTATATATTAGGTACCTATCTAGTGCTTCCAATCCCTATTTCTGTAGGGAAATGGGAGGCAGTAACCCTACCCTAAATCTTGCCTCCTAGAAGAGGTATTTACAAAACCTTCCAGCCTAAAAGTAAGGCTTTTTCAGTTTGCTTAAAGGGGACCCGTCACCCAAAAAAATTATTCAAAATCCTATTTTATCGCATTAGTCAAGGAAAATTAACTTTAATTTCGCCATATAAATTATTTGAATCTTGTTTCCTTCAGTCTGGGATTTTAAAATTATAGCAAACAGGCAGCAGCCATTTTGTGGACACTGTTATTAAGACAAGCCTTGTATCATCTCAGAATCTTGTTTGTGCACCAGAATGGGGGACCTGATGTCCAACCCCATGCCCTGGCTACACAGTTATATGGTAAAGAGAACTGGGGGAATGTGTGAGGAGCAGTGACATCTAAGAAGTGCTGAATTGAAAGTGAAAGTAATTGTCTGCCCCGCCTCTATGCCTTGGGCATAGAGGAGGGGCAGACAATATTTGATTGACAGCTGAGATTTTTAAATGAGCTTACAACAGCTATGAATGCTTAAATAAAAAATAGAAATTGGATTTCATGTTTAATTTTAAAAGGACCTTTTATTATACAGATTTTTGTGTCTGGGTGACAGGTCCACTTTAATGGCTGTAACAGATCACTCCTGTAAGGGAAATTGCAGAGATTTCATAAAATGATTTTTCAACTGCTGTTCATCCCGTTTGCTGAAGGCCTTCATCCTGTTCTCTGCTGCATTTGCTTTCATATGGGGGAATTCTAAAAATCTATGATGAGAGACTTACATTTTTCAGTTTGGCTGTGAGTCAGGAAGCAGCCGGCAGCCCAGGGAATAATGTTTTGTTTTTCTCCTTCCTACAGCTCCTACCGCCTCACTCTCTCCCCGGGGCTCTGGGGATTTACTGACTTGGAGAAAAAGTATTTTATGAGTTGTGAAGATACAGCTTCCCTCCGTAATGCTTACAGACACATGTTGCACCGACACTTGGGGGCAGATTTACTAAGGGTCGAATTTCGAAGCACAAAAAACTCCATCGAATCGACCATCGAATTAAAAAACTTCGAATTCAACGTTTTTTCGTCAAATTTAGCAATCCTGCAATTGAATAAAAATCGGTCAAGACAGAGACAGTTCTTCGATTATCGAATGGTCGAATAGTCGAACGTTTTTTTCTTCGAATCAATCGAATCGAAGTCGAATGGTCGAATATAGCCTATTTGATGGTCGAAGTACCCAAAAAATTACTTTGAAATTCAACGTTTTTGAAATTCAACGTTTTTGAAATTCGAACATTCACTCGAGCTTAGTAAATCTGCCCCTATGTGTATGTTGAACTATAACATGTCATCAGGTTCGCTCAGGGACTATAGAAGCTACAGCACCCATATTAAAGGGGTTGTTCATCTGTAAGTAAGCTTTTAGTATGATATAGAGAGAGATATTCTGAGACAATTTGCAATTGGTTTTCGTTTTTTATTATTTGTGGTTTTTGAGTTATTTAGCTTTTTATTCAGCAGCTCTCCAGTTTGCAATTCCAGTTGCTAGGGTCCCAAATGACCCTAGCAACCATGCATCAATTTGAATAAGGGTCTGGGATATGAATAGAAAGATGAGTAATAAAAAGTAGCAATAACAATACATTTGTAGCCTTACAGAGCATTTGTTTTTAGATGGGGTCAGTGACCCCCCATTTGAAAGCTGGAAAGAGTCAGAAGAAGAAGGCAAATAATTCAAAAACTATGATAAAGAAAAAATGAACACCAGTTGGAAAGTTGCTTAGAATTGGCCATTCTATAATATACTAAAAGGTAACTTAAAGGTGAACCACCCTTTAATGTTTATAATTAATTTAATTACTGTATTTACTATGCATGGGGCTCTTTCAATTGTTTTAGAATTAAAGGGCCAGAGTGCCGCAACCTACGATTTTACTGTTTGGGGCTACACTTTAACAGTGGCGTAACTAGATATTACTGGGCCCCACAGCAACTTATTTTTCAGGCCCCCAAAATGTCTAAAGGTTAACCTGTTTTACAAATACTTATTGAAATTGTATATGAATTAGGGTCTCATGGGGCCCCTATACCTCCTGGGTCCCCCTGCAGCTCTGCTTCCTCTGTAGTTCCACCCCTGCACTTTAACCTTGTGCATACAGTGTAGTCAAATGCAGGCAGCGCTGTATTCACCCGGAAAGCTCTAGAATGGAGCGCAAGCTTCTGTGGTTGCGGACAATGGAACAGGGTAGGACATCTGGACAGTAAGGGGGCTCCCCTGTTGCACTTTTGCAAAGAAAGTGGACGCACATTAACAATATAAACACAAATTTGCATTAACAAATTAATTACCTGCCGCTAGCAATAGGAGTAATCTTATGTAATGGATTAATACATTAAGCGCTAGAAGATGCTGCTAATTAGGAATGAGGTAGGAATATTAAACATGCCTTTGGACTATCTGTTGAGCTTGGATTTTTTTCACTTCTTGCCTGCCTGCCCGTGCAACAGATTTTATTGCCCCCTCTGGAGCTCTCTGCTGTGATTATTTGTTCTGTGGATCCAGAGGCAGCCCGTCCATAATCTGTGTGTTCTCGTTACCTGGGGAACAATAGGAACCTTTAGTCGACGCCACAATAACTCTTCTGCACAATCATTCACAGCGAATACAACCAACGGGACAAACTTGGCTCTGCGGTTGGAACGTGATTCGATTTAACCGTAGACCCAGCAGTGCAATAGGTCACAGGCAACTCTAATATTCTGTCCCGGTTTTATTATGCCCCCCCCCCCATCAATGCAGAGACTTCTTGAAATCAATCATCAAAGATTTCAGAAACTCTAGCCCAGAGCTGAAATGGGGAATGTCATTCATCAGCGACCTTGGATTGTGAGCACACGTGTCCAACGGATGATAAAAAGACATCAATGGATCTCATTGATTGGGGCAATTAGAATCAGATAAAGTCAGAAGTTGCTGTAGTGATGGCGATGCATGGGGAAATGGACAGCGATAGCCAAGATTCTCCGTGCCGTGGGCCAGTTATCTACTATTTCACCTGTATGGGGGAGGCAGGTTATAATAAAAAAAAAATGGACCATTTGGACCAGTTCTAGTAATAGTAAATGCTACTTTCTGATTGGTTGCTATGGGTTACAAGACCTTGTGCAAAATGTGCGATTTGAGCCTCTAGAGTCCTGATTATTCTAGAAAAGATGGCCTCGGAGCAGCCATGAGACAAAAGTATAGGGTTGTGTTCTGATTCCCGACCATGTCTTTGATGGTTCCTCAAACCTTAATGAGGTGGTTTCACGTTTAAGTTAACTTTTAATATGTTATAGAATGGCTAATTCTAAGCAACTTCATTATTTATTTATTATATTTTTTTATGTATTTGCCTTCATCCTCTGACTCTTCCCAGCTTTCAAATAGGGGGTCACTGACCCCCATCTAAAAACAAATGCTCTGTAAGGCAGCAAATGTATTGTTATTGCTACTTTTTATTAGTCTTTCTATTCAGACTCTCTCCTATTCATATTCCAGGCTCTTATTCAAATCAATGTGTAGCTGCTAGGTTAATTTGGACCCTAGCAACCAGATTACTGAAATTGCAAACTGGAGAGCTGCTGAATAAAAAGCTGAAAAAACCACAGATATTAAAAAATGGAAACCAACTGCAAATTGTCTCAGAATATTACTCTCTACATCATACTAACAGTTAACTAAAGGCGAACAACTCCTTTAAAGCAGAACTAAAGCCTAAATAAAGAATTGAGCTAAAAATGTTGTACATGATGTTTTGTGCTTCTGTACCAGCCCAAGGCAACCACAGCCCTTTAGCAGTAAAGATCTGTGTCTCCAAAGATGCCCCAGTAGCTCCCCATCTTCTTTTCTGCTGATTCACTGCACATGCTCTGTGCTGCTGTCACTTACTGAGCTTAGGGACCCACTCACAATATACAGTACACATAGAATAGAAATGTCACAATATAAGGCTGATGAGTCATTAATAGGGATGCACCGAAGCCATTATTTTGGATACGGCTGAACCCCCGAATCGAAGCGCATACCAAACCGAATCCTAATTTGCATATGCAAATTAGGGATGGGAAGGGGAAAAATCTTTTACTTCCTTGTTTTGTGATAAAAAATCATGCGATTTTCCTCCCCACCCCTAATTTGCATATGCAAATTAGTATTCCGATTCAGTTTGGCCATGCAGAAGGATTCGGCCGAATCCTGCTGAAAAAGACTGAAACCTGGCCGAATCCTGAACTGAATCCTGGATTTGGTGCATCCCTAGTAATACAGATAATTGCTATATGGCAGCACAGAAACCTCATCAGCATCAGAATTTAATAATCAGCAAACCTGTAGCATCAGCTTATATTACAGGGGAAGCTCATTTTCTGCTGGATAATTAGTGACGAGCCCTAAGCTTAGCTTCTCAACAGCCAATCAGAGCCCACTGAGCATGTGAGTGTCACAGACACTTTCCAAGATGGTGACCCCCTGTGACAAGTTTGAAGTCCTGGATCATTGCTGCTATTGACAAGCTGAGACTTTAGCCTCGTGCAATAAGTTCACAATATAAAATATGTCATTTTTAGCCATATTCTTTTTTAGGGTTTAGTTCTCCTTTTATTTGGCCATTGGATTCATTCGTGGTGCCGAAACAACGGCCACCTCCACCAATAACTCATTGGTGGTCGTTCAGTGAGCAGTTAGGAAAGATGAAATATCCCATGAGGACAGCTCCATGCCAGACAAAGGACACAGTCCTCTGCGGAGAAGTCTCTGCCCATCTCTGATCAGTTTATTGAAGTCAAAGTTGGACAAAACTGAGCAGATACTAATCTGGCACCAAATGATTGGATCTTGTCATGAGTGGTTTGAAAGACCCATGAAGGTTTTTATTAAAACACACAGACTCATACATGTGTCATAGGCCAGGTCTTCCCAAGTCCAACCCCTGTAGAGCTACGGCACTAAATGTGTTCTTTATACTGTGACAGGTCTTAGTGGATCAACTCTGGTGGAGCTTTGTTGCACAAATACAGACAAAGTAAAGATGGCAAAGGCACACCATTGAAATGTGCAAGTCACAGCAGCTTGTTACCGCAGAAAAACATATAAAGTATTGCTGGGGGGGAAAGGGAGGGAGTGATATTACTCCAACTTGCAGTACAGCAGTAAAGAGTGGCTGAAGTTTATCAGAGCATAAGTCACATGACTGGGGGCAGCTGGGAAACTGACAATATGTCTAGCCCCCATGTCAGATATCTAAATTAAGTATAATAATCACTATCCTGCAGATAATAAGTCTCTCAGCCTTTATTATAAGGAGGTACAGCTTTACCCCCCCCCCAACAACAACTGACTTACTAGGAATGCTGGGAATATTTTGCAGGAGTAGTTGGACATCTATGTGGAACTTGGGTGTCTTTGAAGCCCAGTGGGTTCCTTGACCCTTGGCGTGTTTTACCTTTTGAAATGAAAGTTATGGAACTGGATGAGGGAGAATGATGCACTGGGGTATTATGGTCTGTGCAGCGCTACCAGTTCCCCCGAATAGACTGAAGCTGAGTCTGATAGACAAGCACAGAAGCCAAATTAAGGGAAAAACGTTAATTATCAACATGTCTTAATAAGAAACAGGGTCAGATTTTAGGGGAAAGGATATTTGGCCCTGGGCCCACAGCATTATAGGGGCCTTATGGGGGGACATATCGATGCAACTGGACATGTTATACTGTGTAAACAGATATTATATTTTTTATACATATATATATAAACACCCAGCGCTGAACTGTGACTCCCAGCATCCCTCTAAAGGGTAAAGGCTGGATGTTCTATAAATTGTTCGACTGTGCACAACCAAGTTTTAGACGAGCAGTGATGGAAACGGCCAGCACCCAATCAGAACGTTCAAATGGTTACAGTGTTGGAGCAATAGCCAATCAGAACATTACAATATTCACAATTTAAAATTTCACAAGCCAACTGCCAAATCCAGCAGCAAAGCCTGTAGTTACATATCTCCTGACACCCTCCACCTGCTCAAATGATCACAGACATAAACATTTATAACTTTTTAAATGTGAGGGATTTGTGAGTTTTTTGGTTTTTTTTAAATGGAATTGTAGATTTATAATCGACTTGACCCCTATAAAACAATATACAGACGGGAAGCAGCGAAATCTGCCTTTGGAATTTTTGAAATATTACAACAAGGGGAAAATTAAATCGGTTACTATAGAAACATGATATAGAAGAATATTTCTGGGGGAATTCGCAGCGGCTACAGCAGAATTTAAACGCTAAGGAACCCCCAATCACAAATGTGGGGTGAGAAGGCGTTTGGGAGATTTTTGGAAGGCGAATGGGTGTAAAAGTGACATTTGTCTTACAACTGCCATCTCTGCCTGTCGGGCGGATTATGTATCAGGGGCCCCCGGTGATTGTTGTTTGAGAGGTCCGTTGCCATGGAGACTCTGGTGTTCCCGACAGAAAGTAAAGGGTTTCCTCGTTGCCCCCCCCAGCGTTCAGGCTCCCAGTCTATACATAGAAAGCAATGGGAAACGAAGGGGAAAATAGTAAAGATGCAAAGGCCCCATGGGGGGTTAATGACAGTGGAAAATACAGAGGGAATCTCTGACAGTCGAGAGAATTCCACTAATCCCCCGAGTGTAACCTAGAGAAATAGACACAAACCTCTCCTTTGTATCCTAAAGGAAATCTCAATCACATACAGAATTTGTTTTATACAAGTATATCCGGAAACCCGTTATCCAGGAAGCTCCGAATTACGGAAAAGCCGTCTCCCATAGTTATAAAAATGAATCCAAATAATAATGAAACAGTAGCTTGTACTTGATCCCAACTAAAATATAATTAATCCTTATTGGAAGCAAAACCAGCCTATTGGGTTTATTTAATGTTTACATGGTTTTCTAGTAGACTTAAGGTATGAAGATCCAAATTATGGAAAGATCTGTTATCCGGAAAGTCCCAGGTCCCGAGCACTCTGTATAAAATGTCCCATATCTGTGTAAAGGGCCGCCATTAGAAATCCCTGGGCCCCTGGGCCCCACCCCCCCCACCCACCCCCACCCCCACCCACCCCCACCCACCCATAGGCCCCACCCACCCCCTGGGCCCCACCCCCTGTTTGGCTTTTCCACTGTTCGGCTGCCCGCAGATCTTCGGCGCTGGCAAGGGGGCCCCCCTTCATGCCCGGGACACTTGTCCCCCCTGATGGCGGCCCTGCCTGTGTATATTAGTCTAGTCTATGAATTAAAATCATTGCATTCTGCTAATTTGTAACCAGGTGCCCTATTTCAGCTCAATTATATTTGTTTTTTGGTGTTATTGGCCCTCCTTCTGCTTCTAAGCTGCTATAAAACAGAGGCACTAAGAATTCTTAAAGGATGGTTCACCTTCAAGGTAACTTTTGATATGTTATAGAATGGCTAATTCTAAGCAACTTTTCAATTGGCCTTCTTTTTTTATCTTACCTAGTTTTTTAATTATTTGCTTTCTTCTTCTGACTCTTTCCAGCTTTCAAATGGGGGTCACTCAGGTACTTTTTGGGGTATATTCATATAATAGTGAAAAGAGAGCTCACCACAGTTCACCAGAGGAATATTTCACGATCCTCCATCCACTCGCTATAGGATATTTTATCACCCTTTGATAAATACGCCTGTAATTTGTAGAGCAGTGAAGAAACTTGGGGGTGGGGGGTTGACACTTTAACTTTTTTTCACCCTTTGATAAATATGCCCTTAAAAATCCTATACAAGTGAAAAGTGAGCCGTGGAGTTCCCCTTTGGAGAGCTGTGTTGAAGTCTAATTTCAGCTTTTGATAAATTTGCCCCTAAACGCTGTACTAGGTTTTGCCGTGTCCTTATCACTTCCAATATATGATTTATTTTGCCAGTCTATTAATATTCGGGGGCTGAGAACGGGAATGTTTAATAGCAATTTCATGTCGTTGCTGGAGTGTCAGCTTTATGTACAGAGCAGCCGCCAGCAGGAACAGCCTGAACCTGAGTCATTTAAAGCCACGGTTCTCAATTTCTCAGCCAGGGCTCCGTCGCTGCTGGATCAGGAGTATTTCTCTCTCTTTCATATCATCTACATGAATTTCCATTTCGGTCACCGGGCACATTTGCATCTGAATAGCGGTGCCCCCCGTGCCCTGCCATTTAGGAAGAAAAAACATTTCCCTTCATGTGTTTTCCCAACTGGAATAGAAAGAACAAAGGGCTGAGACATTAAACCTTGTCATGTGATTTACTTAAAGCTGGGGAATTAATGAGGCTTTTATATCAAATTCTTCTAAGGCTGATGGCAAGCGGGGTGTCTTCTCAGCTGGAGGAAAATGCCCCAAATCTGCCAGTGATGTCTATCAATGGCTTTAACTGAGACCACAGGCACTAACAATAATAATACAGGTTTGGGATCCATTATCTGTAAACCCGTTATCCATAAAGCTCCGGATTACAGAAAGGCTGTCTTCCATAAACTCCATTTTATCCAAATAATCCAAATTTTAAAAAATGTCTCTGTAATAATAAAACAGTAGCTTGTACTTGATCCCAACTAAGATATAATTAATCCTTATTGGAGGCAAAACCAGACTATTTGGGTTTATTTAGGGGCCCATTTACTTAGCTCGAGTGAAGGAATAGAATAAAAAAAACTTTGAGTTTCTAATGTTTTTTTTTTGGCTACTTCGACCATCGAATTGGCTACTTCGACCTTCGGCTACTACTTCGAATCGAACGATTCGAAGTAAAAATCGTTCAACTATTCGACCATTTGATAATGGAAGTACTGTCTCTTTAAAAAAAACTTCGACCCCATACTTCGCCACCTAAAACCTACCGAGGTGCAATGTTAGCCTATGGGGAATGTCCCCATAGGCTTTCTTAGCTTTCTTTAGTCTAAGAAAAATTGTTCGATCGATGGATTAAAATCCTTCGAATCGTTCGATTCGAAGGATTTAATCGTTCAATCGAACAATTTTTCGTTCAATCTCACTAATTGCGGTAAATCCTTCAACTTCGATATTCGAAGTCGAAGGCTTTACCTTCGACAGTCAAATATCGAGGGTTAATTTACCCTCGATTTTCGACCCTATGTAAATCTGCCCCTTAATGTTTAAAAGATTTTCTAGTAGGTGTGAAGATCTAAATAATAGAAAAATACGTTATCTGGAAAGCCCCAGATCCCGAGGATTCTGGATAACTGGATAATCCACACGTGTACAAATCCATCTGGTTGTTCTGGTTGCTTGGGTCGCTGACCCGAACAAGAAGAGATTTACCTCTTATGCTAGAATTTTGGGGTTAAGTTATGCATTGTGGGTAAAAAAACATGCCAGCTGCACTTGCTCTTGTAGATGATGCCAAGGTCTAGCCTCCTTCTCTTTTCTTTTCCAATTGTTTTTATTGCCATTTTGACTAAACAAAAGGAACAAAAAGCAGCAAAGCGATAGCTCAGCATAACATTTGTCAACTTCATAATAAGAAAAGAATTATTACACAACAATAAATTGCTAACAAAACCTCAAATAATGACAATAACAAAATTCATCAAGGGAAATAAAATGATATAAAAAAAGATAAAATAAGATAAACTCTTCCTCTCTCTAGCCTCCTTCTCAAGTCGTAGTTCTCCTTTAAATTGTGGCACCTCCAGTCTTTTTGGTTTTTTTTCCTTTCAACCCGTTTGTATAGAAATCTCCATTATTGCTACCAAGGTGTAACGGCTGTGGTGCTGCAATTAATTAAGCAGCCATGTTGTAATTGTTATCTAAACGTGTCAGCGGTAGATAAATTGGATCCATCAGTCATTAACATCTGGCAGCCGACTGTCATATCTAATAAGGGCACTTTTACATCCGGGCGGCAGAACTAGTACAAGGTAAGAAGATGTCAGGTTATTAGCTGGAGACTGGGGGAATCATGATGGGAATAGGGCTGAAGGTGTCGAGATCCTAAGAACCGAATGTGTCAGAATGGATCCTTGGGAAAATAATCTCAGTACAGAGTAACACAGTCGCTACCTACTACCCTAAAACCAAGACAGTAACGTCCCCCATACTTCTCTAGGCTCGTGTAGTCTCTGCTGGGATGTTCCTCTCTCTGCCATTATTTTTAATGCAAACAACCTATCACCTGTGGGACCCTGACCTCAACCCAATTCAAGAGTCAAGAATGAGTTTATTGTCATTCCATCCATATACGTTTGTACAGTACACAGTGAAACGAAACAACGTTTCTCTAGGACCCTGGTGCTACACAACATAGATGTACCGGACAACAGACTAAAAGTGCAAGTGCAAAAATATGCAACTCCTGCAAGACAGGACAGCCCAATGCAGGGACAGGACAAGTAAGTGCACACTCAGCAGATGTAATATGTTAAGTAAATAATGCTAAACGTCAGACATGATGGGTGTATCATTGTGATATGATAGTAGTAAGAACATGATAAAGAACATGATAAAGTGCAGATGTGCTCATAGAGAACAATTGTATCCAATGAATGAGTTGGAACATTGATGTCAGCCAGGCCTGATCCCCAACATCCAGTGTCTGTCCCAATGGGAGAAATTGTGGTGGGTCCTGGCCCCAGGGGATTTCAGGTGGTGGGCAAGAGGGCAAGGTCGACAATGGTGGCAGAGGGAGGAGAAGTTGTTATCAGTGTGGTGGTTGGTGAAGGTCAGGTCCTATGGTGGGCCCTTGAGCCTCCAAACCAACATTTACTGCTAGCCGAAATTATATCCCATGACTCAAAGTCCATAAAAATCCATATTTATTCAATTAGCATGTTAAAAAGTTTTACCTACTGACCCCATGACAATCCACCTAACGCGTTTTGTACGCTCCAGGGGTCTACAAGCTCAAGCTTGGATCTAAAAGTTCAAGCTTGGGTCTACAAGTTCAAGCTTGGGTCTAAAAGTTCAAGCTTGGGTCTACAAGTTCAAGCTTGGGTCTAAAAGTTCAAGCTTGGGTATACAAGTTCAAGCTTGGGTCTACAAGTTTGAGCTTGGGTCCACAATTTCAAGCTTGCAGATGATCATCTCCAGAGTCCTGAATATCTCACATGTACCTTTTTACTTCCATTAAAAAAAATACATTTTGCTAAAACCAAACTAGAAATAGTAAGGTGAACCCTTCATCTTCTCTCCCACCTCCTAGTCCAGGTGTGTCCTTTCATGTCAGAGATAAAGAATCCATTCCATGGTTTCCAGTGACCTGAATGGCAACAGATGGCATCTCATATATTGGAATGGCGTCCTTCTTTTCTTGTATGCAGCTTCCCGCCGATCCAACGAAACTTGTTGGGAACCCGGCCAGGATTCCCTATTGCTGGACAGCCATAGATGTAAGAGCATATTTCAGTTATGAAGGTTGCCGGGGTGCAATAAATTTTATTATTGGGCGCTTCTGATTGGTTCTTAATTGGTATGTAGGTGGGTAGAATTTAATACATACCACTGTGGACTGGAAAACATTCTGGAACCCATTTACCTGTAGATACACCCTTGGGTAGAATATTCCTTGAGGCAAGTAAGGGTCCCTTGGGTGACAATGACTGCACAATAAACCCGTTTCAACCCCTATGTCTATTTATAGTAAATATCTTCCTAGTCTGCCTGTTTTTTGGTCTGCAGCTGAGAAGGCTATCTGGTTGCCAGGGCAACCCAAAAAAAAACAGATTGAGTGCTTACAGCTATTTTTGTTTGTCTTTCTAGTCACAGCCTCATAGTGCAGTCTGAATTCCTGCCTTGTTGCTTAGGTCATTTATCATACTAACCAATATTTTGGTAATAGAAAGAGAAGAGAAATGTTTGCCACTCCCATTTTATGGCCACACCCCCTAATTGGCATGTTCATTTTACATGGAAAATTTGAACACATTTCTGTGGTTTTTAGGGTCAGGTTTTGATGTGTTATTACAGTTTTGCTGATGAAGGGGAATTGCTTTTTAAGCTGCAAGTCACAGTTTCCCCAAGAGACCTGCTTATCTTATATAGTTAAAATTGTTTCTTTGCTTATCTTAAATTGTTACAAAAGTATCTCAGTGCACCTGCCACACATTCTGGGCTCTCTGCCTCTTAGTATTATTTATTTAGTTATTATTTAGAAACATCATTTTCTGGCTGTTCAGTGCAGAAGATCAAAGAGAAAGTCGGGACATTACAGTACCGATCTGGGACTGTGAGTTGAGCTGTCAATATCGGGATTATCCCGTGAAAAACGGGACCAGTTGGGTGGTATGATTTATCCTTAGCAACCACATAGCAGTTTCGATTGCAAGCCTGAGTACTGCACATAGATACACGTACACACGAGTATAACGCTTGATGGCGTAGCCTTTACTGCTCGGTATATAAAAGGGGAATGTGTATATTTCATTACTGCCACTTGATGGAACGCGTTTGGCATTTACTAAGGTAACACACCTGATTGTGATCTTCAGCCCTTGAGGCTCACAGATTGTATAATAATAATACGGGCAGAGATGTTCCTTCTTTATCTCTGTCATTTTCTGATGTGTCTGGGGAAAAGGGATTTGGAGCTAAAATATATGAGAGAGGAGGGATGACAGTGAGTGGCATGTAATACGCGTTTCCCACGGTCCCTGTAGCGTCTCTGGGTCGATGACTGGCCTGAGGTTTATAAGCAGAGACAGCTTCTTACTCTGTTCAACTGCCTCCGCTCCCTTGTTTCTGCTTATTATTCCTCCTCGGAGGCTCTCCCCTTAGTTCTGTATTGTGAATTATTTCAAAAAGGTAAAGGGGCTCATGTATGATGACCCCCCTGTAATAAATGAGTGAAAGAGCCATTTATTTTTGTACTCTGCACATCGGCCAATATCTTTGTGCTCCAGAATGGATACCAAATGGTTCAGAACAAATCCTGCTCCTATTTGTAGTTACTAAGGATATGTATTTGGGTTCCTTCTCATAGGTTGAGAATCTGTGTGCTAAACAGAGATGAACAGTGAAACTGAAAGCACTTTATAGAGCAATGGTGAGTGGAGGAGAAGGCAGTTCATCACATAATCCTTTCATTTGGGGCAGTGTCACACGGAGCAATTTCAGGCATTTGTGGGGTGGGTCTAAACCAGGGGTGCCCAAAAGGTAGATCGGGATCTATCACTAGACCTTTAACTGGTGATCAGTAGATCTCAAGACACTGCAAATAAACAGCTTGTCTAAATCTCCCTCCTGTTTTATTCTTTTTCATTCGGAGTTTCATTATGTTATGGTTACATAAGACATTTTCTCATAAATCAATTTTTAAGTAATATTTTATAGATGTAGATCATAATGGGACATCGTCACTAAAAGTAGACCTCACATAAGTCAAGTATGGGCACCCCTGGTCTAAATTGTCTGCGGTAAGAAATGACTTAAAATGACAATTTTTCTAGGCAATGTAATAATGTGAGTAGGTACAGTAGCCACTTGGCAATCTGATAACACAGCATTTCTCACCCCATCCCTCAAACTTTACCTATTTACCAGCGTCTGACTGGGGGGTCCGAATCCACCGGGGCTGCTGCATCAGGGCCTTCAAGCACACCCCTGGTCCCTGACCCCCCCTCCACCACCTCCACGGGCCCCCACCCCAGTCGCAACCCCCCTCCCACCAGTGAGTATCTAGTTTTCAGTTATAAATTGGGGCGGAGATGGAGGAGCGTACAGTTTTAGGCAGCATGGGGAGCGAGTCTGGGCCTCTTCTTTCCTGTTTCAAATCCCTATACATAAAGCCAGGACCATACAGATTGGGTTTGATGAGGTGGGCAGTGTTGGCGGGCCCCACTGACCCAGATCCAGTCCCCCACCCAAACCACCTCCTGTCCAGCCCACCTCCTTTCCTCTTCCCTGACAAAACCCAATAACAGAGGAGGTGCTGCCCCCCTACATGCGCAGGATGGCAGGGTGCGGTGCAAGGTTGGGTGCCGGGAGTCAGTTCCCATTTAGGGTCCAGACAGTCGCACTCCCGGTGGGCCCAGGACACACCAGTCAACACTGGAGGTTGTAGTGAAAGAACATGACTGGTCTGCACAGAGCCTTGGACTCAACCAAGCTGAACCCCTGTGAGATGAACTGGAACCCCAACTGAAAGCCAGGCCTGATCCCCAATATCCATGCCCAAAATCTGGGAATGAGATGTTGGACAGGCAGGTGCCCGGTACTTTTGGCCATAAAGCAGGTGAAATGGAACAGAAAATGACATGACAATGAAACACAATATTATAGGATGTTAGTTTTTTTGAAACTGCCCTTTTGATATGCAGCTGTCCCCATGTATTATAGGCTGTCTCTTTCCCACTTGTCCTGCACTCTTCCCTCCTCCAGTTCCCTGTCACTCCCAGCGGCCCCTTCCCTTTTTCATCCCAGTGGCGCATATAATGCACTTTCATTCATTGTCACCATCTATTTAACCAAATGTCAGCTCCTTCCCAACAAACGCTTTCTCCGAAAACAAGATTAAGCCACAACCCTGAGCAGCGCAATGTGAGGTTAGCAAAAATGCATCAAGTCATTACCCACTGTCACACGGGATCAGAAAATAACTGCTGCAGCCCAGCACTCTCCTGACAGCTGCCAATAACCCTGAGACTGTCTGTGTGCAACAACTGGGACGCCTATGCTGGTGAAATGCATGGATTCCTAAATCATGTTATATAATGAGTATATCAATACCCAGGCATGCCACATAGGAATGAAATAATTGCATATATGCTTGTGTGTGCGCTGTACATAATGATAATGTACCCCCTACTGTAAATGATAAGGATATTAGAAGTCACTGAGGGGTTGTTCTGTGACCATATAAAGGCACAAGGCTGCAGGCTGAGTTATACAGGGAACTCTGAGTATCACTCATGTATTATAAGGGATAATGTACCCCCTACTGTAAATGATAAGGATATTAGAAGTCACTGAGGGGTTGTTCTGTGACCATATAAAGACACAAGGCTGCAGGCTGAGTTATACAGGGAACTCTGAGTATCACTCATGTATTATAAGGGTTAATGTACCCCCTACTGTAAATGATAAGGATATTAGAAGTCACTGAGGGGTTCTGTGACCATATAAAGGCACAAGGCTGCAGGCTGAGTTATACAGGGAACTCTGAGTATCACTCATGTATTATAAGGGATAATGTACTCCCTACTGTAAATGATAAGGATATTAGAATTCATAAAGAATAAGGCTGAATACTGATAATTCTATATAAGTAACTGAGCTCCAAGGAGACATCTCATATCCTTATATCTTTGAAGCAGGGCTGGATCATCACCCATGGAACACTGCACTGGAGAAGGTGACAGACCACTTCACTGACACTATTGCCAAATTGTTCACCTCTAACCTCGTTCAACCAATCAGTGATGAGCTTTATACAGCCAGTTGTAGATAAAATTATAAAAAGTGATTGTTTGATTGGTTGCTATGGGTTATGGGTGCAAAGTCACCAGGTGTAAATAAATGAGCCCTATTGTGTCTGTTCCAGATTAGAATAATGCAGAATACAGACAGATGTACATATGTGTATATATATATAGTGTATATATATATATAGAGAGAGAGGGGGGGGGCTGCTTCTCTTGTGGCACATTTGTTCTCATTCTCAGGAGTCAGTGGGATGTTATTGGTTCCAGTTCACAAGCTTCTCTCCCCCATATTAATTAGCAGATGGGGCCCTGTGGCCCTTCCCTAGGCAAAGCTCACATTAGTTTGAGACAGATTGTGCTCCTTAGTGTACGTTGGTAACCACGGCAACGCCTCGATTCGCAGGCTTTGCCCGAAATGCACAGGTGGCACCCGTTCGAGGGAAATAGGTTTCGCTCCAAAGATCAGCCACGTGTCTCTACTGCATATAACTAGAATTCTGCCTGTACACTCTCTACTGAGTATCCCTGGCATGTTGAGTTCATGACCTATATCTGTTGCAATCATGAACTACAACTCCCATGTGTTACTTACAATCCAGCCGGCAGCTCTCCAGGTAATGATATTCCCATAATGCATAGCAAACTATGTGGGACATTCACTAAGATTCGTTGTTGCACCAGCGTCTGCTTCGCCGCACTTCGCCAGGCGTATTTTCGCCAGCGCTACGCAAATTCACTAAAATCCGAAGTTGCGCTCAGAGGAAGCGTAAGGTTGTGAAGTTGCGCTAGCGTTAATTCGCCAAGCAAAGCGAAGTTACACTAGCGATGCTTAATTTGCATACGGCGCCAAATTGAAGTTACAATGGAGGTATATGTAGCAGCACTACACAAGCCTGGGAAACCTTCAAAACAGCAAATAAAATTTTTATTTTGCCCTACACATGTGCCCACTGTATAGTTAAGTTGCCATGAGTTAGGAAATGTAGGGGGGAAGGAGGGTAGCCCCAAAAAAAATTTCGATCTTTTTCAGCCTATCACCCATAAAAAATGAAAAAAACGCCAGCGTTTTTTGGGACTTAGAAAAATTTGTTACTTTTTTTGAAGCAATCCCTATCTACTCTATTGCACTTCGCCTGGTCTGAGGTGGTGAATGAAGTCTGGCGTAAAAGGTAGCGTTCAGAATAATTTGCGCATCAGTGAATTTGCGTAGTTACATCCGTTGCGCAAATTCGCCAGGCGTAAGGGTGCGAAATAACACTAGGGAATTTACGCCAGTGTCCGTTAGTGAATCGGCGAATTAACGAAAATGTGCTATGCTGGCGCATTCACACTAGCGTTAGGTGCTTCGTCGTTTAGTGAATTTGCCCCTATACCTCCTGCTGCCTCCTTTGAGAACTGACTGCAGTAGAAAACGGCAATTAATGGAGGGCTCTCCCTTTATACAAATTTAGCAAAGGGCACAAGAGTCAAGGCGCTCACCCAAATAGAGTAAAAAAAAATAAAATACGCCAAGCTACAAAAGTTACTCTGCACACGGCATCATTAGTACAGACGTTTAAGGTATGCAAATAAATGGTTTATTAAAGCATATAATTACAGCAATGTATAATTACAAAGTCATTAAAACTTATCATTTAGTACATATCAAACACGGTGTCCCAACAAAAACAACAGCCCTTTAGGCTTGTAAGGCAAACAAGTTGGTGTGTGGGAGAAAACCCCAATATTTCGGACACCAAGTCCTTTGTCAATGGGGTTCCCAACTTGTCTGCCTTACATTGTTGTAGTTACTGTATATCCTTTATTAAACCAGGGGTGGTTCACCTTTAAGGTCATTTTTAGTATATTATAGAATGGCCAATTATAAACAACTGTTCAATTGGTTTTCATTATTTATTTTCTTATAATTTTATAGTTATTTGCCTTTTTCTTCTGACTCTTTGCAGCTTTCAAGTGGGCGTCGCTGACCCCGTCTAAAAAACAAATGCTCTGTAAGGCTACAAATGTATTGTTATTGTGACTTGGTATTCCCCATCTTTCTATTGAGCCTTTCTCCTATTCATATTCTAGTGTTTTATTCAAATCAATGCATGGTTGCTAGGGGAATTTGCACCCTAGCAACTAGATTGCTTAAAATGCAAATTTTATGTCGAATAAAAAGCTAAATAATTCAAAAACCTTAAATAATAAAAAACAAAAAACAATTGCACATTGTCTCAGAACATCGCTCTCTACGTCATACTAAAAGTTATCGCAAAGGTGCATCACCCCTTTAAAGGAGAACTAAACCCTAAAAAATGAATGTGGCTAAAAATGGCATATTTTATATAGTGAACTTATTGCACGAGGATAAAGTTTGAGCTTGTCAATAGCAGCAATGATCCAGGACTTCAAACTTGTCACAGGGGGTCACCATCTTGGAAAGTGTCTGTGACACTCACATGCTCAGTGGGCTCTGATTGGCTGTTGAGAAGCTAAGCTTAGGGCTCGTCACTAATTATCCAGCAGAAAATGAGCTTCCCTGGCTGTAATATAAGCTGATGCTACAGGTTTGCTGATTATTAAATTCTGATGCTAATTGCACTGGTTTCTGTGCTGCCATGTAGTAATTATCTGTTTTAATTACTAATCAGCCTTATATTGTGTTTTCTGTTTTCATGTTAGTTACATTGTTGTTACAAAATTTCTAGCTACTTCTTTAGTTAGGCTTTAGTTCTCCTTTAAGTGTCTGTACTAATGATGTGGTGTGCAGTAGTGAAGTGTGGGCCCGCCCGATACCCGTGGGACCCTTGGATTTACCCGGGGTCGGTTGGGTTCGGGATGACCTGCACATCACTAGTGTCCAGAGCAACTTTTGTAACTGACTGCAGTAAAACCCCAATTGTACATTTTCCTGGATTATTCACGGATTATTCGTGGTCCCATTCTTGTACGCTCCATTAATTTTCTTTCACGGATTTTATGTTTTCCCAAATTTTATGTTCGGGCCCTTGAGAAACATAAAAGTGGGGTTCTACTGTAATGTTCGGGTCAGGAAAAACTCAACCCGCACCCGACCCTAACTCACAAAAGCTTCCAGCACCCTACTGATACCTAGAGTGCATCTCCAGAGTGCAGAGAGCTCTGCTGATTTAGGGAATGTATTCTCATAATGAGCAATTACCCCAGTACATGCGTGTGCCCCAACATGACCACCCACACTGGGAGCTCTCTTATGGTGTATGGGGCACTCACTCATTATGTGTATTGTATACTTGTGCCCCAGCATGGCCACCTACATCAGGTGTGCACAGTGGTGTAACTTGGGAGCATCAGGCCCCCCCACTAAAAAATCTACTGAGGGGCCCCTCTCCCAAACTGCTCGTACCACACCTCCCGGGCCCAGACCGCAATGCTATTTTAAAGGTACAAGACGGTTGGGAAGGGGGACTATGATACAGTAGACCCCACGGTCTGGACCCTCCTTGTTGCCCAGGCCAACCCTGCTGCTGGGTCTGCTGTATAGGTAATTACGCCACTGGGGCCACAGCACTCAATATTCTTTAATATTCTTTAAAAAAAATACTATTGTGTCTACTAAAAATGCATGAACACATGAATTCAACCCAGTGGGCTGGTTTTGCCTCCAATAAGGATTAATTATATCTTAGTTGGGATCAAGTACAAATTTTGTTTTATTATTACACAGAAAAAGGAAATCATTTTTAAAAATGGGAATTATTTTTTTAAAACGTAGTCTATGGGAGACGGCCTTGCCATAATTCTGATCTTTCTGGATAACAGATCCCATAACAGATTCTGTGTGCTCTGGTGTCATAACAAGTGTGCATGTACATGAGTGCATGGTGCTGGGGGAACATTGTGAATGCGACCTGCTGATTGGTTGCTGTTTTCTGCACCTGTTTGGTATGGAGATCCAAATTACAGAAAGACCCCATATCTATAAAACCCCAAGTCCAGAGCATT
The DNA here is from genome assembly GCF_017654675.1 of Xenopus laevis. Taxonomy (NCBI): domain Eukaryota; kingdom Metazoa; phylum Chordata; class Amphibia; order Anura; family Pipidae; genus Xenopus; species Xenopus laevis. The sequence goes on from NC_054373.1 coordinate 11,819,007, forward strand.
CTAGTAAACAGGTCCTGTATCTGTATATCAGACCCCTCTCTACCAACCTGATACAGTGCAAATGTGCTACAGGAGGCAGAAGGTGCTGATTTTACTCTACCACCCTACATCATTTTAAATAGGGATCTAACACCTTATAAAATTGTATTTTATCTCTTTCCACTTATTCCCATCTGGTTCCTGGGTCCTGCTTGCCTCACCAATAAAACTGGGATTAGCCGAGTCAAATGTAACTCCCCGGCCTCTCCCGTGAAAGCGGCGAATTGATTGCGACTGCAGTGATTTGCAATGGCAGTTTATTTGGCAAGTCAGCAAGGAATACATTCATAGTAAATTCACATGTCAGCAAGTGCAAGATGAGCAGCCAAGCTTAACAGACCAATATTTACAGTGATGATTAGAGCAGGGCCAGGCAAGAGGAACACTGAATGGGCTGCGGCATGAGAAACATGTACAGCAACCCATTAGCACCCTGTTATCACTGAATACACTAACCCACCCACTCGCCTCACTGTAAATAACAGCACCTTCTCTCTCTCTCTGTTTATTTATATATCTCAGTGGATATTAGTGGGGCCGAGTATCCCAGCAAAACCCATAGAATGTTCCTATTTCAGGTGAAGGAAAGGCAGAATAGAAAATAAACCGGAAACAGGATTTATTCACTCCACGCTGTCACTTTAAAGGATTTGATCCTGTTTTAAAGGGGTTGTTCGCCTTTGAGTTAACTTTTAGTATGAGGTAGACAATGATATTCTGAGTCAATTTGCAATTGGAGTTCATTTTTTATTACTTGTGGTTTTTGAGTGATTTAGCTTTTTATTCAGCTCTCCTGTTTGAAATTTCAGCAATCTGGTTGCTAGGGTCCAAATTCCCCTAGCAACCATGGATTAATTTGAATAAGAAACTGGGATATAAATAGGAGAGGCCTGAATAGTAAGACGAGTAATAAAAAGTAGCAATAAACAATACATTTGTAGCCTTACAGACCATTTGTTATTTTAGATGGGGTCAGTGACCCCCCCATTTGAAACCTGGAAAGAGTCAGAAGTAAAAACTATTAAATAAATAAATACTGAAGACCAATGGAAAAGTTGCTTAGAATTGGCCATTCTATAACATACTAAAAGTTAACTGAAATAGAAAGAGGGATAAAAAGATTTGCTGCATGAAATTTGGCGGGGTATGAAAGTTTCAACACATTTCTGTGGTTTTTATTATTACAGTTATTACAGTTTTGCTAATGAAGGTGAATTGCCCTTTGGGGCAGAGACAAACGCTGCTTTTTTGGGAGATTAGTCGCCCAGCAACAAAACGATTCTTCTTCGGGCGACTAATCTCCCAGAACTGCCGTCCCGCCGGCTAGAATGAAAATCGCAGGATTGCACTCGGAACGCTTCATTTTCCGAAGCTGAAATCGGCTAAAGTTTAGTCGCTGGGCCCGAAATAGCAGCATGTGTCTCTGCCCTTAAGCTGCAAGTCACAGTTTCCCCAAGAGACCTGCTTATCTTAATTAGTTACAATTGTTTCTTTGCTTTTTTTTACAAAAGTATCTAAGTGCATCTGCCCCATATTCTGGGCTCTCTGTCGATTAAGTTAGAAACGTTGTATCTTTTTCTGGCTGTTCAGTGCAGGAGATCAAAGAGAAAGTGGGGACATTTCAGTAATAATCCGGGACTGCGGGCTGAGCTGTCAAAATCGTGACTGTCCCGCGAAAAACGTGACAGTTGAGGGTATGTCCCCAGTATATCAGCAGTGGGAGAGACAGGGAAACTTTATTCATTTATTCATTTACTTTATTTCATTCAGCTTCATTCAGAGCGTCCCCGGGAGTCACAACTCATAGAGTTTCTTTGTGAGCCAGTGACGTCGGCACAGGGATTCATTGTTACCCCCAAAGGCTCTGTGAGCAGTTTGGGAATCAGCTCGGGACACTTAATAGAAGCATGGCTGCCCCTGGGTATTACCATTAAATGATTTCAATGCTCAGTGTCTGGGATCTACAGCCTCATTCCACTGAAAATGTAAATATAACATTGTAATAAGGACAGAATCATTAGTGGACAGTTCTTTTGTATAATGGTGTTACATGTTATATTTAATCCAGCCTCCTAAATAGAAAGGTTAGATATTTATTCTTATTCTCCCTTCCAGTTCCTTTTCACTGGGACCTCCCACCCCTGCTCTACATGATGGGGATTCACTTTAAAAGGGGACATTTACCTTTAAGCTTATTTCTGGCATGTTATAGAATGGCTAATTCTAAGCAACTTTTCAATTGGTCTTCTTTTTTATAGTTTTTGAATTATTTGCCTCTTTCATCTAAAAAAAAAAAATCTCTGCAAGGCTACACATTTATTGTTATTGCTACTTCTTATTACTCGTCGTCAGGCATATTCAGGCCTCTCCTATTCATAGTCCAGTCTCTTATTCAAATCACGCATGGTTGCTAGGGTAATTTGGACCTAAGCAACCAGATTGCTGAAGTTGAAAACTGGAGAGCTGCTGAATAAAAAGCTAAATAACTCAAAAACCATGAGTAATAAAAAATGAAAACCAACTGCAAATTTTCTTGGAATATCCCTCTCTACGTCATACTAAAAGTTAACTCAAAAGTGAACAACCCCATTAAAACTGGTAGGGTGGTCTTAGCACTCCCAAACTTTTACCCCATGGAAACACCATCCTAGCAGGTGAGTTCCAGTCCATTCCAACACAAGGGTTATATATCACAAAGGGATGGAGATCCAGTACATAAATATATTTAATAGAGATAGTTGATACCAGTGGTGTAACTAGATGTTACTGGGCCCCACAGCAAATTAGATTTAGGGTCTCCGACATATCCAGAGGTTGTCCTTAATTAGGGCCTCATGGGACCCCCTATACCTCCTACCTTCCCCCCAGCAGCCTCAGGATCTGCTGCTTCTGTAGTTACACCCCTGGTTAATATCGATATATAACTATATTTTACTGTATAAAATGCCATTACAAGGCAAATGAATGTGTTTTGATCAGTATTGGGGCATAGAGCTCAATGTATAGTGAACTGTCCGAAATCAGTATGGTAATGCCTATCCATAAATATATATATATATATATATATATATATATATATATATATATATATATATATATATATATATATATATATAAAAATATATATATATATATATATATATATATATAGCAATATATAGAGAGAAAAGGGATATTCTGTGCACTCAGAATGATATCTGGCATAGTAACAAAATACATATTTAATGGAAGAACAATGGATTTGTCCCTGAAAATGATTGATCAGCCTGTGCTGGAGCGTCTGTTGGATTAAATATTTCAGCAGTTGCCCGGAGGTGGGCTCATTCTCTCGATTGTTGATACAAAGCATATGGCGCAGGTGTGTGACTGTAACACAAAGGTTTGTGTGTCTCTGCCGTCAAAGTAGCTTTGTCTGAGCTCATTAAATATTCCTTCATTGGAAGAATTGCCCGACTTTAGGGGTGTTTCGCTGTTTTCATTGCCAGGGGGCCAGAGTTAAGGACATGGGGCCCCAGTATTGATTGAAATCTAACAATAGAAATATTTAGAATTCAGCAATATGCATAGAGACGTTTCCATTTTTTCAAGTGCCGGCACTTTAAGTAAAGGCCCCCATAAACAGGCCGATAAAAGCTGCCGACAGACCGAGTCGGCATCTTACTGGCCCATGTCTGGGGCCACCTGACAGGCTTCCCCAATCGATATCTTTCCAAAAGTTGGCCAGATCTCGATCGGGCAGGTTAAAAAAATTCAGTCGGATCGCGGGCATATCTATGCGTGTATGAGGTCCCGCGATCTGATCGGTCCCGCCCGTATCGGATCCATTATGATCCGATCGTGGGCCCTCTTCAGTGTAGGCATATTGGGGAGAGATCCGCTCTTTTGGCGACATCACCAAACGAGCGGATCTCTACGTCTATGGCCACCTTAAAAGGGCAGATTATGCTTGTGCAGTAACACATAGCGACCAATCAAATCACTGCTTTCATTATTCTAAATTACAGATGACTAATCAGTTCTGACTTGGGTTAATTCACTATAATTAACCGGTACCGCATGCCATATGCATAAGCCAATCATAAGGAAACATAGGAGGCAGTATAGTAATCAGGGCAGCCATCAGGGGGGGGACAGGGGGGAGAGTTGTAGGGGGCCCCGAGGGTAAGGGGGGCCCGGCCACGCCACACTTACTTGATTAGCCGGGCCCCCCATCTTTATGAGAGCTGCTGACTTTGGGAAGGCATGGACGTTTAAGGGGCCCTGGCCACCAATTTTCTCATAATGTGGGGGGGGCCTGACCACCAATTTTGGCCACCAATTTTTTTTTCTCATGTGGGGTCCTAGCCACTGATATTTTTTAATGGGGGGGCCCTGGCCACAAATGTTTTTTTATGGGGAACCCTAGCCACCGATATTTTTTTTGTTTTTTTACTGTGTGGTGGGGGGCGGACCTGTGGGGTGGGGAGGGCGGACCTGTAGGTGGGGCTTGCGGTGGGTGCAGCCCAGGGGGCCCAGGAAATTTTGTCGTATGGGGCCCTGCGATTTCTGATGGCGGTCCTGATAGTAATACAAGGGGCAAAAATCCCTCCAGGTCTAGTAACCAAGAGCAACCGGTGCATAATAAGTCTCAGTTATGATTGCAAGGGCAAGTGCAAAGTGCTAAAATGGATGCAAAATTGAGCCATTAATTTGTATCCATAGGTGCTACATGCACTTGGTAGAGGGCAAATGTGCCCATGGATGCTAGGGACCCCTGCAAGTACTGGCACCCAGGAAGTGGGGTAGTTTCAAGGTTCACTAGTGAATTGCATAAATAGCACCCACCGACTTGCATCAAGTGAATTGTCTCAGCTCTGCTAGAATTAGATCCGCTGTGCAAATGAGCCCAGTAAAAACTTTATTATACCAAGGTATATTTATTTCCCATATATGGGGGTTCCACAGACTCCTCTGTATGACATCATCACTATAATATAATCTGGCCAATGAGTGGAAAAGTTGGGCAGCGCAGATCTAAGGGCAACAAACAGAGCAAATGATCCGGGGGAAATGTATCCCGAATCTGTTATTTTAGGCACAGTCTAATAAGTGCAGCAGGGCAGCTGAAGGGTTAACACCACAGCCATTATCACCTGCCTGTTACAGAGGCGCCAGATGCAGTTAGCGGCACAGACAGAAATGAGCAGCAGGGTACAATGAGAATGAATAGAGGTGATAACTGCTGAGCTAATTTAATCTTCCCTAAATACACAAGTGTGAGGCTCGGGCCTGGAGTGGCACAGACCACAAAGCATTTATAGCTCCGGCCCATTTATAGTCACTAACAGCTCAATCTGCTCTGCCTTCCTCTCTTGTTATTATTATAGTATTTATTATTCTGGGGCATTGGACATAATAACTGACATGGGACTTTGCACTGGGGCCCCCGGCTTAACAAACTGGCCCTCATGTAGGAGCCTTTCACTCACTAACCATAAAAAATGAATGTGGCTAAAAATGTCATATTTTATATACAGGTTTGTTGATTATTAAATTCTGATGCTAATTGCACTGGTTTCTGTGCTGCCATGTAGTAATTATCTGTATTAATTACTAATCAGCCTTATATTGTGATATTTCTATTCTATGTGTACTGTATATTGTGAGTGGGTCCCTAAGCTCAGTAAGTGACAGCAGCACAGAGCATGTGCAGTGAATCAGCAGAAAAGAAGATGGGGAGCTACTGGGGCATCTTTGGAGACACAGATCTTTACTGCTAAAGGGCTGTGGTTGCCTTGGGCTGGTACAGAAGCACAAAACATAATGTAAAACATTTCTAGCTACTTAGGCTTTAATTCTCCTTGAAGACCAATTTCTCCTATACAATAATTGTGTATAACAATGAGACAGTAGAAAAGGGGCAGGAGATGGTCGGTGTTTCCTTCTCTCTGGTTCATGTGCTTCTCTGCCACCACCAATACATTCTTTGTGTCACTGGAATGTTTTCCCTTTATAATGACTATGATACAATGTTAACGAGCCAATCACTAAAGACGATTATTAGTGACGTTGTTTAATCATAGGGATTATTCTTGGGCATCCGGCATATAACCAACGGACCTGCTTATCTCTGATCATGACCAGCCCACAGCATTCCACCAAAACTGCTCCATCTTGGCCAATGACCTGCCAAGTTCAAACAATTACTTCTCATTACTCCCTGATCTCCCAGCAGATTGTAAGAGACCATGAGAGACATCATTGGTCACCCTCTCCTCCTCCAGTTTCTCTACTCTCTGCCCTCTCTTGTGTTTCCTCCTCCCTTCTCCTGAAGTACCTGTAGAGACCATTGTCTCTCCTCTCTCTCTCTCTCTCTCTCTCTCATACATATCAACATATCATGAAGTCCCCCAAAGTTTCCTCCAGAGGCAACATCAGGCGACTTCGAGATATGTTATTTTAACGCTGGTGAATTCAGTTATTTTCAATGGAGACACATTTTAGGGAGATTTGTTGTTTGCAGTGACGCATGAATAATCTCAGGCAACAAATCTCCCCGTCGGCCACTGCCCTTAAGTTACTATGTTAAAGTCAGAAATGCTCTGCTCCCTTCCCCCTCTAACATCAATAACATCCCGCCATTCTATCCAAGCCTTTGGGTTATCCTTGATTCTACTCTCTACATTTCCAATCGATGACCAAATAAAGTCACTATTTATGTGCAGAATGTTTTTCATATACGGCCATTCATCACACAAGAGCCCATCAAAATTCTAATTCACTCTCTCCTCACGTCACCTATTGACTCCTGGACCTCTCCATTGATTGGCCTTACCCTCAACACTCAACATCTCTCCATCCATGATAAATGCTGCTGCTGCCAGCCTCACACACCCCACCAACCACTCCTTCTCTTCCATTCCCTACATCCCTCTCCACATTTGCACACTCAAGCCTTGACAAGAGCTGCACTGAAATTCCCCAACAAGTTCCAGACCGTCTCCTTGTTTAGCTCAGTTGTCTCACTGCTCCTCCATGTTCCTCTATAAACCACTGCCACCTGCTCTAGCGAAACTCGGGGAGGCACATTTGTCAACGGTCGAATTTCAAATCCACGTGAGGTTTTTAAAACTCCCATTCAACTAGTCTAAATATATTAATAAAATCAAAGTTTTCCAACTGATGAATTTAAACAACCCGAAAACTAGAATCAAATCCAAATTGAATTCGATCAAACACGATTCGAGTTTTTTCTCCAAAAAACTGATCCCTGGACCTCTCCCATTGACTCAAACAGCAATTCCTACAGGTTTTAGGTGGCGAATAGGCAAATTCTAAATCTTAAAGGGCCAGAGTATGATAGATCTCGAAAATCGATTTTGGATAACACCCTAGTCGAATTTGACAGTTTTGACCATAAAAAACAATTAGAAAATTCTAATTGTCAATTAGACCCTTAATAAATCTGCCCGTAAGTATCACATGTCTCACTTCCCCAACTCACCCACCCCTACACTTTGCTCCTATACCCCCTTCTCCTTTTGGACTGTGTTCTCCAGTGGGCAGGGTTCTCTTTGCCCCCTTCATCAGTCTGCAGATGTATGCACCAATATCCTTTGTATATCACTGCAAATATAGTTCATTAATAATTATAATAATATGTTTATTTTTAATGGGCCTCAAACAGACCAACTGAGCTAGATTGTGCACGAGGCTCCCTAGGGATCCTGCTCGGGGCCACATTAGATCTTGGAGAGACAAAACTTGTTGCTGTGTGCCCAAACCAAAACCTGTCCCAGAATGAGGGTTGCAGGACAATCTAATAGCCTTCCTAGGGTTCCTTTTAGTCCCCTAAAGACCAACCTAGAAAACCACGAATAATGTTGTGTGAGGAAGCCTTATTTACTAAGATAAGCACAAAAACTCACATTTGCCAATGTTAAAGCACCAGTGCGCTCATTAAAACCATTAGTGTTAGTGAAAGGTTTGGTGCAGCCCATCTGGGTCCTGGGTGCAATACTGCATTTTTCAACGATTTATTTTCATTTCATTAGAAATGTCATGTTAAAAAAGCAAAGCAAACGTGGCTACAGGTCTAGTAACCCATAGCAAACAATAAACAGGCAGCATTTACTGGTTATGCGTTGGAAAGGAAATTTAAAAAATGAGCTATTCATGATTATTTTCCATTATTGCGACCTGCTATTTACTAAACATCTTTTTATGTTTCACATGACCAGTGTCACCAACGTAACAAGACCAGATGGAGCAGGACGTGGAGAGCCCCGTCACGATACAGCAGCCGATCAAGTTGCCCAAACAGGCTCGCGAGGACCCGGTCAGGTCGAAATGCTCCAAACGGAAGATCCAGAGGTACGTCCGCAAAGACGGAAAGTGCAACGTCCACCAAGGCAACGTCCGAGAGACCTACCGCTACCTCAGCGACATTTTTACCACGTTGGTGGATCTCAAGTGGAGGTTGAACCTGTTGATATTCATCATGGTTTACACGGTGACTTGGCTCTTCTTCGGGTTCATATGGTGGCTCATCGCTTACATTCGGGGAGACCTGGAGCATATAGGAGATAAAAAGTGGAACCCCTGTGTGGATAATCTCAATGGGTTTGTTTCTGCTTTTTTATTCTCCATCGAGACTGAGACCACCATCGGGTACGGGTACAGGGTCATCACGGACAAGTGTCCCGAAGGGATTATACTTTTACTGGTCCAGTCTGTTGTAGGGTCGATTGTGAACGCTTTCATGGTGGGCTGCATGTTTGTGAAAATATCCCAGCCGAAGAAGAGGGCGGAGACACTCGTCTTCTCCACCAACGCCGTCATCTCCATCCGGGACGGGAGACTGTGCATGATGTTCCGAGTCGGAGACCTAAGGAACTCGCACATCGTGGAGGCATCTATACGCGCCAAGCTCATCAAATCCAAGCAAACCAAGGAAGGGGAGTTTATACCGTTAAATCAGACGGATATCAATGTGGGCTACGATACCGGAGACGACCGTCTGTTTCTCGTGTCGCCGCTGATTATAAGCCATGAAATCAATCAGCACAGTCCCTTCTGGGAGATTTCCAAAGCTCAGCTGCCGAAAGAGGATTTCGAGATCGTGGTCATTCTGGAAGGGATGGTCGAAGCTACAGGTAATCGGCTTGTTGTCTAGGCAGAGCTTTCATGGCCTGTGACTTTAAAGGAACAGTAATAATAAAAGCACAGTAATACACAGTAGATAACAGATAAGTACTACTATAGTTTATATAAACAAGCTGCTGTGTAGCCATGGGGGCAGCCATTCAAGCACAGGGCACACAGTAGATAACAGATAAGTACTACTATAGTTTATATAAACAAGCTGCTGTGTAGCCGTGGGGGCAGCCATTCAAGCACAGGATACACAGTAGATAACAGATAAGTACTACTATAGTTTATATAGCCATGGGGGCAGCCATTCAAGCACAGGATACACAGTAGATAACAGATAAGTACTACTATAGTTTATATAAACAAGCTGCTGTGTAGCCATGGGGCAGCCATTCAAGCACAGGATACACAGTAGATAACAGATAAGTACTACTATAGTTTATATAAACAAGCTGCTGTGTAGCTATGGGGGCAGCCATTCAAGCACAGGATACACAGTAGATAACAGATAAGTACTACTATAGTTTATATAGCCATGGGGGCAGCCATTCAAGCTAAAAAGGGAGAAAATGCACAGGATACTTAATACATAACAGATACACTCTGTAATAAAATACAATGAGATTCTACAGAGTGTATCTGTTATCCTGTACGTAAAATGAGCCTTGAATGGCAGTGTAAAATTAGCTTATAAGGGCTTAGAAGAGAGTTCTCTGGCTCTTTAAACATCGGGCATATTCGGCCTGATTATCTCACCCATGTTCCTTTGCAATATTCACATTTTTGGCTATGTAAATTAGGACTGTCTTTATAATATTTTTATGTCTATGTTGAACGCTTCAGCCCAAGCAAGTAATATAGCACCTCCCACTCCTATGTATAAATGCTAACAGACAAAGAAGAGCTATACACTTTTTTACTGTTATTAGTTGCTTTGCATTGGCTGCTCCCATTGGATGAAAGGAGATGTAGTTCAGCAACAAGTTACAGGCCAAAGGATCTTTTCTACACCGTCCAGCGCCAGATCGTCAGCATTGCAAATAGAAAGAAAACAGGGCTAACTGGCACTCAGGAATCCGCAGGGCCAGAAAAAATATTGATTATTATTATTTATTTATTTATTTATTTATTTATTATTATTATTATTATTATTATTATATATTTATCTCCATGGACCCTACACGTTTCATACCCTAAGGGTGCTTGGTCATGGGTCCTCAATGTGGTCCTCACTAGGGGTAAAAAGTTGGAATTTTAATTATGATTAGAAAGTGCACAGTGTACTGGGGGTCAACCCTGAGCAAATACCATATGGTGAGGAGCACGCTGGGCCGTGGATGTGGTTTGCTCCCCAAAGTAAAGTCCTGAGCAGGTCCAGTTAATTAGACCTGTCCCTGATCTGGATCTTCAATGCAATCTGTGCACTCCACCCAGTATGCTGCCCTACCTACACCTGCATACCACCCATCTGTCCTTTTTATTAACGGGACAGTCCCGATTTGGCAGCTCAATCCGCAGTCCCAAATTGTTTCTGAAATGTCCCGATTTTCTCTTTGATCTCCTGCACTGAACAGCCAGAAAAAGATACAAAGTTTATAACTTAATTGGCTTTTGGCAGAGAGCCCAGAAAATGTGTCAGGTGCACTTAGATACATTTGTAACAATTTAAGATAAGCAAAAAAACAACCGTAACAATTTAAGATAAGCAGGTCTCTTGGGGAAACTATGACTTGCAGCTTAAAGGAGAAAGAGAGTCATTTAGCACTTGGGGATGCCAAATGTTAGGCACCCCCAAGTGATTGTATTTACTTACCTGAAACTCAGGGCCAGTGCTCCTATCAGCAGAAAACTGCACCGGCCCGGGGTTATTCCAGTGAGCAGTCCGACCCTGGCCCCGGGAAATTTGAAGAAAGAAGAAGCCGGAAGAGGATCACTCCGTGGTGCTCACTGGTATAACCCTGGGCCGGTGCAGTTTTCTGCTGATAGGAGCACCAGCCCGGGGTTTCAGGTAAGTAAATACGATCACTTGGGGGTGCCTAACATTTGGCACTCCCACGTGCACCAAGCCTTTCCTTCTCCTTAAAAAGGGCAATTCCCCTTGTAATAACACATGAAAACCACAGAAATTAGTTCAAACTTTCATCAGCTGCCAAATTTTGTAAAATGAACATGGTAATTAGGGGGTGTGGCCACAAAAATTGACATGGTAAAAAATTGTTGCTGCGATACGCACACCAAATTTTTTTGTCCCTATTTCAAAAATTTTGGGAGGTATGAACTTGCTACCTAACCTGAATGCAAATAGTTCACTTACCCTCCGACACAGGACCAGCGAAACTGGAAGTGATGTCACTATGAACCCGAAGTGATGTCACTATGAACACAAAATGATGTCACGTCAGAACTTATTCCGATGGTTAGGGAGAAAATTTTTGCCACAACCTCAGGGGAGGGACCAGTCCTGCCAGGTACCCAGACAGGTTACCCTCAGACTACCCGCACAATCAGGGAATCATGACTTTCTGCCCAAAACCCGACTACGTTGCGGGTATTCTGCGGGTATGTGACCCGATGCAGAACTCAACCCCACTGGTCTGCACAAGGGATCTGCTCTTTACTTGGGTGTACACAGCCTGATTTAACCCCTTACCTGATCAGATGGAATTGGTTGTGTCGGGACATTGGACATTGGCATATGGGGCCCTGCCATTCTTGTTCTAGTGTAAGAAAGTCCAGAGATTGGGACAAGTTATGAGGTGTAAGCGGGTGCAGCTGGACTGTTCCACTTGGGAAGCAGAATGGCCCTAATCGGCCCTGTATGTACAATTCTGTTCTTGTGTTACTTCATATCTGTCTCACTGGTTAGAGGGCGGATTCCTTCCCTCCCCGCTGAGAGTTCTAGTTCAGCTCCAAATCACCTACACCTTCCCATGTAACACTCAGCAGTCTCTCTGCCTTTGTACAGCTCAGGCCTTTGTATCGGATCAGTGGAGCTGAACTCGCAGGCAGAGATGGAAGGTTTGTTTAGAACTTTTCTCTATTATTTTCCTGCTGGGATTTTTTTGTGCCGTTTGTGTGTGATAATCACTTGGCACAGAGTCGGGGATCCTTTATAGAGAGTTGGGCGAGGGATGAGCCCCAGGGCCTTATTGTTCAACCTAAATTACTGACATCCAGTCTGTGCTGAAACCCGGTTACCTCTGTGTATGGACAGAGCAGCGGCACAAAGTGCTGGAAATAATGGACATTCATTTTGATGTCATTTTGAAATAAATGATGTCATACAAGTTGCTTCCAAACCACACCCACTCTATCGGGGCCCAATTGCCCCACTAAATAGGGACAACCCAGGCTGGAATAGGCATGCACACAAAAGTCAATACAGGTATGGGATCTGTTATACAAAAAAACTATTATCCCGAAAGCTCCGAATTATGGAAAGGCCATATCTCATAGATTCTATTTTATCCAAATCTTCACTAATGATTTCCTTTTTCTGTGTAATAATAAAACAGTAGCTTGTACTTGATCCCAACTAAGATATAATTAATCCTTATTGGAGGCAAAACCAGACTATTGGGTTTATTTAATCTTTATATGATTTTCTAGTAGACTTAGGGGCAAATTTATAAAAGGTCAAGGTGAATTTTAGAATGAAAAAAATTCGAATTTCGAGCTAATTTTTGTGTAGCTCGACTAGGGAAAATTCGAATATCGAAATGTATCATGTACTGTCTCTTAAAAAATTCTACTTCGTCCATTCGCCATCTAAAACCTGCCGAGCAGCTGTTTCAGCCTATGGGGGACCTCCTAGAACCTATTTGGAGTCAATTAGTGGATTTTGAAAAATCTTTTTTTTTTTTTTAGAAAATGCAATATTACTTCGATTCGTACGATTCGGCCGAATACGGACCTATTCAATCGAAAATGGACCTATTCGGCCAAAAAAAAACTTCAACTTAATTTCGGTTGGTCTTTTTGGATTTCAAAGTTTTTCAAATTCGAAATTCGACCCTTGATAAATATGCCCCTATGGGTATGAAGATCCAGATTATGGAAAGATCCATTATACGGAAAACCCCAGGCCCCGAGCATTCTGGATAACAGTTCCCATACCTGAATTCGAATTCTGTGGAAGCCATAAGAAATAGTGTATCTAGAAGTTCATTAATTATCCTTCATTGTATTCATAGTCCACAGTGTTAGAGTCCCCCTTTGTATTAAAGGGATACTGCGGTTATTTTATTACCCCCCAGTTAATATAAATATCATCTTTTACAGCACCTGTAGCAGCGCCAGGTTATTATCCCTCAAATTAGAGGTTTATTTATATATTTTATGAATGTTCCTTGTTTGTGTTTACTCTGCCTCGTCTAAGCTTCCTTATCACTATTAGTCACATTGTTAAAGCAAAGCAGAGGCATCTTCAGGCAACACTGGATTAAACACAAATGAGCCTTTCAGATAAAGGGACAATTTCTCGTGAGCTCTGAAGCCGAGTGGAAGGCACAAGCAGCACAAGCAGCAAATGCAGCGATTTTCATTGAAGCTGATGGGGTATAATTTGGGGCAATTTGGCCATACCTCCTGGCCTACTAAAAATGTGAAGAGAGGGGCTGTTACTGTGGGACAATTATGGGACCTGTTATCCTGAATGCTCCAGACCTGGGGTTTCCTGGATAACAGATCTTTCCGTAATTTGGATCGTCATATCTTAAATCTATTAGAAAATCATGTAAACATTAAATAAACCCAATAGGCTGTTTTTGATTCCAGCACCTGTAGCAGCCTCAGGTTATTAATTATATCTTAGTTTGGATCAAGTACAAGGTACAGGTATGGGACCTGTTATCCAGAATGCTCCGGACCTGGGGTTTCCTGGATAACGTATCCTTCCATAATTTGGATCTTCATACCTTAAATCTATTAGAAAATCATGTACACATTAAATAAACCCAATAGGTTGGTTTTTATTCCAATAAGGACTAGAGCTACTGTTTTATTATTACAGAGAAAAAGGAAATCATTTTTAAAAATTTGTTTAATTTGGATGAAATGGAGTCTATGGAAGATGGCCTTTCCATAATTTGGAGCTATTTGGATAATGGGTTTCTGGAACATGGATCCCATACCTGTATAGTAAGGAAAGATGGTGCCATGGGAAAGGCCAGTGTCCAAGTAATATTGTTACCCAAGACAAATAGCACTTGGCCTGGCACCCCACCAGCCACTCACAATTGCACATACACCCCATACTGCAAATACCAAATACACCACAATGATTCCTAGTGTACATTATGTTTTGTGCTTCTGTACCAGCCCAAGGCAACCACAGCCCTTTAGCAGTAAAGATCTGTGTCTCCAAAGATGCCCCAGTAGCTCCCCATCTTCTTTTCTGCTGATTCACTGCACATGCTCTGTGCTGCTGTCACTTACTGAGCTTAGGGACCCACTCACAATATACAGTACACATAGAATAGAAATGTCACAATATAAGGCTGATTAGTAATTAATACACATAATTACTACATGGCAGCACAGAAACCAGTGCAATTAGCATCAGAATTTAATAATCAGCAAACCTGTAGCATCAGCTTATATTACAGGGGAAGCTCCTTTTCTGCTGGATAATTAGTGACGAGCCCTAAGCTTAGCTTCTCAACAGCCAATCAGAGCCCACTGAGCATGTGAGTGTCACAGACACTTTCCAAGATGGTGACCCCCTGTGACAAGTTTGAAGTCCTGGATCATTGCTGCTATTGACAAGCTCAAACTTTAGCCTCGTGCAATAAGTTCACTATATAAAACATGCAATTTTTAGCCACATTCATTTTTAGGGTTTAGTTCTCCTTTAAGGCTGTCTGGTCAAAGCGAATGAACAAAATGAGCATTTTCAGTCTATCCCAGGGCACAATGTATAATATACACAAAAAGACAGAGTGGTTTGCTCCCATAGCATAAAATAATATATAATATAACCTAGATTAATGAAAACCTTTTTCCCCATATTTTTGCCCTAATTTTCATGACAGTTGTTGGCCGCTTTTCCTGCCTCGGGAAATTGTGCTTAGCGAGCGATAAAACCACTTCTATTTCAATCAAGCATTCAGTGTTGCACTTCAAACACACGTCCCTCCTGCAAGAGAAGTGATAGGAAGAGCGCCACCTGCTGCTCACAAACGGTTCAGCCACACAATTCACCCTTTAGGCTCTGGATGAAATGAGGGTAATATTTATATTTATTTATCTTTATATTTATTTATATTTATTTATGGCTCTTTGAAGATATTGTTGCTACAATAAATCTCGTGCCTGCTCGTTCATAACTGCTGCACCCCCATAAGAGTCTGTATGAAATACGCATAGGGGCATGACACCATTAAATTTTATGGATACATGACTTAGGGGCAGATTTATCAAGGGTCAATTTCGAGGTGATGGGAGTTTTTTAAACTCCTATCAATCGGTCGAATTGAATTGGGATCATATTCGATCTAATTCGATTCTAAGTATTTTAAAAAGTCCACCAAATGACTCCAAATGGGTTCTAGGAGGTCCCCCATAGGCTAAAACAACTATTCGGCAGGTTTAGATGGCGAATGGTCGAAGTTGAATTTTTAAAGAGACAGTATATGATAAATTTCAATACTCACATTTTTGCATTTTTCCTAGTCGAAGTACACAAAAATAGCTCGAAATTCGATTTTTTTTTCATTCGAAAATTCACCTCGACCTTTGATAAATCTGCCCCTAAAATTAGCTCGAAATTCGAATTTAGAAATTAGAGTTTTCAATTCGAATCTTGATAAATCTGCCCCTTACTGTCACAACAGTTGTGCTGATATTCCCTGTGATGTCACAAAAAAGAGATCTTCGTACCCTATAAATTCACAGAATTGAAATCAAGAAGAGACATATAAGGTTATGACTCCTGTTTGGAACAATAATTTATCAGAGGGGCCAGATTTGATCATAGATAGTGACATGGGGGGGGGGGATGCTGCATTGTTGGTAAAACACATTGATTGTAAATGCTGCACTAAGGCAGGTGTAAAGGGGCCATTGTCACCCCCATAGAAGTGCCAGTAGAGCACATTGGGGATGGTTTTAATCCTGCTGTTCTTATAATAAGCGAGTAGAACTCTAACATTGTTATTCAGTGAGGCTTCTGTACGTTGAAAGCAATTAATCCAGCCCCAGGTTTGTTCAATAAAGGGAAAGCAAGAAGAATTTTGAGTTCAGTGGTTGAGTAACTGCAGGGTTCTGTATTGTTGCGCATAAAAACAACAAGAAGTCTGACCTTGATTCTAATATAAATTGTTAAGCATCTGTTCCTTTCCCAACCTCTCTTCGCCCGCCTGAATGCTCATGTCCGTCACTCCCACCTGAGACGGGAAAGGTAAGAGACGGCTTTGTAACAACTATAGAGGAAGCAGATCCCATGGCCCGGGCCCCCCACTGCTCATAGGTCTTCTCTCTCTTTAGTTTAGCCACTGGGTCGGTTGTTGGGCAAGCTGTGGAGATCAGGCAGAGAAGGGGTATAATGGAGTAGGGATTTAGATGGATCAGGGCTAAAGCTGGACACTTGTAAATGAGCAGATGTTTCCCTAATATTCCCAGGGTCGGAATAGTCTGGGAAAAAACCCAGTGGGCCCCACCGGCCCAGATACGCTCCCGTCTGCCTGAAATGCTGAGCTCCATGTTCTCTCCCCACCCCGACCAACCGAAGAAAAGCAGGTACAGGCTGCTCGGGGGCAAGGTGGGCCCTAAAGTTGGCAGAGGGGGGGGTTGGGGGCCATGGGCAGGTTTGTGTGGGCCCCTGATGTGGCAACCCCAGTGGTCTTGAATCCCCCTCAAATTTGGGTCCACTGATCAGAACGGGAAAGCAGGTGGTCTGAGCAAATCCGGCATGAACGAACCAATGTGGTCCTTTATCCGGCTGAATTTTTAAGTCTGTTTAATCAATACTTGCCCTATTTTCAGCCAGATATTGGTCAGGGAAGCCATCGGAGGGCCCCATACACAGGCCAATAAGCTGCTTTTATAACCCATGTACGACCACCTTAAAGTGGGCAGAATGAGACGGTATTATTATAGATTTACCTGCGGCCACTGTACATTTTTAATTGCGGCCCAGACTTTGGTGTTTTACCCCTGTGAAATACCGAACTGGTACGACCCTAGTTAGGGTGCAAGGGGGCCCTGTATTTAATGTCCACCATAACTAGGAGTAACATGTAGTGTGTTGTGTGTGAGTGGTGAACAAGTTTGGTGAGTTCCAGGGGAACCCATGGGTGACCCACCTCCTACCCCTTCTGTATAAAACTCGCCATTGTCCATTCTGGTCTTATTGGACTTTAATGTTTCCAAACATTCACTTCAAAGGTTCCTGGGGTGCTGGGGGCACAGTAGTTCCATGTCCGTGGGGATAATGGAGGAAACTGTAAGTCGCACTTCAGAGTATCTTTCTATGAGAGCAGAACCCTCCATATTCACATTTTTTGCTGATTCAGATAAAGGAAACATTTTCATGTTAATTGGTTTAAGATGTTTTTTCTTCTCTACAGATAATGACATTTGTTTCTGTAAGATCAGTAGTGAGTTGTGTTGGAGGGGGAGAAGCTGTGTGTGTTACTGTGTGTGTGTTACTGTGTGTGTGTTACTGTGTGTGTGTGTTACTGTGTGTGTGTTTTACTGTGTGTGTGTTACTGTGTGTGTGTGTTACTGTGTGTGTGTGTTACTGTGTGTGTGTTTTACTGTGTGTGTGTTACTGTGTGTGTGTGTTACTGTGTGTGTGTGTTACTGTGTGTGTGTTACTGTGTGTGTTACTGTGTGTGTGTGTTACTGTGTGTGTGTTACTGTGTGTGTGTTACTGTGTGTGTGTATTACTGTGTGTGTGTTACTCTGTGTGTGTGTTACTCTGTGTGTGTGTGTGTTAATGTGTCTGTGTTATTGTGTGTGTTACTCTGTGTGTTACTCTGTGTGTGTTAATCTGTGTGTGTGTTACTGTGTGTTACTGTGTGTGTGTTGATATTTTGCACTGCCCAAACCCACACCTCCCAACAAGCCACCGAGAAGATTTTGTCAAGTCTTTAGCAGCATAACAAGCTTTCTTTCTTCAACTCGTCCAACTATTTTGCCAGCATATGCCCTTGTTTTTCTGCAAATTAATTGCATTTTGTAACTCGGGCCCTGTTGTTGCCAAGTGTGGCATTAAGAGAAAGCTGGGGAGAGACTGGCAGATCCTCCTGTTTAACCTGACAGCAGATTATTGGCTGTTTGAAGTCAGACTGGTCTCATGTGCCTGGGTCATGAGTTAAAGGCAGGGTTGCCCAGTTGGCGTTTTTCCAGCCACATTAGGCTACTAATTGAAAGCCCACGCGGGTTTTGAAAGTACAAACTAGCCAAGGTATTGATTTGGGCTACGTTTTGGGTCTTTGGCTGGTTTGTACATTGGAAAACAACCAAAGTTTTTTCTTGCCCTAATATGCCAAGCCTGCGTCTCCCAGTGCATGTTGGGTAATGTAGTATTTGTTTAATAACTTGCCAACAGCCAAGTTTAAGACTACAATACCCAGCATGCAATGGGACTGACTTGTGTAGAAGTCGGGAGTTATCAGATTTTGGGCTCTGTACCTCAGTCTCCCGTTATTCTTAAGAATTCTAGGGTTTTCTGGAACTTTCATCAATTTCAGACAATTTTGCGACAAAAAAATCTGCTGGCCACCAAAAAGTCTAGAGGTTGACCTGTTTTACCAATATTTATTGAAATTATTTATGTATTATGGCATTATGGGGTCTCTATACCTCCTGGGCCCCCTCTGTAGTTATGCCCCTGGTGATGGGTGAATCTGTCCTATTTGCCCCTTGGCTAGTTTTGAGCTGGTTTTGTAGCCAACTTTGGCTGGTTTTGAATATAAGACCTGGCAACCCTGGTTAAAGGGAATGTTCTTCTTCAAATGGACTCTGGTTCTGGCTGGGAGGTTAATAGAAGGGCTGGATAGAGGAAAATGTCATACAATTAAAATGAAATTGTGGGGGGGTGCTGCATTGTTGGTAATAAGTATTGTGTCTGTTACACTAAGCAGGCCATTGTGACCCCCATAGAAGTTCCCACTGCATGTAGATTTAGATCTGCTGTTCTTATAATAAACGAGTAGAAGTCCAACATTGTTATGTATATTATTTATGAGGTTCTTGTTTGAAACATATTTTTTCTGTTGCTGTTTATAGGTATGACTTGCCAAGCTCGGAGCTCCTACGTCACCTCGGAAATCCTCTGGGGCCACAGATTCACCCCAGTTCTCACTCTGGAGGATGGCTTTTATGAAGTGGACTACAACAGTTTCCACGACACCTACGAGACCAACACGCCGTCCTGCAGCGCCAAAGACTTTGCGGAACTTGTCAGCAGGACGGAGATGCCCTTGAGCTGGTCCGTGTCCAGCAAACTGAACCAGCACGAGGAAATTATAAATGAAGAAAGCGGAAAGACTCATGAAACCCAGACAGAAAGAAATGGGGATGTAGCTAATGTAGAGAGTGAGTCTAAGTTCTAACATGGCGGTACACTGAGATGCTACGGAGCTGACCAATGTGTGGTATAAATGGCCGCTCAGTGGAGACCGGGTTAGTTAGAGGCAGAGGATTGGAGTCTATTCCAATCTGCAATGCCACCAACATATAAGGAAAGGCAACTGCCCTACAAGGCAGACTGATGTATGCATGAATTCTCCATTTTGGCTTGTAGACGACACAGTTCAGGCAGTGAGTCAGTCAGATCTTGTTTCTATATCAAGTTCATAAAGCACATTGCCTACAGAGACATCGCTTTGAACTCATTGGGCTTCATAGAGCTCCCTCAGACCTCACAGAGGTGTCACGTAAATGGCTTGGTCAATCTGTGGCTCTCCAAATGTTGCTCACCAATGTTTTGAAGGCCTCGGGTTGACTGTGTCTGGTCTGATGGCTCAAAGCCAACGTTCATCAGAACACTGTACATATGCCTTATGGGAAATTTCTTTTTCTCTTACATTTGTGAATAAGCCCAGCATGTACAAAGAAACTGTGAATGAAACTTCTAAATAATGTAGATAGATAGATGTGTAACTAACGTAGGTTTATTTCAGAATTCTAGGATTAAGATAATGCAAAAAAAAACCCCACACATGCTACATGTTCTGTTTCCTTTGAATGAAAACATACACAACTTGGGCTTATGGCTCACGGAGAAGTGGCAGTTGTTTTGCCCTTGAAGAATGTGGGGGCAAAATATAAAAATCTTCTGAGTTTTACAAAAAAAACAATAGATTTCATGAAATTCCCATAGACTGCTATGGGACTCATCTGTGTACCATAAGCCTCAATAACATGCACCAACCCATGGCAACCAATCAGCAGTTACCTCTGATTTGCCAGCTGACTGGTTGCCATGAGTTACTGAAATGGCACCTATTTTAGAAAATCTATTTTGTGAGGTATTATTGCTGAATTTCACCAGTCAAAACATAGTTCTTCCTTGGTGAGCATATGGTAGTCAATGTCTTGCAGGGGCTGTAGCACCTATTTTAACAGTTGTAGGTTACTAGGGGGGCAGCTATTTCTGGGAGGTGTTTGTCTTTTATTGTATTAGTTGCAGTACCATCACTCACCACTTTCTGGCAATAGCTCTTTTTTCCCATAAGGCTGCAACAGAACAGCGCCAAAATCTGATCTGAGCTTCCAATAAAACCCTGGACAAAAGTTTTCTTAGGCTAAGCACCTCCCAGAAATGGAAGGCCGTTGTTTTAAGTGCCCTTTAAGGTGTTTCCTGTTCCTCGAAATATTCCATAGGATTTTATTGTTTATTGAAAGAGTTGCCACTCACATTGATCTGTTACAGTCCGCTTCCATGCGTTGGTGGAAACCACATTATCTACAGAAACTCAAAGCCTACTACTAGCCTACTATTTGCTACTAGTCAAGTCTTACAAGGCACTCAATGAAATCCTATGAAGATATGCGCACTGTGCTCTTCCACATAAGCACAATTTATATTTAAGCACTGCTGTATCCTAAAGCTCAACAAGACTCTATCCATAGGTGTAACCATATCCGGGTCCCTACCGGACAGGCAGCTACTGATCATTCTTTACCCAATGAATGACTTCCTATTAAAAGCCATAGACAAAGTGATGCGAGAGAGGCGTAGATCAGGGTATCAGACCCGCCGTACTGTGACACTGTTTCCATAACACAAGGCCAATGTGAAGTCCACTTGCAGTGACAAAATCACTTCCATGAGTGTTGCATCAGTGTTCCATGGTCACGACATGTCTTTTGATTGGTGGGGTGAAGCCCCAGAGATCACAATATTCTGTTTATTCCTAATCTATTTGAGACAAAGGGGGTGCTCGGTGGTAGGTGCCCAGGAGCGGGAAACACTTCCAGTACTATTTAAGGACATGGCCCTTGGTCAATCAATAACTCAGACTTTATCACTTAGAGAGAACATTCAGAAGGTTCCATAAGACAACCTTAGACTTTCATAGATCCAGATTAACTCATCCTAGTGATACATAAGCGACAAGTTGTTGACATGTCATGACCCTAACTCACCCTTTTGCAACTCAGACCTGACCCAATCTGAAAAAAAAGAGCACGCACTCCTGGAGCCAAACGGTTAAGTTAAAATCCAAGTTTATTCCATATTGCTAAAATTACACGTCCAATCCACCATACTGTCATCTCTAATATACATGTGCCCAACCCACTCATCTCTGAGGTCATCCATCCATCTGGAGGCTTCTGGTGGTTCCGGCCAACTCCAACCTATTACTATTCCAAATAACACTGAAAGAACCTTCAAGAGAAGATGTGTCCCACTTGTCTCTCTCTTTGATAGAGTCTTCAGCCAATCAAGCTGATTATTAAGAACCTAGTCGGCTTTCTCGATTTGCTACAGTGAAGGCAATAATTATAGTGTATTTATATGTAAGGTTTCTCTATAAATTCTCTATCAAAGGGCTGTCCAACTGGATGTGGCCCTAGGAGCTCTTTTGACCTTTTAATATGACAATGTTTATTAGAATGAGTCCCAAACATGAAGTACAGGTATGGGATCTGTTATCCAGAAACCCGTTATACAGAAAGCTCCGATTTATGAGAAGGCCATCTCGTATAAATTCCATTTTATCCAACTAATCCAATTTCTTTTTAAAATGATTTCCTTTTTCTCTGTAATAATGAAACAATGAAACAGTAGCTTGTACCTGATCCCAACTAAAATCCATCCTTGTTGGAGTAAAACCAATCCTACTAGGTTTATTTCATGTTTAAATAATTTCCTAGTAGACTTGAGGTATGAAATCCAAATTAAAGAAATATCACTTATCTGGAAAACCCCAGGTCCCAAGCATTCTGGATAACAGGTCCCATACCAGTGAATAACTGGCCAACTATATGGAAACAGTTGGACATCACTGTCCTATCACATCGAGCATGGACCACAAGAGAATTCCTTATCACAGCTCCTCCTCTAATTTACACATGAGCAGGAGGTGGCACATTGTCTGACTCTATAGACTTAAAGGTGGAATGTAATAAATGGTCTTTAAGTTTGATACTTGTCTTGTAACCCATAGCAACCAATTAACAGGTGGCATTTACTGGTCAGCTGTTCCAAACAACATCTGATTGGTTGCTATGGGTTACTAGGTGTGGGCAAACTTAAGCCTTTTTTTACCAAATCTATGTGCCATCAAAAAAAAATGCCATATCAAATATGCCAAAGCTCATATGTCTAAACACATTAAGAAGGCACAGCCTGATATTTTAACTATATAATGGGACATAAATGTATATTATACCCTCATGTATTCATTACAAGTCATCAAACTGTCACTTTAGGGCAGAGCTTCCCAAATTGTGGTGGGGCAGAAAAAAAATGTAATCTCTCCAAAACAAACAATTGTCAGAATTGGCCGAATTTTTCTACTGAGCAATTTACATTCATTATTTTTTTTTCTAGCTTTAGAGATATTAGCAGTTTTAAAATGAATATAATGAATTTGCAAACAAAAAAAACAGAGTCACCTGCTGTTCATCTTGTCCTTAAATTACTATTGTGAGAAGAGAATCATTTGACGTTTTCCCTGGTCAGTTCTAAGTTCTTTGTTTAAAATATTTTATTTGATTTTCACATTAAACAATAAAAATCGATGTGACAGCAAATAATAATGCAGACTAAGAAGAAATACTGCAATTAGTACAATGGCATGTTATTATTATTGAAATAGTTCTAATCCATTTGTGTTTTGAATTGCTGGAACTCTATAACCAAGAGGACTGTTACGTATTTAATTGTATCTCAGCTAACGGCAGGTTCATTCATATATTTGGACAGTAAAAAAGGGGAAATATTCCAATGAGTTCAAACAGTATGGCTGATCCTACGAGTGTATTCTTAAATATCTCATGGAAACACTGATGTATAGCAGGTATTGATATATATATATGTGTAGTGACCTTTGAAAAGAAGGAAAAGCTTGTCATACATAGGGAGATCCCCCTTTGGCAAAATTGATAAGATATGCACACCTTAAGGGGGGAAGACATTGGGCTGATCCATTGATGGGCAATAGGGCCCAACGATCAGATAAAAACAAGAAAAATATGGGCGGACAGATCAAGGGCCACATGAACGAATCTATGAGGTCCTTGATCCGATATATCGATTGCAGAAGCGCCATACACTGCCCAATAAACTGTCAATTTATTCTGTCTGCATTTTATATGCCTTAAAGGCATTGTTCACCTTTGATTTAACTTTTAGTATGATGTAGAGAGTGATCTTCTGAGACAATTTGTAATTGGGTTTCATTTTTTATTACTTGTGGTTTTTGAGTTATTTAGCAGCTCTTCAGTTTCTAATTTCAGGAATCTGGTTGCTAGGGTCCAAATTCCCCTAGCAACCATGCATTTATTTGAGTAAGACACTGGACAAGGAATAGGAGAGGCCCGAATAGAAAGATGAGTAATAAAACGTTGCAATAAAAATACATTTGTAGCCTTCAAAAGCATTTGTTTTTTAGATGGGGTCAGTGACCCCCATTTGAAAGCAGGAAAGAGGCAGAAGAAAAAGGCAATTCATTATAAAGCTATAAAAAAATAAATAATGAAGACCAATTGAAAAGTTGCTTAGAATTAGCCATACTATAACATACTAAAAGTTTATTTAAAGGTGAACCACCCCTACTGAGTGAAAGGGAGAGAGTCTGTGAGCCATGGAATACATTGGGCATACAGAATCTGAGAGCAGAATAGGGGCAGAAGCTCAAGCAAAATGGAAGGGGTGGGATGGAAGAGCAGAAGGTTCGTCTGAAGTTGGAAACCAAAGGGGTGATAGATGGGAAGAGAAAGAAATAGGGTATAAAATTGGAGAACATTATAAAGGAGCAAATAACAGAACAATAAAGGGGAGATAAGAAGATTATGGGGGAGAAATGTTAAAAAGGAAAATGGAATGTGGAGTCAGGGAGTTAATTAAAAAGGGGAAGTGAAGAGCTGAGGAATTTGTAGGGACATGAGTTAATGATGGGGGAGAAGAGGCAGGGAGAGATCTGAAGGTTAAGAGCAGGGGTCCCCAATCCTTTTTACTCGTGAGCCACATTTAAGTGTAAAAAGGAGTTGGGGAGCAACACAAGCATGAAAAAGTCCATGGGGATGTCAAAGAAGGGCTGTGATTGGCTAATTGGTAGCCCCTATGTGGACTGGCAGACTACAGGAGACTCTGTTTGGCAGTACCTCTGGTTTTTATACAACCAAAACTTGCCTCCAAGCCTGGAATTCAAAAATAATCACCTGATTTGAGGCCACTGGGAGTAACATCCAAGGGGTTGGTGAGGAACATGTTGCTCGCGAGCTACTGGTTGGGGATCACTGGTGAACAGTAGTGATGGGCGTATTTATTCAGCAGGCGCAAATTTGTGGCAAATTCCCGAGATTTGCCGCCGGCGTCAAAAAAATGGACGCCGGCGCATTTTCGCCTGCGAATGTGCGCCAGCGTATGAAAAATGGGCACCAGCATACAAAATACAGACGTCGGTGTCAAAACCAGACACCAGCGTCAAAAACGAGACGCCTGCGCCATTTCACAAATTTTTCGCCCCAAATTCGCCCTTCACTAGTTAACAGGGAGAAAATGGATGACTGTGAATTTCATGAGTGGAGAAAGGGAGGGAGAATATAAAAGCAGAGGGGAAAGAAAGGAAAAAGGGAGGAAACAGAACTGTGAGAGTTTAAAGCCGCACATGAGATGAGAATATAATAGGGGCTGCTCTACTTACTAAGATATATTTAGCATGGACTTTTTTATAATCATCCAGGAAGCGGTGATCCTTCTGATATGAATTCCTTCCTATACAAAATGTATGAGGGCCTTCTGATCATCGATCACAAACACCGGTGATTTCCCTGCCTGTTCCCCTTCTTATATTCCAAAATCTGTGAGTCCCATGTATTTGCAAATCACCAAATGTGGAAAATCTGTTACAATTATCCTGTTTCTGAGAAAATCTTTTCCATCAAGTTCTAAAAATAACCGGACATTACCAAATTTATTCTAATTTCCTAACATTTAATCCCCTTTCCTGTCCACCAGTAATTTTATTAGGCACTCGTGAGATCTCCATGACATTTCCTTACCTATATCTGACTGTTCCTAAAATAGATTCTTTTGATCCTTTTTGCAAACCTTCAACGTGCGTTGGATCAGGAGAAGTTTGTGGCTTTATAAACAGGCCCCAGTCTCAGGGGCTGAATTCCGTTTGTCTGTCAATCAGTAACAAGAATACACGTTTGCCATTTTCCTTTTTATTCCAAATTTTATAATATCGAATGATGTTTTTGGACATTTTGTCTCCTGCACTGGAGACAATTAAAGGGGAAGTAAACTAGAATAAGGCTAGAAATGCTGTATTTTGTATACTAAACATAACATGAACTTACTGCACCACAAGCCTAATCAAACAAATGATTTATTCTTTCAAAGTTGGTCACCATCTTGTAACTTTGTTATACATCTTTGCAAGACCAAGACTGTGCACATGCTCAGTGTGGTCTGGGCTGCTTAGGGATCATCATAAATTATCAAAACAGCACAAGTCAAATAATATCTGCCAGAAGCTGATACAACAAGACTGATTAATAATCAGAATATACAGACTGCACTGGGTCCTGTGTTGTCATGTAATCTAATGTGGATTTTATAGTTTTTGTATTGTTTAATACAAACAACTCTGCAGAACCAATGGCTGCAGCAAAATAATCCTCCAAATAGAATCCCAGTTTATCTGTTTAAACCTGGCTCCATGATCTTTGTCCATGCAGCTGGAGTTGGAAACAGTAAAGGGGATGTAAAGGCAAAAATAAAATCCAATACAAATCTCTACACAGTCGCCAACTGCTCTACAGGGAAACAAACAAAGCTGCTTGAGTTCTGCATGGCTGGGAAGTAAGGCGGGGGCTCCCCCTGCTGTTCATAAGTATGATTGTTTCCCTGCAGAGCAGTTAGGGACCGTCTGACAATTCCTATCCACAGCAGTAAATGAAGGGAGAATTTCACTGCATACCGTCAGGTTTCTTATAAAAACAGTACACATTTTTTAATTAAAGTATATTGGAGATAGGGTTCTTTTTCATTAAAGAAAGTATTTTTTTGCCCTTTATTTTTTTGCCCTTTAAGAGTGTCAAAGAAACAGTGCTGCCTGCCATCACCCTAATACACAATAAATAAGCATTTAGGCAGCCGTGGGGCATGGGGCTTCCATTCAATCTCCAAAAGTACAGTAGCAGATAACAGATTCCCTGGGTTTAATATAGGAGTCAGGGCTCCTTACACCCCTATAATATGAACTCCTCTCCGAAATAACCTTTAGAATTGTTCACTGTACAAATGATTTTGTACAGGGAATCATTTCTTCGATGGAATAGGTTTATTTAATTTCAATTAGTTCTGTTCCAATGTTATATAGAAGGGATTGACTCAGATCTGTATCTGTTTTCATTTCCGTAGTTATTTTCAAAAACACTCGAGAGAAGATCTTGAAACTTGAACTGACCCCCTTTTCCTTCCAAAATATCTATATTTTTCTATAAATGAGATAAAAACTGTCTTGTGTCACATTTCTTTGATCCACAACAAACTGCTTGAGAAATATCAAGCGAATTTGCGTCAATTTCGCCAAAGGTTTTGCGTCTCATTGTGGCGCGATGTCTCCCCTCACATTTGGATACAATGCTCAATGTACAACATTCATGTTTTCTGAATATTTTAGGTTAAAGCCTGTCGTTTCTCGTGTTCTTTTGTTACATAAAATGGGAACTCATCATAAAGCTCAACCATTAAATAATACATTTTAAAAAAAAAACGGGACTGATGAAAGATGTAAAATGTTTATGCAAGTTGTTATACAATTACAAAAAAAAAAAAATCAAAATGAATCATTTGTTGTATGTGTATTATTTATATATTTATATGAGTGATTCCAGAAAAATGAAGGATATGAAAATGAAAGCATGTGCTGTGGAATGACTGGCACCTTGGTTCCTACGTTGAACCTAAAAGTGAGCAAAATAAGAATCAGAGACATAGTTATCCCCAAAATTACCAACCTCTATAGACAACGTGCCTAGAGGGGTTGTTCACCTTTGAGTTAACTTTTAGTATGATGTAGAGAGTGATATTCCGAGACAATTTGTAATTGGTTTTTATTTGTGGTTTTATTTACGGTAGCTTTTTATTCAGCAGCTTTTCCAATTTCAGCAATCTGGTTGCTAGGGTCCAAATTCCCCTAGCAACCATGCACTGATTTGAATAAGAGACTGGAATATGAATAAGAGAGGCCTGAATATAAAGATGAGTCATAAAAAGTAGCAATAACAATACATGTCTAACTTTACAGACCATTTTTAGATGGAGTCAGTGACCCCCATTTGAAAGCTGGAAAGAGTCAGAAGAAGAAGGCAGATAATTACAAAACGAAACCCTAGCAACCAGAACTGAGAACTGGAGAGCTGTTGAATAAAAAGCTAAATAACTGAAAAACTACAAATAATAAAAAATGAAAACCAATTGCAAATTGTCCCAAAGTATCACTCTCTATTAGTGATGGGCAAATAAATTTGCCTGGCGTTGGCGAATACATTTGCGAATCTCCAGCGAAAATTCGGCACTGAAAATTCGCCAGCATCAGTTTCCGATTTTCATGATTTTTCAGTGAAAATGTTCGAACGTCACGATTTTTTTTGGTGAAAATGTTCGCATGTCACGGTTTTTAGTGAAAATGTTCGAATTTCACGATTTTTTTGTGAACTAGTTCGAAGTTCACAATCTTTCACAATCTTTTAGTGAAAATCTTTTAGTGAATACGTTCGAATTCCACGATTTTTTCGTTCACTTTTCAATTTCACAATTTTTCGCGAATTTTTTTCAACGGGGAGAAATTCACCCATCACTACTCTCTATATCATACTAAGTTAATTTCAAGGGGAACAACCCCTTTAACACACTTGCCACCCCATCCTTTTAACTGCCAAGAACTAAAAGCGTGCAAATAAAATAAAGGTTTCTGTAAAACCCCCGACCTGTATTATATGAGTGCCACTAATGAAAGGGAAGAGCTAGAAGACAGCATTATCTGTGGCACCAGTCTCAGTGCTGTCCTACAGGTGGATACAATTCCAGCTAAATTAGTTCAGTTCTACATCCAAATTTAGATTCTCACATTATAAATAGTTGTCTTCATAAATAGCCCCTTCCTTCATTCCTATTTCTTTCTGCTTCCATATCAAGCGTCTCTCTCTCTCTCTCTGCACATAGAGTGCAGGCAGTTAACATCAAACTGAATGCCTCCTGTTGCTTAGCAACCACAAAGTGACAGCACTTCTCCTCCGTACCACAGCCTGAAACCT
This sequence comes from Xenopus laevis, assembly GCF_017654675.1. Lineage (NCBI taxonomy): Eukaryota > Metazoa > Chordata > Amphibia > Anura > Pipidae > Xenopus > Xenopus laevis. Next base: position 11,848,128 of record NC_054373.1, read on the forward strand.
CTCAGCTCTTATGCAACAATTACATGAGATTAATCTTCCAAAGGGGGACATAAAAGTTAATTTGTTGTTGGGAGGCGATGAACAAAAAAAAAACGCACTCTCCTTCTGGAAATGAATTGTAGGATGGGATTGGTATTTATGTACTTAGCTCGGGGAGAGGAGCGAAACATCAAGGGAAGAGCCGGTGTTTAGATACAGCAGCTAATGAGCAGGATGAGATGAGCAGAGCAAGGAACATGAGGAATATTATAATGGAACTTCACACACAAAAAGGGAATGTCATACACAATGTGCTTGTGCCCAGCAGGCTGATTTGCCAAGTGCATGTACTTTGGTGCATGAGGTGCAACGTGAGCCCAGTCCTGACTGTGTGTGATCTGCACCTATAGTTCCAACGTTGTGCCCTTATATGCACACACAACTGAATGGTGTGTAAGTGTGTGACTTGTTGAGCCCATGAGCCGCCAGGTACCTACTTAACTGCAATTTACTAACCACTCCTCCAGCTTATAATACATGAGTGATACTCAGAGTTCCCTGTATAACTCAGCCTGCAGCCTTGTGCCTTTATATGGTCACAGAACAACCCCTCAGTGACTTCTAATATCCTTATCATTTACAGTAGGGGGTACATTATCCCTTATAATACATGAGTGATACTCAGAGTTCCCTGTATAACTCAGCCTGCAGCCTTATACCTTTATATGGTCACAGAACCCATCAGTGACTTCTATTATCCTTATCATTTACAGTAGGGGGTACATTATCTCTTATGATACATGAGTGATACTCAGAGTTCCCTGTATAACTCCGCCTGCAGCCTTGTGCCTTTATATGGTCACAGAACCCCTCAGTGACTTCTAATATCCTTATCATTTACAGTAGGGGGTACATTATCCCTTATAATACATGAGTGATACTCAGAGTTCCCTGTATAACTCAGCCTGCAGCCTTGTGTCTTTATATGGTCACAGAACAACCCCTCAGTGACTTCTAATATCCTTATCATTTACAGTAGGGGGTACATTATCCCTTATAATACATGAGTGGTACTCAGAGCTCCCTGTATAACAGGAGGTAGACAATTCCCCATATACAGAGTTCCCTCGCTTTAAGATGATATAAGGAGAGTGAATGGAGTCTATGAATAGCCTGGAAAGGTCACACAGCAGAGATGTGTAGGCCTCAGTGGGGAAGGCTTTATATTTAGATGCACTGCTGAGCTGCTTATTCACCCAGTTTAGCGAAGACGCGTGTTGCTGGGAAGTAGAACAATAGAAATCAGGTAAGTGTCCTATTAATAAAATACAAATGGAGCTGAGAAGGAATGGGAGTTAAAGGCAGAGAAAGAGCAGGTCGCTGGGGAGTCAGAGCTCATAACACTGAGAATATTAATGTGAGTGGATTAGGGAATAAATGGTAATTCATTGTGTGGATTAAGGATTTACACCGGGAATGATTAAAATAATGTTACAGGGAACCTCAATGACTTGTGTAGGAGTCGGAACAAGAAGAATAACCCGGAGCATTGTTTGTTCCTGTGCCACACGAGTGCCGGGCTGAGCTCAATTATTTCATCACAAAAGGATTCATGGAATTACACCATTGTCATTATAATAATGAGCTTTGACATATGGGAAAGTGGTTTGTGCATAGAGATGACAATGGAGGTGGTTTAAAGAGAAAATGGATCATGTTTATTTTTTCCCCTAATAAAGAACTGCTGTATTCACACAGAATAGGCTAAATACAAAGGAATAGCTGTCCTGGTATAGCCTTCATTCTTATCCTGTCAAATTAAGGCTGGAATCCGCTGTAGAAGGAATTAAAGGTTTTGTTCCCCTTTAAAAGAACTTTTAGTATGATAGTGACATTGATATTCTGAGACAATTTGGTCTTCATTTTCAGCTATAGCCTTCTGTTCAGCAGCTCTCCAGTTTGGTGTTTCCGCAGCTATCAGGTTGCTAAGGTTTTATTTACCCTAGCAACCAGGCAGTGGCTTGAATAAGAAACAGGAATACGAATAGGAGAGGGCCGGCTTAGAAAGAAAAGTAACACATATAACAATAAAATTAAAATTGTAGCTTCGGAGAGCGATCGTTTTTGGCTGCTGGGGGGGTCAGTGACCCCCATTTGAAGGCTGAAAAGAGGTAGGAGAGGAAAGCAAATAATTCAGAAACTATAAAGGATACAAAATGACAACCAACTGCAAAGTTGCTAGGAATAGGGCATTCTATAACTTAAAAAGAGAACCACCCCTTTTAAAGGGATCTGGTAGACCCATCCTAAACCTATTGGGAAACAATCCCTGCTGTGTAGGCTTTGAGAAAAGTGATAGATATGTGCTCAGTACAGGGGAATTCTAGTGCTGACATAGGTATAATCAGTGAAAGCTGAGGCTAACAACCCTGTCATTCAAAACTGTCAGTTTGTCTCATAATGCCATGTATCCCCCATAGTTCTATTTCAGGGTAATGTTGCGAGAAATGACCACCTTCAGTGGGTCCTACAGAGCCCAGTCCTGCACTGCCAGAAATCAGTTCTGTCTTGTCATCTTTCTCTCTCTGGAACCCACCACTTCCCTAAATATTGGCACGGGGGGGCGGCCCAGTCCCGTGTAAGATGGTGTTGTGCCAAACATTGTTCTGCAGAGTCTACATCATAATACCGCCCAACATTTCAAAAATGGAAATAGGCACAAAAACATCTGGCAAGCAAAATGTTTCTTTGGCCACGCCCAATTTCTGGACACCCCCCCCCCTAAATACTACGGCCATTGTACAAAATTTGGCAGGTTATGGCACTTTTAAACACATTTCTGGAGGTTTTAGGGTCAGGTTTTATGTGTTATTGCAGTTTTGCTAATGAAGGTGAATTGCCCTTTAAGATGCAAGTGTCAGTTCTCCCAAGAGACCTTTTTAACTTAAATAGATACAATTGTTTCTTTGCTTATCATATTTGTTACAAATGTATCAAGTGCAGGTGCTGAATAATCTTGTCTCTCTGCCAAAATGCCTCATTTAAACAAAGTTTTAGAATCTTTTCCTGGCTGTTCAGTGCAGGAGATCAAAGAGAAACTCGGAACATTTCACTAACCATCCGGGACTGCGGGCTGAGCTGTCAAAATCAGGACTGTCCTGCAAAAAAACGAGACAGTTGGGAGGTATGACATCACAGTGCAGCTGCTCACTTAGGACCCAAAAGAAACACTCTGCTGCAGGTAGGTCCCTCCCCTCTTTAGGTATGACAGCGGATTCACATTTTATAGGGACGTCATGTAAATGCAGGACTCAAAATGGGGTGAGACCCACTACTAGTGAAGCAGTAGCCCAAGTATTAAGTTAAAAAAACTATTAGGACATACATAAGCCTAACACATTGCGTGCCTAAATGGGCACTATGGGCCTATGATTAAATGCCCATAGGTTTATGTATGTCTTAATAACGTTTTTTAACTTAATAATACTTGGGCTACTGCTTTGCTAGCTTTACCTTGTGTCTTATTACCTTCCCTTTAGATTGTAAGCTCCTTTGCACAGGGCCTTCCTCGCCTTTTGTACCGGTATTGGTTGTGATGTATATAACTCCATATGTTCTTAATGTGTAATTAATGTGATTTAGTTGTATAAACACATTTACTTTACAGCGCTGCGAAATATGCTGGCGCTATTTAAATAATAATACTAGTATTGGGGCTCACTTCTTTATTGAAAAAAATCAATTGGCAGCCCTTGGACGGAGGTTGTCCTGCTGAGAGACATAACATTTATAATTTCCTTTTTCTCTTTATTTAAGATCTAACGATTTTTTTTGGTTTAAAAGACAGAGCCACACACCATTGCTCATATGTTTATTAATTCCATGTAAATGCTTGAGGTCACTCAGTAGCTGCACTGAATGGTTTGGTCAGCCAACAACCTTCTTGTAAAATTGGTACACAAATGAATTCTTCCTTTAGTCCTCGATACTCAGTTTCCAAGTTTCACCTTCTGTTTCCCTTTCTAGGTACAGGCACAAGTCACATGACTTGGGGCAGCTGGGAAACTGACAATATGTCTAGCCCCATGTCAGATTTCAAAAATGAATATAAAAAAATCTGTTTGCTCTTTTGAGAAATGGATTTCAGTGCGAATTCTGCTGGAGCAGCACTATTAACTGATTCATTTTGAAAATGTTTTTTTTTTCCATGACAGTATCCCTTTAACAAAACTTAAAGTGGTTGTTCACCTTTGAGTTAACTGTCAGTATGATGTAGAGAGTGATATTCTGAGACAATTTGTAATTGGTTTTCATTTTTTATTATTTGTGGTTTTTCAGTTATTCAGCTTTTTATTCAGCAGCTCTCCAGTTTGCAGTTTCAGCCATCTGGTTGCTAGGGTCCAAATTACCCTAGCGACCATGCCTTTATTTACATAAGAGACTGGAATATAAAAGGGCTTGAATAGAAAGAGGAGTGATAAAAAGTAACAATAAATATGTAGCCTCAGGGTAGGACTACGTGTCTGACACGCTGCAAAAAAACGCCGGCGGCAAGTCGCATGTGACAGAAATAAGGTAATGGAAATGTCGGATGAAGTCGCAGCATTAATCCGACATGGCACAACTGTCAGATGCAGACCCTGCACGATGCATCTGCATCCGGCAGTCGTGTCACGTCGGATCAGCACCGCGACACCATCCAACAATGCATTCACTTTTATTTTTTTTATAATTTCACCTTATTTCCGTCGCAAATCGAAATGCCACCTGCGTTTTGATGTAGCGCGTCGGATTGCGCCGAAAATATCCATGTAGTCCTACCCTAACAGAGCTTTTGTCTATAAATGGGGTCAGTGGCCCCCAATTTGAAAGCTGGAAAAAGTCTAGAAAAGTCTGGGGAAAAAAAACTATAAAAAAAAAAAAAAAAGAAATAATGAAGACCAATTGAAAAGTTGCTTGGATAAGCAATTCTATAACATACTGCTGGAACACAGCATTTTAAAGTGCAATCTGGCAGCTGAAAACAAAATATAATGTCATATATAATAGCGGAATGGCCTGTAGAATTGGCTTTATAACTCCTCTTTCCATCCCCAAACAGGCTGAGCTTTTCTGGTACCAGAACTTTCAGTTACAGACGATAAAGTTCTGTTCCACGTGAGGATTAATCCGTGTGTCAGGAGTCTTGTTTCATGCTGATTGTGCATAATGATCACAGAGACACCCAGGCTTATGGATTCTATGCCATACATAGGGTTGCCACCTTTTCCCGAAAAGAATACTGGCTTTCCTATATATTTATCTTTTTTCCCTACGAACAACATTGGGATCAGCCATCATTTTTACCAGCCAGGTGGCAACCATACCCATTCAGTGTGCTGGAGGCTCATTATGGATTTGCAGCTCTTGTATATCCTCATACATCCCAACATTTTGGAAATCAAAAAAGGTGTGCTGTGCGTAGCACGGCAAATTTTTTTTGGCCACGCCCATTTTTGTGGTCACACCCCCTAATTACCATGTTCATTTTACTTACCATGTTCATTTTTATTTTTCACCCAATTACAGCCCCCAACCTCCATCCCACTGAGGTGCCACTGTCTGTGGGGGGAGGGCCAAGCACTAGGGCTCTGGTGCCGGTCGGCCTGAGGGCCGCTTTCTGGGGGAGACTCATGACAGAGCGGGGCCCACCGGGGCACTGGGGAGGCGGCAGGGGCTCAAGCCTCAACACCCGATCCTCATGGGGAGGGGGGGCGGGTGCCGTTGTCGCTTCGGGGGCTGCTCACAATCGCGCGATTTTCCCTCACTCAGAAAGCGGAGCATCCAACATGGCGCTCCACGGCAGGACGGACTCTCGGCAACCTCCGGAAAGCTTCGGTTCCGCTCGGGGACAGGGCTGCTGGCCGGGGCGGGGATACCGCAAGGCTTCGGGTGATGGAGGTGGAGCAAGTAGAAAGATCGGAGGAGACACGGATGCGGGAGCGGGACATTGAGTCCACTATCCGGGACAGCGGGACAAAATCGGGACTGTCCCGCCTAAAACGGGACGGTTGGGAGGTATGTATCCTTGACCAGAGCACAGAACCATAACCCAGGTTGCCTTTACTCTATTTAGTACATTTTTTTCCTAGCTAAGTCATTTTAGAAAGATGCAATATATAGTATAATACACAAGAGCCATGAATATCTTGTAAATTATATCCTTATAAACAGTGACTAGTGATGTCATCAGTTATAAACAGTGACTAATGATGTCATCAGTTATAAACAGTGTCCAGTGATGTCATCAGTTATAAACGGTATGTGGGGATGTCATTTTGGTCACATGACTCCCTAAAACTTGTGTGTTATAATAAATAAAGTAGCCCTTGTTGGACAATATTAGAAGTAACCTCGGAGTTCCATGACCTGTATAAAAGCACTCGGCTTTGTCATGAAACTCCTCAGTAACTTATAATATCCTTATATTTTGCAACAGGGGGTACTTTATTCACTATATAATACACATAGGCTCATCTTGTAGGTTTATTCTTTCTAAAATCTCATAATGGGCCCAATTACATCCACGCTTTCATCTCAATTGGCATTGCTTTTTTTTTTCCCCAGAATTCTGCCGTCGTTGTAAGTTGGCATAGAACCTGACGCGAATGTGTCCAATGTGTTAAATTTGACACAATTGCGCTCGCACTTTGCCGTAAAACCGATTAAATTCCACTGGAAGTTTTCCAAGTCCGGCTGGCGTCATTTCTGGAGTTTGGAGCGAGAGTGGCGCACGCACCAGATTCGTTTGACGCTGCTGCACACCCCCATTATTTTTAGGGTACGCCCGGCCCGTGTTTGTTTTCACTCATCCACTTCTATAGAAATCTCAGGAAACTGCGGGAATGAAAGTGATACTACTGGTTGAATCAACAGCGCCCCCTGCTGTTGTGTTTAGACATTGACCCAGCTATCGGTAAATGCAATTACTGAGCATCGGGGGGAGCTTCTCTGTCTGGTAATGTCTTTTTTTTCGTCAGCAAACAGAACAGCAATGGGCACTGCTTATTGGAATTCAATACGTTAGCAGTGTAAAAACTGCCCAAATCTGGACAAAAAGAATGAATATAAATTGTCAGAAATATATTCTGAGCAACATTTCATTCATTTCTTGGTGTTCAGTTCCCCCTATATGAAATACTAAAATAGTTATTGTTTTGCTCTCAACCAAACTTTTACTTCTTGCTACAAAACATTTGCAGGCGTGATGTTTATCAGCTGAGCCAATCACTGGCTTGTGCCAAATGTACAGCCAATGGCTCCCTCTTACCAGTTTACCTCTCAAGGATTATCTCCGAAACTAGAAGAAAAAGAGAAGGAAGAAAATTGGCAGTGAACATTTTTTAAACATGAACTACAGTTTGGTGCCGTTTTCTGCTCAACGGATGGTTTCCTTTTAACCCTTTAAAGGGGGTGGTTCATCTTTAAGTGAACTTTTAATATGTTATAGAATGACCAATTCTAAGCCTTCATGTTTCTTTTTTTTATTGTTTTTTAATTATTTGCCTTCTTCTTCCAACTCTTTCCAGTTCTCAAATGGGGGTCAGCGACCCCATCTAAAAATAAACAAATTCTCTGTAAGGGTCTGGCCAAACAGAAATATTCGGGGAGATTAGTCGATAAATCTCCTCTTCTTTGCGGCGACTAATCTCCCCGATGTGCCTTCCGCTGGCTAAAATGTAAATCGGCTGGGGGCAGGCAAACAGAGCGATTCGTTTTCCAGAGTTTCCTCGTGAGGCAATTACGGGCGACTTCGGAAAACGAATCTCTATGTGTGCCTGCCCCCAGGCGATTTACATTGTAGTCAGCGGAAGGCACATCGGGGAGATTAGTCGCCACGAAGAAGAGGAGATTTGGCGCCTGGCAACTAATCTCCCCGAATCTGCCCGTGTGGCCAGGCCCTAAGGCTACAAATGTATTGTTTTTGCTACTTTTTATTACTCCTCTTTCTTTCTATTCATATTCGAGTCTCTTTTGCAAGTCAACGCATGGTTGCTAGCGGAATCTGGACCCTAGTAACCAGATTGTTGACACTGCAAACTGGATAGTTGCTGAATAAAAAGCTAAATAACTCAAAAACCACAAATAATAAAAACCAATTGCAAATAGTCTCAGAATATCCCCCTCTACATCATACTAAAGTTAAATTAAAGGTGAACAGCCCCTTTAAGTGCTGTAGATCTTAGAATCCAAGGCCCTGAAACAAAAATAGATTCTATGTTTCTGTATACACTTGGTGGGTGGAATCAGAACAGCAGCTCCCAGTCATATGAATACATAAAATTAAAGAAACATAACGTAGTTGGTATATACGGGAAACTTCACCTTTAAAGGGATACTGTCATAGGAAAAATTTTTGTTTTCAAAATGAATCAGTTAATAGTGCTGCTCCAGCATAATTCTGCACTGAAATCCATTTCTCAAAAGAGCAAACAGATTTTTTTATATTCAATTTTGAAATCTGATATGGGGCTAGACATATTGTCAATTTCCCAGCTGCCCCAAGTCATGTGACTTGTGCTCTGATAAAACTTCAATCACTCTTTACTGCCGTACTGCAAGTTGGAGTGATATCACCCCCCTCCCTTTTCCCCCCCAGCAGCCAAACAAAAGAACAATGGGAAGGTAACCAGATAGCAGCTCCCTAACACAAGATAACAGCTGCCTGGTAGATCTAAGAACAGCACTCAATAGTAAAAACCCATGTCCCACTGAGACACATTCATTTACATTGAGAAGGAAAAACAGCAGCCTGCCAGAAAGCATTTCTCTCCTAAAGTGCAGGCACAAGTCACATGACCAAGGGCTGTTGGGAAATTGACAAAATGTCTAGCCCCATGTCAGATTTCAAAATTGAATATAAAAAAAAATCTGTTTGCTATTATGAGAAATGGATTTCAGTGCACAATTCTGCTGGAGTAGTACTATTAACTGATGCATTTTGAAAAAAAAACTTGTTTTCCCATGACAGGATCCCTTTAAAGAGCATGATGGATACGGAAGAGTAGCGCAACACTGATGTGTTTTGCTCATTTCTTCCTCAGGCTGAATTTAACCATGAAAAGCAGCTGGATCTCATTTGCCCCAAACTGAACTCAATTACTATCCCCCAAAATCTCTCAGGATGGCACTTTCCTCTGTAAATGACATCGATGTACGATCCACGCAATGTGCTCTATGGAGAGGTCAGGGAGTAGTGAAGAAAACACAGCTCAGGAAAAAGAACTGTACACTTATTTATTAAGCTGCATTTATATACAGATTAAAAGGGAATATGACAAAATACATTTTGTGGTGAACGTAATCCTTTAAATCTACAGATAAAAATACAAAAATATGCCATTTTTCAAATGGCAAAATAACTGCCATTTGGCTCCATTCAAGGGATTACAAATGTTAATTATGCTGTGATACTTTCATAGACACCAAAAACAATCGACTTCTTCGTATGGACATCGGCGATAACACGTAGGTCGGAGGCGCCAGACCAGCGAGTCCAGAACTCCTGGCATTTTAAGTTGGAGAGGGAGCGAGAAGAAGAAAGAAAGGAAGGAAGGAAAGGGTTGGTTGAGGTCAGAACCGGTACTGCGATGGGTTTAAACAAATGGGACGATCAATAGAAAGAGACAGTGGTTCGTTTATTTGACCATAAGTGTCAGAACTAGTGATTTGCCCGGGTCTCGCCCTAAGAAACTTTAATAACCAGGCAGAACCCCCCATGCTTATTTGTATTGTATCAAATGAAGATACATACTATTGCCTCCTAAGGGTAACAACACACAGGAGCTTTAAAAAAATTTAATTTAAATTTAAGTCTGGGTAGAAATGCTCTATTTTATATCCTGAACTTACTGTACCATCCCAGAGGCTCAGCAGTCCTATAAGAGGAATGATTCAGGCCTTCAACGTTGTCTCCAGCAGCTCCTCATCTTGGATCTTGTAAAGCCTTCTCTTGAGTGTCAGTGCACATGCTCAGTGGGCTGCTGTTAAGAAACTTAGGAAATCATCCACCAGAAAATGAGGATTACCCATCATAGAAGCTGATGCTACAGGGCTGATTATTCAATAGTCTATATATTGTGCGTCGGTCCCTAAGCTCAGTAAGTGACAGTAGCTCAGAGCATTTGCTCAGAATCATCTGAAAAGAAGATGGGGAGCTACTGGGGCATCTTTGGAGACACAGATCTATACTGCTAAAGGGCTGTGGTTGCCTTGGGCTGGTAGAGAAACCTAAAACATAATGTACAGCATTTCTAGCCTAATTCTTTGTTAAGTTTTAGTTCTCCTTTAAATCTTCCGGACAGCTAAAAAAACATGGTGTCAAAACTGGCCAATGCCGTGGGGGTCATTTTTTCAGGCTACCCCGGAGGGCTGCGGCCAAGGGGAAATCAATAGGAGGAGTTTATTTCCAGGACAGAGGAGTATCATTTCAGAACACCAGTCGATAATGGTATAAGTCAAGCTGGCTTTCATTTTTTAACATCTATGAAGAACTAAGAAATATAGTCTTTTTTTTTTTCCTTTCAGAGGAGCAAAATAGATATACATCTACGATTATTTTCATATAAATATATTTTAGATTTGCGTGACAAACATAAGGGCACATTCTGTTCTGCAAGCGTCCCATGTTCCACCAGAACAAATGCTCCCTTTTGGAGGGATACTATGCTCATTTATTACCCGCCTTTCTAACTTCTTAGCCGTAATATTTCAGCCATTGGCTGCCTATAATTAAAATTTGAATAATTCAGAGGCCTGCCTTAGCCATATAGAGAAAGCTGCAAAGTGAGTCTAAATAACATATATATATATATATGTGTGTGTATATGCACTTCAAAATACACATTTTTGACACACACACACACATATATACATATATTAGGGATGCACCAAATCCAGCATTCGGTTCAGGATTCGGCCTTTTTCAGCAGGATTTGGCTGAATCGAATCCAAATTTGCATATGCAAATTAGGGGCGGGGGGAAATCCTGTAACTTTTTGTCACAAAACAAGGAAGTATTTTGTTTTCCACTTCCAACCTCTAATTTCCATATGCAATTTGATTTGGTATTTGGCCAAATCTTTCACGAAGGATTCGGGGGTTCGGACAAATCCAAAAAAGGGTATTCAGTGCATCCCTAAAAAAAAAAATATATATATATATATATAGTGAATAAAGTACCCCCTCTTGTAAAATATAAGGATATTATAAGTTACCGAGGAGTTTCATGACCATATAAAAACACGAAGGCAGAGGTCATGGAACTCAAAGGTAACTTCTAATATCCTCATATTTTGCAACATTGGCTACTTTATTTATTATAATACACAAGCTTTAGTGAGTTATGTGACAAAAATGACATCACTACTCACTGTTTATAACGGATGACATCAGCACTGACCATTTATAAGGATTGTGTATTATATAGTGAATAAAGTACCCCCTTTCGTAAAATATAGGGATATTCTAAGTTGCCGAGGAGTTTCATGACCATATAAAACCACGAGTGACATCAGAACTCACTGTTTATAGGGATATAATTTACAAGATATTCATGGCTTTTGTGTATTATATATATATCTATATCTATATATATATAAATATATATAATACAGTCATGAATATCCTGTAAACGATATCCTTATAAATGGTGCTTAGTGATGTCATCGGTTAGAATCGGGGCTTAGATATGTAATTTCATGACTCACTGAAACTTGTGTATTATAATAAATGAAGTACCCCCTGTTGCCAAAATATGAGGATATTAGAAGTCACCTCGGAGTTCCATGACTCGCATAAAAACATTTTTATATGGTCATGGAAAGCCTCGGTAACTTACAATATCCTTATATTTTACAAGAGGGGGTACTTTATTCATATTATATTCATGGATGTCGTTTTTATATACTGCAGCTTTTAAAATAGGCCCCTTTGTAACTATTGGAGCAGCTTGAGAGAACTACCTCCAGATACCCGCCCCCTGTGATGTCACAGGAAGAGAAAGGGCGCCTGAGAGCTTGTTAGATAGGCTTTATGGCACCAATATAGCCAAGGACTCATTCATTTAAGAAACTGCGGCGATAGGTTGTAAAGTAGGGCAATAAAAGATAATAGTATCCCTTTCACTTTCTGTAAGGCAAATTTCCTATGATGTAGCCAGCATCATAACAAATGACTATAGGATCTCAGCAGTCTAGGACAGGGATGCTCAGCCTGTAACCAACCGGATATTGCTTTACTACAACGTCCCGAATACTCACCCAGGGGCCTGTATATCCGGTGGGTTACGGTCTGCCCATCTCTGTTCTAAGCTGAAACACATTAATCATCAATTAAAAAACAAAACAAATGTAGTGAAATCACATCAGTTCCGACTATGACTAACTTTACAAAGCAAAGTAAACTCAGTAGAAACCAGACTTCATTCCAGATTCATGCTTCCCCCAAAGTCACCATAGAGAATTTCACTACACATACAAATCTCAGAGGAAAAAACAAAACAAAAATAAATAGAATTTTTTTTTTTTTTTGCAGAAAAATTTAAAATTTCAAGCTTTCTATTTTGATAAAAAAAAAAAAAAAAAAAAGCAAAGTATAGTCTGAGCAGAAATTCTTCAACTGTTTATCATACATAAGACTGCATGACTATAATACAAAGGACTTCGGCTTTTTTTTGTTTTGTTTTCATGTAACGTTACAATATACACAGCAAGTCCGGACTAGATCTTACAATCTGAACACAGGTATATAAACCTTTTTTGTTTTTGTTTTTTAAAAAGTTTTCCATGCTGTTTGTTTACAATGCACAGACGTCCTGTAACCAAACTGTGTAGTAAAGCGCACAAAACTGGACTGTAACAGACACACGCTACGTGGGGAAATGCTAGCCAATGAAAAACGAAGAAGGTTTTGTGAAATCGGGTTCCTTCCTAAAACTGAAAAAGAAAAAGTGCAATAATTTCCCTGTTTTCCAGTTAAAAAAAACAAAAAACGATATGATGGAATCGAGTTATTTGTGAAGATGTTGCCGATTTAGAGGAGGGCTAAAGCCTAACACAGAATGTGGCTAGAAATGCTGTATTTTATATACTAAGGGGAGGCCCATTTATCAAAGGTCTAATTTTCGAATGGACGTTTTCGGCGTGATCCGACATGCTGCTACATAACACCTGCGACAAGTCGCATGCCACAAAAAAAAGATAAGTGAATGCATTGTCGCAGCGTAGATCCAATGCAACACGACTGTTGGATGCAGACGCAGCATGCACCGTCTGCATCCGACAGTCGTGTTGCGTCGGATCAACGCTGCAACACCATGCAACGATGCATTAACTTACATTATTTTTGTTGCATGCGACTTGTCGCAGGAGTGTTCTCACAACGCATCGGATTGCGCCGAATACGTCAGTGTAGTCGAAAATTCGATTGGGAGGTTATTTAAGAAAAAATGTGAAGTCTAAAACTCGAACGAATTTTACCGACTCGAAAAATTTAATCGAATGAGATTCAAATTAGACTAAACTCGAATCAAGTTTTTTCTCCAAAAAAAACAACTTGAATGTCAAGAAGGCTAGTAACATCTTCAAATGGGTCATTGGACCTCTGCCATTGACTTGTACATGAACTCAGCAGGTTTTAGGTGGCGAATAGTCAAATTCGAATTATTCCCAGGGTAAAGGTTTGATAAATCTCGATTTTCGAATTCTAATCGAGTTCGGATTATTCCCAATTTGAATTTGTGTTTTGATCAAAAATACAACAAAATTTGAATTTCCTATTCGACCTTGCCCCTTAGTGAACCAGCCCATAAGTTCAGCAGTCCTATAACTAAAGATTTAGGGCTTCAAAGTTGTAACCAGCAGCCCGCCATCTTGGATCTTGTTAGGCCAGCTCTTGCAAGCAAGTGGCACTGCACATGCTCAGTGAGCTCTGAGCTGCTGTTGAAAAGCTAAAGGTGGACATACATGCAGAGATCCGCTCATTGGCAACCTTGTCAAAAAAGATGATCCAGACTCGATATGCCCACCTTGAGGTGGGTGATATCGGGCTGATCCGATTGTGAGCCCTATGACCCAAATATCGGATCACACCGTTGAGCATACGCGGTTGAGCAAACTGATGCGGCCCTCGATCCGACTGGTTTTTAACCTTACCTGATCAACATCTGCCTGACTTTTGGCCAGATATCGATCAGGGAAGCCTGTCGGAGGGCTCCATACACTGGGCAAAAAGCTGCCGACTTCATCTGTTGGCAGTTTATATATGCCGGTGTATGGGGGCCTTAAGCTCAGGGGTCGTGGAAAATTATCATATCATCATCTTGTATGACATAATTAGTAATAAATTTAATTGGGAATAAAACCTGTTGCTGTAGGTTAAAGAATCAATGCTATTGCAGCCTGCAACACGAATCTGAATTTACTACTACTAATAAGCCTTACATTGTGACAGTAATACTATCTTTATTGTGAGTGGGTCCCTAAGCTCAGTAAGTGACAGCAGCACAGAGCATGTGCAGTGAATCAGCAGAAAAGAAGATGGGGAGCTACTGGGGCATCTTTGGAGACACAGATCTTTACTGCTAAAGGGCTGTGGTTGCCTTGGGCTGGTACAGAAGCACAAAACATCATGTACAACATTTCTAGCCTATTTCTTTCATGTGCCTTAGTTCTCCTTAAATCATACCCATGAAGAAAAACAAAAAAAGGCTTGACTTGTGTTATTGCATGCCAAGCCGGGAACAAAGTCATCGACAACAAATTCACAGCATAAATGTATTAAAGGATAAATTAACCAAAAAGAGCCAATTAGCATTAAAATATTTAAATCCGAGGACAATGCGATATAACAAAATGTATAGGACGATAGCTAGACTCCTGCAGTCATTTCCTCCCACATTTCTGTTCTATCTCAGAGTAAAGAAGCATTTAGTTATTAAAAAATAAATATATTTTATTATAACTTTTTTTTCTCGTTTTTTGTAGGGCATAGCGGGTATGGTTATTTTAGCCAGAGCTAAAAACGTGTTCTTGGACTAAGGCAGTAGGAACTGAAAGTTAGGCATCAGTAGCAATAGCCTTCGTTATATTCGGATTTACCTTGGGGTACAACTTCCCTTCGGACCTGCGTGAGTCGGAACAAGGTGTGCGGAGAGTGGAAAGCTTTAGATCACTGGGTTTTGGTAGCTGAAACCGGAACGCACATCTACGAGCTGCTCTGTAACGGGACAGTGTAATACAGGGGTCCCCAACTTTTACCCATGAGCAACATTCAAATGTAAAAAATGTTGAGGAGCAACACAAGCATGGAAATAGTACCTGGAGGTGCCAAATAAGGGCTGTGATTGGCTATTTGGTAGACCCTATTTGAACTGGCAGCCTATAGGAGATTTTTATGAAACCAAAACTTGTTTCCAAGCCTGGAATTCAAAAATAAGCACCTGCTCTTGGGCCACAGTGTAGAGTCCTGCAGCAGGTTGGGTACCAGCAAAAAAAGCGGGTAGCCTGCGGGATGAGGGTTGGATTTTTGGTTGCGGGTATAGATGCAGGTCGCGGGTCTGCACGTCGCAGGTCTCATCTAAATCTCTTATCTTATACGGTCTATATTTTACTCCTTTTAAAATTTCACAAAACTTTTTTTGTCTCCGCCCACTTTTGATGTTGTCCCTTCCGGTTTGCAGCAACATCACGTCCTGTTTAATGGTGGTCAGCGGGTTGTGAATCGGGTTACAGGTAAGGCAGTTACCCGGGTCAGGGTTGGGTAGCAGATCAAAGTGGGTAAATATGTGGGTTGTGGTTCGGTTTGCGTGTTTGGGTCGGGTTTTATAAATTGGTTCCGTGCAGGACTCTACCACTAGAAGCAACATCCAAGGGGTTGGCGAGTAAGATGCTGCTCATGTGCTACTGGTTGCGGATAACTGGTATAAGAAGTCCGGCACTCACATGTCTGTATATGTTGAACTAGAGAACAGTGACAGTTCCAGTTTTGTTGAAGCGATGGTACAGCCTTCATTTTTCCCCCACTGACAATTAAAACAAAAAAAAAACGGTCTAGTTTCACCTTGTGCCAAAAAGTGCAGAACTGCTACATATTGGTTACAGACATCTATGTGCTATAAAAACAGCTTTGGTACAATAAATTATCAAAAAAAGGGAAAATAATTTTTTTTGTAAAATTCACAGCATAATTGTGAGGCAAAAAAATAAGCAGTCACATAAAATTCTGCATTTTTCTTTTTTTTCTTTCTTAAAAATGTTCAAAATGAACAGAAGACATGTTTGTGCAGAAGTTAATAGTGGCGATACCACGTGCGGCGAAACGGAGGGGAGGTTGAAAAAATAAAAAAGGGGGAGAAGGTGGTAGGAGAAAAGCAAATGAACAAAAAAAAAAGAAAAGGGGTTGGGAGGGCAGAGAAAAGAAAAAGGAAGGGGCACAGATGTAGCTATTTCCATCCAACGCAAACCACTACTTCTGTGACCGTCAACCATTAAGGAAGTCAGCTTTATGACACACGCAAAGTGACCTTGCAAAAAAAAAAAAAAAAAAAAAAAAAAAAAAAACTCTACAATTAGTGGGTCACACGAGTCTATGTTAAAAGAAAGGCCTCTTGAATGAACCCCAATTCTGGATTTTTTCAGTATGAAGGACTGTCTGCGAAAGCATGTCCGAAAGTGATTGCATCTAAAATGGCAGGCTCTTCTAACTCAAGAGTCCAAATCCATAAGGCCAAAGGTTATCCCAAAGACCACCGAACTCAGACCTCCCCAAGGACCTGTTGATTGCTTCTCAGTGCACCTTAATATTCAGCCGTCTCCCACAAAAAAACAAACAAAAAAAAAATATCCGATTTTAACTGCTGCTTTGTATCCCAAATTCAGGACAGGAGATTCTGATGACCGCCATCTTAGCATGTTGACTGTGTATGACAACCGTCCCTTTAACTACGGAGGTTCCTCGTTCTTACAGTACTGCATATCTGTGCCCAAGTTTCGATGAACCTTTAAGCCCCCGAAAAGGACTTAAAGAGGTGAATGTTTTATTTTTATTTGATAATGTTGCATTTTTTGTTTTTTAATCATGTTGGCAACTGACTATGTCCAGTATAACTTACTATGGTTAAAATATATAAATATATATGTATATACAAATACATATATATATCATTTTATAAAATTATTATGATACGAGTGTACAGAGTTGAAGGGGACAGCGGGGGAGGGAAGGGGGAAGCAAAAGGAGAGGAAATTACCTCGGAGCTATCCAATAAGGTGTGTTTGGAAACAGCTCGTTAAAAAAATAAAAATCGTTTCACTTCATTGTCCCTTTGCGATCGTTTCAAGTTTTAAAAAAATAGTCAGCTTTTCCCTGTTGTAGCGGTTTAAGTGTATCTCCTTCTGATTAAAGCAGCTTTTGCACTTTTTTGTTTTTGCTTTTGTTTTTTTTTTTTTGAAAAACAAAAAAACCTTTAAAAACAAATAAAACAAAAGAAAAAACAAACCCACACACACAAAAAACAAAAAAAAAACAAACCTAGATTGAATTTAGTCACGAGCTTGCCACAGGACTATGCTGAACACAAACTCCTGTCATGGGAGAGTCTTCTCGGTCAATCCCTTGCCTCATGGTTAAATGTCCTTCCGTTACGTAGTGGGTGGGGCCTGTATTTGCAGAATATTGATAATCTGGATGTCCAGTGAGGCCAGTCTCTTGGCGAGGATTTGAATAGACAGTTAAATTAACATCCAAAGTTCCATTCTGTCCAAAGTCCAAGGTGTTAGCAGCCACAGGACGATTCTGATAGGCCAGGTTGCCTTGGTTGCCGGTAGAAGAGGAAGATGTTGAGGAAGAAGTATTTGAGGAAGACAAGGAAGTCATGGAGTGTTGGCTGTGACCAATATCCATAGAATCCTGGGTGGAGGAGCTCGTTGATGGAGAATTGTAGATCCTGGTCCTTGTCCTGTTACTCAAGACATGCTGTCCATGGTGGTGATGGTGATGATGATGATGGTGGGAGCCGTTCCCATGGTGATGCGGCACATTTTTCTGGGAAGGGGGCACATGAAATGTAGTTTCTTGGACAGGGTGTGTTTCAATAGTGACCTGTGTAGTAGGGGCTTCAGGGACCGTCCAACCAGGAGGAAACTGTGGTCGAACCTAAAGAAGAAAAAAAAATTTTTTAACACACAATATATGTAGCTATATACTCCACTCTCATCAGGCCAATATACAGAACTAGACAAAATTAAATTAAAAAAAAAAATCATTTAGGTTTATTTTTCATTATAAGTCAAATTGTTTTTTTTTTTTTTTTCTTCAAACACTTTCTAATCTAAGCCTTGGAAAATGAGCTCTATATAAACAAACCCCCCAGTTCATGGCTGTATCTGTGCTTTATGGGAGGGACATTTATAATAAAGAGTATATCACTGAATAACCAAGGAGGTGGGAACAAGTGTTAAATAAAAGTGCTTTCAATTTCTCTGTCCTGTATACAGGTACGGGAACCGTTATCCGGAATGCCGTTATCCAGAAAGCTCCGAACTATGGAAAGGTCATCTCCCATAGACTCCATTTTATGCAAATAATCCAAATTTTAAAAAATACTTTTCTTTTTCTCTGTAATAATAAAACAGTAGCTTGAACTTGATCCCAACCAAGATATAATTAATCTTTATTGGAGGTTAAGTCAGCCTATGGGGTTTATTTATTATTTAAATGATTTTCTAGTAGGCTTAAAATATGAAGACGCAAATTACGGAAAGATCTCTTATGCGGAAACCTTCTTAATGGGATCTTCTTGAACATTGTTGTATGTTGTCCCTTTAAATAAACCGGTTTATAAAGATTGCACCTGTCGTGTCATTTATCCTTTAAAATGCAGATTAGTTGTGCTCCAGTGTACAGCTCTGGTTATAACCAATACTATAGTGACAAACATTGTCTGTAAAGGGTTACAAAAGTTTGGTAAGGATAGTTTTCACATCAGGTCTAGATTCCAAATCCTTTATTATTTACAGGAAAACACGTGGCCAACAGATATGTTTTTAAAAATCACACCCTAAATTCAATGATTTCATAATTTAAATGTAATAATTTAAAGGGATACAGTCACAGGAAAAAAATATTTTTTTTCAAAACACATCAGTTAATAGTGCTGCTCCAGCAGAATTCTGCACTGAAATTTTAGATTTAATTTTGAAATCTGACATGGGGCTAGAAATATTGTCATTTTCCCAGCTGCCACCAGTCATGTGACTTGTGCTCTGATAAACTTCAATCACTCTTTACTGCTGTACTGCAAGTTGGAGTGATATCACCCCCTCCCTTTTCCCCCCAGCAGCCAAACAAAAGAACAATGGGAAGGTAACCAGATAACAGCTCCCTAACACAAGATAACAGCTGCCTGGTAGATCTAAGAACAACACTCAATAGTAAAATCCAGGTCCCACTGAGACACATTCAGTTACATTGAGTAGGAGAAACAACAGCCTGCCAGAAAGCAGTTCCATCCTAAAGTGCTGGCTCTTTCTGAAAGCACATGACCAGGCAAAATAACCTGAGATGCACCTACACACCAATATTACAACTAAAAACATACACTTGATGGTTCAGGAATGAAATTTTATATTGTAGCGTGAATTATTTGCAGTGGAAACAGTGTCATTTAGAAATAAAAAAATGATAAAAATCATGACAGAATCCCTTTAAGGGATGGGTAGAACAATGTGGCATTAAAAACATCGGTGACAATTAGGGTATTCACTGAGGCCCCATATGTGGGCTATCGTGTCACTGCAGGGGCTAATATAACCCCAACAAAAGGCAGTAATTCACCTTGCAAATGTTTTTAGGAAAAAGCTACACTGCTATCTAGTGGGAACTGTGGGACTGAGAGCATGTGATAAACAGCATGAGACGAATAACCAACTTCCCTGATATAATAAAGATATAAAGACAATATAAAACAATCGTTTCCCGGACATGGGGTAGAAAGCAAACATGTTACCTGAGGACTGTGCGTCTCACAATCCATAGCCTGTACAGCAGCTGAGAAATGGCCACCACTGTGTCGATGCTGATGAGTAGGGTCAGATCTTGCTCTTCCGCTGTTGCTTGTTCCGGACGAGCCACCTAATATAAATGCAACATAGATATAAAGCAAGTCTTCAAAATGTAGAAAGCAAATTATCTTATCAATGGGTTATTATGAAGTCAAGTTAACTGGGACTGGGACTTGGCAGTTGTAAACTGCTACCAGTCACCATCTGTCTCTCCTATTCATAGCTCCCTGTTAAAGGAGAACTAAACCCTAAAAAAATGAATATGGCGAATGTTTCAGCTTCTCAACAGCAGCAATGCTCCAGGACTTCAAACTTGTCACAGGGGGTCACCATCTTGGAAAGTGTCTGTGACACTCACATGCTCAGTGGGCTCTGATTGGCTGTTGAGAAGCTAAGCTTAGGGCTCGTCACTAATTATCCAGCAGAAAATGAGCTTCCCCTGTAATATAAGCTGATGCTACAGGTTTGCTGATTATTAAATTCTAATGCTAATTGCACTGGTTTCTGTGCTGCCATGTAGTAATTATCTGTATTAATTACTAATCAGCCTTATATTGTGACATTTCTATTCTATGTGTACTGTATATTGTGAGTGGGTCCCTAAGCTCAGTAAGTGACAGCAGCACAGAGCATGTGCAGTGAATCAGCAGAAAAGAAGATGGGGAGCTACTGGGGCATCTTTGGAGACAGATCTTTACTGCTACAGGGCTTGGGCTGGTACAGAAGCACAAAACATAATGTACATCATTTCTAGCTAATTCTTTATTTAATCTTTAGTTATTCTTTAAGCCCCATGTCCCAGAGGAGGCAAGTTAAAACTGTGCACACACACACAGACACTATTATTGTTAAACACAACTGAGGAAGTACAATATGTGAGAGTGGCCTTCAATTAACCCATGACTCTGTGAATGAATGTACTTACTATTGCATTTAGTACTTGTCCAGAAGGGCTGCTATGAAAAAGGCAGGTTAACTGGTTCTTAATAAAAAATGACCTAGAATGTGAGTGGCCGGTATTTTAGATTGTGAGCTCAACTATCGCAGGGATTGATGTGAATTATTTCTGTAAAATGTTAGCTCTATATAAATTCGGGGTAAAAAAGAAAGCCTTTTCGTTTATAGAGGTATAGTGAACGGAAAAACATTAATTTAGACACATTTTGACACATATTTCTACTGTGAATTCTGTTGGCGTTGGCTAAAGAGTCACCAGTAATAAAACAGCATATGCATAGAGTGGAGGAGAAGTATGGAGTCCACGTTTATACAGGTATGGGATTCCTTATTTGGAAACCCTTTATCCAGAATGCTCTAAATTACAGAATGCCCATCTCCCATAGACTCCATTTTATCCAAATAATCCAAAGTTTTAAAAAAGATTTCCTTTTTCTCTGTAATAATAAAACAGTAGTTTGTACTTGATCCCAACTAAGATATAATTAATCCTTATTGGAAGCAAAACCAGCCTATTGGGTTTATTTAATGTTTACATGATTTTCTAGTAGACTTAAGGTATGGAGATCCAAATTACGGAAAGATCCTGATAAAATAGTCAGTGACTACAAAGCTCAAATCTTGTGGAGCGGGCTGGCAGGGAAAACAAAGAGCAAATCCAGAGGTAACCTAAAATTGCACAGTAAACCTTTAAGGGGAACTATCGCGAATATGAAAATTTAATATAAGCTTCATCATACTGAAATAAGAAATTTTCTAAATGCGATTAATAAAAAATTCTGTACCGTTTCTAAAATAATCAAGTTTATGTTCACTATTCCTCTCTCAGCATCTGTTTCTCTTCATTCTGGGGTTGGGTGTCAGATGAATGATCCAATATATCTTATAGAGGGGCTCCTTTTGCCTAGAAGATGTATTAGATCTCACTCTATTAAAATAACCTGATATAATGCCTCTCTACCTGCCGGATGTGTGCAAAAGGCAGTTATTTTGTTAAATTTTGTTCGTACTGGAATCAGTTATGTAAGTGAGCTCCAATTCATCTGCTAGGAAAGGGAGCCCCCCCTATAAGATATATTGGATCATTCATCCGACACCCAACGGCTGCATGAAGACAGAATGAAGAGAAACAGATGCTGAGAGAGGAATAGTAAACATAAACTCGATTATTTCAGAAACAGTGCAGAATTTTTAATTGACTGTATTTAGAAAGTTTCTTACTTCAGTTTGAGGAAGCTTATATTTCATTTTCATTTTCCCAATAGTTCCCCTTTACATGGTGTGAGCTTCCGGAGGTGTGAAAACAACATCAGTGAAGCTACATTTTGCTTTTCTGTGCTGGAGAACAGGTCATCATACCCGAGCTAGACGATGTGCTAGAGGTGGTTCCTGATGACTGGGACTGCTCCATTGCTGGACTCGTCGATACACTGTTACTTGTGTTTGTACCTTCGTCAGCAGTTTTCTTAAAGAAACTATGTTGCAGAGCATAATAGGGTTGGATACGGGTCTTGGCGTCATAATCCAACATCCTTAAAATTAGGTCTTTAAACTTCAAGTAGTCCGCTACAGTATGACCCGATTCCCCAGCACGACGGCCACCCGGTCCTCCAGTTTCTACTCCAATTATGATGTGAAGTTTTCGGGCTCCCGGTGGTTTGTACTCCTAGAGGTATAACAAAGACTCCAATCATGAACATGCCCATATGGGTATACAAATTAAAGAGCAAAGTGCAGTGTCTACAAACAAAATCAACATGCAAATAACTACGGATTGGTTCAAACATGGAGGTGCAACGGTGGCAGCGCTGGGGTCCTATGTTCGAGTCCGGCCAAAGCACTAACTGCAAGGCAAATGTATGTTCTCCCTGTATCTGCATGGGTTTCCTCTGGGTACTCCTGTTTCTTCCTATGCTTCAAAAACCTACAGGCTCCTGATAAAACTAACCCTAGTCTGTGTGAATGTGATAGGTGCTCTGCTGGGGCAGGGACTGATGGGAATGATGTTTAAGGGTCTGGCCAAACGAGCAGATTTGGGGAGATTTAGTCGTCTGGCGACTAATCGCTTCTTCTTCGGTGCGACAATCTCCCCGAAGGTACAATCGGCGCTTCGTTTTCTGAAGTCACCCTGAAGTTTCCTCACGAGGAAACTTCGGAAATCGAATCCCTGCAAGTACATTGCCGCAGATGCTTTATAATTTTAGCCGGCGGAATGTAGGGGGAAGGCAGTTCGGGGAGATTGTCGTCCTGAAGAAAAAGCCAATAATTCTCCAGGCGACTAAATCTCGCCGAATCTGCTTGTGTGGCCAGACCCTAAAGGGGGAACTATCAGGAAAATTTAATATGAGCTTCAGCATGCTAAAATAAGAAACTTTCTATATATATAGTCAATTAAAAATTCTGTACCGTTTCTGAAATAATCAAGGTTATCTTCACTATCTCTCTCTCAGTATCTGTTTCTCTTCATTCTGTCTTCACGCAGCAGTTGGGTGTCAGATATTAATTGACAGTAAAGTTCCAATATATCTTATAGAGGGGCTCCCTCCTTTTGTCTAGAAGATGTATTAGAGCTCACTCTATTAAATTCACCAGACATCATGTCTCTCTACATGCAGGATTTGTGCAAAAGGCAGTTATTTTGTTAGATTTTGTTTGTACTGGAATCAGTTATTTGAGTGAGCTCTAAAGGTGGCCATAGATGCACAGATAATATCGTACAAAACGAATTTTCATACGATATTCGGTGCATGTATGGTGGGAAAAGAGCCAACCAATATCGGCAGAAGACTTGGATATCGATCGGCTCGTCGATCTGGCTGGACTGAAAATTTTGATTGGGTGCCTTTGAAGGCCATCGTCCATTGTCCGTGCTGAATCGTCAGATACAGGTTGAATTTATTGTTTCTACCTGTATATCTGACGATTCAGCTCGTGTGTATTGAAACCA
This sequence comes from Xenopus laevis, assembly GCF_017654675.1. Taxonomy (NCBI): domain Eukaryota; kingdom Metazoa; phylum Chordata; class Amphibia; order Anura; family Pipidae; genus Xenopus; species Xenopus laevis. The sequence continues at coordinate 11,872,110 of NC_054373.1, forward strand.
ATGATCTTTCTTGGAAAGATCTTTTCCCAGAAAGATTGTAATTGTTACATTAAGGTGGCCATTGTCTATGGCCACCTTAAATCATCTGCTAGGCAAATTGAGCCCCCCTATAAGATATATTGGATCTAACTGTCAATGAATATCTGACACCCAGCTGCTGCATGAAGACAGAATGAAGAGAAACAGATGCTTAGAGAAGTGAACAGTGAACATAAACATGTTATTTCAAAAACACAGCAAAATATTTAATTGATTGCATTTAGAAAGTTTCTTATTTTAGAATGCTGAAGCTTATATTAATTTTTCACTTTCGCGATAGTTCTCCTTTAATCTCTATAAAGAGCTGGAGGATTTGTCAGGGCTATATAAATAAACTTATAATAATCATAAAAGCCATCGGATCTCTGTACAAGTCACAGATTCAGCGCTCCACTGTGACTTCTGCGCTCCAACAACAACTGCCATTAGAAACATCTAAAGGTTTTGATTTTTCCATTCCATAGAATTTAGAAAGTTACCTTTTTTCCATCTTTGGTCTTCTTTAAGTTCCAAGTGCCCTCTGGCACCTTCTCAAAGAACTTTCTAGCTTTTGGTGCTTGGTCAAGAATGTGAGCAGGTGGTATACCTAAAACTTCCACAATTTTACTCATTTGATCGACCTACAAGGTGGATAAAAGCAAAAGTCAATTGAGGCAGAACGAGCTTGTATGTAAAATAAATGAATAGAAATATAGCCTAGAAAGTTTTCCTGAGCCACAGGGATGGGAAATGGCTGCAGCGCAAGATAATTATGGGGCACGATGAAACAAATAAGCTATTTAAATTACAAAACAAATGTAGAGAGTTTATGCTACTGTATGTACAATGTCATCATTTTATTTGTATTTGGTATAGCATAAATGTGATCCTCTGGGGAAACTGAACAGCACTAAAACAGGTCACCGAATTCAAAACAGTGGGGAGGAAACTTAACTTGGGAAGTAGCAGCTATAAAGGTGACCATAAATGCAGAGATTTGGGAGGATTGGCCAAATAGCAGGCTGAAAAGTGGCTTGGACTTAAGCCAGAACTGCTTTGCATTGGAGTGTTGAAGATTTTAAAATCATTTGAACTGTAACCATAATGTAAAGAATGCCAATGCAGTCTAAATCCCTTTAAAGGAGAAGGAAAGGTCTTGTAACTTGGGGCTGCCAAAAGTTATGAACCCCCAAGTGATCGCATGTACTTACCTGAAACTCCAGGCCGGTGTTCCTATCCGGGATTCTTCCAGCAAGCACCACAAAGCGATCGTCTTCTGGCTTCTTCTTCATTCTCCCAGCTGCGCATATGCAGTAGCGCGAAAAGCCGACACTTTAGTGAGAAAGTTGGCTATTTAGTTCTACTGCGCATGCGTCTGCCCCGGTAAATTTGAATATAGAAGACGCAGGAAGACGATTGTTCCGTGTTGCTCGCTAGAAGAATCTCAGGCTGGTGCAGTTTTCTCCTGATAGGAGCACCGACCCGGGGTTTCAGGTAAGTACATGCGTTCACTTGGGAGTGCCCAACTTTAGGCACAGCCAAGTTAAAAGACTTTCCTTCTCCTTTAACTGCTGATCGAACGCAACATTCCCATAACTCAAAACGGGGTGGCAGTATTCAGGGAGCTGCAGTTCACCTCTGTAAACTATATCAGTCTGCAAATGCCAAGCTACAGCACTACACCTTAAGAAGCAGGGCCACCGTCAGGGGGCACAGGGACTACAGTTGTACTGGGCCTGGGCCTAAAAGGGGGCTCGGCTGTGCTGTTCTTAAGCCGCCGAAGACCCAAAGCCGCAACGAAAACCCGAAGCTGCCAAAAAACCCGAAGTTGAAGTCCTAAAGTCGCGAAAAGGCCTGAAACTACAAAATGAGCCGAAGGAAACAGAAAATCACCAGACATCATGTCTCTCTACATGCAGGATGTGTGCAAAAAGCAGTTATTTTGTTAGATTTTATTTGTACTGGAATCAGTTAAGACAGAATGAAGAGAAACAGATGCTGAGAGTGGAATAGTCAACATAAACGTGATTATTTCAGAAACAATGCAGAATTTTTAATTGACTGTATTCAGAAAGTTTCTTACTTCAGTACGAGGAAGATTATATTAAATATTGAAGGTTAACATAAAAGGGGACTGCCCATTTAAATGCATGACTGCTTACAAAAGGAAAATATAAGAGTTTCTATGGCATTACCTCATTGGCTCCACTGAATAAGGGTTCTCCAGTATGCATTTCTACCAAAATGCACCCAAGGGACCACATGTCAATTGCAAGGTCATAAGGCATTCCTAGTAAAACCTCAGGAGACCGATAGAAGCGACTCTGAATATACTGGTATATCTAGGGAGAAATAAACAAGCTGTTAGCGGTTTTGTTTTGGTGATCACAGTTTACTGGGACGACGCAATGATCCAGTCTTACCCTTTGCCCTAGTTGGCACGAGCTCCCAAAGTCAACAATCTTAATGGCGCTTCGTTTCGGGTTACAAAGCAAGATATTCTCAGGCTTCAGGTCACAGTGAATGATACTAAGTTCTGGAGTTGCCAGGAAGAGTAGTGCAGTGCACATCTGCTGTGCAAACTTTCGTGTCAGGTTGAGAGAAACGCCGCGGAAATTGGTGTTGCGCAGTAAATCGTAGAGGTTGTACGAGAGCATTTCAAACACTAAGCAAAGGTGGTTTCTGAACATAAAATGCCGCTTTAAATGCACTGGGGGGAAAAAGGAATGAAAAGAAAGATGGTTACTTTCACAATGTAAAATTAATGGAAAAATCCTTACATCCCCCCCCCCCTTAGGGGCATATTTATAACTGTGTGTAAAAGAAAAACACGTATCAGGTGGCAAGTTATCAGTGAGTCCCTAGTGATTTCAGGTGATTAACTTCTATATCAGGCCAGTGCCCCATCTTTCTCTGTCTTTTTACGTATCCGCTGGCTATCATCAGCAAACAAATGAACTATATGAAATATATGAACTATAGTAGTTTTTCTGAAGCATGCGGCACTGTTGTTTTAAAGTATAAGTAAACCTTTGAAATAAGTGAATGTAAAATTGAGGAGAGTGCAATTCTAAGCAATCTTGCAATGTACATTCATTATTTATTACTTTTCAATTCCATGATATTAAAGGATTCATGTTAATATGAATGAATTTTGTTACAACAGCGCCACTTGCTGGTCAGTTTCCCACCAGTCTGACCACCAAGTAGTGAAGGAAGTTGTCAGGAGAAAGAAAGAGGCTGCTCTGATGTTCTTCTGCTTAGGAAAAAAAAATAGAAACCTTTCTCAAATCTTTCCTAAGCAGAAGAACATCAGAGCAGCCTCTTTCTTTCTCCTGACAACTTCCTTGACTACTTGGTGGTCAGACAAATGACCAGCAGGTGGCGCTGTTATAAAATAAAATTCATTGATGTTAACAGTACATGTATCCTTTAACATCATAGAATTAAAATAAATAATGGATGTATATTGCAAACGTGCTTAGAATAGCATTCTTATCAATTTTACATTCACTTATCTTTAAGGTTTACTTATCCTTTAAACTCAATTTAAGACGTGCCCAGAGCAGTTTTGCAATCATTTGTTTTGTGTGTTTCCATTTGCACCCATAAATGTAAGCTTCCTACATTATTCTCTGTTTCACCACCACCACCTCCTCAGTCTGTGGGGTTCTGGGCTTGATGTTTATAGCAAGCTGCCAATGATATCCAACAAAAGCCATTAAAGTTACAGATGAGAATCAAGTAGGTAAGGTACATACCAATATAGTACTTCATTTCCGTGTCATGTTTGTTCATCAGCTCAAGAAGCCGGACCTCAATTTGGGCTTGGTTTAAAAAAGCTTTCTTGTTCTTTATAATTTTAATCGCCACCCACTCTTGCTCCACGCGATCATATGCCTTTACTACCTAAAAGGATTTAAAAAAAAAAAATGGTGTCTTTGAATGAATTTGCTGACCGACAGCTGATGTTCAATGTAAAAACTAGTTAAATAGACAGGCTGTGCAAAACAAGTGTTTCTAATATAGTTAGTTAGGCAAAAATGTAATGTATAAAGGCTGGAGTGACTGGATGTGTAACATAATAGCCAGAACACTACTTCCTGCTTTGCAGCTCTCTAACTCTGAGTTAGTCAGCACTTTAAAGGGGTTGTTCACCTACAAACAACTAGTTGTTTTCAGATATATCACCAGAATTAATGACTTTTTCCAATTAATTCCTATTTTCTATGTGTAAAAGTTTTTCTAATATTGAAGTGTCAAGTGTCATTTTTCACTTTCTGAAGCAGCTCTGGGGGGGGGGAGTGGCTGACCCTGTAAACTGTTTTAAATTGATACATTTAGTTGATACATTTCTTATTGTTGTCCCTGCTGAGCAGAATCCCTGAGTTTCATTACAGGCAGCTGTTAAAATTGATACAATAGTTGCTAAAATTCCAGAGATGCTGCTGAGAAATGGATCAACTAAATGTTGTAAAATTGTAACCGTTACTGAATTACTGAGCTGCCAGACTCAAACACCAGAGACACGAACATTCAACTTTAAACTTAGATTTTGGAAAAACAGTAAAAAAATAAATAATGGAAAGTAATTAAAAAAAAAAAAAGTCTTTATTTCTGGGGAACAATCTAAACACAACTGAATTGGAAAAAAGTTTTGGTAGGTGAACAACCCCAAACTGCAAACTGAAGAGCTGCTGAATAAAAAGCTAAATAACTAAAAAACCACGAATAATAAAAAATGAAAACCAATTGCAAATTCACAAAATATCCAATTCTACATCATATTGAACGTTAAACGCAAAAGTAAACCGCCCCTTTAAAGATATTTATTAGGACATGTTTAGCCTGACGCATTTCGTGCCAGCCTATGAGTAAGTGCCCAGCTGGCACGAAACGTGTCAATTTAAACATCTCCTAATAAATATCTTTAATTTTTATAATTATTTTTACTACTACAATATTTACTATCCATGGGTCTCTTTTAATAATTTTTTAATTAACTCAGTAACCCCCCTTTTGAAGATAAAGGCATACAATTATATCTATAAGGGAATAAATACTTGTTTTATAACAAGAGCTCCTCAATCAGTTGGACTTAAGGTGGATAAACATCCCCTGAACTGCATAAAATAAATACATTTTACACATACATGATTGTGTAGTTTGAGAAGAGACCATCTTTCCACCTACGGCTCATTTAGTGTTGCTGAACCCCTTCTTCAACTTGTTCCAATGAGAAGTGATGGATTCTGGGACTTGAAGTCGCTCTGATTTCCTGGTTCACGGATTCTTTGAAAAGCAGAAGGACTTCAAATCCCAGATTCCATCACTTGGAACAAGGTGGACGCTGGATTGAATGTCTCTGCCATCCCAAAGTGGGGGACAGAGATTTGAATGGGTGGTTCATTTTAAATTAACTTTACTTACACTGTATAAATTATTTGAATCTTGTTTCCTCCAGTCTGGGAATTCATAATTATAACAAGCAGGCAGGAGCCATTTTGTGGACACTGTTATTAAGACAAGCCTTGTATCATCTCAGAATCTTGTTTGTGCACCAGAATGGGGGACCTGATGTCCAACCCCATGCCCTGGCTACACAATCAAATGGTGAAGAGAACAGGGGAATGTGGGAAAAGCAGTGAATCTAGGAAGTGCTGAACGGAAAGTAAAAGTAATTGTCTGCCCCGCCTCTACGCCTAAGGCATAGAGGAGGGGCAGACAATATTTGATTGACAGCTGAGATCTTTAAATGAGTTTACAACAGCTATGAATGCTTTAATAAAAAAGAATTTAGATTTCATGTTAAATTTCAAAAGGACTTTTGTTATACAGCTTTTTATGTCTGGGTGACAGGTCTACTTTATTAAACCACAAATAATGAGAAATGAAAATCAATTGCAAATTGTCTCGGAATATCACTCTCTACATCATGCTAAATGTTAATTTAAAGGGGAACAACCCTTTAAATGACCTACAAAACGCTAGCTTGAATGACTGGGGGGTGATGCTTACCTGGCCGAATGACCCTTTGCCAATTAATGAATCTATTTCATATCTATCCATCCATTTTTCACCATTCTTAACGATATAGTCATAGTTGTCATCATCGTAGCCATCGTTGTAGACCTTCCTCTCCTTCTTGTGACTGGAGTCATCCCCTTGTCCTTGCTGATGCCGTCGTTTCTTTTTTGCATAGTAGACCTGGAAGGAGAAGGGACCGGAAATCAGTCGTAACCAGAGACATCTTGCTCTGTAGGTTTAAAAGACGTTTCCTCACCTCATTAATATGTTTGTATGTTTTGATCAAGTCAATGGACAGTTTTCTCAATGGTGCTGTGGCCGGTTCACGAAATGTTTGTGGCATCCGCCGCTGCAGAAGGAGACAAAATTAGTTGTCAAAAAGTTGTAAGGTTTCAGTTCCTGTGCTGGCCGTATAAAATGCAACAAGGAATAAATAACTGTGCAAGGAAATGATCATATATGTATAAATGCACTGAATGGTGAGTTACTGCAGCACCTGCACAAATATCACTTCTGGACCTGCACTAGATAAACTGCCTATTTTGGCAACATATATTGAGGGCCAGTGATCTGCCTAAGCAACAGCAAAGCTAAAGAGGTAGAATTTTAGTATGTTATAGAATGAGCAATTCTAAGCAACTTTTCAATTGGTCTTCATTATTTATAGTTTTTCAATTATTTGCTGTTTTCTGATTCTTTCCAGCTTTCACATGGGGATCAATCACCAAATCTAAAAAGCAAATGCTCTGTAAGGCTTCCCATGTATTGTTATTGTTACTTTTCATTACTCATCTTTCTATTCAGGTGCTCTCCTATTCATATCCCAGTCTCTTAATCAAATCAATGCATGGTTGCTAGGGTAATGTGGACCCTAGCAACCACATTGCTGAAATTGCAAGATGCTGAATAAAACGATTGTTCGCCTTTAAATTAGTATGATGTAGAGAGTGTAATTCTGAGACAATTTGCAATTGGTTTTCATTTATTATTATTTGTGGTTTTTGAGTTATTTCGCTTTTTATTCAGCAGCTCTCCGGTTTGCAATTTCACCAACCTGGTTGTTAGGGTCCAAATTAGCCTAGCAACATGCACCAATTTGAACAAGAGACTGAAACATGAAAAGAAGAGGCCTGAATAGAAAGATGAGTAATAAAAAGTAGCAATAACAATAAACTTGTAGCCTTACAGAGCATTTGTTTTTTAGATGGGGTCAGTGAACCCCATTTGAAAGCTGGAAAGAAGGCAAATAATTTAAAACTATAAAAATAAACGAATAAATAATGAAGGCCAATTGAAAAGTTGCTTAGAACTAGCCATTCTACAAAGGTCAAAGGTCAACTTCCCCCTTAAAGGAGAACTAAACTCTCAAAATTTATGTGGCTAAAAATGCCATATTTTATATAGTGAACTTATTGCACGAGGCTAAAGTTTCAGCTTGTCAATAGCAGCAATGATCCAGGACTTCAAACTTGTCACAGGGGGTCACCATCTTGGAAAGTGTCTGTGACACTCACATGCTCAGTGGGCTCTGATTGGCTGTTGAGAAGCTAAGCTTAGGGCTCGTCACTAATTATCCAGCAGAAAATGAGCTTCCCCTGTAATATAAGCTGATGCTACAGGTTTGCTGATTATTAAATTCTGATGCTAATTGCACTGGTTTCTGTGCTGCCATGTAGTAATTATCTGTATTAATTACTAATCAGCCTTATATTGTGACATTTCTATTCTATGTGTACTGTATATTGTGAGTGGGTCCCTAAGCTCAGTAAGTGACAGCAGCACAGAGCATGTGCAGTGAATCAGCAGAAAAGAAGATGGGGAGCTACTGGGGCATCTTTGGAGACACAGATCTTTACTGCTAAAGGGCTTGGGCTGGTACAGAAGCACAAAACATAATGTACAACATTTCTAGCTACTTCTTTATTTAAGCTTTAGTTCTCCTTTAAGAACGGAAAAACCACAATAATAAAAAATTTAAACCAATTGCAAATTGTCTCAGAATATCCCTCTCTACATCATGCTAAAAGTTCATTTGAAGTTGAACAACCCCTTTAAATACTCTCTGAGATTGGATGCATAAAAAGACCTGTCATCAGCAAAGCCACAAAAGCTTACAATCTAGGGCACGTGGCAAGATAACAGCGAATGTAATACCTGGTTAGGCAGCGGTTGCTGAATCTGGTCGTTAAATGGTAAGGCAGATGCTTGTTGGTCGTTTAGGTTCTGCTGACGGCGGTCGCTGAACTGCTGATGTGAATGGGACGTTTGTCCAGCCATCTGAAGGCCGGCAGCATGGAATGAAAAGGATGGTGCAAGCCGGACAGATGATGGTTTGCATGCTGAAGTCTCTCCTCCTATAGAGAAAGGGCACAATAGTCAATAATCAAATGAAAATTGAACAAGGCGTTAGAGATATTGCTATGGGAATACTTTATTTGTATTGCAATTACATCTTACTATACACACCGTACTATTCATATTTTGAAACAATGCTATGATAAATACTATTGTAGCTGTCAAGGGAAAAAACGTTTTTTTATTTTAAAACACATCAGTTAATAGTGCTGCTCCTGCAGAATTCTGCACTGAAATCCGTTTCCCAAATGAGCAAAACCCATTTTTTTATATTAAATTTTGAAATCTGATATGGGGCTAGACATATTGTCAGTTTCCCAGCTGCCCCCAGTCATGTGACTTGTGCTCTGATAAACTTCAGTCACTCTTTACTGCTGTACTGCAAGTTGGAGTGATATCACCCCCTCCCTCCCCCAGCAGCCTAACAACAGAACAATGGGAAGGTAACCAGATAGCAGCTCCCTAACACAAGATAACAGCTGCCTGGTAGATCTAAGAACAGCACTCAATAGTAAAATCCAGGTCCCAATGAGACACATTCAGTTACATTGAGTAGTAGAAACAACAGCCTGCCAGAAAGCAGTTCCATCCGAAAGTGCTGGCTCTTTCTGAAAGCACATGACGAGGCAAAATGACCTGAGATGCACCTACACACCAATATTACAACTAAAAAATACACTTGTTGGTTCAGGAATTAAGTTTTACATTGTAGAGTGAATTATTTGCAGTGTAAACAGTGTCATTGAGAAATAAAAACTACACCATAAAAATCATGACAGAATCCCTTTAAGGAGAGTCTCAGCCTGACCCTATTGGTAGAGCAACTTGTAGCCGCCAGTATTCTATTAACTGTCAGGCACAAATGTTTCCTCCTGTACAGACAGAACCAAGTATTGTACCTGGCAGAGATGGGCAAATGACACATGGCTAACCCCATTCCCTCATATCTTCACACTAGCAACACACCAAAATAACATTTTCTTTTCCTGCTGATCTACCAACTAGGCACTAGGTGGCAATATAGTACAATAATAAAAGTTTAAAAGGCTAAGGAAAGGGAATGCGCAAATGCACAGAAACACAAATGTTCATCTAATTTGGGGTGAATACAGAAAAAAAAAACATAAATGTAACGCACAGTCAAACTTAAAGGAACTGTTCAGTATAAAAATAAAAAATGGTTAAATAGATAGGCTGTGCAAAATAAAAATATTTCTAATATAGTTATTTAGCCAAAAATGTAATGTATAAAGGCTGGAGTGACTGGATGTGTAACATAATAGCCAGAACACTACTTCCTGCTTTGCAGCTGTCTTGGTTTTAACTGATTGGTTAAAGGAATTAAAAGAATTGTTCAATATATAAATAAAAACTGGTTAAATAGATAGGCTGTGCAAAATAAAAAATGTTTCTAATATAGTTAGTTAAGCAAAAATGTAATGTATAAAGGCTGGAGTGACTGGATGTGTAACATAATAGCCAGAACACTACTTCCTGCTTTGCAGCTCTCTTGGTTTCCACTGATTGGTTACCAGGCAGTAACCAATCAGTGACTTGAGGGAGGGGGGGGCACATGGGACATAACTGTTGCTTTTGAATCTGAGCTGAATGCTGAGGATCAATTACAAACTCACTGAACAGTTATGTCCCATCTGGCCCCCCTTTAAGTCACTGACTAAAGGTGGCCATACACGGGCCGATAAAAGCTGCCGACAGACCATGTCGGCAGCTTATTGGCCCGTGTATGGGGCCCCCCCGACGGGCTTCACCAATCTCGATCGGATGGGACAGAAAATCCAGTCGGATCGCGGCCGCATCTATTCGTTGATGCAGTCCCGCGATCCGACCGCCCGTTTGGGCATCGTTAGGATCCGATCATTGGGCCCTAGGGCCCACGATCGAATCAGCCCGATATTGCCCACCTCAAGGTGGGCATATCGGAGGGAGATCCGCTCGTTTGGCGACATCGCCAAACGAGCGGATCTCTCCATGTATGGGCACCTTAACTCAGAGTTAAGGTGGCCATACACGGGCCGATAAAAGCTGCCGACAGACCAAGTCGGCAGCTTATTGGCCCGTGTATGGGGGCCCCCGACGGGCTTCCCCGATCGAGATCTGGCCGAAAGTCGGCCAGATCTCGATCGGATGGGGTTAAAAATCCCGTCGGATCGCGGCCGCATCTGTTCGTTGATGCGGTCCCGCGATCCGACCGCCCGTTTGGCGAACGCTAGGATCCGATCGTTGGGCCCTAGGGCCAACGATCGGATCAGCCCGATATTGCCCACCTCAAGGTGGGCATATCGGAGGGAGATCCGCTCGTTTGGCGACATCGCCAAACGAGCGGATCTATCCGTGTATGGCCACCTTTAGACAGCTGAAAAACAGGAAGTAGTGTTCTGTTCTGTTCCACATCCATGGTCCAAATTACCCTAGCAACCAAATTGCTGAAATTGCAAACTGGAGAGCTGCTGAATAAAAAGCTAAATAACTGAAAAACCACAAATAATAAAACATGAAAACCAAATGCAAATTGTCTCAGAATATCACTCTCTACATCATACTAAAAGTTAATTGAAAAGTAAACAAACCCTTTAAAGTTATATATAAATGTAATTGCTATTGAGAGAAGTGTCTGTCTGTCCTGATCTGCTCTCTGCAAGCAATGTAGTGAGTTTTGAGTCTGTGAATATGCCCAATAAATGCCACTGATTGTTGTTATATGTAACGGGGGGAGATACATGCATGCATTGCTCTTACACAATCTACTTGCTGGCACAGATGCTTTAGTTGCCATGGTGAGTTCCATCTGTCCTAACTAGCCTTACCTTCACTTACCCCTTCCCTACTCACTGTCATTCCCCAATCTGATCTGCTTCTCGCACATACACAACAGTCACACATAAATACATAAATAATAATGGGCACTGAGGGGTTGTTCTGTGACCATATAAAGGCACAAGGCTGCAGGCTGAGTTATACAGGGAACTCTGAGTATCACTCATGTATTATAAGGGATAATGTACCCCCTACTGTAAATGATAAGGATATTAGAAGTCACTGAGGGGTTGTTCTGTGACCATATAAAGGCACAAGGCTACAGGCTGAGTTATACAGGGAACTCTGAGTATCACTCATGTATTATAAGGGATAATGTACCCCCTACTGTAAATGATAAGGATATTAGAAGTCACTGAGGGGTTGTTCTGTGACCATATAAAGGCACAAGGCTGCAGGCTGAGTTATACAGGGAACTCTGAGTATCACTCATGTATTATAAGGGATAATGTACCCCCTACTGTAAATGATAAGGATATTAGAAGTCACTGAGGGGTTGTTCTGTGACCATATAAAGGCACAAGGCTGCAGGCTGAGTTATACAGGGAACTCTGAGTATCACTCATGTATTATAAGGGATAATGTACCCCTACTGTAAATGATAAGGATATTAGAAGTCACTGAGGGGTTGTTCTGTGACCATATAAAGGCACAAGGCTGCAGGCTGAGTTATACAGGGAACTCTGAGTATCACTCATGTATTATAAGGGATAATGTACCCCCTACTGTAAATGATAAGGATATTAGAAGTCACTGAGGGGTTTTTCTGTGACCATACAGTTATACGGATCAGACAACACCAAGGTGAACACTGTCATAGTTTACAAAAGTGAGCACATTATTTTTAATAATAAGCAAGTCACGTGACAAATCCATTACTAAGCAGAGACTGATGACATCACTAAATCAAGGACACATTTAATATATTATAAAGTTGTAAACAAAACGAAATTAATTAACAGGACTAAAAACAACTTAATAATGACCCATAATAAGGTACTTAAAAAAAAAAGTTCTCTGAAATCACCCAGTGTGCCACTGCCCTCAGAGGCCTGAGATACTATTTTAAATAGAATTAGAGCAATATGGCAGCTCCCAGCTACACCAATCAAAGTATGCATTTCACTTATGATTAAGGCTGTGCAGCTGAATAAGTGAAGCATCACTGGACGTATGAACAGATTCTCCGTTCAAAACAATCAATAGATTAAGCAGTCATGGGCAACAGCAGGACTAATTAGCATCCCACTGACGACTTAAAGGGACAGTATCATCTTACAACTGATATCCAAGCGCAAAGTGTAGTTAATTTGAGGGAGGCTCATACAGGTATGGGACCTAGGGGATTTCTGGATAACGGATCTTTCGATGATTTGGATCTTCATACCTTAAATCTACTAGAAAATCATTTAAACATTAAATAAACCCAATAGGCTGGTTTTGCCTCCAATAAGGATTAATTATATCTTAGTTGGGATCAAGTACAAGATACTGTTTTATTATTACACAAAAAAGGAAAATCATTTTACGGCCTTTCCATAATTCTGAGCTTTTTGGATAATGGGTTTCCGGATAGTATATCCCTTACCTGTACTGACAAGCTGAAGAAAAGCACTGAAAAAGAAATGCCAACCCACGTAATTCTTAAAATGTACTTTTAGTTTGTATGGACAGTAACAGGATTCTGCATTAATCAGTCTTAGCTGGGTCCTAGGGGTTAATTAACCTAGCAACCAGGAAGCACGTTTGATTTCTCAATGATATATGAGACGGCCTGAAAAGACAACCACTCACTGACAATAAGAAAAATCATGAAAATGAAGCCATGTTGTTTTGGGTCACCAGGGTCCATTTTCAGCTGAAGGCAAAATAAAATAAAAAATGAAGATCAACTCAAAATTACTTGGAGCAGGTCCAAGTACAAGGCACTTCAAATGAATGTAAATATAAATGTTCCCTTTTGCTCCCTTCTATTTTTAAGAGCTCTGCAGAATTTGTACAACGTTACCATTTTATTATAAATCGTCCCTCAAACATGCGGCATGAGATACAAACAGTCCAGTACAGAGACGGAGCGGAGAGTTGCCGGGCAGACTACAGAGACTACAGAGTAGAAAAAGAAAGCAACGTTCTGATTTGTGGAGCTGCCTTAACAACACACAGTGGCTTTAGGCGAGTGATTGGAAACCAACCGGTTATTCAATTGGAGCTCCCATCATCTCACCTGCAGCTAAATGCAATTATAGGGGCTGGGCCTGGAAGGCAGATCATTTAGGACAATTTTGTAGGGGAGCAAAACACTTGGAATCATCCCTCCATTTAACAGAATGACAATGTCTGGACATCGCTGGGGGACTATGGGCTAAACTGTTAGGCCAGCGCATGGGTCCAGACTGGTATACAGACATCTGGAAGGTAGCACATACTGTCATCTGCCTCCCTTGAATACACCTGCCTCCCAGAATACACCTGCCTCCCAGAATACATCTGCCTCCCAGACTACACTTGCCTCCCAGACTACACCTGCCTCCCAGAATTCACCTCCCTCTCAAAATACACCTGCCTCCCAAAATACATCTGCCTCCCAAAAAACATCTGCCTCCCAGAATACACCTGCCTCCCAGAATACACCTGCCTCCCAGAATACACCTTCCTCCCAGACTTCACCTGCCTCCCAGAATACACCTGCCTCCCAAAAAACATCTGCCTCCCAAATTACACTTGCCTCCCAAAAAACATCTGCCTCCCAAAAAATATCTGCCTCCCAGAATACACCTGCCTCCCAGAATACACCTGCCTCCCAGAATACACCTGCCTCCCAGAATACATCACTCCACATTTAAAACGGACAAGGGGACCATTTGCTTCCTAAAGAGTTCTCTGATTTATTCAGATTTATTATTGAGTCATCCCTCACCCTATTGGTGGCACGTGGTTAACAGTGGGCTGATTTTAGCAGAGAGATATTTTAGAAGACTCGGTTCTGACATCTGGAATTATGAGGGGCCCATGCTACTAATTGGACTTTACATATGCAAATTAGGATTCGGTTTGGTATTCAGCCGAATCTCTCCAAAATAGTGGATTTGGTGCATCCCTAGGCTTTTTTCAACCCAACTTAACTATGTAAGTTAACAGGGCCTTTCCCGAGTGTGGCCCAATTACTGGTCACAAGAGCCATCTGGGTTTGGGGCCTTGCCAACAAATAAAATGGGGGCACCAATAAAAATGGAAAAAAGGCCCTTACATGCAAAGCCTTAGCCAAGCCCCTGATCCACCCAGTCACTCCTCAATTATGTCCAAACTCCACCTATAATTTTCCCAAATCCTGTCCACCATCCCATAAGCCCTACCCCATTCATTTCAGGGCCTGTGACTGTAGTACCACTGTGATTGCAGCACTCAACAATAACACATGCCGCTTGTACTACGAGCAGAAATAAGGCAGCAGGTCTCCAAGTACCCCACTAATACATTCATGCCCCCAGCAACAACAAGACTCAGTACAAATTTATATTTTTAATGTTTTTATTGTTATCCTACAAACTACTGTCTCAGTATTGAAACAAGGCAGGGCAATTGGGAATGTGGAAAAGGCAGAAAGCAGCAGTGAAGGGACAAGTGTGGCCTGTGAGACTGGGAATGGGAGCAGAGTACTGGGACTGATACAGTGAAACTAAACATTATTCTCTATGAATATCCCTTAGACAAAGGGGTTGCACCTGATGAACCAGTGTCTTTTTCCAACTAGATTACTGTGTAACAGACATTGCTTTATCAGCCGTAGTTCCAGGAATATGTAGGACATCAAGTCTTCACCCAAAGACTTGCTCTAATTGACCTTGAGGATGGGGCTCTGGGAGTATTTAGGGCAGAAAATAGGCTTTTTACCCATCTACTGTATGTCCCTAACTGGCCCTCAGGCTGCCCCCACCCCCTGCCAAGGCTCGGTGCCCCCCTAGGAAACCACTGGTAGAGAAACAAAGCATTGTCAGGAAAATAAAGGGGATCCTACTTAGAAATATGTTCTATGTTCGCACCTCATTGAAGAGAAAAAGGTATCCTATAAACCTGGTGTAAATAATAGTATTATTATGGGTACGATAAAGCAGAAGTCATGTTAACTTGCCCTTGAGCCTGGGCAGCAATGGAATGGTTAAATGTGAGTGGGCCTGGAGGGAGTTAAAGTGCTAAATAATAATGAAGAATGTGAGATGGAGCAGACAAAAAGCATGTGACTGCAGACTAAAATTATCCGCTGGAGCCAACCCCAGTGCCCACCTGTTGCAGCGCCAGCACATGGCTTACTTGGATTTTCATTCCCCCACCCCTAAATATTTGTATCATGCAGTAAGACATTCCAGGGCTTGCATTAGGCTCCACTCATGGGAGAAGGGATGTGAGAGGAGCTGGGGGGGGGGGCTGCATTTGTCCAATAGCAGGAGCAGCACTGGCAACTAGCAGGGAAAGGGTTAATGTGGGTTCAGCTCCTGCCTCTGTGTCAGGTTCAAGTCCAAGCAAAAGCCGGTGGGTGCGCCATCAAATTAAAGGCAAAATATTAGCGAAATGGATATTAGTAGCATTAAATACTGCCGGATAAAGGGTATTAAATCGGCCAATTAAACCCTTGTTGGTAGTTTTGTTCGGAGGGACTGTGCTGCCTGCAGTGAGTAGCAACTGCTGCAGATCATTAAATACTCATTTATCAACGTCTCTCTCGCCAGGCAACACAATGCAGAAGCACGGCATAGAGAAGCAGCAGCAGCAGCAGCCGGCAACCCAGCAACAGCGGCTCATTAGCATAGCCTACCGCTAAGTCACTCGCCTGCCATTGGAAGGCGGCGGGGAAAGCCCGGCCAATCAAAAGAGGCTATGCAAATAGGATGCTCGAGTTGCCAGGGCAGAGCAGCTTTCCCGGCTGCCCAATAGGAAAACAAACAATAAACAAGAAATGAAAATTGAGCTCTGTCACATTTTCAAGTCGTCGTTAACACTTTTAAGATTAATGGGGGGCTCTATATTTTGTATGTGTGTGTCGTGTGTGTGTATGTCAGTGTGTGTGTCTGTGTCAGTGTGTGTGTGTCAGTGTGTGTGTGTGTGTGTCTGTGTCAGTGTGGGTGTGTGTGTGTGTGTCAGTATGTGTGTATCAGTGTGTGTGTGTCAGTGTGTGTGTGTGTGTGTCTGTGTCAGTGTTGGTGGGTGTCAGTGTGGGTGTGTGTCAGTGTATATGTTGTGTGTGTGTGTGTGTGTATCAGTGTGTGTGTGTGTGTGTATCAGTGTGTGTGTGTGTGTGTATCAGTGTGTGTGTATCCAGTGGTGTGTGTGTGTTGTGTGTGTGTATCTAGTGTGTGTGTGGTGTGTGTGTGTCGTGTGTGTGGTGTATCAAGCTGGTGTGTGTATCAAGTGTGTGTGTGTGTGTGTGTATCAGTGTGTGGTGTGTGTGTATCAGTGTGTGTGTGTGTGTATTCAGTGTGGTGTGGTGTGTGGTGTGTGTGTGTGTGTGTATCAGGGTGTGTATCCATGTGTGTGTGTGTGTGTGGTGTATCAGTGGTGTGTGTGTGTATCCAGTGTGTGTGTGTATGTCAGTGTGTGTTGTGTGTGTGTGTGTATCAGTGTGTGGTGTGATGTGTGTGTATCAGTGTGTGTTGTGTGTGGTATCAGTGGTGTGTGCTGGTGTGTGTGTGTGTTCAGTGTGTGTGTGTTTATCAGTGTGTGT